>NW_023339674.1:22651419-22697418 GCF_004916995.1 Morone saxatilis | reverse complement strand
TGTGTGTGTGTGTGTGTAGGTCCAAGGTGTTTCTTGTCTTCTGCACAGAGTTAACTTATAAACGCTCCAGCCTGTGACCCTGACAAAGACAAAGACAATAAACAACCTCTTCCTTCTGCTCTACAGAAATGTGAGTAAAATGTGGTGGATGAAATTATCTTATCAAACAAATCATCCAGGAACTATTTTGCTCAACACATACACTGAGCACTGATATTGAAGACATGTTTTATGTTTGAACTATCTAAAGTTAGTTTACCCACTATCACTGTCAGTGGGGCAGAACAGGTGCTTACTGACACAGCAACTACTGCCATGTTCTGTGCTTTTATTAAGTTAATGTTAGTATTAGTCAACAAGCTTGAATCCAGGCTGAGAAACTCGGACTTCTTCACAGTAAAAGTCTGACTGTATTACCCGCCTAACCCCACTTTGTGTCTTTCATGTATTAACACAAACACCCAACTCAGCACAACTAGCTACACACAACATGGAAACAAATGTTACAACGTCAGAAACTCTTTATACTGACGTCAAACTCACGTCGTATATTAACTTACTTACGTTGGCAACTCTAAAATGCCAACGTTGATAAAAGCCCTTTACTCGGACTAAAACGTTAAATGGTTAACGGCAGTTAGTAACGTTCATTATGCTAACGTTAGCTGCTATCTTGTGTTTGCTATGCTAACGTTAGCGCCAACTATCCGTTTGGTCGGTTGGACAGATGGAGGTCAATGGTGAGGACTTTCTCATTAACGAAACGAGTTCGCATTATTGTTATCGAACGGGGACATTTTAACTTACCATTTTTGACAAATTAACAAATGCTACATGTCCCAGTGCTGTCTTCAGCTAGCAAACATTAGCTATCGCGGGCTATGTTTCGTTTCTATAGTAACTGTAGTGACAAGCCAAGGTGCGTTCAAGTGCATTCACCGTGTACAGTGTACATGGGACTCGTTTCTGGCTATAGCAAGAAAAGTTAACCACTTCAGTCATTAACAGCAAAGAAACATGCTTACTGAAAAACAGATTTCAAAAATAATATGAAGTATACAACATAAAATATAGTTTTCACACACGTAAGAAGTCACCACCCAAATGGGTAGGCAAACGTGAATATGAATATAATATGAAGGTAGGTGAGGGGTAAATGTTGATATCTCGTAAAAACTGCAAAATTACATGATGCTGTTAGCTTTGTTCAAGTGGCCATTTTACATTTCAGGGTAGAAAATTACAAGAACTGATTGATTCAGGTGCTGGGCTGAGCGTATATATAACCCTACACACCTTCTGATTCTACCTATCTGCGCTGTTATTGTTTTATGCGCCATCTAGTGGTGATATTGTGGAGGTCGGAATCACCCCGATTTCTCAAATTTCGAGCGGCTTTAAACACAACGTTTGACTCTTCTCTGTCACCCGGAACAACAACAGTCTGAAAAGTGACACGGAGTATTTCATGTGCATCTGAAATAGTTTAATTTAGGTTGTAGCGTTAGGTTTTTTTAAAGCAGGCTATGTTAACAGTTGTATGCCCTCTTCTGTATGCGTTTAGAGTGAACAGGACATAACTTCAGTGCCTCTTGAAACTGTTCTCCATGGGTTCCCCTGCTCGGCTGAGACCTTACATGAATGATAATGGACCTTTAATCTTGGATGGCGGACTAGCAACTGAACTGGAAGCGCAAGGAGCTCATTTACAGGTAACACATAAAACAATACAGTCACCTGATTCACTGCATTAACTGTCTCTCTCTTCTGTCAGTCAGCATTGGTTTCTCATTTAAATTCTCATGGCCCAGCACGTATGCTTCACTGCACAGCTTCATGTAATGAGAGCCATTGAACTGTACATGTATTTTATTGGCTAAGACCAGACATAGGTACCATCATCATATCCCTAATATTCAAACTGGACATGGGGAATTTATCTAAATGTAACTTGGCCAACTCTTTATTTATGATTTTATGTGGGGGTGCATTTATGAACAACACTGAAACTGCCTTAGACTCATTGACCATGATCTTGGGTCGCATGATAAGACACTGGATTTCAGACAGTTGCACAAAACCCTGTAGGTCAAATAAGTGTGTTTCCATGGTAACAATCAATGACAGTGGTTAGAAACTGAAGAAAAAAGGAAAGCATGACTTATAGTTTGTGGTGAAATGAACAGTGGGAATGGCAGTGGTGGCAGATGTATTCACTTAAATAAAGTAAAGCAAAAGTAACAATACCAATACCACAATTCTCTGTATTTCGCAATAATATGAATAAACTGCTTATATTTTTATGTTAATATTTTGGAACAGAAGAAAAATAAAGCAAATAAATTCAAAGGTGGCTCACTTATAAAAAAGAATTCCATGTCTTGGTCCATTGGTCCAAGACATTTAACTATGAGTAAACATCTTATTGGAGAAACTGAGATCAGTATTTCTCTCTCAGTCAAACACATCCAGATTTTAAAAGCTAAAACTGAAACGTCTGTGTGTGTGTGTGTGTCTTACACACGTAGGGTGATCCTTTGTGGAGCGCCAGGCTTTTGCATACTAATCCCCAGGCCATACGAGATGCTCATTACAGGTAGGTCCATGCAAAATATTCCAACTACTATTTTGATCATCTTTAAGGTTTTTTCAAGCAAATATGCCAATCATTCTCCAGTTCAGCATTATTTTATGTGGGGGTATATATATATGCAATGTATCAACAGGTTTCTCCTCAGTGGGGCTGATGTCATCACAACAGCTACATACCAGGCCAGTGTTACAGGATTCATCAGTCACCTGGACCTAAGCTCTGAATGTGCCAGAGAGCTGCTGATGTCAGGAGTTCAACTGGCCAAAGAGACAGCAGAGAGATTTGTCTCTGACAGTCGTCCAGCAGGTACAGACATATCTTTGATATCACTGAAGGTGTGAAACACTGTGTCTCTGTTAACTATGATGCTATTTCATTGGGTTTATTTATTTGTTTATAAGGGCAGAGATGTCCCTTGGTGGCAGGCTCTGTTGGACCGTACGGGGCCTTTCTGCTCAACGGCTCCGAGTACACAGGGGCCTATGCACAGGATATGACTGTTGAAGTGAGTGGCCCCCAGCTGCTCACACTGGTTACTCATGCTGTATGAAGGTGACAGACAGAAAATAAAAACATGGTAACAGTCCTTTACTGCAGAATAAAGTGGTCTCGTGTCTTTCTTCTCTTCCAAGGATCTTAAAGTTTGGCACCGGCCGCAGGTGGACTGCTTAGCGGCAGCAGGAGCTGATCTCATTGCTTTTGAGACAATCCCAAGTATCAAAGAGGCGGAGGCTCTGGTTGAGCTGCTCAGAGAGTTCCCCAACTCTAAAGCCTGGCTCGCCTTCTCTTGTAAGGTAACCACTGCTGATGAACTGTAGAACAGATGTCCATGCATTGTGCAGTGTATAAAGTGACTCATGCTTTGTACTATATGCTGTCAGGATGGGAAGTGTATATCAGATGGCAGCCTGTTCACTGACGCAGTGCAGATTACTAATAGATCCCCACAGCTGGTCGCTGTAGGACTCAACTGCTGCTCGCCAGCGCTGGTGGAGCCGCTGCTGGACTCTGCCGGGTCACTGCTAAGCCCAGACATGAGCTGGGTGGTGTACCCCAACAGTGGAGAGGAGTGGAACAGTAAGCAGGGGTGAGTCAAGTTTTAATGGTAAAGACACAGCTTCAACAACCCCTGTGGCATGTCAAACTCTCCTTTAATAAAATACTGTAAGTCTTTAGCTCATTTATTGTAAGTCACCATTAAAAAGAGGGCCAGAAAGACCAGATCCTACTTAACAAGACCCATCTCTTGTTCAGAAGTGTTGTTCATCTTTCTGTATTTTCCAACTATTTGTGGTAATGTGTAACTACAGTACATAATATAATGGTTGTATGGGAGTTTTTAGATGGAAAAGCAACAATTATTTAACTGCTATAGTTACAAGTTACTTTGCAGATTAAGAGAAATACATATGATCCCTTTATATGATACAGTTCTATCAATTAAATTGCTCACAGTATATAAAGTAGTAAAATCAGCCCCACCTACACCATTTTAAATGCATCGAGTTAATGATGACCCAATAATATATAACATTATATAAGGAGTACTTTACCTTTAAGTACATTTATTTGATATAGTGTTGTACTTCGTAAGAGTAAACTTTTGAATGCAGGACTTTTACTTGTAATGCAGGAATATTTTTCAGTGTGGTATTGCTACTTTTGTCTGAATACCGCTACCGACTGTTTTCTTTCACCTTACGAAGGTGGCTAACATCAGAGAAAGCTTCAGCATTAATACCTGAACTCAGCCGTACGTGGATGAAGCAAGGTGCTGCTTTGATAGGTAAGGTGATCTGTTTTCTCCTCCATTAACCTTTGCTGTTTTTCTGTATTTTCTCTGATCAGTCTCTGTTTGTCCATCAGGAGGATGCTGCCGTATCGGCCCCGCTCACATAGCAGAGTTACGACAACAGTTAAAAGGAAGTTCTCCAGCCTCTGCAGTGTGACTGGACTGAAAATGTAATCGTTTGATTGTTGTGAAGAAAGACGTCTGTTCCAGGAGTTTATAAAAATCTTAGTTTATTGGAAAATAAATAAATAAAGCACTACATCAAAGGACACAATGACATTTGTGTGGATCAAAGACAAATGGCAAAGGTGCAAACAGAGTAGTGAGAACAAATTGTGGCTGTATATAAACATGAAATCAAACCATGCAGTCTTCACTTTCTGTGGTTTCACATTTTAAACGGTTCTGAGGGATTGAGGGATTCCACTATCACTTCTGTACAGCTCCCGTCTCTTAAAAACTGGGATCATCTACGCGACAGTGTCACTGTAGGTTTCACAAAGCACAACAAAATGTCAGCTGCTTTCACAACACTTGAACTGGACAGCATTTCCACTGAACTAACCACTGTACGTCAGGCGCAAAACAAGCCCACTTACCTGTACAATGAATTATGGGAGGTGTGTCATCTTGGAACAAAATTTACAGCAAAGTCGTGTGTTTTCTCGACAGCACTAGTTGATTATAATGTGCACTCTGCAGAGGGTTTAAGATGAGGTGATATAACTACAATTAAATCAAGAGAAATGTGTATATGATATGTAGTGTCAAGTCTTAATCTGCCGCTTTTAGTATAACACAGGGATAGACAAAATAACAGAAACACCTTACAATACAGTGGCCGTGAAGTTGTAACCACTCAATAAAGCTCATGTTGCACTTCACTTCTTAAAAAAGCTCATTTTTGAGGCCGTAGTTGGATGTGCTGTTAGGAAAATGCCCCGTTCCCTGTGCACTTCATGTCATGACTTTCCCCTTTCATTCACATAACACACTTAACTCTTGCTTGCAACTGATGCATTAGCAACATAACAGCAAGTCGGCTGTATTGAAAACATATAAACAGTTTATAGACTGACTGATGCACTGCTGCCGTTTAATGTGGCCCATTTGTGTAGCTGCCGTTGTTATTGATTTATAGTAGTTGTTGGTGTATCATCTGATGACAGCATAATAAAAAGTTTCAGTCGGCAGACCCTCACCAACACGAACTTTAACAGAATACTTGAATGAAAGAATTGGAAACTACAACATGGCCCCAAAAATGATGGTTGAGTTGCATCTGCATCGAACAGTCTTAAAAAACATTCATTCTCCAATATTAAAGTGTAGGTCTAATGATGTTCTATAATTTTCTTATGTTCAACCAACCAATCCCATGAAAAGACATCAATGAATTGATCATATTAGCAGGTATCTTTGTATCCAAAACCCGATATATCTTATTCCTCTGTGTAACAGAGCTATTGTTTCAAAAACTTCAAAACAATCCAGTGAGGCAGTTCCTTCATTACAGTAAACATGAGCACTGTAGTTTCAGTTAATCGCACATACACTGTCCCGCTGCCGTAAATACACACTGCTGCACCAAATGTGTATTAATCCACCGGTAAAAATAGTCCCCAACATATATACTATTTACTCCTGTTCAAGTAACATTCGTTAAAAACAACATTGCCCAGCTGTATTGCGCCTTTTTTAAAGCAGCTATAATCGATAATTTTATCGATCGATCACAGTGTATTTAATGACAATGAAAACAACATGGAATGGGGTTGCTTGTAGTGATGAACCTAAAGAGAATTATTATCCACAACAGCAGCTCTCCTCAGCTTTACAGAGCTTTACAGTGAGTTTCACTAGATACTTTTAACTAGCAGGCAGCTGTTTGCAAACAGCCCAATGTACGCTACCTGCTCAGCACCAAACTGGATGATATTGGATGCTAATATTGCTTCGTAACTGCTGGATGTTTGGCTAACAAGTTCACTTGTTTCCGCTGCCCCCCAGTGACTAAAAACTGTTATTGCAGTAGTAACAAATGGGCTTTGGGCTGAGTGCCTCAGACAGGGTAAAGGGTTTAGAAAGTACTGAGAGTCTAACACGTTTTTTACGTCTTTTCATGGGATTTGTTGGCAGTAAAATATAGAAGAACTTATCCTTTTAAAATGTATCTTAGGGCTACTGTACTGTATTGTAATGTCTGTTATTTTTTGCCCCCCCTCCTCATTTGTTCCAATAAACCTTTTCAGTCTGTGATGTCTTCTTCAAGGTCGCTGTCAGGGGAGCTCCTCTGTCTGTACTCTGCAGTGTTAGACTGGCGTTTCCAGCTGGTGTCTTTCTGACTGCCCATACTGTGTGAGCGTCCCAGGTAGGCCAGGCGCTTGGATGACGTCCTGTCCTCCGTTTCGTCTGCGACGCTCCCGTGGGCCCGCTCAGCACCGGAGTGGTGGAACTCATGGCGCAGGTTCTCCAGGTTTAGAGCCCAGGGGCCGAGCTTCTGCCAGTTCACCCTCTGGAAGGCCATGATGCAGTGCAGGTTGCCGCCCACCTGTGAGCCAGGGAACGCTCTTTCAGTTAGCCTCTGACCCAGAAAGGTTAACATAATCAGTGATATTTTAAATAACAGGTGCAAGGTGGGGAACCTTTTTGGTCTTGCGGCGCTGAATCCCCCTCTCAGTGTGACGAATGTCAAGGTATTCTGGATTCTGCGTGTTGAGATCAGTCACAATGTCCAGCCATCTGAAAACAGAGGCTTCCTGTTAAACAGCTCAGCTACAGCACATGATCGAATATGGCAGACTGAATCATAAAGCTTACTTTTTACAGTGAATAGCTGGGTGCTTCCTACTGGGCTCACCAATAAGGATCCAGTACTCCATTTCATTTGTTGGTAGAGGGCCCCTTTACACAAAAAGGAACAACAGCCACCAATTTAAACGATTGAAATGATTCGCCAATTAATCAATTAGTACATCAACAGAAACATAATCAAATATTTTGATAACTGATTAGTCATTTTAGCCAATTTACAGAAAAAACTCTTTGTGTTTCTGTTTCTCCATTTTACATCATTGCAATATTGGGATTTTAACTTTTAGTTAGTTATTACATTTACAAACATCACTTTGGACTCAGTTCTTATGTTTCACAGACAACACAGACTACTTTCAATAAATAAAAATTAACCAGGAAACTACTCGATAATAATCAACTGAAGCTGCAGTAATGTGACCTACCTATATGCCTTTGCTGCTTTGAGTGGCGTGGCTTCAAAGCCCACTGGGCAGAAGTAGTGGTTCTGGCAGTGGTAAATGTAGGCCATAGACTCATCCTTCAGCCCTTGTGTCAGTTTCATCAATGCTCCTTCAGCTAAAAACACCAGAGTGGTTATCACTTCTGTTTGACGTCTTCATGAACAGACATGCAGTTGAGTCTGACAGCTGAGGGACTCACCTGTTTCTCCTGCTGTCTTGTGTTTTCCATGTGGTTTGTACAGAATGTAGGAGCAGCCTCGCACTCTGAAGTTGTCGTTGATTTGTCGGAACCACCTGTAAGGAAAATTGACTGATTACTGAGCTGCATACATTTCGGTTGATGTGGTTATTTAAAAAAAGGCGCGAAGCTGAGTGTACCGCATCAGTGTAGCATTTCCAGTGAAAGGACCGAACTTGATTTCTTCAAATGGCGGCTGAAACCCCAGAATATGCAGAGCCTCCTCCTGAGAGATGGGTGGAAGGCTAGCAAAGCAAATAAATATACACTTAGTCTCAGGAGCTGTATCTTTACGTGAAGTGACAACATTACGCGTCGCTCACCTTCCTGCACCCAGAGTGCTGTACAAGAAATTCCAGCAGGACACCAATGAGGAGATTCCACACGAAGTCTTGTACTGTGGCCGACTGATGCAGTACCTGGAGCAGAAAATAACCCTCAGAATACATTATATTGCATTGAAAATGTGCTCCTGCTCCCTGATGTGAAGCTCGCGTCACTGGGTCTGCCTTTAAAACTTTTGAGGCACTAAATATAACATTACCATCTTCTGAGGTCGAGCACTTTTCTCTGTTTGATCTCCTCCAGTGAGGCATGAGAAGGGACGTCTTGAAGATTTCGGCTGGGTCTGTCTGATGACTTCATCTTCTTGGTGCTGCTCTTCTTCACATTGCCTGAAATACAACATTAGTTAACACAATCATCAAACCGGAGTTCAGCAATCAAATGGGAGACATATGATCTAAACATGTGATGCTATTTAAAACAGGAATGGCAGCTTTGGGTGAAAATCATAGCACATGAGTGAACAGCCACTTACAGATTGTACACGTATAACAGGCTTCTATAATAATGTCGTTCTTACTTGTTCTTGTTTTTCTGGTGAGCACAGCATTGAAGTCTGTGGTATCAATCTCCCAGGCCAAAATAGGCTTACTGTGGCCAGAGGACACTTCCACCATGTCCCAGTCCCCATCTGATCCCACAAGGGCCTCTCCTGGCTGGCCTGTGCTCAAGTCAGCTGATGATGGCCCATCACCCTGCTTGTTCGGGACCACATCCCTGGCTGTGTTCGGGGGGCAGTACACAGAGGCAGCCTGGTTGAGAAGGGCATAATCGGAGCAGACTGTGTAGAACTTCTCACGGGAGTGTGTGACCGGACAGGTCCACGGCAGGTGGAGCTCGGCACTCGAAGCCCTCCTCACTCTGGCAGCGTCCCGGGCGAGGGAGCTGATCAGACTGCGTTCCTCCTCCCCATCGGTGGGCCTGGGCAACCCCGATGGTTCTGCTGGCCCAGAAAGGTTTGCTCCTTGACCTTCTGATGTATTAGGCATTGAACAGCCACTTATATGATGGATGGCAGAATTAGCTGAGGCTGGCTGTGGGGCTGGAGGATGAAAGGACAGGCATGTTTTAGAGACACTACACAGATATGAAAGGAAGATGGAGGTGCTGTGATAGAGACCCAGCACTGTGGATCACATAAACAGTCTTTATTCAACGTTATTCAGTCCCAGCCCTGCATGTCATTGATTCAACTTACAGCGACATTAGACGGGATCACACAACACTACCTTTAACCTATAATAAGTCGCCTATTCTAAAGACAGGCTGCAGGGTTATTGAACATGAACTCTCAGCTGTACAGCCGATAAACGCGAGACGGACACACTGTATCTGGATCACTGTTGGATGGTAGTTAGCAGACGTAAACACGCCCAGCTGTTACGTTGTTTTCTTTCACCATACCTTGTGCAATGTCTTAAGACCAAACGGGACTGGACCTTTGCACAACGCCAGACTATCCACACATCAGTAAACCCAGCTGCACATTAGGGGGACATGTTAAACACCAACGATAAGGATCCCGGACCGTCGTCCTGCCGACCCGAGTCTTCTTCCTGTGCAGGTTTGACGGACTGTACCATTGTGAAAAGCAACCGGGGTGTCCAGAAATGAAATAGAGCTAGCGTTAGATAATAACATGAAAACACTCAAGTAAACGATGAAGTTTGATACAGAAGTCGTTACGTGCATTCACACCCGGCGTTATGCTATATTATATGAAATGTCCTTTAAATGTACACGGCGCTTTCTCAGTGTCTACAACCCGTGTTAGTAAATGATGGTGTGATCCTGCAGTTCTAACCAATCACAGCAGCGGTGACTCTTCAAAGTTTACTCCACAGACTGAAGGTAAGTCTGTCACTTTATAATATCTGATTTCATCAACTGTGTCTTTACCCAATCTTATCAAAAAACTCTTTCCTTTAAAAGCTGTGACAGTAACGGTGGCTGGATTGGACCAAAAAGGCGCCAGTACGCTAACCTCCGTTTAAATAAGACAACAAGGACATAGTCAGTGTTGTTGTTCGCTGTGAAGCTAACTGTGTGTTTACATGGAGACCATCAGACAGGTCCACAAACTGAACTTACGACGGTGCTTTGGAGGTGTGCGGCAAAGCGAAGTTGTTTTTAGGCAAAGACTAGGGAGAAAACACTATGGTCTAACCTCCAGGAAGTGAAGTGCTCCGGTGCAATGGTTTGTTTTTTGTACATGAAATGAGTAATTTCATCATCAGAATTTGATCTGTTCGCTCCAATAACAATTTGAAAGTCAAGAAGAGCGTCACGATTAAAGATCTGTTTCTCTATTATAGTTAGCAGAGGGCTAAACTTGATGTAATAAGATAGAATATCAACTTTGTTTTAATGGTATTTATCATTTTCCCAATAAGAGTTCCACTGCACTGATACATACACTACAGTATGTCACAGTTCAACACTTTACTGAAACACAAGGTGTCATTAACAGGGACTTTACCACTATCTTTTCATTTGATAGACACCTGCCACTGAAATAATAGTGAAAGGGTGAACAATATGGTGGTCGACTACTTTGAGGTTCTGCATTAATAAAGTTGTATGAAACTTAAAGAAAAGCTGCACTTCCTGCGTCCTCGACCAAACAGCCTTTGAAAGACTTAATGCACTGTGATTTTGGAAATGTGGATTTAAAATACACTGATTTTGCAGGAAGCCATGGGAAAGAAGCTGGTGATCATCGACACAGACTGCGGCATAGACGATGCTCAGGCTATAATGATGGCCCTGGCAGCACCCAACATTGAGGTGTTGGCTGTTACCTGTGTGTTTGGGAACGCAGCGGTGGAGAATGTGTGTCAGAACGTTCTGAGGGTGCTCTCCGTCTGTAAGTGTAAGGGGGTAAGTGAAAGAAAATACTAAAATGGTGTTTATTATGTTATAATTATTAAATATTTTCCAAATTCCAACACTCCATATGTGTGCATGATGTTAACTTGTTATGAGGTAATGGGTATCAGATACTTCTTTGTGCTCCTTGTAGTTTCTGAGACACAGACAATTTGTTATCATACTTATAAACAATAAAAATTGAGGGATCTTTTTATTAGTATTTTCAGTACACACATGCGACAGGCTCCTGTGTATATATTCCTTATGAATAAAAGTTGCACGTAACTATTATTAGTTATACAGCAGGTGAGAACATTTGCTAGAGGAGCCCTTCTTTATTAGTTTCAATGGGTTTTAATGGCCATGGAAACTAATGGAGGAAGTGGGTACGTTTACTTCTGTTAGACCTCAGATCTTGCTTCTTATAAATAACTTCTAATTCTCAAATACACAGTACACAGTACTTCTCACACACTATCTAAACTCTCTAATCTCTAAGCATTATTTCATACTTGCCTCCGTTTTTCTGCAGATTCCGGTGTTTCGAGGTTCTGGTGGTCCTCTGGTTGGAGCCAGTAAACCAGTGAGTGACCACTTTGGAACTGATGGACTTGGGGATGTGATTGAGGACAAAGATCCAAACTGGGAGGAGAAAATCCAGAGAGAGCACGCAGTCAATGCAATGATTAGGCTGGTGACTGAAAACCAGAAGCAGGTGAGAAACCTCTCTGTGCGCTGCCCGTAATGTGCTGCTGCTCTCTGGTGTGCTACTATTAAAATGTGCTTTCCTCAGGTCTCCCTGGTGGCCATTGGCCCACTCACCAATCTAGCACTGGCTGTCAGACTGGATCCGTGTTTTCCCCAAAAGCTCAAAGATCTGTACATTATGGGTGGCAACATGGAAGGTAAAACCACCACGAGTGCAGAGTTTGTTCTTGAAACATGTAGGCTCCTTTAACTCGATTCTCCCTTTGTAGGAAAAGGAAATGTGACACTATGTGCAGAGTTCAACTTTGCAATGGATCCAGAGTCTGCCTATGTTGTTCTTGAAGAATTTCTCTGCCCTACATACCTGGCATCATGGGAATATTCATGCAGAAACGCACTGACTTGGGTAAGATGCTCGTTCAGAACCACATATAACCCCGCACTACTGTTCGTTTCCACGCTGATTTCTCTGATTTCACTTGTGCAGGAGTTCTTTGAAGAGTTGATCAATCAGGACACGCCGGCCGCACGCTTTATGAAGACGATAACCTCTAAATGCTGGGCTTACTCCAAAGAGGCAATGATGAATAAGAGAGACCTGTACTTTGGACCTGGCTTCGTCTCTTACGATGCCTACGCGATGGCGGCCTGTATTGACAGCAGCGTGGTAACAGAGAGAATCGAGTGTCCCGTCCGCGTGGAGCTGCAGGGTTCGATCGCTAGAGGCATGATGGGGCTGGATCGCACAAATATGCTGAAGAAGAGCCACAGCGTGTGTGTTCTGACTAAATGTGACGTTGCCAAGTTTCGTAAGTTACTCATGAAGTCTGTTAGACAACCTAAGAAGAAGTAATCGTTGGTGACAGACGTCACGGTAAGAAGAAAAAAAGACACTGTATCACCCTGAATATCATTAAATATAAATAATTTTATTTTTTTAATGCACTGTATGAAAATGTTGACAAATAGTAGCAGTTAGTATTCTTTGACCAATTTATTCTCACAAAAGGCTCTGATATATTTCATCAAATGTTCATGTTTGTGTTAACTGTGCCACAATTAAATAAAAAACATAAAGACACAATTATTGAACGTGATTTTCCATTTTGACAAGTCACATCGAAAATTAAACGACAACATAAAAGTGAAGAAGCATATTTGATTATAGAGCAGCACTGCCAATACTAAATGCAAAGCACAGTCAGAAGTTCTCATTAAGGAGCTGCAGGGGAGGCTTTCCTTCAACTAGAAAACATCATCCATGCCAAAAAGAACAAGACTAGGTTGAAACCTCGTGTATAGCTGGTCTGCATGTAGTCAATGTGTGTCTATAATTTGGCAGAACATTTTATCAGGGCAGTAGTAAGAAAAATACTTCCAACTCATATCTTAATCATATTAATTCATATCTAATCATCATTCAAAAAAATCAAAATTTTGATTTACAAACGGAATCTTGAGGTCGATATGAGACACGAGACCAGGATCAAGATCAATAATAGACAGCGAGAGCAATGAAAAAGAGGTTCTCTGCAAAGTCACACAGCTGGAGGAAGCTCTTAAAAAAAGAGACACAGCATCAGAAGGAAGTCAAGACTTCCCTGACCCATCAGAGAAAGAAAACTCCAACTGAAAATCGCCATCCTCAGGAGTCAGCACTTTTCACAATGAGTAGATACATTCTTTCAACAATGTTATAAAACTCTTCTGTTCTTTTACAGTGAATCAGACTTTTTTCCACAAATTCAACAGGATTCATCCTCAACTTCCCCTCCTCAACATCTATGTGTACATACGTGTATATTCTGAATGAATGTTGTGCAAATTTCTACTTTCTGTGTTCTTTTAATAAATAAGGCCAGTGTGTAGAGGCATTAAACATACACAGTGTAATTTATCCCACTGGGGGGTCTTTCACATCAAAACCATATCCATATCATGGAAGTTTCAGGAGGCTTTTACCAGGAACCAAATTATCAACAGAGGTCTCCTCTCCACAAGGACCTGAAGGTGAAATAAAAAATTTCATTTTAACACTTTAAGATTGCATCCTCAGTCACATTGTACCCCTATTTAACATATGCCAAACATTTTACAAATAAATCTATTTCTTTGTATTTGTATAAATCATAATCCACTCAGCTTGTCTCTGTATTGTAGCTGCTGTTAGCATCCAACTGAACGGGGCTCAGCAGCCTCACAGCGACAGCAGTACCGAGGTGAATTAGCTAAAAAGAAGCTAACTGTGCTGTTAGCTTGTTAGCTCTTGCAGCTAACGATAGTTAACGTAGCCCCGAGGTGGTAGGAGCCAAAATCAGCAATAAAAACACTTTTGTACTTTAGTCCCTGTTGTCAAACTGGTGGGTTTAGTCCACTAATGTTAGCTGCACAGCTAAGTAGCTAACAGCATCCAACATTACCCTGGCAATCTTTTGGTAAGTCCATCTGGAAACTCTACAGATCTCCTCAGTACCGCTGTGGTCAAACTGGACTCCGTCTGTTTTGGAGCCCCGTTCCGTTGCATGCTAACGGCAACTACAGCAGCTGTTTTACAGAAAGAAAAGATTATTGGATTTTGAAAACAAAACAAAACAAAGAAACAGATTTTTATACTTTTTTGGCACATGTTAAATACAGGTACAATACTATATATATATATATATATATATATATAACAGACTGGGAGATTCCATATTAATGAATCATTAGGTAATAAATATCACAGCCCTTAATTATACATAACTTTAAGCCTTAATATGACTTGGGTGAGATATAAAAATTCAACCCCAGTACAGTTGTGAATGGAGAATTTAGCTATACAGACCAGACTGTAAACATGTTTATTTCTCTTTTTTGAATATTAGATTTTAATATGGGGACTTAGAGATTGATCACTTCTATAGCCAGTCTCAAGTGGCAATTTGAGGAACTGTTTTTGTTACTTCGTGTGGGCTTCATTCGCCAACCACAGAGGTTATCTTGACCTTAAACAAGCCTATAAACTCTGACCATGGCTCCGCCCCCTGGCTGTGATTGGACAGTTGATTGTTTTTCTTGTCATATGAGTGAGGTATTCGCAGGTTGATCCCTGCTGGACTAAACTCAAATGCAATACACCACTTTTTTTTCTGTGTTGTGATTTGTAAAATGTATGTCATGAAGTGAATTATCACAGTGAATCATAACACAGCCACTACAAATCACTGTTTCCTTCATGTTGTTCTCTGAGGAAGATTCCTGCAGCTCTTTAAATAAACTGGAGGGACCTTCCCACCTGCTCCTCTGCCACCCCTCTCATCCTACCCCCCAACACCCCTACTACCCCCCATTAATCCCATTTAATATTTACAGTGACACCCAAATGTCATATAAGGCAGCATGGTGGTGGAGTGTCAAAATATATTAAAAAAATATAAACTGTACTTAAATTGTTTTGTGTTTGTAAGAGTTCAAAGTTACACTACACTGAACACACTTGTATTCACAGAAAATCAGTACTAAAGGGAGCTAAGCACAAACCAAATACCAAATTATGTTCCTCTTCATCTGCTGGATGTGTAAATAAGCCAATGTTTGCCATAAAGTTGGGTTGTGTTCACATGTTTCTGCTGCCCTCCAGTGGCTAAAAACAAGATCAATTATTACAGGTTTGAATGTAATAAAATAACATGAAAAACTGTTTTTGCTTAAGTCCTTTATTTAAATTTGCTGACAAAGTGAGGCGATGTACAACAGAAACCTCTTAACTTAACTTTAATCACTCGACCAATTTACTCTCACAGAAGTCTTTGATATTTTAGGGCAGAGGCCGCTTTAATGTGAGTTTCTGGGCCGTTCTGAAGAATCACATTTCAGATTATGAAAGATCTCTGCTGCCAAATAAGAGCTTAGTTTGATTTAAATGCAAATTTAACTTTTCAAACCAACTTTTATGAGAAACCAATGAGAACCAAAATAATTGTGAAAACACATGGCTTAAAATAAGATAACATTAATACTGAACTTTATTGGTTCTGTGCCATGTATCAAACTGAGAAGGAATGCAGCATTACCAGCCTTTCTATAACAGCAAAATGTATGCAATGGCATCAGCATACCATGCTATCAATGTTTTTAATTTAGGGGCACCTGTTAAAACAAATCCAAATAAAACGTTCCAAATAAAAAGCATTTCTGCCCCCATGAATAAAAAGCTGCAGAGAACTAAATTGCGGGGTTGGCAACCTACAGCACTGGGCTACCAAACGCATGACACTTCAGGTAACATTGCTTTCTGTTGGGATTCTCTGATTATAAAAGATTTGATTTAGCGTACAGAGTACATCAAATCCATGACGTGCTTCTTTTAAGTGCAGTCACGCTCTGTTTAATTGCCGTTGTCAGAGGAGCTAGGCCAGGGCTCAGAGCTGCGCCGGCTCAGGGTGGGGCGCCACATGCTCCACGGGTTGTAGGTGCGACTCATCTCGGTGGGAGCTGGTGGCGACGGGGCCGGACTGCTGACCAGATCAGTCAGAGTTGTTGAGTTGGTCGTTGGAGGAAAAGGGTGCAAGGCTGAATCTGCGCTTGTTGACCAAATGGAGCTGCTGAAAGGTGTGGTTGCAGACCAGGGATTGCGGGCGTTTCCAAGGAGTGACTATAAAAAGAATATATATAGAAGCTTCACAATAGTATCATAGCAGCAGAAAAAGTATGTGTGAGCTGCATTAAGAACAAATAATGGATCTTACTGCAGTTGGGGCAGTTGGTGAGCTGGAGCTGCTGGGCCAGGAGTGCAGAGAGTCATTGCTTGGTATGTCCCAGATGGAGGAGGGTACAGGGGTGAACTCAGGCCAGCTCTGCTGAGGCTCCAACGTCTTTTGGAGATTCATTCCACTGAAAACTAAAACAACAAACACAAACATAAATAAACACACACACACACACACACCAGTTTGAATGCAGCCAGTCAACCATAAACAGTGACACTTGTTACTCTAGATTCTTTTGTTTGTTTATAAACCTGTGATTACCTCCTGTCAGGTTGAAGGGATTGTTGGTTCCAAAAGCAGAGAACGAGTTGGTAGAATGAAAGTTTGAACTACTGGCTGTGTCAATAGGACTCCATAATCCAGAGCTGTGAGAGAGGAAAATATATACACAACAATAAATTGGGATGTCATGTCCAGATGTAAATACATTGTGTCATTTTACATTACATTACATTACCTGTCCGAGCTGTCACTTTCCACTGATGTCATGTGTGCCAGACTCTTTCCTTGGCTGTCAGTTTTACCTGGGCCAGAGCCACCTGACGGGTACGTAAAACGTAAGTGTTCTCTCGTAAAAACAAACCACCACATGAACAATGTACAGACAATGACATTAAGTACGTATTTACCTGGGCTTTTGTCATAACCAGCAGCTACAGCAGCAAACGTGGGGGTCCCATTTTTGCCAGGGAGCGGAGTGGCTGGAGACAGTTTATTTCCTGGGGCCTTCTTTTGGTTTCCCTCACTGCAAAAATGAGACAAAAAATCACCAGAAATCTGGATTAGTTTTAGTTGGAATAAATCTACAGTGTAGCAAAATAGCATGCTTAACTATAATAATATATATTACAATAAACTTTATTTATAAATAACTCAATAAGTTACAAGGTGCTTTACTTGGGAAAATCAAGATGACCAATTCAGAGCTTTTAAATTAAAGGACCAGTGTGTACAACTAGTGGCATCTAGGTGTGTGGCAGATTGCAACTCCCTCGCTTTATCATCTCCTTCCAAAAACAAAGGAGAAACTATGGTGGCCACAAAACGAGATAAATGCAACCGGCCCCATCTATAGCCAGTGTTGGAGCTCTTCTGGGCTACTGTAGAAACATGGCGGACTCTGTGGAAGGCGTCCCGCTCTGTCTGTAGATATAAAATGCTAATTGTAAGGTAACAAAGGTGATACTAATGTATCAATGTGTACACTAATAATAAACATGCCTATATTCACTTTCTTCCAGTAGTGCCTCCTAACAAACGAGATCTTTAAATGAAATCAGACCACTAAAACTGCAGAATACAGAACAGAAAAAAATGCTCCTCAGTTGGACGTTTGTGCCTGGAAGAGGTCTGTCAGAAAGTAGCCCTCAGTTTCTAGCTGCCAGTTTGATATTTATTTCTGATTCATTTTCATTTAGCTGGAGAAAGATTTGGGACATCTACCACTTGATTTCTAAGTAATGTAGGTTGTCTTATTTGCTGTTTTTAACAGGTTTAACAGGTTTGTAACAGGCCCTGTTAACACCTGGTATTAAATGTGTATTTTGGGTAATCCGGTAACAAGTGGACAGCTCTAAGCACAAGGTGTGAATGTATCCAAGGAGCATTGAGGATTGCACTGAGATCTGATCGCTCAGACCATTTGGAGGTGGTCAGAGCCACATATGCCCACATTGTTTTAGCAGTGTGTACACAAATGTGTCCTGGGTCACACTTAAGGACTGCCTACTCAACCAATATCCTGCAAATACAGTAAACCAGTATAGGCTACCTCTTTGTTACCTGTGGAGAACATGCCCAGACTCCCTTAATCGCGCTATTGTGTGAGTTGTTGAGTTAGGAGAAACTTTATAAACTTTGTTAAACACTATCTGTGTTAATTTCTTAATTTGGGCATTGTTGTCAGTTCCACATTAAGTTATTTCTTTCTTTGTATTAAAAACCTTGTGTCTGTCTGTCCCAGTGTGTTTACTACTACAGGGCCACCAGTGAAAAACAACCCCTTTGGTCTTCGCAAATCTATTTTCATATAGAGCAGGGAAGAGAGATCTGATCCCAAGTGGTCACTCAAGACACATGTGGAGACGCTAAGTGTGAACTGACATACTCCAGAGCTGTCCACTTGTGATCAGATCACCCAAGACGCATGTTAATGGCAGGTGTAAACAAGGCCGCACATCTGAGTGCCATCCGCATAACAATGGTATTGAATATTGTGTTTGCGGATAATGTGACTGAGTGGATGCATGTACATAAAGAACAAAAGAGAGCCAAGGATGGACTCTTGGGGAACACCCAACACCAACACCAAGTCAGTGGGGCCACTGAAAAAGAGGCATCACCAAAGACGAGTTTTTCAAACAAACCTCATCAAATATTGTGTCATTTTATTGGCGAAGGTACTGTGCATTTGACCACGTGGATACCTGTTACTGTTGAGTACACTGCTGTATGTGCCTCGGGACAGTAAGCTGGGGGAGGTTGGAGGAGGGGAGCAGGTCCCAGCTGTGACGGATCTCTTCAGGAAAGGGTCTGCGTTGATTGTCTGAAGGGAGATCTGCTGAAGACTGTCAGCTTCTGCATGTGGAGATCAGGAGAAAATCAGATCTTTACTATGCTGATCAGTGAGTTTGACACAGGATACACACTAGGTATGCTGGGTATGGTGGTGGTGGATATGGTTTCAGATGTTGACTTACGGACACTGTTTTTGGAAAGTGGTACATCCCACTCTGGAGATGCAAACTCCTTCTCCCCCTCAGAGCTGCTGCTGTGGCCAAGTTCCGGCACTGAGCCGCTGGACAACAGTTTGGCCAACAGAGAGGGACGCCCGTCCTCCAGCTTTCCATCTACTGTCAAAACAACCATGTCACAAACACATCTGGTATTGAAGCAAAGAGCAAAGAGACCTAACTTAACATTTAGTAACTCACATCTCTGTTTCGGCACAGGTCTTGTCTTTGGGATGCTGGTGAGAGGGTAGAGAGTCTTGGATGTGAAGCTCTTTCGTTGTTTGTTCTCCAGTGGTGTTACATATGGCAGCTCCAGAGAACTGAAACAATAAAAATAAAAATACATTTTAAAAAAAAGCAACAGACAAAAGATGATATCTATCACCTGTAATTACATAAACATACCTGGATTTTTCTGCTTGGTTCTCTTTCTTTGTGGTTACTTGTTTCTTGGTTTTGGGTTTGATTAGGAAATTTGAAGGTTCTTCTTTCACTTTTCCTGTTGTTACTGTCCTTCCTTTCTTTTTCACTGGTTCCTGGAAGAAATGATGGGAAAGGATATAATAATAGAATGCTTATCATAAAGTAATTTCCATCGTAGGAGGACTTCCCCCTAATAGTCGACTTAACCGTTGAGTCAATGAGAAGAGTTAGTCAATACACTTTTCATTAGTCGGATAGTCAACAGGGAGAGAGGCATAAAACGGAGGAAGAGGAGCGAGTTAATTTGTAACTAACTGTTATAAATCATCCAGTGTATTGATCAGTCCACCAGTATCTCTTTTGGTGAACTTGTTCCCTTTTTTTAAACAATGAGACTTGTGTGACGTTATACTGTGTTGAAATAAAGGAACTAAATGTTCAGTCTCTTTCTTTTTGACTTGAAAGTCATGTCACAAAGACATCCAGCAAAGTATATGAAACACATTAATAATCATCTTAAATATTTGACGAAAAATGCACGAAAAAGTAAGAATTATTTGCCACAGGGCAGAAAATAGGCAATATACTGGAGAGGACAGGAAACTACTGAGATACTTGTCCATAAACTAATTAACTTATAATGAGAGGCTAATTTCTCTCATTTGAAAGTAGAGTCCATTTAATTCTGGTTACAGCAGCTGCTATTGGAAGTGTGCATTAGGTTATGGGGACGTTGCACGCTTTCTGGTTAGAAACTGTGTACAGCACAGGATGTGAGCCGGTCTACAACATAGTTATTTCACTGTACCTCTTTGATGTTCGTCTCCACATCTGGATTGGAAGTCTCTGTGGTAGTGGAGGAGCTGTCGTCGTTGTCAGCCAGGTTGTCTTTAAGCTCGTCTCCCTGAGTCTTTACTGTTGTTTTTTTCTCTTTCTCTTCCTTCTTCCTCAGGGCTTTGGCTTTGCCCCGCAGTTTCCCTTTGGATTCCAACACTGCAAAATAATATTAAAACATACCTCAAAGACCTGTCAGTAATTACAGAGGCCTTTTACCTACTACTGATAAAAACAATGTGTGTACCTTTGTTTTGTATTGACTGAGAGCTCTGTTCCTGTAGAGGCTCGCTACTAAGCGAATCTGGACGGTCAATGTCGTTGTCCATGGCTCCTATCAGGTTGGCATATTCTGCATCCTCAGGAACGAGGCCTCGGTGAGGCAACGATGAGCCAGCTAAACTTTGACTCTGGAAGTCTAGTTGTTTGGTACTCCGAGCCTTCCGGTTGGTCAGCTGGCAGGCAGCTGGAGGGCCTTCTTGGCCTGAGGTTGTACTTCCTTTGGTCAGCTGGGAGGAAGTAGCTTGCATAGATGGGCGGCTGAAGCCAATCCTGGACCTCTTATCTTGGCTGTCTGAGTCGGATAAGGTGCGGCTGTTGCCCTGTCGGCCTCCAACCCGAGCTGCTCCGTTGCTGGATGCACATACTACTCTGGAGTTCGGTGGTGAGTCGCCATAATCGTTCAACCTGAATGGTGAAAGAAAAGTTTGTTAAATCACACTGTACATGCTGCGTCTGCCATCTGCTGTTACATTTTCTGCCATTTGAACCAAGTTTCTTTGAATTCCTTCACGACTCTATTATGTGGTATTACTGTAAAGATAACCATTCATTTCTTTTTGTGGCTGATCTCTTAAATTCAGAAAGAAGTGAAGCTCGCTAGAAGTGACTTCAATTTAATTTCAATTTTTATTTATTTATTATCGTGACATCAGTAAAGTTAAAGAATTGCACAAAATGTATCAATTCAATAGAAAATTAATCTGCAACTATTCTGACAATCAATTACTTTAATCACCCATATAATCAATTAGTTTGACATTTTTAAACATTTGATAGTTCCAGCTTCCTCACATTTGAGGAATTGAATGTTAAAATACACTGTAACTGCATAACTTTGGGTTTTGGACTCTTGGCAGGGCTCCTGCAACTGTTCCAAATTCTACTTTCAGCCGTCCCACACTGAACAACAATTGTCCCTAACTGAAGTTATTTATTTTTTTAACATAATAAATATAATTGAATAACTTTGGTTCAGTAACTTGCATCATTTAACGGACTCACTGCGGTCCACCCTAGAAGTTCTGCTCGTTGCTCCCTGCACTTATATCTGAATCACTCAGGGGTTTGGCCACAGTCAGTTTTCACTTGTCATTAGTTGAGTTTGACCGGTATATGACGATGGAAATATACATACATACATACACTTTACATTATTATAATTTAGCCAAATAATCACAAACCCACTACAGGGACATGGCATATTTGAAGTAAAAAAGTAAGGGAGGGGAACTCTTTAAATATTTACATGCTTAAGAGCCAGAGAGACAGAGTGAGAGAGAGGCTCAAACGAACTATATACATATTTACAAGCTGTAGGAGCACCCTAATGCAGAGATCCGGGTAGAGAAGGTCAAATGTGTCCTACGTGCCACACCTACTGACTGCGCACAGAGCAAGAGGAGCGATTTTACAAATTTGAACACCAACACAGTGCAAATTGAGAATATGTCCTTTTTTGCACTCATTTACCTGACTGAACAGCCAATCAGATAGCTCTCACTCACCAAGTGCCTCAGGTCAAACATGCAAAGTTTCCTGAATGACCAGTGATAAGGGCCAACCACTGGTCACAGTCCCAGACACTGCAACAACTGTGGGCGGTTAGCGGTTAGCCACAGACCGCTGCCACTGACTGTCAGAGCCCTTTGAACAACCATTAACTACAGACAAACCTGGGCTGTTCAAGAGTAAATTAAATGGCTCCAATACTTGTTTTTAATGTTAGATCCATCCGTCTCTTCATTAGATTAGCATCATATCTTACTGTACATTGATGATATCATATGGTTTGAGCAACCATTGCCCAAGATTTACACTTACTTTGAATCACTGTGAATTTGCACAATTTCCCTGAGATTAAATGGTCTCCCAGTCTCCAAGGTGGAGTTGGATTCCACTGACACACGTCTCTTGAAAGGCTCCCATATGCTCTGAGCCTCCAGGTAGGCGGCGGCAATCACCAACAGAAACATGGAACTGAAGAGACATAAACACAACAGAACACCACTGTTAGTTGGGTTGTTTTATTGCTTGAGGTGCTGTCTTAATGCTCCCCTCACCTCATACTCACCTCATAATGAGAGACACTATGATGTAGAGCTCCAGCTCCCAGCTCGGTCTGGGCAGGGTCTCTGCACATGCAGCTAACATGTGATAGGGCAAGGAGGCGTTCAGGACAAACACAAACTCAGAGCCTCCACATGTCACCAATTTCAGCTCCCGGATCACTCGAGATGAAGTGAAGTCGGGTGTAAACCTGTTAGGAAAGGAAGGATATGTACTAATTTAAAAGGCTGTTCTCAACTGTACAAAAACCTTGCAAACCTGCAGTCCATCAGTGGTATGGTACATAGTTTTCCATTGTCAAAAGTCATGGACGGTACCAACAAAACCACTTTTTTCCATCCCATTCACCTAGCACACTGAACTAGGATGGTGAGGTGGAGCTAGAAACAGTGTAGATCAGAGTTGTATCTGATGTAGGATTTCCCACACAAAGCTTATGTCATTGTTGTAGGCTAACAAACAACCACATACCGTAAGTGCATAGCGAGAAACGCGGATAAGAGAAAACGACAGAAAAGTGACTAGGTGCGGAGCCGAGGGACCGATAAGCATCATGTTATTATTCTGGCAGTAGACGTACAGTGTACGTTACAGTGGTAGTTAGCGAACGCTGCTGCTTCTCAACTCTGCCTACATGGTACGGTTTTCATACCATTGACCTGGTAGTTATCTTTGTGATTCAGGAACCTATGAGCCAGTAAGATGCACCAGGATATATTTGTTTTGTAAATGACCACAATGGACTAATTTGACTCAATGAAAGGACTGACCAGTGATAGGGAGTATGTGGTTGCATTTAAGTCCCTTTCTTTCAACAACAGCAGTGAATGTCCTTTTACTGAGTGACTGACAAACCATTGTTAAAATGAACATTCCTGAGGCGAGGCAGCATGCAGTGAGCGTTTGTTTGAGAAAGGCAGCTGCATGTCAAATTTTCTGCTAATGCTTTAAAACCACCCAGGAGTCACAAACTGAAGGAAGTGCACATGTTTAATATGAGATGTTTACTCTGCTGATGGTCTGGACCGATAACGGAATACTTACAACCTATTAAGTAACCGTGTTTGGTAAATTTGAGTTCAAACTGGTGTCTAGTGTTGTGTGATTAGTCGTAAGACAAATATATTTGTTAAAAGGCCTTTTATAAAGTTCAGAATTATTACATGTGATAGCGGGTAAGAGGCACATGTGCAGTTAATAACCTTAATAATGGCTACATTGATACTGTACATGCTGGGTAGATGGTTTACTGTCTGTGACACTGTGACTGTAAATGTAACAAAGCTGACAGTTTGTTACTTTTACTTCCACTTGTGCTTTTCCTGCTATGACAAGTCAAAATGTCTGCCATGAGAAAAGCCTAACACTATGCTATTTATCATCCAACATTTGCACTATAAGCTGAAGTGCAAAGGTTGGCGAGGGGGGAGCGGGCTGTAAACATAGCACATAGCAAGGCCAGCGGGCTAACAACAGCAGCCCACAAAGTTGTAAATGATACAGCGTTTTATTAAACATTTTACTTAATCATTAATTTCAGTCACCGTCCTTAACACTCACTGCACTCTCCTTCTATGCTGCTGGTATTATTTCTCCTGCAGTTATAGAACAAGAATATAAATTATTTATTATTTATATAATATATTTATATTATTATTTAATTTGATGAATGAGAGGTCAATCCCACCCCCACTATCAAACAGGCACAACATCACACAGCCTCAAGGTTTCACGTGTCCAAGTTCGATTAGACTGAATTTAGACTGAATTTACGACCGTGGGCGGATGTGTCTCATTCCGTTCCACACAGAAATGAACAGGACGCAAAAATGCAGTCTGACTGTGCCATTGTCCTTAAGCCACACCTGCAACCCCTCAGAAAACTACCTGAGAGTCACCTACCAAACTAACTGGATCACTCAAGTCAAACGTGACCGTGAGCCAGCATGAACAATACCAAGACCCTGAAACTGAATTATTTCTTTTTTTGTTTGCACAAACCAAACTTTATGTACCAGTGAGAATGATGAAGGTGTAAATTGTCCTGCCCTAACAGGTCCAAGTAAACAGTCTGTTCATACCTACACAGTTCAGAGAGGTCGAACCAGGCAAAATAAGTGGAAACAACTGTAGGCTGAACCATGTCTGTGTAGAGCTTTCGAAACATGACACTTGCTTACTTTTTCGCTCACTTACTTTTAAAAATAATTTAATTGTACTTTTAAAAATAATTTAATTGTTGTTGCGTTAACAGGGTTTAAATGCTTAAAGTTAAAATAACAGCAAAGCAGAATTGACCCTTAATCTAGTGGCATTTGTAATCTAGTGGCACCTAAAAATGCCACCTTAGATGATAGAATGATAAAATATTTTACAGGAAACTCAGGAAACTGAGTTGTCAGATTTGGTAGGGGAAGTGCAACTTATATTCATCTACAACCACTACAGTTCCTTCACTGTAGAATGATCTAGAACATTTCTGCTACACATTTGTACAAACAGACAGTGTTAGATCAGCAGTTATAGCCAGAGAGGCATTTACACCCCCAGAGCTGGTCCCACTCTGACTTTTGAGTAAAACCTGATTGAAGAAAAACGTCCTGATACTTGGGGAGAATGTGTGTCCATTTTGAGGGTGGACTTTAAGTGATGAAGAAAAATGAGACCTGAGGGGAGCAAGCAGAGGCTGCAGCGAGACAGAGAGCCGATTCATCCTCTTACTGAAGGCTTACTCAGCCAGAGAGGCTGAGGAGAAGTATTAATAGAGCTTGTGGGTGATGGGGAGCACACACACACACACACACACACACACACACATACACACTGAAGTTCCCATGCAGTACCCACATTCTTATGCCCTCATATGGTTCTCAAACTGTAGGTCCAAATTAGACACAGTCAAATACTCATGGACAGAGGGAAATAACTTACAGTATGATGAGGTCTTTTGAAGCGTTTGGCTTAAGTGCAAATTCTTGACAGTTGAGAACTTTGAATCCATATCCTTCACAAGCCTGTCCGTTGATTTCTGCCGATCTGATGGTGATCGGGAGCAGGCCTGTGTTCTCTACTCTGAAGGTTCTTTTGAGAGTGAAGTTTGGCTCCTTGACTTTCGTCTCTGAAATGAATGAAGGCTGATTAATGAACACTGAATATACTGCAAACAGAAATGCGTGCTATTATTCTGTGTTTCATTCGTTTTTATGACTTATCTTTCAGACAGGGGACGCAATTGTGTGAATTTGTATTATTCTCATCAGTGAGATTCTTGGGCTAAACATAAGGCATTTAATTCATCACTCTTTATTTAATGTGTGAACGCAGGAGCAAGTGTTGGGATTTTGTTCTCAATACATCACACGTATGCATGGGGTTAAATTCCCTTTGCTTTTCATTATTTGACCAAAAGGATTAGGACTGAAATAAGTTGAAGACACTGTACTTATTTGTATTTGTCATTCCATGAAGAAAAGTAAATGTAAAGTAAATGTCTAAATAGAACAATGGCCAAGCACAGGGAAAACACATAACTTTGCCAAAAAAAGAAGCCTATTAAGTCCGTATGATTTTAAATGATTTGAACAAAAATACATAATGCAGACAGAGAATTGTATAAAAGGAGGAAATCATCTGATCAAAATTCATCCAAATCAGTTTCACACAAGCTTCTTGAAGTTACTGAGTGCACCATTTGGCTTAATTGTACAGTTTTTAATATAATTGGAAATATCTATAAAATATGTCACTATGTCAGGGTTTTTTTCAATGATCCCTTAAAGGAAGAAGGTTGGGAACCACTGTCCTAGAGGCATTCAAAACCAGTTTATGGATAGTTGGCCTGCTAGCTGTTATTGCTAACTGTTAACTGTAGTAGCTAAACTGCTAAAGCACACAATTATTCTTCTTCTGGAGTGAGGCCAACTTGCTTTGGACATTGCCCGGGAAAAAACAGTCGGGTCTGTGACCTGGTCGATGGTGACATGTGGCTTAGTGTAAATGAAAGTGCATGAAACATCTTGATTTTATCTGTTTACGAGATGCCTGAAAGTGTAAATGAGGGCCCATGGTGACACAGATGTGGACCCGCAGCAACACAAACTCACTCTCTGTGCAGTCTTTCAGCAGGGCTTCAGTCATCTTGAACCTCAAAGAGCTGCCTTGTCCCGGAGGCTTCCCTGCGACTTTCAGGCTCTCTGTCGTACCTCGGCCGTGAAGTAGGATTGTGTCGATCACAGTCAGATTATTTCTAAACAGATTCCCATCAGAGCAAAACAATTTCAGTAGAGAAAAACAGATTTACTGAAGGCTAATTTGGTTGGTTCAGTTACATAACTGACATTACCTGACTATGAGGAGGGAGGAGACACTGTGGTTGCTGATGGGAGTGAACCTCACGCTGAACGACTTGACTTCTCCGGGCAGCAGGAGGAGGTTGTACACAAAGGGTCTGGTTGATCCCTCTACGAACCCTGTACTGCTCTTCATTAGGGATGTCTGCCAAACAAACACAGGGCCTGTTAGAGACAAACAGCTTCCACATGCTGCCTCAGCCGAGGACAAGAGGACTGTAACCAGCTGATTCTCTGAATTCCTGATAATGTTGAATGTCACTCCTGCAACACTCACTTGATTTCTGTGAACCTGGAACTCTAAGGTATTTGTGTCAATGTTGATGTTGGACAAATTTCCTAATGGAAACCTGGGAAATAAAATCAGAGAAGATTAGTGTCAGAGTGAGATGAGGGGACAAAGAACAAGAACATGCAGGGAGGTCGTGGAGATTTCTCACCGATCAGCTAGCTTTCCAGAAAACACTGAGGGGTTGGGTAACAGGGCCACGGGGAGAATTTGGACATAGACGAGGACGTCTGCAGGATTCTGCAGAATCACCTCCTCCTCCTGCAGAGATACAGAGAGATTTCCCACCTCAATTTCAAACGCAGATCTTTCACAACACTTCACAACCTTCCTGAGTGTGTTTGTGCACAAGTGGTAACAAGAGGAGAATTGTTTCTACTCACAGAGGAGCTGTTTGTGTTGGTCAGATGGAACATAATTTGTTGGGAGGAGTTGACCAGTGAAGGCCAGGTCAAGTGAGCTGTTATTTTAGCTTGCACGTTTTTCTGAAGGTCTGTGTTGACTTCAAAGATAGCTTCAATCCTTTAGTAAAAGAAAAGCAAACATCTTGTGACAGTCTGTAAATAACCCATCTGTGCAGAGCAGTAAAACCGTAACATGTGTTGACAACCAAATCCTAAAAGATCAATAACCCCCAACGTGCTTACTTGTGGCCTGAGCGCTCTTTCAGCTCTTTCCATCGTCTGAGGAGTTTCTGGTGGAGGTCCACATCAGCATCCCAGATGTCCTCCTGTAACGCCAGCCCATGAGGCTTGGACTCAGCTGTCACAGAAAAATACATATATTTTAAAAATCTTTTGTCTCTTGTTTTTTCAGAGTTTATTTTTACACACACTCTTACAAACACTTACATTTAAGCACAAATGGCAGCCCCACATAACAGTGATCACCACACTGCAAGCTGGCGTCAAAATAAATATTTGCCACCTGAAAAAGATGGAGGAAAGAAAATAAGTTTATGTTTATAAGGACACGTATGGCTCGCTAATGTTGCTCAGTGAGATGAGGGGCTACCTTAGATTTACGTCTCGGCTCCAGCTCGTCTTTGTTGTTGCGGAGCCGTTTGTAATAGAAACGTATATCTTCTGTCAGGGAGCGGATCTGCTGTAGCCTCACTTTCTGTGTAAAAGAGCTCTGTATGCTGAAGCTTTGATGAACAACTTTCCCCTGAAGAAAAATAAACAGATATGTCAAGAGCTGTAACACCTTAGGCCTTCAACAGGAAAATAGAGCTGTGCATATTGTCTCATCTTCTACTTGTTGTCAGTGCAGGACAGGTGTGAAATCTAACTTAATGTTTACTTACTGGAAATGAAGGTGGTAAGACGATGTGTTTGGGAGAGCTGTTTAATGTACCCACAGCAATGAGAGCTTTCACTGGGATGGCTAATATCTGAAGGAAAAGAGAAACAATTATGTCAGTATTAGACTGGACGCTGGTTGTGCATTTCTCTGAGAAAGAACGGCATTAATAAGATCTGACTGGATACCTACCTCATAATCTGTGGTAATGTGTATGGCCCCATCATACATGCCCTCCAGTGCCTTGGCCACAAGTGTCACTCTGAAGGCTGCAAAATAGCCCGATGCTAATATTACCTTTGTATAGACAAAAATATATGCGTTAGTTTTTGTTTTTTCTAAATGCAAAAATACCCCATGGTGCTCAGGCTGCAGACTCAACATGAGGAAGTGGTTAACTGTAAAGTACCTTGTTTTTTTGTTGTTTTTTGCAGTCATCATCAATGTTGTGACCTTCAAATAGGATCTATCTGTGATCTAAGTGGTTCTGAGATATTAAGATAATAAGTTTTCATATCCTATATTGCAAAACTGACATCAAGTAATGTTCTCTTTTATATTTAATTGGTCAAAGTAATGTATGCGCCCTCATGGTACCCTAAATATACAGTATCAAAATCACATTCATTTGTTTTTAGAACAGGTGTTTTGCAGACTTTCTGATACTGAGAAATCATTTTCTGCTTGGAATAAGGTTCAATCTGGTAACAAAGGTCAGTCTTTGTTTTAATACACAAAATCAATGTATTAATTATAGAACTGAGTCATGATATAAGATGTCTGGCCAGGTTTTACAAAAATTGCAATTCAAATCAATTTGTGCTCAATTGCTCATGCTTTCTCTCCTCTCTCATTTTCTGCTCGTTGCTACTTTGCCTCTATCTGGTGTTCTTGTTTGTGCTTCATGTGTCTTTTTGCTGACCCCATGTGTAATTCTGCATTTACTTGGACAACTTACAGTCTCTGTCAGCGTCTGAACTTGTGCTTGTCTGCTGCAGCAGTGCACAAGTTACAAACAGACACAAACAGAAGTGAGCAGCACAGTAACAGTGTGAGCCACTAGAGTAACATTAACGGACCCTTTTCACAGCAGCCTTCTGACATGAAAGGGTAAAGCAGGGTGATATCATGATTCTAATAAAAGTTCTGTTCCATTCAGGTCAAACAGAGCCAGGGTGCTGCTATTGTGCATGTTGTCTCACTGGTAAGGCCCTGATACACTAAATGGAACGCAACCTTAATTAATATCGTTACTATTTTAATGTCAAAATGGCTGCTGTGAAAAAGGTCTATTCTTGCAATGTTTGCATGAGCACAAGCTAGTTGTTTAGCAAAGAAGCTTACAAAAGTGACTCATCAATTTTGAGGTTTCCAAACATCTGCTTGCAACTTATTTCATGACCTGTTCAGCTCTTATAAGCTTAGTCACAGAGAGGTGGAGCAACATGGTTGAAAAGCAGAATCTGATTGGCTCTCCTGTTCACATTCTGAGCACTGATTGGCTCTCACAACTGGAACCTTACAGACCAGAATCAGAGACTGACTTTGCAGATACAACCTTTTCGTATATCAAATTATAGCCCCAATAATGCATAACGGTAAAAATAAACCTACAGAAATGTGGATGGATGACTCATCAAAGAATAGTGTTAGGAACTATCATTTTACGGTCAGGATTTGTTGTAACAAATTGCATGTATACATAAGTAATAAGCTTGTGTGTGTTTGCAGAATAATGAAATCCAATTCAACAACACTACAAACTAAAATGACCACGATGTTGAACTGAGCCTATGACACATTGTAACAGTGGGATTTAATGCTGGCTTGTTGTACTGGATTGCATTAGATCACAACATGAAGCCACAAGCAGCTCTGGAATGACGATGGAGAGTGGGTGTCTTACCGTTTTGTGACTGGAAGCTGAAGTGTTCTGCAGCTCTCGCAGGCGACTCAGGGCCACTGTTGTGTTTCCTTTCTCTGTCTTCAGCAGCTCCATGGACAGGCTGTCTCCTGTGACCAGCCAGGACTTTATCTCCAGCTGGAGGACAGAAAGGACAAACGTGTATGATACTCTTTGCACTAGGATTAGTGTCCTAATGCTGAACAATGTGTGACTGTACTTTAAATTGCTCAAACACTTTATCAACTATCATAGTGGAAATGAATATGGCTTATGTTGCAAGTAACACGTTTTGTAGTGAAAATGTCTGAAAGCACACGTCAGCATATTTAAAAAAACCACATAGAACTGCATTGCACAATGGACCTGATAGTGAATTGGGAAAGACAAACTGGACTACAGCAAGTTAAGTCCTTCCCAGTTTTACTTTTATTCCTGGATAAAATTTCTAAAATCTATAAAAACAATTAGCAATAATCTGTTTTATATGTATTGTAGCAATACACACAGTATACGATCTCACCTCTATGGGATTACTGTTGACCACCACAAATATGATGCTGCTGGTGTCTGTTGCACTGCGAACACCAAAGTCCAAGAGGTTCTCCTTCAGACTGGGAGGCAGGACCAGCGGCTGTTCACAGCAGGCAACAGAAAACAAAACACCACATTACAGACGGGCACATACTCACTGAGAATCATGATCTGCCCTACAAAGGCAAAACGCAGTAACTACATATTGGTTAAAATGTATTTAAGGCCTGAATGGGACTTCTTGGCATCTGTTTTACTATATAGAAAATGATTACGCCATAACAATGTTACTGCGTTCCGGCTTTGTACTGCTGCCCTGGCTGCAGTAACTAGTTAAACTGTGGCTTCTAGAAACCACCATCACACTTCCTGCACTCTGTCACAGAGAAACAGCCAGCTGGACAGCTTAACAAGAGAGCTATACGCAGTAAAAGCTAGCAGGTGAAACAGCCACAACGAGCCTTGTCTAAAGCTAAAAGTATCAGCTACAAATATCATGGGCCTGCTAAATGAAGCTAGCTTAGCAGATTTCAGTAGCTCAGGATTCGACTCGAGTAGAGTTATTCAAATGTACTGAATTGTAAACTAATTGCTTATATTGTAAATAATGAAAATAAAGAGTATTTTTAACAAAGACCATTTAAAAATGGGCAAGAAAGCTGAAGGAAGATGTTTTATTGGTAGATACTGCATTTTTCCTTTGCATTCCCTGAAGATTATCAGTCTCTGCATTTTTCATGGATCAGGATCGGTATCTGATCTTTATTGTACCTTGGGGGGAAATTTGATTTACAGTAGAGGCAAGAACACAAACACAACATACATGAGGACATGCTAAACATAAACCAGAATCACTTATCTTTCTATGGTAGCTTCTTTGGCTGTGGGGGGGGGGGGGATAATCATATAAATACATAAAATTATTATATAAATAATATATTATATAAAAGTTATTACAACCTTTCTATCGGTTACGCAGTTTGCCAACTAGCCTGTATGAAGAACACAGACTGTCAATGTAATGAACACTGGGGTGAGAGCATTTTAGAGAGCAAAATTAATGAGTTCTTCCTTAATTACCTCTTTGATGGTAACTAAATGACCTACAAATTAAGATTTTTTTTTTCATAAATAAACTGAACGTCCAGTGTTTACCTCCAAGAAGCCTGTGTAGGCCCGAACAGGCAGGTGAAACTTTGATGCGTTTGTGATGAGCAGGATATTGCTGTCTATGTGAATGGAGGGTCGGACTGGCCGGAACAGCAGGGAGAAGATGTAACGCGACTCGTGTGGGGGAATAACAATGGGTGCACTTAAGTTCTGCACCTAAAATAAAAAGAGAAACAGTGATCTCATGTTGACCTCTATACACAGTATATTGCAATTCATAATCATCTCTGTTAACCAACTCACATTAAACATGGTTTTGGCCTCTTCGGGGAGGGACACATTGTGTATCCGGATGGCAAAGCTGAAGGCATTAGTGAGGAATATGGGTCTGTCCACTGGGTCAACAGGACTGTCCCTGATGTGGAACAATGTAGCTGTGTGGTCAAACCCCAGGTATCTGCCAGAACAGACAAGAAACGACAGAAACCTTTAAGAAAACTCTTACAGGAACATTTTACTCCAATAAAATACATAAAGCCTCCCACACACCCTGTATATCCACATCCATAACTCACCCTTCTAAAACTTCTGCCTGGTACGGGATTTCAAGCTTGGAGTAACTCTTTTCTTTTGCTTTAACAGTTATTTTACCAGAGAACTGATATGGCCTTCTCGCTTTTGAGGCTGCAATGAAAAAAGATCAAAACAGCGGATAAGTACGCTGCAAAAAGATACAAGTCTCCACACAGGAGGAAGTTGTGCAATACTAGAGAAAAGGTGAAAAGGCTTGCTAGAGTAAAGCAAGATGTAAAACTCATACAGCTGAAGAATGTCCAGATCATTACTCATAAACAGTCAATGCATATTATAGTATACACACAAGGGGAAAAGATGTTGACTTCTGATTGCTTTATTTTTACCCAGATACATGAATAAACCGAAATTAACAAATTCTTAAAAAGTTGATAAAAAAAAAAACACATCTTTGCTTCTTGTAAAAGTGACTTTTCTATATCTATCTGTGAGGGAAGAGGACAGAAAAGCGAAACTGACATCATGCAGATTCACACTTTATAACTGGCTGAGCTTCCTCGTTAAGTGTCTGCATCATATCCTGTTTTTTTTGCAGGACTGCATTAGTTTAAGCAACCTAATAAACAGACAAATGAGTGTGTATTTGTGTCGAATATTACCACATAAAAAAAAAAAAAACACTACTTACCATCAAAACTAATACTTGCAACTTTGGTATATCTGCTCTCTCCAGCCTTCAGTGTGACTGCTTTGAAATCTATTGTGACTGCTTCATTTGATGGTGTTGTTCGTACACTCTGTAAAGCATAAATAAAGGATGGTGTTACCTAAGGGTTAAGATGAGCGTTTCATGATTTAAAAAAGGTTACTAAGGATACCTACTGTGATTGGAACATCTTTTGTTCCTGAATTTAAAAGGTGTAGATTCAGCAGTTTGGGCCGATCTGTAAGACAAAGTAGTTGTAGAAAAGAAGGAGAGTGAGCAAAGAGAAAGATCGGTCCAGAAAAACTGCAAGATGTAGCTTGTTTTGTAGGACCTCCATACCTTGTGACCGCAGGGTACCAAAGTCAAGCATCTCTGTGGAGGAGTAAATACCAGGGGCTGCAAAAAAAAAAAAACAAAGAAAAATATTTACCTGACAGGAAAAAAACGGGTATCACAATAGATGTATTCACAAGGGTTTGGGAGCACACCTGATGTGACCTCAACCTCTACAGGAAGGATGATGAACTGGTCCTCATTGGGGGCATTGGTTTTGATTCTGATGAAAGCCGTGTGGTTGTCCACGTCTCTCGACGAGAAGCTGGCTCTCATCACACCCTTTGTCTCAAATGGAGGAATCTCCTGGAGGGAGAAGGTCAGCATGGGTGACAGTGACTCGACTCCGGCCACCATTATCGCTCATCTTCAAATCAAATCAAGACTCCATACAAACACTGAAACAAAAACACTGTGACGTGGAACTAACCCATAATTTTCCAGTGCCTCCTTGTTGACCTGTGGGAAGCTCTAGATGTAGATCCCCACCACTGGAGTACATCTCGACAACCTGGAGTAAGACATGGAAAAGGCACACACCACATACATATCAAATGGATTAATAAATTAGGAGGTCCACACAAAACAAGGGCCAATGTAACCACTGGAGATTCCGATAATTCTAAATTACCTGCAGCGGTTCACTGTACGGGTTGTGGATGTGTATTAGAGGCGAGAAGCTGCTGTTTACTGGGACTCGAGCCCCGATGAAGGGCCGCAGTCTGTAGGGGTTTGGAATACCAACCCCAAAAACCTTCAGGGCAGAGATTGAAAAGGAACATTAGACACATTTCTTCTGGCACTAATCATTCAACTCATAAAAATGAAGCATCGTTTCATGTTGGTCTATACCTGGTATGTGAACACTCCATGATGTGATGTATTAATAAATAAAGTGTTTTCTACATTCCCAACTACTCGGGCGAGAAACACGACATCAAATGACGTGTTCCCTCCAGGTGGAATTATCTGTTGAAAGAAGAGCAGATGAAAAACCAATTGGCACAGTATACACCATGTGCAGTCCAGCAAAGACTTTAACAGAATACAGCGTTTCACAGTTATTCACATGTACTGACCCACAAACAGCTGGGTTAACAACCTGAAAGATCTTAACGCTCACTTCCACAACACCAGACCTTAAAGGTCCACTGCTATGAAAACATTACAGTTACACTCCAACTTTAGCATTTTACTGACGACTGTGCTTGGAAGTGGTAAATGACTGTCGAGGGGTTTTTTTTTTCCCCTGAATCCTTTCCTGTGAATTTATAGTAACATGAACAATCTACAGTTTAAATATCTTGTTCATTTACAAAGGCTAAAACATTGTGTAACAAAACAGATCTTCTATCTGCGGCAGAATGTTCAGAAAGTATCAAAAATGCTGATAGTGGAGGGAGTAAAGGGGCAGAGGAATTCAGAAAACATTTAAACATCCACTTCAGTGTGTGAGAAAGTCACTGTTGGATAAAGGCTTGGAGGAAGCGCAGGAGCAAAAACAGAAAAAGTATAATGGGAACCTGAGCATTATTCATTTAGCAAGGCAAGTATTTCAAGCAGGAAACAATATATAAGCTGTTACATTTCATACTACATACTGAGGCGTAGGTTTGGTTTCAGAAGGGTACATATTGTATGCATTCTTTACACTTAAAACAATTTACTTTCTCTTTCTCTGCATGTCTGGAGGTAAAAAAGAAATGATGATGAAACTGGCTTTCCATAATGTCAGTGTATCAAAACTAAAAAACTGAATACTATATAATAATACTATATAAACCTCTGTTGGGTTCTTGATGTACCAACACTAAACCTACTTAAAATTCTGATTATCTTCCTTGAGAGATAATCTTGCTTTGCCGCCTTGTGACACTGCTCTGACAACACTAAAAAATGATGAGCATTAATATTTTTATCAACTCGTCTCTTTTGGATTTTGGCAGCTGGACAGTCAGAGGACAATGTTCAGAGAGATTTTGGCAAAAAAATCAAGTTGAAAGTATAAAATGGAAATTACACCCTTGCTACATTCAACAGGTAATCCTAACTTTCCCAGACACAAACATATCAGGTTGCATACTTCAGTGTGCCACAATGCAATGCATACAGGAAATTGACAAGATACACATAGCTACAAAATGTGTAATGTGCCATTACAACATGTGACCACAGCAGAGATCTCTGGGGAATGTGGTCTCGAACTATATATGCATAGAAGAGTCGTACTGTAAACACATTTAGTAAATTAACACTTACTAACACTTAATAACACAAAATAAAAAGCAATAGAAACAAGATTTGCATTGGTTATAGGCAGTTAATGAGTAAGTTATCAGAATGTATTAAAGAAAAACAAATGTCCTAAATAACACCCTTTGAAATATATTCTCCTATCATGTATTTCATGGCAGTAAACTGGCTCTATGCCTTGGAGCAAGAAGAATTTGAGTAGTTAAGTCCTTCCCAAGCAAAACTGGAAATGAAAACAATAACTCTGAACTGCAAACAACCTCTAACTCTGTTCTTAAAGTTGCTTGACAATCATAGAAATCGATTTAACCTAGACTAATGGAGCCTAATCATAAATATAATCTCAAAATGAAGGATCTCCGTGTGTGATGTGTCCACAAATGTAAAAGCCTTTATACAAACATATCCCGTGACAGAGAACTAGAGGCCACAGAGCGCTATCTTCAAAACCGCACCAACTTCCCTTCCACTGAAAGTCTTTATGAACTAGACTCTGATGCCCTGAAAGTTAAGTTATTTTTGAATTCACCACTGATACACACATTAATGCGGTCTTTGTAATGTCTACATGGACTTCAAACCAAATGTTGTCTTCCAGCCTAAAAAAACCCATAACTTAGTCTGTTTAATAAAAAAGGGCCATACCTGACTTAACACTGTGTCTATGAGCTATGAGTGCCCTCTCTTGATATGTGGGTCAACTTTCACTGCAGGAGCCAAATCATGAATATATTTAGGAAAAATCACAACACATTTCTTTTGGCAACAACTGCTCACTGCAAGGCTTATTTAAAAGTCAGTTTTTGGATTACTTTATTTCTGTAATTCTGAGTAAGCCAACACCGAGAAAGCATGTTGCCAAAAATTCCTAGCAGGTTTTTAAGTGAGGAAGCTTATCAGGTAACTATCTGAAAACTAAGAGCTGAAAAAGATATTTAGTTGTGGTTAAAAACCTCAGGCACACATTGTTTAAAAAAGCAAAACAGCAACAAACAGGTTTCTCTAGAACATAGTTTATATAATCAATATCTTAGAGCAATACATTAGCTGAAACTGCAGTGTCCTAGCATCACTTAAACAGGCCATGGTTTAAGTGTGCAGAAACTGTGCCTAAAGCGACACAACAGGTCTTTCCTGTAAAGCGACGATCAGTAATACACAAGTTTTTCATCTGCCAAAACTGGAAAAGTTTGAGACTTTCTGCTCCAACAGTCTGAGAAACATCAAACGTTACTTACACAGCAGTGCTAGTTAGATCAACTGGTACTTATAAATACTTAGAATAAAACAAATGCCACACCCTTCCCCATGAATATTCTGAGTTCCTGATAATATTATATTATTAGAAACTCATAACAGAAGTTGTCTGGGTTGTCATTCAAAATGTGCCAACACGGGTATTTCTTTAACAATAACAACCGCAGCTGCAACACAATCAAGCTAGCTGAGCTCGCTGTAAGGTAGTTAACACCCAACGTTACTTTGTGAGCAAAAACCAAAGATGGTCTGTTGTCACGTCACATGACCGCCTCATTATTTTGGACGCGTGTTGTATAGCAGGCTGTGTGAACCTGTCACTTTTCACTTGTGTTTACTATAGGCGAGAGAGTGAGAGTTTTGGAACGGACAAAACATTTTGCGGGCCTTTCGCTTCAACTGCTTTCTCATACATAGCGAGGCACAGAACGAGTTCATCTTCCTGGCAGAGTATGTCGGTTACTTTGGAGCCATCCTCTTGGGACGCTGCATCCTGTGGGTTTAAATTACAACTGCAGCATTTTTAATAAGTGCTAATAAAGAGTGTGTTTAAGGACTGTGAAAACTGTAACTTGATAATACTGCTGTTTACTTTTCCTTGTTTACTGTGTGTTTATGAGTCTACTTATATGCTGCCATTCATCCCTGCACTGTCTCTAAAAAGTGGAAGACTGCAGTCCCCAGAGACCTTCTGCGTGGTCACATGGTCTGATGACACATGTGATTTGCATCGGAAATTCCCACTTTATTGTCAGCGTTTATGTGCTGCTCTTTGTGTGTTTGCTGTGGATGCCTGAAGAAGGTTCCTGACTACATCAGTCTACTTGAGTTTAGAGGCAAAAAAAGAAAAAGAAGCAAATAGAGCCATTGTGTTTCCTGATCAGTGTCCCTTGTTTACAATACTCCTGTTAAGTTATCACACTGATTTATTAATGTTTAAAAATGCTTCATGGTGCGATCAACACACAGCCATGTGACTTAAGATCAAGGAAACAGCTCTTTCCCATAATAACAAGATAATGTGCATTTCCAAAGCTCTTAGAGTTGTTGTGACAACATGTGTGTGCTTATGACAAAGATAAATATATCTTTATAAAGTGTTAAGTACTTACCCTATTCTGGAAAAAGGATGCATGAAAATGTGCTGTTGTTGCTGATATCGATATCAAACTAATTTCTTCTGAGCTAGGATTATGTAAATATACTTTCTCCATTTTTGGCATTCCAACAGGCCTGTAAAGGAAGAAAAGAAGCCTTTGTAAGAGCAAGTCAACTTAAATATATTTTACACAAAGATCAAAACTTAATTTAAACTTAAACAGAGGATGCAAGACACCAAAACTTAAAGAAGGGTCAGCTAGTTTGGTGAAGAATCTAACTGTAAAAACAGACCAATTATGTGACTTTTCTAGTCTTAATGACAGTAAGGACTAGAAGAGAGATGGGAAACCTGAAGAAGGGTTTGGAGCATCAAGAGTCAGAGTTTTCAAAGTAAAATGACAGACACAATCTTCCTGTGTAGCCACTCAACAGAGATTAATGATGCTTTTTTGGAGTTCCTCTGGGTCTAAATTGTTCATTTACTGTAAAGGAGATCATAAGTGTTTTGCATGTTATAACCATTTCAAGGTACTATAGCTGCTGCACTTTACATTACTGCCAATCAACTTCCAGAACACAACAGAAACTCTTTGATTTCCTACCTTGCAGACAGCCTGTGGTTTCCTTCATTTCAATATGAAAATAAACTCGTAATAGTGGTTTCTTTATAACTCTCCCTGCTTGAAAAGGCATAACTGTGCAATGACAAAGCAACGTTGGCTAAAGAATAAATGCCACTACTATTATGTTCACTGTGACAGATTACTTCTAGGTCAAATGAGGGAACCTAAAAAAATCAGTTGTATGGCCGTTTGAACAAAGTGGATAATGAGGCATGTGTGGTTCCTGCAAACGCAAGGGAGGCATATGTACATACAACATGTCAATCATCTTATGTGGTGCATCTAAAGTTGAGCCTCTATAAATGGGCTGATTTATTAAGACTGCAACTCCCACCCCGCCTTCATTTACAGTGCATTAGAGACAGGGTGAGAACGTCTCAAGGTTTCATTTTCATGCCCTCAAAACATTCACAGCTGATAAGTGGATTGTTTATTGAGGGAGCAGGACAGGCTGAGACAGCTGGCTCTCTCGCTGTGAGTTGGTGTAGGGGTACGGCGCTCTGAGAGCTACTGAATCATTTGCACTGCACCCTGGGTACAGTGGCAGGCCGCACTTGAAGCTGGGTCATACAACATGGGTGTGCACCTACTGTCAGTGGAATGTGATCCATGATGTCTGGCCTAGGTGAAGCTAGGTGCTGGTGCTGGACTAAAGAATGTTGTTTTGTTAAGTGCATTAAATGTCTCCACAGCAATCCGTTCATTGTTGACAGGCTGAGGTCATCTCAGCTTAACTCAGAAGTTTTACCTTACACATTATATAGAGAGCTATAGGACATACTGACTAAGCATCTGTCAACTGTCCACTGGGTTTTTAAAAATGTTGATTCATATCATATCAGATGAAAAATATTTTTCTAGTAAAATAGTTTATGTCTCTTTATGTCAAAAAGAGAAAAGCGACTTAAAATTGCTAATGGCGTGTGTGTCAAGCAACGTGAATTGTAACCAGAACAGATTCTACCAAAACAATATAGAATAAATAGAATAGAATTAAAATAAAACATTTGTGTGACAATATATCAAACACTCACTGTTCGTGAAAGTCCAACATTGGAGGTTCAAATCGTATAGGTCGGCAGTTCCCACGGTGCGGGGACGTGCTGTGAGAGACAGGAAGATGTGACAGCAGCAACAGCAGGATAGGAAAAATAGTATCCATGTTTGTGTCCATTTCCAACAAATGAGAAGCTAAACACACAGATGCCACAGTCTGTGTCCAGGCTTTTCTAACACTGCATTAAAACGGCCATGGGACCACTCCCATCTGCGCTGCCCTTTTTCCATATGTAAAGTCTCCATTAAATCCATAAACTAAATAATTAAAAAAGAAAATCAACCGGCGAGAAAAAACAACCCTATCTGTTCTTGTCACCTTCAGAGTGTGCCGTCTAGCTCACACGAAGGCAACAACTTACTAACAATTAAGCACAGAGTGCTACACCCGCCTGGTCATAGGACACAGGCATACCTCACCAAACCTGTTCAACAACAGGTGTATTTTAACAATAGACAAGGCCGTCCCTAAAAAGAAGCAGCTCTACTTTGGCGGAGGTGAGAGCCTTTATCTAAATCTCATGGAAAGAGAAGTTCATCAGTGATACAGGTGTGGTGCGCGGCCGGCCATGCACGTCATTTGATTGATGAAAAAGCAGGCGCGTGAACGTCACATGCTCATTTTGACCAAGAATGTACACAACGATTTGTGGAAAAGTTAAGACAGCCACAAAGATGTTACATGCAAGAGAAACACTATAGCTGTAATGTTTTATTCTCCCATATTTGGCCCGAGAATTCATGTGGCAGTACCCAACACCACCCACTAACACATCACTCACTTGATGTATTGACGTATTCACTCTAACATTACCCTGGAGTCAAGACAATTGACCGGAGATCAATTTCACCTATTTACTACCAGGCCTGAGCGTACGGGAGCAGACAATAGCTGTAGCACTGCGCTCCAATAGCAGGGCTGACTCAAGACGGGATGGATTTCCACCCCTGAGGCGCACTGTAATCCACACAGAGCCCCGACCATGCAGTGTTCCTCCTGGATAATCTGTCATCTACAGCCTGTCCTCACTTCTCTCATTAATATAACAACTACTGACAAAATTCTTGTGGGATTAGGGATTCAAATGGATCCCGGCTGTGAATTCTGTGCGGCCTTTCACTCCGCGCCTCGGAGCTAATGTGTTGAATGTCAGTGTGTAATTGGAGTAGCCGGGGAGACCATGGGGAGGGCTGTGCCTCTTGGCCTCTGATCTGCATATGTCCAGTGTCAGGCAATCCTTTAAATGAGTGCATAAAAAGTGACTGCAAATAGCATTTAAATCCAGTGGAAGTGGCTGGCACGGTCACAACTTTCTTCACAAAAGAAGAGCACACCAAGTTATAAACAGGAGATAATAATTAACAGCAAAAAGATTTCCAAATACTGCACACACACACTGAGAAAAAAAAAGGGAAGTTCGACATTAAAAAACCTGAATCAACACAGTCAAACAGCAAAAATACCCTTCCCCCCTTAACTCGCGGGGAGTGGTCATGCTATGCCTGTGCAAGATAACCCTTTTATGGATTAAAACACACTGTACAAATAAGGCTCGCTGTATGCTGCACACAGACAAAACACATGTGTAGAGTAAGAACAGAGTATCGATGTTAAGTGGAGGCTGTGATACAAAAACATGATGTTGCCAACTGGCTGATTTTTACACGTTTCCTGCCTTGGAAACAGTGTTTATTTGTTCAGGCAGTACCTGTTGGACACATAGCCCTTTCCAGCCAGTCACACACTGAAGACACACTTCATACTGCAAAATCTGTGCAGGATGCAGGCATTTTAGTGGACTCATTATACAGTTCTTAGACAATCACTATAGTCCTCACCATGACAAGATATAAGACACATATCAAGACACATAAGACACAGACAGTCTGACGTCTGTCTGTGACTGGCACTAGAAAGCAAACTTCCCCAGAGCACTCCTATGTCAGCTATCTTTCTCTCTGCAGTCAAAGCATTTAAGCAATCCCGACTACGAGGCGATGTGACGTAACCAAGAACCCTTGTAAGGCTCCACTGGACCTCGCTGCCTCGTCAGTGTGGGCACTACCTCTCACGACAACCGTCTGTGCGGTCTGCCCGGCTGCTAGACTCAACTCTTCAAAGCAGCAGTGGCAGGAGAGAGGCACGCTGTGGTCGGGTCCAACAACATGCGACGCAGAGCGAGCGGTTTCCCTGACAACTCGTGTCAGTGACAGCACAGGTTTCAGAGGTCTGAGGGAAAGAAATAGAATCTATCTGGCTCTTAACTGATTTCATGCTATTAACCGAATGCGTTTGTGCCTTTAAGTTGTTGTGCTGCCTTGTGGGCTCTGGCAGCTTGTGATGATGATGATGATGATGATGATGCTCTAGCTTTTTATCTTTGGTTGTTAATTGATACTTTGTAGCCTGCCCCATGCAATAAAATTCCCTCCCAGGTTTGTTAGCCTTGACAAAAAAAAAACATTCTGTACTTGCTGTCGACATGACCGCAGGGACTGATAATGAATTTGCCAATATATTACAGTGTCAGCAGCATCTCTGTTGTCTTGTCAAATTGGTTCCTCGAGCTACACTTTACATTTAGCTTGGAGCAACACTTAACAAAAGAATGCAGTCCAGGTATAATGCAAACTGTATTCTTTATGTAGACGTACAGCAGCACGTGCCTATACTCACCCACACTGACATAATAGTATTTAACCACACAAACATACTTCATTTGACATTGCTGCTGCATAATGGAGAAGAATAGTTAAGAGGTAAAAAATAAAAGCTTACCTTTGTTGATGATATAAACTAAAATCAATGTCAGACTCTGCCTGCAAAAACAACAGAGACATAAGCAATTATTTAAATGTGATTTAACGAGACAGTACATTGTGACACCCAGAGGCAGGCCTCGTTTACACCATTTCCTGCTCTGTAATGGTGTAAATGTTTCTGTGTCTGGGGTGAGTAAAAGCGCAGTTTTAATGGCAACAACAAAGAGGGAGAAAAATAGCACTTACCTGTAAAAGGCTTCCCTCGCCAAAATGTAAAACTTCTAGAATTGTGTCTGACTGAATGAATGCTGTAAAAAAAACAACAACAGGAAGATCCTATGAGTGTCATCGTCATCATCTCTTAAACACAGAGTAAGACGTTTATTTTGTCAGCAGTTTTGGACATTTAACACTTGTGAGAACAGGAACAGCAGAATTTTACAAGTCTGAAAAAAGCTTCAACTAGTAACTTCTCCCAAACAAAGCTACCATCGTGGCCGTTATACCTGAAACACAAAGTTACATTGCTAGTGAAGATAACTCCCTACTTGAACTTTAATCTAACTCTCTGTCTAATAGCACTTTAAGAACAACAAGAGAAGATCAGGTCTGTGTTTATATTGTGCTCGACTTGGTGTGGAAGTTTGGCGTCTAACGCAGCTTGTACCAAGAGGAAACATTTCATCTAGCACTACGAACACACAGCACACTCGTCTGTTTCACAGGGCATTACTGTCTATGAGCCTCACCTTTGAATTGTTTCCAAGAAAGAATGAACCTAAGTCAATACGCCCTCATAAATCCCTCCTAATCACAGTATTATCAATAGGATTTTCAGGACAGGGTGTTTCTTGCATTGACTGTCATATGACTTACTCCGAGTATAAATCTACAAGCTTGGAGAGCCTAAAATTCAACTCAGTACTCAGCATTTATTACGCTTTCACTGTACTGAGACGCTTTGCACCTGACACCACCGAAATCCCGCAGCTTGTGCAGCAAGTTCAGCAAGTTCAACCTTTGCAGATCATGTTAACAGCACACTTTCAGCTTGGAAACCTGTTTCTACGTTGGCATGTATGGACAAATTAAACTGCTGAATTCAATTAACTGCCGCTGGGTATAAAGCCTGTTTTATATTATAATGCAGCAGCAGATCCAGGTGATCTTATCACCTGATGCAACAACTCACGGTTTCAGTTCCTTTTTAGCTTTCACTACCAGAATTACACAAGTACATGACACACAGCTAACATTAGAGCTACTCTGCAATGGCTGAATCTGGTCAGAGGGGTAATGAATTTTTCCAAGTTCAAGTCACCGTTTATGTGTGAGCGGTGAGAAATAACTTCCTACTGTCCCTGAAGAAGAGACGAGACTAAATAGTGGACAGCCACAGTCAAAGTTACAAGTCTACACAAACTTCAAGTCTTTCTATAACTTGGAAGCATTGCTTCTCGTCAGGCTGTTAGATGATTTAGAAAACTGCTGTCAAAATTCAAAACGCCCTCAACAAAAAATACACTTCCTCAATCTGTCTGCACTAGCAGTGAGTCTACTGGTTACAACTTATGGCCGAGGTTTGGGTTGTGTTGGCGATTTCCAAACTGAAAGGAAGTTTGATCATTCAGTCACTTCCCCCTGGCATGGGCCTGTGTAAATCTGTACAGACAGCGAGGTAGTGAGATGCAACTGGCAGTGATCTTGTTAACACTGACTCCATTTGCTAAGTTTGTAGTGTTGACTAGTAGAAGCATGACTTCACAGTATTTGCCAAACAACCCATGCAACGCTGCCTTTATCAGTCAAGTGTATTCCTTGTAAAACTGAATGCTTGGGTGATGCTCCAGGTTTATGGAACTAATGTAAACCATTTATCGGCACCACACGTTTCAAAGTTGGCACAGTTGATCTCGGACGTGGACTGCAGCTGTCTTATCACTGTGAGCTGACACGATCGGTAGATCTGACAGCTGGACACTTCAGTCCGCTGGACAAATAACATGCGGCTGTCATTTGGCCTGTGAACCGAGCAGTGCCAAGCTGGAACCAAACCAGGGTCAAAATCAAAACTCTGTCAGCCACGTTTACAGTCACCTGACCGATTCAAACATTTCCTTTATTGAGCCCAGGATGAGGAAGTGATGTTATGCAGCCTGCCAGCGACGGGGTGGCAATATTGGCATTAATCTGACATCTATTAACTCCAAAGCACTAACATCATACCGCAGCTCTTGGAAGCTAACATTAGTACTAGCCATGGTGCTAACAAGCGGCTCTTTCCGTCCCTGCCTTGGACTATTTTGTGTGTTTGTTGGGTGTGTTAGTGTTGGCCGAAGTTAGCCATATATGGTAGGGATGACAACATAACAACATAACAACAAGCTGTAGACGACGCTAACATGTACTGTAACGTTAAAGGCCACATATCAGCTAAGTGCTGGTAGCACTTTGACTGTCCACTAACACTGTGCTTTGTATCAGTCCACTGTCAGCCCGCTGCAGTGAGCGCTGAGCCTCCGTGGTGGTGGTGAAGAGCAATAGCTACAGTTTTATTAATGTTAGCGAGGAAACTCAGCGTGCTAGCTGTGATAAAGTTGGCCCGCAGAGCAAACCTCAACACACACTTCGCACAAATGTCTACGGAAGTTAGCGCTAGCTAACGCGGACGTAGCCAGCTAAGTTACAAACCTTGTTTATTGGCCCGCGTCGTGTGAATAAAAGCAATAAATAACATCCTCAATAATCCGATGCATGGTGTTCTTGTTCTTGTGTGAGAGTGGCGATAACTCTGGGCTCTCTCTCGACTCGCCATGCTGCAGATCTTTCTGTTACGATAACAACCGAGCGAGTGAGCGGACATGCCCGTGTGAACCTCTGCTGACTCTGTCAATCATAGCCGTGGAGGAAACTCAAAGTGCACCGAGCTCTAGCTAACTGCCGAACAGGACGTTGGCCTCGCTGCTGCTGCTGCTGCTGCTGCTTCTTCTTCTTCT
>NW_023339674.1:22643251-22651319 GCF_004916995.1 Morone saxatilis | reverse complement strand
GGGCAACAGGGGTGAGAGGGGGGACGGAGGGAAGTGAGAGGAGTGAGAGAGGTGAGAGGGAGGCAGATGGGAGTGAGAGGAGTGAGAGGGGTGAGAGGGAGGCAGCAGGGGTGAGAGCCCCACTGCACACTGCCCATCTGTCTGATTAATGGGGTTATTCATGTTTGTGCTGTTTGATTGCTCAGTGATATTTACTGGGTGCTCTAATACTGCCATGTTTTGCTGTTAACTGGTAATTCAATAGTTCCTTTACTGATTTAAATAATTACAAATATTAATTTCTCTAGTGCTGTCTTTTTTTATTCAAACCTTCATTAAATGCATTCACTCATTTACTGTCCTTAAACACAGATACTTGTACTTTTTACAGTTTTAGCTTCCATTATCAGTTTTTCATTTGCACATTAATTGTTTATTTTATTTTATTTTATTGGATCCCAACTAGTTTCCTTCCTGGCTAATCTCCATCGGGTCCAAAATAGTAAGAAATCACAGACACAGACACAGTGGACAACTGTAAGTTAAAATAATACAAGTGATGATGAAACTAGTGTAATGGTTAATGGTTGACAGCAAAGGCAGTTTATTGCTGATAGTTGAAAATGATGGATAAGATTGAGGATAAACTTAGATAGTATGAGACCAGTGAGGACATGATAAACCATGCTGTCCTTATAAGTTGTCTCTTAAAGCTGATGGTTGATTGTGTGGCGAACCCTCTGTATACCCACATGGTTTGCAGACTACTGAGAGGGGAACTAATACAAACGAGAACATAATTTAATGTCGACTGGGAGTTATAAAACCCTTTCGATGTGTGCTTTTCAATTTTTTTGTAGTATCGACAGCAAAGGATATTTTGACACCTTCATTTAGACTTAAAGGACTATGTTCTGACATCTACTACCATCATATCAAATCAGAGCACATGCTGAGATAACACAAACTAATGACCTGTTTGTTACAAGGGTGACAAAGGTTGTTTTCTGCTGGGTGCCACACCTCTTCCCATTATCAGAACAACACTGTCAATATGTTTAAGACAGAAAAGAGGATCAAGAGTGACTCCTGTCTAATGTTGAGCCTTGCTACAGTTATTGCCCCGTCACTGATGACCACATATTAAAAATCATGTTGCTGTGCATACTCTCTATCCACCACTGTAAGCTGAATAAGTGATACATCTGTTCAGTCATTAACATGTCACTATAATATTTTTTGTTGTGGCAAATTGTATGTCTTGTAAATCCTCCTTTTTCTGCAAATACAAATGTTATTATTTTATAATTAAATGTAGGCTTTTTTCATGTTTGTTCATGTAGGTCGGTTTCAGAAATGAAAATCGTGATTCAAGTTCCTTCTTTTCAAGCTAGTTCTGGCGGGCAGCTGCCCATGGTCTCCAGGGGACTTGAAAGCCCCAGTTTATTCCATGTCATTTGGGTCTAATTTGATTACTGTTCCATTTGTATCACTGGTAACATCTTTGTTGACCCTGCTGTAAAGAAGGTCTACAGTTTTGGTTTATGTTTTGCTCATTTATTAAGTTGTGTTTGATCAAACTGCTTCCAGTTTTTCTGTGTGTGTCAAGTAATTGTCACTCAGAAAACCCACAGGGCGGGGCAGTATTATTCCATCCATAGTACTGTAAGGCTGCAACCTACAATTGTTTTTATTATGTGTACATCTGACAGTTATTTTCTTTAGCTGTCATTGTTTATTGTTTAGTGAATAGAATGTCAGAAAGCAGTGGAAAACACCCATCATTATTGTCTGAAGCCCACGTTTACATATTCAAATAACTCTTGAATAACTATTCAAATAGACCAACAGTCAAAAACAGAGACACTGAGTTTGCTATCATACAAAAACAGCCAGTCTTGCAAATATTATCATCTTAAAAATTATGTACACGATTAAATAAATTATCAATCAATACATTTTCTGTCAATCAACTATTTGATTAATAAACTTATAATTTCAGCTCCAGAACACAGGTGGGTTTGCCCGGGGGAATAATGAAACTGTCTGCATACAGTGGGGTTAACAGGGCCCCAACAATAAATTTTTCCATGGTTCCATAGCTTGAGGATTTGGTTTCACCTTGATCATGTAACCTGCATATTGTCGCCCCTTCACTCCACTGCACTCATGCATACGTGGACATCCATGCACTGCCTGTTCCCCAACCACGTGCCTCCGACACACCTGGTGGAGTTCTGCAGTCTACCGAGTGAACTCACTCTTCTAGTGTACGTGTTTGGTGCTGTAGCCTGTATGTACTGGCCTGATGGATGGAGCACAGGGAAAGCGGAGGAACAGGAATTGTAACTGACAGCAGAGTACATTGCCCAAGGGGTTGTAATGAATGAATGTTCACATTCAAGTTTGTGTGAAGCAAGCATCAGCAGCAGCAAGACACATTTTGGAGTTGATTTATTGCTGCGTGTCACCTGTGAGACAAACTTTACTCATAAAACGCAATGAGCACTTGGGATGGTTAGAATACTTAGGCAACATGAAAACAAAATACTGTTTGTTTACATCAAACCTGTTGTCTGAATGTTTCAGTGACAGCTGAACAAGCTATGGTATTGGAGTTTCTTAAGAACAGGTTAATTATAATTACTACCCTGTCATTATCTGGCAGGTGTATAAACAAGTTAGACAACAGAGAGTGGCAGATAGTCTGATCACGCCATTGGTAGATCTGTGAGCAAGTAAAACTAGATGTATTAAAGTGGTGCCGAATGTAATAGTCTTTATAATAGCTCATTATAATATGGTTAAATGTAAAGATTATATCAACAGCTTTGATTATTTCCTTTTGTAGGTAATATTAGCTTTTGAAATAACATTGAAATAACATGTCATATCGATATCTAAACATGATAAATTAATGAATGCATTACATAGTTGCGGCAGCAGGTGCATAAATACTAGCTCACCAAAATGACAATTACATTATTACACCCCTGTTCACATGACACCTCATTACATTACACATTGGGGGGGCTGAGTGTAATTCCTTAAGCGTCCTGCAGAGGGCACAAATGTACTAAAATGCATCCCATCACCATTTTGCCAGAAAACAGTTGAGCATTTGAATTTGCTTGCTCCTTGTCCAAACGTATGAATCTATTAATAAAAGTATGAATTTAATAAAATGCAAGTTGTGGGAGCTCTTCTTGTGTGGTAAATATGACTATAAAGCATTGCATGTTTAAGTGAAATGACATGTTTTTAAACAGCTGATTTTAATTTGTACATTTGTAACCCAACCAACATAACCATCTTTAGTTAAGTGTTGCTTTGAATTTTCACCCCTATGGACACACTATCTTCCCATTTACTCACTTTTTACATGAATGTACTGCATGGTACATACCTATGCATACTTTACTGTTTCGTTTTACATATCTGCATTCACTGTGTGTATATTCCCTATGGTTATTCCCGCTTCTCACCTATAACATTCAAATGAGGCACCTTGCCATACCAATACATAATGAAATCTACAGTATATGCTAGATTGGCACTAACCACATACAGAATACTTTTTAGAGTATGGTCCTAGTTTTTAGTTCAATTTCTGCTCAGGATCTTATTTACCATTAATTTAGATTTAAATAGTAAGTAAAACAGGTTTTAGTTACATAAGGTGTCCATGCATCCAGCATAAACCTGACTACTATAATGGTGTATTAAAAGTGTCTCTCTAAAAAATCTATCAAAAAGCTGCTGCTCACGTCCTCACTAAGACCAAAAAAGTGGACCACATCACTCCAGTTCTCAAGTCTTTAAACACTGGTTTAAAAATACTATTTATAAAGTACTGAGTGGTTTAGGTTAGGTAGGTTAGGAACCATGCAGACCTCTCAGGTTGTCTATGACAGGTCTGCTTCCTGTCAGAGTTAACTAAACACGTAGAAGCAACTCTCGGTTTTTATGCACCACATATCTAGAACAAGAAATCTGCAGGTCAGCTGGAACTCTATTAAATCATTGCTGAAGACTTTTCTGTTTGCTGCTGCCTTTTATAAATTTTTCTAACTAACTCATTTCACTGATGTTGATGTTGTTTTACATTTTGTCTTGATGTCTTTTACAATTCATGTAAAGCCTTGCCTTGTTGTTGAAATGTGCTATACACACAAACTTGCCCTGCCTATCTATTTCTGCATCCCATCATTGCAAGCTCACTCTGATTTGACCCTCTGTTCATTCTTGCTGTGTTCTTCAACCTCTTCACATGCTGCAGATTAATCTGAATGGATGCTCAACAGAAGGGTCATCCAGCATGTGATGTGAATGTGATTGTAGGGGAGAATTGTGAATGTGAAGAAAAGCGCAAACACACAAATGCTTGTGCTGCCAACTAATTGCAAGTGGGAACAAACAGCACAAGTGTGGCTGATTGTAGCACAGGTAAAACCACTTAGGAAACAAACAAATCAATGGAAAACCTCATGCATGCAGCGACTGTAGACTAGAGTTCAGGTTTTCCTCATTTCTGGCATGTTTGATGTTTAAGGCAAACAGATTTCTCCTTGAGGTTGTTATAGCAACCCTGTGTAAGTGTTTGGCTGAGGATAAATCATCCTCTCTGTTCGGTATAAAACAATGACAAGGTACAAGTAATCATCCCCAGCGTCTGATGAACAGGGTACAACTCATCAGCACAAGAGGACTCACAGCAGCGCCACGGCCACTTACACCGATATTGGCTGCCAAGATACATCTGAGGGCCTACTTATTATGTAACTTGTGCTTTAATGTTACATTACAGGCATGTATGGTATGTTTTATCCTTTTTTCATTACAAATATAATTTCATGTTGTTGGTTTCTTTGGTAAGTAAGTCTATTTTACAGCAACTTTTTGTTGCTTCGACTCAGCTTTGAAATAACTGAATTACCAATATAAAGATCTATATAGAGATGGACACTCCCATTCACTCTCTCAACGCATTTCAAGCACGTACCAATCTGCATAGCAACAGTGTACAGTGATGTGTTTACTCTCTGGACACACATTAGCCAGAGACTGAGATGATGTTTCTACTTGGGGTCTCACTAGTGACTATCTCACCTGAAATATGCCTTTTAACATACATAAAATACATAAACTATATAACTACGTTTAAAGACAGCTATAATCTGTATTTTTTTTATATCAACAGTGGATCACATATACTTGGAGTGGCTGGTTTCCCCCGCTTGAAGCTTTAATGTTTTGGTTGGATGTTTTTGGGCTGGGTGTAATAGACTCTGGCTTATTTACTTTTTTTTTTTACTGTGATGTGAACTGCTAATATTTCAGAAAGGTGGATATCATTTCCCCTGCTTCTTACAGTTAAGAACATTAAAATACACACGTTAGCCATGCTAGCCCCATGGCTCTTTAGATGGCAATGTTGGTCTGTTGCTGGTCCATACTTTGGTCCAGACTGAAATATCTCCATTATTTCTTTGATTGACTGCCACAAAGTGTATTCATGGTCCCCAGAAGATGAATCCTGCTGGTGATTGCGCCACCATGAGGTCTTTACTTCTTGGTTTTGAGTGACATACAACAATTGAATGGATTGCCATGAACTTGTTCCCCTCAGGTTTAACTGTAATAACGTATCTTTTCATCTAGTTCCATTATCAGGTCAAAAAATGAATTGTCTTTAATTAATTGAATTAATTAATTACTACTAGTACTTAGTAGCATGTATGTTGTATGTATGCATGCTAACATGCCAAACTAAGAATATAAAAAGGGAAAAGCCTAAGTACAGCTTCACAAAGATGCTAACATGGCTGTAGACTCTTGGCTCCAGATCTCTGAATCACTGCCTACATTGAGTCCTTTCAGCAATTCAAATAGCCTAATTAAACAGTGATTTAAATAATGAAGTGAAATTTAAATGGCAATTCAGTCTGATTATCAGGCTAATTCTGCTGTGGGTTTGGAAATGAATCCTCTCCACACAAACCCAGCCAGGCTCCTCCACCGCTGTTCGCCGGTATTGTTCTCCTGCTCTCTGATTTAGACCCCAGCAGCTTTACCTGTTGTCTCATGCTGCTCTGCAACCATGTTTGTACCTTCAAATATCAAGAACAAGTTAAGTGAACTATTCATTTCCCTCTTTTCCTCCACTTAAAGCAGCAACAGGGAACTTTCATTTTGTGTTGATTCTTGCGCCCCCTGTGGACCAAAGCAGTATTGCTTCTACTGCCTCGTTTCATTGATTTCAAGGGGAATCAGAGAGAATCGGACCTGTGAGCAGACATTATGAATAACTATATAGAAATAGCCAATCTTCGCGCTAATGGTCTTGTGTGCTTATAGAGGCAAAAGTTTTGAATTGAGACTGTTTTATAACCAGTTAAAAACTCCTTATGCTACATTTAGCGTGGTGACATTGGAAGAGAAGATTTTACAGCACACCATTCAAACTTACAACAACATACTGTATGGTGAGCATCTTCTGGCGCTTTTCTCCTCTTCTTCTTATCATGTACACAAGCTACAGAGGAGCGTGTGCTACCAGCTGGCGATCAGGCCTGATTAGAGGCTCATCACATTAGTTTGGATTCAGCTCATTGTTGAATGGCTGAGGGTTATAAATGAAGGGGCTGCACAGTCTGATTGACTTGGAAATGCACACGAAAGCCAGCATGCAGGAGACAATTGTTGCACTGTGTAACGCTGCACTCTGAGAAAGCCAGGGTTTAGGATGCAGTAATTACCATGTGCCTTCTGGCAGAGTAAAGAGGCTTTCAATAGATCTCTATGCACCTGGAGACAGTCCTAAATCTAATGAGGTTTGGAGAAGGGGAGAGTGATTGGTCTACCACTGCTTGGTTTTATTTTACCACAGCAGCATCTAATTGAATTAAGGCATTCTGGTTATAGCTTTACATGTTTATTGTTGCTAAAAAGACCACAGATTTAATGTATTGTCTGTAACAGTTGGTTTGAACAATGATCTTACTTAAAAGTACACAATGCTACAAAAGTCAGCTAAACATGTGGAGTAGCTTAAAGAAATGTTATTTCTGGCTGTTAGTGTCTACAAACCCTCCATATATAAGCACCTTTTCTGTGTATCTAGTACACCGTTTCTATTAATGGATTGCCCTGAACCCACTCTCAGTGAGGACAATCCTAAAGTCTATTACAGTGCTAATTCCCTTCAGTTTGAGATGACCACAGCCGCACACATAAACCCCCGATCAGGATCTGCAGTAGTAGTAGAAGCATTGTTCATATCTGAATAAAAGGGATGATTTCTATAGACGATTGTTAGAAATATATGAGTGGATACAAAGACAGTCAGAGAAAATATGCCAAAGCGGTGACCACAGATAACTTAGAGCAGTCTGGCTGTTCATCATTTGACTGTGATATGGACACAAAAGGGAAAATGTTATACAAAAGTAAAATATCTTTAAGTGACCACATCCATGATGTGTTATATGGCTGAAATAGGTACTCAAGTCTAAGCTGGGATTAGCGGTGCAGTGCCGTATATTGCCAAGGGATTTCTCTTTTAACCTTATGGCTCCAGGTGACACTGTGGTGCTGAGCTGGTGTGCTGACAGGAGAAACATTATGATGTAGGAGGCTTCTCTCAGTCGGCTCTAATCACCCAAACTATTGCTCATCAAGTGATCCACTTCCAGATAATATGACCTTTCACGCAGTCCATTCAGAAGCTATTTTGTGTGTGGATAAATGGTCTTTTCTCACAAATCTTATACTTACAAACAAAAAAGTACATTCTTGGCGTACCAGTATTTAAAGTGATGTTAGAGAAGTCATCAAAAAGACTTCCTGTAATCATCAGCTACATATTTGTACATTTATTTATTTGTACTTTTATTTAAGTCCCACTCCACTCAAAAATCAGTGTTTCTCCTTGTTCCTACAGTGTGATGTCTGACTGATGTATGTGCAGAGTTTGACACTGGAAGGATGTTTTCACATTTATCTGCTGAAAGTGGAAAGTTTCTATGTGCTCTGTCCAAGTCAGTCCTGGTCCAGCATGCAACTCGTACAGTGTGATGTAGAAACTTGA
>NW_023339674.1:22621096-22643226 GCF_004916995.1 Morone saxatilis | reverse complement strand
GCGTACTGGGGACATTGAAGGAGAAGATTTTACAGCCACACCATTCACAACTTAGGCAACAACATACGTGTATGCGTGAGCATCTTCTGGCGCTTTCTCTTCCTCTTCTTCGTTTATCATGTACACAAGCTACAGAGGAGCGTGGCCTACAGGGCTTGGCGATCAGGCCGTGAGTTAGCGAGGCTCATTTTCACAATTAAAGTTAATGGATTCAGCTCTTGTTGAGGGTGGCTGAGGGGTTATAAATGAAGGGGCGGCTTTGGCACAGTCTGATTGACTTGGGACAATGCACACGGGAAAAGGCGCAGCATGCAGGAGCAGACAATTTGTTGCACTGTGTAACGTGCACTTGGAAAGCCAGGTTAGGATGTCCTTAGACCCAAGTGCCCGTGCATGGAGCTAAAGTATGTCTTTAAATCTTCTATGGCTTGATCTCAAGTGGTTGTGTATAGTGTTTGGGTTGTCCATGGAATCCCTCCACTTGAATTGATGGCATTCTGGTAGTTCAGTTGTTATTACCATATAGTGTCGGTACGTGGTATTTGTGTGGACTCCAAATTTCCAAGCTCAAAGGTCTAAATTTTGTGGATCAGCTTAAAGAATTGTTATTTCTGTTCTGTCGTACTACCCTCCCCCGTCTTCTTCTTGTTAAGCGTTGCTCTGTGTTCTAGCTGACACGCGTTTGTCTGAATTAATGGATTGGCCTTGAACCCATCTCAGTCGGAGGACAACCTAAGGGGTGCTGCATTACAGGATGCGCTGAATCCCCTTCGTTTGGGGAGATGCCACAGCCGCACAGAATAACCCGGCCGATCAGGATCGTGCGCCAGTAGTAGTGAAAGCATTGTTCAGTATGGACTGAATAAAAGGGGCGATGATTTCTATATACGGATTTGGTTGACATAGTTCATGAGTGGGGATACAAAGCAATAGAGGGACAGTCAGAGAAAGATGCCAAAGCGCGGTGGGACCAGCAGGATGAACCTTAGAGAGCCAGTCTGGCTGTTTGCATTCATTTTGACTGTGATATTGTAAAAAGGGAAGGTGTCTATACGCATAAAGTAAACAGTAATGGTTTAGTGACTCCATCCTACTGATGGTGTTATATGGCTGAATAGGTACTCAAGTCTGAAGCTGGGATTAGCGTGCAGGTGCCCCCGTATATTGCCAAGGACTTGTGATTTCTGTTTTAACTTGCATGGCTACCAGGTGGGACGGACTGTTTCTGGTGGCTTGAGGTCGTGTGTTGTCCTGAGCAGGGTGGAGAAACATCTATGATGTTAGGGAGGGCTCTCTCAGTGGCTCTCTCAGACGCACACCTATTGCGTGACTGCAAGTGATCGCACTTCCAGATATGATGACCGTGGTTCACGCGGGCCAGTCGCATCAGGAAGCTATTTTGTGTGTGGATAGTCTCGGTTCGTTTCTCAGCAAATCTATTAAGTACGTTCAAACAATACAAAGTAGCAGTTTTCTTTGGCGTACCAGTATTTAAGAGTGGATGTTAGGAGAAGTCGATTAAAAGACCTTCCCTGTTAATCATCAGCCCGTAACTATTTGTAGGATTCGTATTAGTTGTGGTGCGACTTTTAGTTTAGAGTCCCACTCGCCACTCAAAAATCAGTGTTTCTCCTTGGTTTCCTCGCGCAGTGGTGATGTCTACTGATGTATGGTGCAGAGGTTTGACACTGGGAAGGATGTTGTTCACATTTTATCTGCTGAAAGTGGAAAGTTGTCTATGTGCTGCTGGTCCAAGTCAGTCCTGGTCCAGCACTGCAATCGCTTACAAGTGTTGATGTAGAAGAAACCTTGAAGCCAGCAGTGCACATCCACTGAGAATGGACTTTACAGTGAAGTAGGAGACATCTTGTGTCCACATGCGTTACATGCTCACTGTCCTGTTGTGTCAGTGCTGTGGATGGCAGGTCCAGTGATGCACAGGTCTCCTCCCCTTGTCTGATCTGGGACCTGTGAGCTCTGTGCTGTCTGTGCTCATCCAGCAGAGCTCCTGCTACCAACCATGAACAGCCGGCATCGATGTTTGTGCTGACGCTGCGGTCGGACGAAAGGGATCGGAAATATTCGGCTGGAGAAATATATTTGATTTCAGTTTTGAAGATGGGATTATACGGAAGCAATCAGAGGGGAACTGCTGGTTTGGTCGGCTTAAAAAACTCAGTGTGAAAAGGCTTCAAACAGGTGAGCTGACTGCGTCCACTGTGGATACAGGGAATGAAACAGGTCTTTAGATAAAGAAAATAGTTCTGCGAAAACTTGAGGAGGTTATCAGGAATTCCGGTATTTTCATAAAAACATTATTAGAATATTATTGTATTGATTTGGGATAGCTGTGGCTCATTCTATAAAAGTAATCTGCTTAATCTGTGAACTCTCAGGTGTTCTGCATCTGTCGCAGCAACAGGTTCGCTGTCGAAGATGATCAAATAATTCAGTTATTAATTCAATAAAGCTGTCAAGGCTTTTATATTCTAAAAAATTAAAATAAATAAATGAATGAATACAACAATAATAATAATAATAATAATAATAATAATAATAATATGAAAAGAAAAGAAAAATAAGTGGATCTATAGCAAACATAAACTGTAGACAACAGAAACAGCACTTTACAGAGAATATATTGAAACATGGAGGCACATACTAAAGCAGAACAAGATATTTGAATGTAATTTGAATCATTAGTGTATTAGTCAAACAGTGCAGACCTAACAGCTTATTTAAGATATGTGCATTTGTTGGAGATTATGAAGAAACCAGAAAAAAAGAAAAGCATCATTAAAAGCATGATTATTGAGGATAATGAGTTCTTTGGAGGTGAATAAAAAAGTATATCAGGTAAAGGGGTGTCCTGATGAACACACAACCTTACCACAAGTCTCAAGCCTCTTAAGTGAGTCTTTGGTGCAGCACAGAAACTAATCTCCAGCAACAAAAAAACAATAATTTAAACACTGTTTCTGATGTTAAAGAGTCCTTTATTACACACAACAATTACAACATCGCTGAATCAGATAACTCAGACACTGCTTGCAAGTGTCGTCCTCATATTCAAATATCAGATATGAGTCAGGCTCAGATTTGTGTGCATCAGTAAATTCAGTTCTTTTAGAGAGTTACTGGACATAAAGGCATGGGTACAGAGACTACGTATTGTGTATTTTCTTAACTTGTATTTGTATGTTCAAATTCCATCTGTGAAAAAACGCTGTGTCATATTGCTCATGTTCACTAGAATGCTAATATATCATTGAAAGGGGATTTTAAAATGTTATTTGAGCATGATTCAAAATAACATTCAAATGGCAGATATATATTCATCACAATGTAAGGAAGTGTTATTCATTTTTTTTTGTTTTGGAACAATTGCACCATCATCCTCTAGTCTGTGACAGCTTAATGGCTGTGGTTGACATGTTAGAAAGCAAGAGAATACAGATGAAACATTAAAAAAAACAGACATAAATCACATCACAATCGCACTGATTTCAGCTTGTTGCAAATATGCATTCTCTCCAGAAAACTACCGCAGGGCTCAGAGATGATTATGTAGCTCATATTTAGTGTACAGACACACCGTTGGCTTCACCTTTTGTCACCCTTCAAGCATTGGCTTCTTGGTGATTGTCAGTGTGATTTAATTCAGTGGGGGTTGGTTAACTCCCTGGTATTAGCACTAATCTACATGAGTGCACGTGTTACAACCATTGGTGTTCCCCAGAGATCAGTGAGTCATTATTTACCAGTAAAAAAACACTCCCCCACTAATTTTGCACATTATGTTTTTTAGAATTGTATTTGGATAGGGATGCTATCAAACGCCTAATATGCATCTGTACTGTATCAAAGCATAAAAATACAATTTCTTTGAATTCCTGGAGACAGGAGCATATGGTTGACCTGGCTGGTTCTACTGTCTGTACCGAGAACTGAAGAGAGTCAGTGCCCTCAGCCATGCACAGTTGTACCTGTTCTTTAAGTGGTGCCCTAATAGACTTAACCTGCTGTATGCGCGACCGAACATAGCAACTACAGTCTACCTGTAAGCCATAGCTTAGTTATTTTAAAAAAACAGCTGATCGTTCAGAGAGAGAGCACTGATCCTGTTTAGTGTTAAGGACATAATGAGGATGTATTTTTAGGCACTACTCTCAGACAGACCGTCAAAAGTGGCGTTCAGTAAACACATCAACAACACTGCTCTCATAAGGGAAATTACTGGATTTTGCTGTATAATGGTTTGTACAATCTGATGTTTTCGCTGTAACATTGCAGCCATAAAGTGTGTTCTTTTCTGTATTTGTGTGCTCCAGGCCAGCAGAGACAACATGGCAAAAGTCTGCAGTGAAAAGTCCATTTTAACCAAGCAGCGGTTATCCACCAACACACATGATGAGGAGCTGGCTGTCATTGAAAATGGAGACAGCAGGTCTGATATCAGCATTACATTCTTAAGATTTAAATTATGCTCAAATATTCACTGTGTACTACTTTTTTGGGGAATTGTTGACTACTTCTCTACCACACCTGTGCTTTTTGCATTGTTGCCTAAGTGCTTTAACTGTTCCAACAACTGGGGACACATTTTTGGTACCTTCTGTACCTGTAAATCACCTGGTACCATTTGTATGGCATGATCTTGAGCATGTCACTGTAATTTTTCTTCCAGGGCTCACTCACTTTGTGAAGACAACTCTGAGAGAGCGCTGTCTTCGGAGTCCCAAAGAGACTCATTTACAGGTGCTGGGGCAATGGCCAGGTAAACTTCAATAGTAATACTTTTCTTAGTCTTAGTTCTTAGTCAGTATTTAACCAATGGTGGAAAGTACATTTACTCAAGTAGTGTACTTAAGTACAATTTTGACATACTTGAGTATTTCCATTTAATTCTACTTTATACTCCCCTATATTATACAGCAACATGTAGTACTATTTTTCTCCACTGGTATTCATTTGACAGCTAGTTACTAGTTACATTTCAGATATAAAGACATACAAACATATGACGAGCTGGTTGCATTTAAATTAATGCCTGAGGCTCAAACAGGTAAAATGTCCAATATTTCACAAAAAAGTCTGAAGGCTAAAAAAATTATAAAAATCCAGAAATATTTCTCTGTCCACTCCCATTAATCGTCATACAATCTCACTTTCAAGCAGCCTGATCCCTAGGTTGAGAACCATTGGACTTAACTCACTGTACTCCTCGAATGTTGCTTACACCTTGATGCATCATATTAACAAATATATACATTGATACTTTTACATAATATAGATCTGAATACATTCTCCACCATTGGTACATATTCTGTGAGATAGTATATCTCTATAATAGTTTGTTCCTAGACTAGACGGGTGTCACTTTGTTCCGTTTTCCCTCCCGCTAACATTCTAGGCTCTCTTACTTCTTCTTCATGCTGTGGAACTGGGCGTCTCACAGAGTGAACCCTGAAGTGGAGAGACATGACTCTTTCCTTGAGCGCTTCAGAGGCCCTGAGCTCAAAGACATCTCCAGTCGAGAGAGCAATGCCCAGTCTGTGGGCCACAACGACACAATCCATAAGAGAAAGTAAGTACTGGACTGTGTGGCAGCGCTGCCGGTGCACAGTTTATTTTTCTGGACTCACACTGACAATGATCTCTCTGTTTGAAATGACAAACAAACCCACCGGACAGTACAATTAATCACATGAGTGTCAGTTCCTCAAAACTCCGATTAGTCAAACTGAGCTGAATGATGAAATGATTCCAAGTGAGACAGAATATGTGGATTAGGTTTGGTTACAAGAAGGATTTGAATCGACTCCTTCACATGTGACTGGATCGCTTCAAAGCACGGTACAGAACTGTGAAGAGATATGGAGCTCCACAAGACTATTGATGCTCACCTGCCATTGCTAGATCAGGAGGTGAATAAAAGTGAAACAAATAAAGACTTTAACCACAGCAAATGCACATACCTCCTACTATGAACTAAAAACAATAAATATGTGGAGGCATTGGTGCATATGTTTATTGAGACTGGATGTCTACTTGACTGTGAGTCAGTGTGTTTGTATTGTTAACACTTATTCTGACAGATACCTCCCATATTATAATAAAAAACTAAAACTAACACTGAAACTAATACAAAACTTAAAGCTGAAGTAGAGCCAGGGCATGAGATACAACAATCAACTATCTCAAAGCCTACAACACAACGCGTCTTTATATCTTTCTCGGCTCTAATTGGTTGTTTTCATTTAGGCCTGGCGGATTCTTGTAAATGCCATTAGGAACACTAGAAGGACCTGATCTTTTCACAGATTATCTGTCTTATGTCAGGACACAGTGAAAACCAAATTTAAACGAGCAAACCCTTTCTGGAAACTAACTGAAACAAAACTGAAATGAAAACATAAATGAAAATGAAAACTAATTAAAACTACCAACTCTAATACCTAACGCTATTATATTGCTCTGCTAGCTAACCACTTGTTAACCATTAAGTGTGGTTTTATACGATGGGCGGTGTAAGCTTGACACTGTAAATCACATTTGATTGGATACATTTATGTAAACACGCCATAGTTCAAGTTGAAATAGATTTTTTACATTAGCATGTAACAAGAGATAAATGAAAAATGTATGTGTCATTTCAGTGCTTTAATGTCTGAAAATGTGAGGGTTCACTGTCCAAAAAACTTGTCCTTTATTTCTTTCCAAAGTCTTGCCAGTAAGTGGCCGCTAGCTACTTACAACATGAATAACTGCAACAACACAGACGAGTAAGTGTGTGCAAATCTGTCAAAAAATAGAAGAAATAGAAGAAAATAGAGGTAGAATAGAAAAATTAGTCATGGATCATGCTGGACATTCATAGCATCTGGTGTAGCATGTAGCTAATGTGGTATATTTTGCGGTAAATAGCATAGCTATAGTCCTTTACACAACATGTCTTCCAATTCTCCATTCCTGTTTCCTCCTGTATTAGACAGATAAAACCTTTGTTCCTTTGCTTGCTTGAGGGATTTTCTTTTGTTGCAAGTTGTGATGTGGGTTGAACTGATTTTACCTTTGGCCAATATTTAGATGTAAAATGTACAGGCATATACTGCTTGTTAGGTCATAATGGTTTAAAAGTGAAAGAAGACATGGAAACGTACCTGTGTTACGTTGCCATCTGCTGGACAAATATATGACCTGCACCAGCTCTTCCAACAAAGCCTTGAATCCCAAACTCTAGACAAACTCCTTCTGTAGTCCTGTAGCCCGCTCACAGCTCCGCTTAGATATCCTTCACCCTTTTTCACAAATATAAAAAACTAAACTTGTGGTCCGTAGCAAAAAAGAGGACAAAAAAGAGGAGATTAAAAAAGATGAGAAAAAGGAGGAGGAGAAAAAAGATGAGAAGAAAGACGAGGACAAGAAGGAAGAGGAGAAGAAGGACGAGAAGAAAGATGAGAAAAAGGATGAGAAGAAAGACGAGAAGAAAGATGATAAGAAGGATGATAAAAAAGATGATAAAAAGAAAGTAGAGCCACCGTAAGTACACAATCAGATACACTAAGTCTACTAGGACTAGGACATTTTATTACAATAAACAGATGTCTTTTTCACTCTTACTGTATGTAAAAAAAAAAAAAAAAAGAAATCTTGTGACAACATCAAGTAATGTTGAGTTGTTTTTAGGAAAGAAATCTGGATTATGGATCCTGCTACAGATCAGTACTACAAATGGCTGACCGTCATCGCAGGCCCAGTATTTTATAACCTGATAATGATTGTAACAAGGTATTGTCCATTTATCATCCGTTAAAACTTCACTCCGTGTTCGCAAAATTGTATATTTTTGCAAACGTATTCTCCTTGTCTTCTAGATCCTGTTTTAACGAACTCCAGGACACGTATACAAACCTCTGGATAGTCTTGGACTACACCTCAGACTTAATCTACTTTGGAGACACATTTGTTAGATCAAGAACAGGTTGGATTCTTTCAAATGTTTCAATACAGAATTTAAATATGTAAACCAATTTGTGTCCATTGTAGTTTTGGATTTGACTCCTAATTTAGTTTTTCTCTTCGTCCCCTTAGGTTACCTGGAACAAGGCCTGCTGGTAAAAGATGCCATGAAACTGAGAAGTAAATACAGAACAACATCTCAGTTCAAATACGATATGATCTCAATGATACCCACTGATCTGCTGTTTCTGAAATTTGGATATAACAACCCAGAGTTCAGATTCAACCGCCTTTGCAAAATCTCAAGGCTTTTCGAGTTCTTCGAGCGGACTGAAACCAGAACCAGCTTCCCAAACATGTTTCGTATTAGCAATCTCGTACTTTATATCCTCGTTATTATCCACTGGAATGCTTGTATGTTCTTTGCCATATCGAAAACCATAGGTTTTGGATCTGACACGTGGGTATACCCCAATATCAGCCACCCGGAGCACGGGCGCTTGGCCAGAAAGTACATCTACTCCCTATATTGGTCCACACTGACCCTCACCACCATTGGAGAGACGCCTCCACCAGTCAAGGATGTTGAATACCTCTTTGTCATTTCCGACTTCCTCACTGGTGTGCTGATCTTCGCTAGTATCGTCGGTAACGTTGGTGCCATGATCTCCAACATGAACGCCTCTCGAGCTGAGTTCCAGGCGAAGATCGACTCCATTAAGCAGTACATGCAGTTCCGAAAGGTCACCAAAGACCTGGAGGCCAGGGTCATCAAGTGGTTTGACTACTTGTGGACCGAAAAGAAAACCTGTGATGAGAAGGAAGTTTTGAAGAACCTCCCAGACAAGCTCAAGGCTGAGATTGCCATCAACGTCCATTTGGATACGCTAAAAAAAGTGCGTATCTTCCAAGACTGTGAAGCCGGTCTGCTGATTGAATTGGTGCTCAAGCTGCAGCCACAGGTATTCAGTCCTGGAGATTACATCTGTAAGAAGGGGGATATTGGTAGGGAGATGTACATCATCAAGGAGGGGAAGCTAGCTGTGGTTGCTGATGATGGCGTCACTCAGTTTGTAGTGCTCAGCGACGGTGCTTACTTTGGGGAAATCAGTATCTTGGGTATCAAGGGCAGTAAAGCAGGCAACAGGAGAACAGCCAACATCAGAAGCGTAGGCTACTCTGATCTCTTTGCCCTGTCCAAGGACGACTTGATGGAAGCTCTCACTGAGTATCCAGATGCTAAAAAAGCTCTGGAGGAGAAGGGGAAAGCCATTCTGATGAAAGACAACCTGATTGATGAGGCGATAGCCAACGCTGGCGCCGACCCCAAAGACCTGGAGGAGAAGATTGTCAAACTGCAGAGCAACCTGGACGTCATGCAGACCAAGTTCGCTCAGCTGATGGCTCAGTTAACCTCCAGCCAGACGAGAATGAAGCAGAGGGTCACTGAGATGGAGGCCAAAGTGAAATCCATTCGACCGGAGGACCTGTCAGAAGTGGTGGCCGACAAAGACAAAAAAGTGCAGTAATCTGAGATTACGGGATTTTTCAGTAAATGGTAGAGTGACACTTTTTAAAGGCCCATGTTTATATCTATTTATACATCTGTGTTTATTATGATCATAATGTGTCAAATTGTGTACAGTGTATGCAGCAAAGAAATATTTTTGTGTGTATGCTATGATTGACAACCAATTTCATGTGGTCATGAAACTGCTTGAGCATGTTGGTCAGAAGCACTTGTGTATGCAAACAAATGGCTTTTCATAGCCTTAGAATAATGACAAATGTTTTGTTTTTCCTGATATTGACATTTTTTCCCCAGAAAATATATTGATCTGTAAAGTATGAAGTACAATTCATACGTAATAATGCAACTGCAATATTCATTTGATACGATATGTGAATGTACAAAATAAACCCAAATGCAGTTCTGTTTATAAGTTACTATCAGCATACATCAGTTGTTAAATTGCAATGTTATATGTGAATAAACATTAAAATGTTCATATAACATATACTGTGTCTGGAGGGTCATTTTGTAGAAAAGAGTTATTACAGTATAATACATTGTTTTGGATTGTTTCTCAGTTAGTCTCATTAAACTGTTGTTACTGACTTTAAAGCCCCTGAACCTGGCTTCAAATCTAAAGTATTTCTCTATGATTTAAATATTAATTACTATAAAAGCAATTATCAGTTAAAACACAAAGAGTTTAACACTCAGAAACTAATTAATCTGCTTCATCCAAACTGTATGGGTATAGTTTGATTAGATTTGATTAATCAAACAAACTACAATGTTGATTAATCTCTATTCGTGCAACTGCCTTTTTCCAACTGACCTCCACTTTTTTGTGGTAATGTGGGATCTCATTAGTGGTAGTAAGAACGTGATAGAGAAAACACGTTTTCAGGTCCTTTAAATGTGCATTTGTTGGCCACTTGAAGGCAAAAGAAATAAGATGATAATACTGACGTGTTTTTAAGGTAATAAGGCAAACTTGTTGGCAGTTTCTCCACATCTGGGAGATGTGGAGAAACATGAGCATTTAGTGGGATTCATGTTACTGGACAGCCAGCTAAAGTAAAGCCAATATTTAGTCTCCTTTTGGCTCTGTTTTTGCTCTAAATCAAGAAAAATATGCATGTTTAGCTTCTACATGTTAATGCTCCTCTATGTTGATCAGCTACGTGCTAACTTTGTCTGTCCAAAGATCAGTGCTGAGCAGATAATGTACAGTGGTTTTTAGAACATTTTACTGTAAACAGTTGCCTGCTGTGGCCAAAAACTACTCCAGAAGAACAAGACTAAACGAAACAGTAAAGTTGCAAAACCATGAGCTGAAAGATGCTATAAAGCTACGTAGAGAGAGAGAAACTGCAGTTGTATATTGTTAGAAGAAATTCCTTCAGTCCATATTAAAGACAATGTTTATACTTTTTTTTAACCTTTATTTACTTTGCATAATAGTTGCTTTACATAAGAGTTTCACATTATTTGCACATTCTTTATGTACCTGAGATATTTGGCCAAATAAAACATTTCATGTGACTCTTTTCCTTATATAGGCATTGCACATTTGGCAACTGCACTTACAACTGTGCAATCAGGAACACTTAATAGCAAACAAACCAAGGGGAGAGAAACACTTCTTTCAGGATGTGAAAGTCTAAACTGACCAGTCAGTAACTACATTTTAAAACCTTGCAAGCTATTGATACCACACTACCTGGTCAGGTTCACTGTCTCACAAAACACAGTATTCATGTTCTATGTAATACAACAGGCACAGCACAGAAATACTTTAAAATAACCTCTAGGTTAGTGGTGAGTTTGCTCTCACGCCGACAGAAAATTGTTCAAATATAAGCTGTTCAGAGAGGCTATTTGGATTAGCAGTTTTATGAAAGGCTTCACCTCAATATACTACAATGACAATCGTAACCAAGGAGCACCATTATGCTCAGTCCACTCAGTTGTGGGAAGAGAGCCTGAGGACTGAATACTGCTACACCATGAAGAACTGAAAAACATGAGAATTTAAACAGAGTCTATGTGCTGTCATTTAATAAAAACCTGTGTATAAGTGCACTTTCACAGTTTCACAAATGAAATATTGTTCATGGTTGCACAGAAACAAAACACACAAGAAAAAATAAATTATTTAAGTGTTGTGTTAAACTCTTTGGGAAACCTAATGTACTGTATATGAAACCAACTCAATGGAAGTTCAGCCTCAGAGTGAAAGGCCGACAGTGGACTATGAATGGTAAGGGCTGGTTAGGCACAGGGTTATTGCAGCACTTTGTTTCCTGTCATTTAGCTCTGTATTTTTGTGATACTCCCTTTTTTTTAATTTATTAAAATGCAGTCACAAAACCTTCTTTGTGGACCTGTCACAGCATCCCAAATCCTTTGGCATAAGTGATGGCCTTGAGGAGTCTTTCTTTCAGTTTTTCCTTAGAGGAGTATTCTGGGAGCAGCAGTGCATTAAAGCAGGTGTGAGACGTTGGTAGCCTGAAAGAAAGGATGAGAAAGTAAGAGTACTGCTGGGCCTGGCAGCAAAAATGGGATAAATATGAGCTGAGAGAAGCTTATCGTGTGGGTTTGGGCATCAACAGACTGTTTTGAATAACACAATGAAAAAAAAAAAAAAAACAGTATGTTTGATGATAGAAAAACCCCAAAGGGTGACTGTTCTGTACCTGTCTGTGTCGGAGCCATTCTTGGCGATGATCATTTTTAATTTTCCAAGTCCGCCGACAGGTGCTCTGTCTGTGCCGGTGGTAAACTGAAGAAACAACCTCTTCTGCTCCTCTCCAAACGAGTGAATCGTTTCCCAGAAATCTCTGTGCGCAGAAAGTAACAGACAACTTTAAACAGCGATGATCTGACTGCTAAAATCTTGCAGCTAAAAATATGTCTTTAGATTATGACTTAGCTGTGGGGAAAAAAGCAAACTCTGACTTACTTGATGATTTGACTGTCTTTGCTATAACCTCCATCGTATTCTGTTGTCTTTTCAAGAGCTTCAAAGTCAAGTTTCTGTGAAGAGATTGCTCTGTAAGTCATAAAACACTGGCTGCAATAAAATAACACAAATATAAATTAAGGTTTGCTTCCTCACCCTGCTTCCACAGATAAGCAGCTCTACTTCCTCAGGTCTGAACAAATATTTCAGTGGGGACTCATTTGTGACAATTAGGAAACCTTTTTTGAAGGCTTTGAATTGTCTCTCCACGCTCTTGTTCAGTATGTACTCAGTATACAGGTCCACAAACTCCTGTCAATTGTAAAAAAAAAAATTCAACAACACCTGTTAAATATACAGAAAAGAAACTGCTCATTATTTACCATCTTTCATAACGGCAGTAAAGTGAATGTGAACCTTTAACCAACAGTGAGTCAGTGTATTCTGTGCATTTTAAGTGTTGTTTCTATACACTTTCAACAGAGGAAAGACTGTCTCAAGGAAATGGCTGAATTGCATCATTTTCAGCCATTTCATATACATCGAGTTCCCATTGCTGAGCTTGTGAAATGTATAAATCAAAAAAAGGAACAAGAAATATGTCCCTCATTGATTCTAATACTATTGTAGCTAGACAGTCTCTACAACAGCAACAGCCATTGTATAATTACTTTTTAATTTGGTGAGGAATTCATATCGAACCCCTGTACTGACTTAGTTACTGCAGCTCTTAAATTAAATTAACCGAACCATCCTTTACACAGAACAGTTTTGTGGCCTAGACACTTTTTTTCATTTTACCTGTCTGTTCTCCTTAGTAACAGGCATCTGTTCTCCCTGCTCCTTTAAGTCATATAAGACCGGGTTTCCAAAAAGGTCTGTGTGTGATATCTGGAAGGTGAGCATCATGTCTTTCTCTACATTGCCGGTATACTCAAGCAACTGCTTCAGACTCTGGTACAAAGCCTGCAACGAGAAAAGAAGAAACGTCTGCTGTTAAAGAAAATGCTCTCAGAATATGCTTATTTGCTTTCTTGTCAAGAGTTTGTTCAGAAGATCGCTGCCATCTCATTTGATCTGTCCGTTAAATATGAAGGTACAGCCAGATGACAGTTAGCTTAGCTTACCATACAGACCGGTAACAGCTAGCCTGTCTCTGTTAGAATTGAAATCCACTCAGCAGCACCTGTAAAGCTCACTAACACGTCAGAGTAAGAATGGCAAGTTATAGATGTGTGGTAGGTTATGTTAATGCTAAATGGACTGTACTTATATAGCGCCTTTCTAGTCTTCCAACAACTCAAAGCGCTTTACACTTCATGCCCACCCATTCACACACACCAATGAAATAGCATCGGGAGCAATTTGGGGTTCAGTATCTTGCTCAATGAAACCTCGACATGCAGCAGGAGGAGCCGGGGATCAAACCACCAACCTTCTGATTAGTGGACGACTCACTATGTGCTGTATTTGTTGGCCTCATCTTCACTGGTTGCCTGGCAACATTACGTGACAACAAGAGCCAAGCGTGCTCTTAACCCCTGGTTCCAGTCTTAATGCTAAGCTAAAAGCTAACGGTCACCTGGCTTAAGTTTCACATGAGAGTGGTATTGATCTTCTCATCTAACTCTCGGCAAAAAAGCAAATAAGTGTATTTCCAAAAATGTCCTTCTGTGCACATGCTTAAAGTTAATGAGTGAATACAGATTTAGCTTTATGCTTGTGGTTTCTTTCCAGCAACTCTGAAATCTGTTTTCTTGATTTTACCAGTAACATTACAACACCATACACATCTTCAGAAGTAATACAAGGCGTTTTCTAAACGTTTGGAAATACAGAACTGATGTATTGTCTTTGACTGTAAATTAAGTTTGGAGAAAGTTACTGTACTGGATGTGAGTCCGACAGGTCCAAGAAGACCCCTTTCTTGCCCATGAGTTTCCTGTAAACAACCATAGGGAAATGTACGTCCAGGATGCAGTTGTTGTAAATGGCGAGCCCGAGGACGAGTCCGACGAGAGTGTACTGCGCTTCATTCTCCAGTGAGGACGAATTAAACCAAAAAAGTTTGGTGTTGTCATCGTAGGTGAACATTCCTGTTGAGAATTTCAAACAGAAAGAGAAAAAAAGCCAGAAGCAAAAATGAAATACCTAAAGTATTTGTTTTAGTATTAGTTTTTGTGAAATACGCTCATTAGCTTAGCTTAGCACAAAGACTGGAAACGGGGAAACAGCTAGCTTGGCTCCCAAAAGGTAAGAAAAGTACCTCTAAAGCTCACTATTATCTTGTTGGTTTAATCTGTGCAAAAACATTTCCTGTATTCTTTACGTATTCTGTATTCTTTGAGGTTGCCAGGCAACAAGTTGAGATCAGGAAGTCGTTGTACCTGGCCAAGAAATAGACCTGCACATAACCTCCCGTAAAACCACATCCTGCCTATTTTACACTTCGATGTTTGTATGAATTAAATAAACAAGATAAAACATGTTAATTAGTGAGCTTTAGAGGTAGGCAGATTTTTTTTTTGTGTGTGCGTTTCCAGAATGTTAAGCTAAGGTCTCCTGGCTGTAGCTTCATATTCAATATTCAATGATACATGGGGAGCAAATGTAAACACTGTCAAAATGATTTCATTTCTCACCTATGTCGGGATTGAAAATTTCCTCCAAGACCAATTGGAAGAACTCCTTTGAAACCCCTCCCTCGTCTACACCTTGCTCCCCCTCAAACTCAACAAACAGCTGCTTCTTCAGGTCAGACGGGTTCTCCATGGAGATCATCTCCAGCTGTAACACAGGGCAGTTGAATTAATTGACAAACACTGCGGGACTAAGCTTCAATTCGACATCTCGTCCACATGCAACAGTGACGCATCACGCCGTAACTCACTCTGACGAGGGCGTCGTCGATGATGTGATCTCTGCGTACTTTGAGCTTGAGATAGGGGTTGGGCTGCTGGCCCTGGACCATGCTGTACAGGGCCGTGAGGCGTCGCTCGCTGTACATCCTTATCCTGTTGTCGTAGTACAGTCCTTGGCTCTTGGTGATGACGTTGAGGATGAAGGGGCACGTCTGGAAAGAAAACTTGGTTTCGGCGTTGACTTTGAAGAAGGTGAAATCTTTGTCCATCTCCACCACTTCGTTCAGTGACTCGTTGACAAAATCCTCAAAGGGGATGAGGGGTTTTATGCTATCTATCGGCCTGAGACCCAGTTCTCTCTCCAGAGGGTCGACCCGGGGACCCTTCATATACAGCCGCTCCTCACCTAGCAGCTCATGCAGGGTGAGCTCATCAGTCTCCGGGTCTTCCTCGTCCTCCTCATTGTGCTCCACATCCACATCGCCAGCCTGGATACTTGCGTAGAAGGCAACTTTTAAACACTGAGTCGCAGCCACCACAGTCTCGTCATCATTTACCAGATTTTCGCTATCGTATTCATTGCTGACGACTGTGAAAGTGATGAGCTGCTGGAAGGTCTCCATCATGCGGCGGATGTGTGGGAGACCGTACGTGGACCAGAGCTTGGACAGCCTGGCGAGCGCAGTCACCGGCAGTTTGCTCATCGCCTTGCAGAACTGCGGCAATGCCACTTCAAGGTACTCTGGGCTGTGGAGGTTACTGTTCTCCAGCACGATGATGAAGATATTCAGGTAATCTGGGTTTGTTTCGTACACATCAAGGTATTCCAGGTCAAGTTCCATGTTTGGAGTGAGGTAAATGAGCGCGTTTACGAAAGCTGCCTCGGCCTGATCGATGGTTAGCAGTCTGTCGTAGACCCTCCTCACGGCGCAGATGTCCACTGTAACTTCACAAGGGTCGAACGTTTCATTAACACCCTCGTCTGGTAAAGCAGCCGCAGAGGAAGCACCCATCTTCTCTGAGGTTTGCTCATTCTGCTTCTCATGCTTGTCGGCATCTGGTGGTTTACAAGAGTCATGGTTTTCAGCAGTGTTGGGTTCATCCTTCCTGAAGCTCTTCATCAGCACCTCTGTGCTGGAGAAAACCCTGCCGATAATGCGGACTAGTGCAGAGTAGTCCCCTTTCTCCTCGCAGAAACTCAGGATCCTACATACACTGTTCTCTGTGAGGTAATGAACATCTGGACCAAAACAGTAAAAGAAAAATTAACACACTGAGCTGATTCAAAGTCAAAGTCCACAAGAATCTGAGTCAGTTTTACAGTACCTGAGAAGTCCTCCTTCGAAAAGAGGTCCGAATCGCTCATCTTACTGTCCAGATGAGTGTTTTCATTGGCGCTGGAGTGTGGGGCGTCAGGTTCTTTCTTTGAGGGATTGCAGAGTTTGGCGTTAATCTTAAACAGCTCAAGCGCTTTGGCAGCTGCTGAATTGTTATCCAGCGGTTGAAAATCACAACATGATGCGCAAAACTCATTCGTGCAGTCGCCATTTCCACAGCCTTCAGTTAACTGCCGAAAGTAGCGCTCAATTAGATGCTTAGCAGCCGCTCTGTTCCTGCATTAAGATATGTAAACAGGAAGTAGGACTGATGAGTCATCCATGGTTAGGAAAAAGAAGCATTAACACATTCTTGCAATGCAAATAATAAAACACGTGAAATAGATTTAAAATAAAGACACAATGACACAGAAATGGGAACTGACTGCATGTATATTAGTTTAGATACTGGTTGAACTGAGTGCAGGTGGAGTGCAGACAGAGCGACTTACATTCGGCTGGATTCAGGTATCCTCCTGCAGGCCCAAGTTACAGTCCTGAAAGAAAAGGTCAGCAATAATGTAAAGTTTGACTTCTCCTACTGTGCACAGACAGCCAATAACAAAAGGAAGCAGCTGCTACTCAGTCACAGTTAGTCAACTGATTCAGATATCTGATGCTATAGTGTCAGGATATATTATCATCTGATCTAATTCATATTTACTTTAATCATTTAACTACGGATGGCTGTAACATCTATTTATCCAGCAGACAAATAGAGTGGCTGTAGTTTCACCATACTGTAAATATGTTATGTTCAGATTATAATTGATAAGTGCACCCGCTTATAAATAATGAATGACGTCAGCGTTGCTGTGCCACGTGCGTACAAAGGCCCATTCTTAATTTGGAGACGCTGCTGTGTGATGGCTACAGACATTTATTAATTACAACTCAACAAGATACACTTTGTGTGTGTGAATAAAGCCTTGTGTCGGTGTGTGTGGAGGCAGCAGTTCACCTGCAGTCAGCTACTGTGAGTCTCATTAAGGAGAGAGAGAGAGAGGCACAGTGACAGCGGCTGTAAGACGTCAAACACAATATTAATATTAATGGCAATGGTATTTTCCCTCCATGACACAAACAATGAGATATATTAATGTCTTGTTTGTGAACCCTGGTGATAAAACCTAGTTAAAACACACGCGTTAGTTGCCACATTTGACCAGCAGAGTGATAGTGCAGAAACCCTCGCAGCTGTCTCTGTTTGACGACTTTAACCGCTGCTAGCTAGATTATCAGATAATCGATAAAGCGGCTGGGGAAGTGAACGCAACGCGACACAGCGTTACAGTGAGGGTGTCGGCCAGCTTCCAGTACTAACCTGTGGGTTGAACAGTGGTATACAGTCCTGTCTGTGTGTCTGTGTGTCTGTCAGTGACAGTGCAAAAAAAGAGCCGTGGTGTCAGTGTGAGAGCTGCTGCTTCATCCACACTCAGTGCTCTCCGACTCCAACACTGCGCTCAGTCCACACACACGCAGCCTGAACGCGACCCGGGTCCGGTAGGAAGGTAGGAAGGGGCAGCACTTTTTGTTCCTAAATCAGAGCAAAATATCCTTTTCTACCATCTTGTAAACAAGAGCGTGATATCTCCCGGCATGCAGCGCGAGGCTGTCAAACACCATGCCTCCCCCCTCCCTCCTCCACGAGCCACGAGCCACAGAAATACACCATAAATAAATCCAAATAAACTGTTAACCTAAAAAAAATAATACACAGAGTTTAATCTTTCATACACTTTATTTGTAACGTCTTTCAGGTCATTAGTAAACCGCTGTGATTGGACTGAGCTCGGTTTATACAGCACAATGCAAACACTGAGGAGGCTTAAAGGACCTACAGCTTCACATACTATACATTATGTGGATGGATTAGACACTGTGTGTACATGGAACTTGTTTTCTTATATTAAGAGAAATTCATATAATCTAAAATAAAAATATAAACAAAGATCAGCAATATTTTTTGATAACTTGATATAAATACCGCAATGTAAAAACAAATTACGATTACAAATGAGTCCTGTGTCAGCATTTATCATCATTAAAATGTACTTTAAGTATCAAAAGTAAATAAAAGTTCTAATTATGTAGAAATGTGTGCCCTGTTGTTATCATATATTATTGGACTGTCAACACTGATGCCTTTTGTGATGGTAGCAGTTTTATTTTGTATCAGCTGAGATTGAGTTAATTTCACAGACTTTATAAAGCCAACCTTTTTCTCTAATGTACCCCCACAGCCCCGTCTGATGGACTAAAGTACCCCTTCATCAACACCACCCATCATATTCTAAACACGTTCATTTAAACTACTTTTCTCCTTTTCTCCTTTTTTTTCAAAGACAAACAATTTCACTGTTTATTTATTAAAACAATCTACAGTATTTGATCCACTACTTTAGGTGTTTTATGATTCTTTCTAATAATTTCAGCTAACAATTTCAACCATCTCTCAGTTAATTTTAGCTATCTATTTAAGCGTTTAAGCATTAATATTGGACATTATGGATAAATAGTTACAGTAAGTTGATAATTAGCTATTCATCTCAACCATTCTTTTACTTATCTGCTTTATGTTACATCCCTTCTCATAGTCTTCCCCCTTTCCCCTCAGGGCTGGGTTAATCTATAACAATGCATCATATTTCATGAGATGAGATGAGAGTGTAAAATCTTTATCTGCAAAGTAGTAGCTGCCAAATAAATGTAGTGATGTATGAAATACAATATTTCCCTATAAAATACAGTAGAGGTACATTTTAAAGTAACATAAAATGATAATACTCAAGTAGACTATTATACCTCAACCTGACCTAAAATACAGTACATGAGTAATACTTCTAGTTGATATGTTTCACCACTGGATGTGTGTATGTGTAGCAGTAATTCATACATAGAGGCTATTTTTCATCCCAGTTTTGGGAAATATGTGATTAAACTGGGTCATTCTGTCACAGACTTACTATTAGCTAAAGCATAAACACAGTAAAGACCTTATAGATTAGTCCCTGTGAGTAGAGCTGTTCATTCATACCTTTGTTATTTAGTATCATAACTTCCCTTAATTATACACCTCTGCAGAGACACACGTATGTGGCTACAGTAGCTGTGTTGATGGAGGCTAAGACACAACACAATCTCTAAATCCTATTCATGAACCATAAATCAGACCTGGAATATATAGCAGGTAGTCAAACCTCTGCCAGCTCATTCTGCAACAGAGCCTTGTAAATTATGCATTATCTAATCTGTGTGCATTGCTCTTGTGGTGCTGATGTTTGTTATTCTGTCAGCGTCCAAGCCTGATATAGACTTTTACACTTAATGTGACATTTGGTTTCTGTACCTATCAGTCCTCTGTGACACACTGAGCAGTAAATAAATTAAACACAGGTAAATATAAAGGATAACTGAGAGAGAAATGCAAATATATTCATATTCTTAAAATAACTGAGTGCATTACCACCTTAATTGAGAGCATGTATGCAGGTATGAAGCTGCTTTTCATAAAAAAAATAAAATGATCATTATTAGCTATAATTATCTCTATGATTGTATGAGGGAGATTCCAAATAAATGTGTCATGTTGTTGAAAGGATGTCTTGCTCAGCATTAATTACCATCCTTTTGTCTGAGTGTATAGATTTGACACATGTCTGCAGTAACCAACATGCACACTGGGAGTCGCTGTAAGCACACAGCGCATCGTGCTCACTGCTCATGGACAGTTTCTTCACAAGGTGATTTCTTGTTTTTTACATTTTAGATGATGTGTTTCACATTACACTGTTGATAAAAACAGACACATTGTTCAGTTAATGTAATTACCTCTCAGGCCTTTGTACTTGTGACCCCTCATTACAGGTTGTATTATGTCTACTGTTGTTGTTCAACCTTTCATTGTTTTATTTGATTTATTTATTCCTAAACAGCAAACACTATCCAGTACATCACAAGCAAAAACCAAAGCTTCTGGAGCCCTTGCTTGGACCACACCCATCTTCAAACTGCCTTCATTTTGATCTCAAATACACAAGTGTGAAGATTTGTGACTGCATCTTGCACAGATGTGTGACAGTATGATATTGACGGGATCTGTCCGTCATACATATATGTATATATATATATATACACACATATAAACGTTGTACATATAAACATACACACCAAAGTACTCTAATATACTACAAATAAGTCACAGCCAGCAAGAAAACTCAACTCAGTTGAGTTTATTGAGTTTATTAAGTGCCCATGTGTTCACAGGTCAAACATAAATCAGACCACTATTCATGGGAAAGTGCAAACAACTCAGTAGTAAAAACATTTTACAAGGTTTTGTTGGTGGAGCTTGTCAGTGTCAATCATTTACTTAAAGGTCCACTGTGTAACATTGGCAGAAATATAATATAGGTATGTTTTCATTAATGTATAATCAGCTGAATATAGGAATCATAATGTTTTCGTTACCTTGGAATGTTTTTTATCTACAGAGGGAGCAGGTCACCTTCTATGGAGGCCACCATGTTTCTACAGTAGCCCAGAGTGGACAAAACAAACACTGACGGCCACTATACTTTCTCAGAGAACAGCCTGTTCTCATTCCTATGTTGTCAAATACAGACACGAGCAATATTCAGTTGGTTGCAATCCATATCTGCATCTAACCAGCTAGATGGCAGTAAAACCTGCACACCGGTCCTTTCAGTGTGGACGTGGTGACTCTTCCTCAGGCTGTCGCTGTGTGAGCTCTGAGCAACGCCCATCCTTTTGCATTACACAAAGGTCAAGTGTGTGGTGGTGCCTGTCTGGCAAATGCATTGCATGGGTATACCTTCACAGTGGTCAGGGTGAAAGAAAAAGGGTACACAGTTCAACAAAGAGGGTTTAATTACAATTACAGTGGAAAAACAATGATAAACATTTATTTCCTTTTATGACCCAAAATTGTAGTAGTAGGTAACTACACAAATAATTGCAATAACGTAATTTAACTCCTTTTTGGTGAAACCAAACCAGCCACACACTGTTGCAGCTGGTAAATATATGCTTTATACTGCTTTAACCACTGTGTATCACCAATATCTGCTTTTCTAATTAATTATGGTGCAGCCCCTTAAATCTATCTTTTGCAACAACTCAGAGGGCCCTGACCACTGGTGTAGACTACAGTATTTCCTGTGCACCTTAGACACTTTTGAATGAAGATCTCTACATGTTTTATATTAAAAAAAATATTTAAAATGTTGAATATATGGAGCTGTCTAATTGTTTTAAAGGTCCAATGTGTAACATTTAGGAGGAGCGATTGCTAGAAATGGAATATTAGAATCGTTGTGTTTTTGTTACCTTAGAAGGAGCTCTTTTGATCTACAGATGCCGGTGGGTTAAAGGACCAGTGTGTTGGATTTAGGACTAGTGGCATCTAGTGGTGTAGTTGCAGATTACAACTGATT
>NW_023339674.1:22616285-22621047 GCF_004916995.1 Morone saxatilis | reverse complement strand
AATCAGTTGTAATCTGCAACTACAACACACTGGTCCTTTAACAGAATTAGCCTTACTATAAAACTTACCACAAAATAGACAATGAAACATGTGATGCCTCAGACTTTTAAGAAAAATAGATATTTGTATAATCATCTTTGCCCATTTGCTGTTGTCTTTTTTAAAGAGATTCTAGAAACAAGTTCTTCAACGTCTACTGAATCACTTTTTCACTTAATCACCGCTTAACTGCATTATTCTAGGCTATAGCCTGAGCTTTACACGCCAGCATGCACAGGAACTTTGTTTCATTTCAAAGCAACCTTTCTGCTCAGGCTGTGTTATGTTTAATGTTTCATCAGGAGGGAATTATGGGTTTAGCAGCCACTGATTGAGGTACAGCTCTATTGCTGAACATTAGCCGATACTGGCGGTCATTGCTTTGTTCTGGATGTGTGATAATCTGTGGTTATATCGTTTGCCTCCCAGCCATTCAATATGGATTAAGAGTGCCTAAAATTGACATCATCATGGCACGTCTCTCTTCCTGGAACATATCAATTAACCTCGACTGTACAGATGGCAGTTTAGGAATGTGACTGCAGGGTGGTGCAGGGTTCAGGAGAGGACACTGAAGGTTGCATGTAGGACACGTCCGTGGTGTGGAGGGTAGGATTATTTTATCATGGTTCTTAAGTGATTCCTGGAAGTGTGCCATACAGCGAGCAGAGACAGGGTCTCACTCAGGCAATCAAGATGGAGTTTATGTCCTCTGTGATCAGGATACATGAACATCGCTGATCAGCACTCTCACCTCTGGCTCATAATCCAAGTCAACACCTCAGCAGATGAGAATGTTCACATCATCACAACAAGCCAAATTAAATGTTTATGGGGCAAAAACAAGGAATTTGTTATGTCTTAGTTTATGCCTCACATAAAAAACATGTTCCTCCTCTTTGTCTATGTTGAGTTTGCCATCCTCGCTGTGTGGGTCTAGTGATGGCAACGAAGATCAATGGTCCAGACTGAAATATAAAACCACTACTGGCTGGATTGTCATGAACATACATACATGGGCCTCAGATGATCAATACAGTTGACTTTGGTGATCCTCTAATGCCACCACTTTTAGTGTTTAGTGAAATATCTTTACAACTATTATATTTTGTACAGATATCCATGGTGCCCAGTTGAACCTTAAGGAGTCTTGGATGATCTCATTACTTTTCATCCACTTTTTAACTCATCCGGTAAAATATTTTAACATCTTGTACAGACATTCATGATCCCCAGAGGATGAATCCTACCAAGTTTCCACTACCAAGTTTCCACAATCTACTGACCTTTCATGTAGCACCACAAGGTCACGAGATGTCTCACTTTGGTGCTCAGCTTAAGCTTCACTTTGTGTTTAGTATGGATAAGACTTGCATTGGTGCACCAGCATAAAAGTTCAAGATGCAATTGCACCGATTAAAACAGTGTGCACTGGATACAGTTTGGAATAAACTCAGCATGATTGTTTCTAACATCTTTGCATCAGTAAAAGTGTATTTAATTATATATAATTATTAATATTAATATTATATTTATCATTTAGAAATGTGACCAAATGGGGTGCCCGGTACCTCACCTGGTAGAGCCTGTACCCCATGTACTAAGCCCTTACGGCAGCAGCCTGGGTTTTGATTCCAACTTGTGGCCCTTTGCTGCAGGACACCTCCCTAATACGTAGTGCTAATTAGCCAATGTTAGCATGCTAACGTGTCAAACTAAGATGGTGAACGTGGCAAGTGTTACACCTTCTAAACATCACAATGTTAGGCAACCCCTGAAAATTTTTGTTTTTGCTGACCTCTAGTGGTTTAATGTCTCACCAGGCTGCAGTGATGTACAGGTGTACTGTAGGACACTGTGACATCACTTCTGGGTGTGGTTACAGGTCTAACAGAGCACACTTCAGACCACACCCATCAGTAATGCTGGCTGTGGTTAGAGGTTAAAGAGACCTGAAACTTTCATCTAGAAAGGACAGTGAAACACTTCTTTTCATCCAGATGTTAAATTATCATATTTCTAAGAATAATAATAATCTCCAGTTCCCTCCTACAGATAAACTGGAGACTATAAATTACCCGTAGGTGTTCGTCTGTCTTTGTGTTATTCGTCTGCATGTGTCTCTGCTGTTTGTGTTGGATGGATTCCTGTGTCAGTGTGAAGTTAGACTGAAAAAGAGCGATAATAATTTGACTAAGCCACTCCTACGTGATCGTGCAGAATGGAGCCTTACAATGCCTCACCAACTGGAAGACAGATGGCCCTGGCTTGCAAAAAGCCTTCATTTGTTATTTGGAATCAAAAGTGATGCAGTGCATATCTCCACTAGTGTAAATGAACAAGTCCTCAAGTCTTCTCAACAGAACCCTTCGCCGAAGAGTGGAGAGCAGAGGCTGCAAGGCTTTTTAAAACATAAACTATTCCCATAATCCAGCTCTCTGACGGCTTCATTGGACCAGATTATATACGAGGCAGCTAAGGAAATTGAAAATGTCCTGATTTAAGCTTGTTAAAACAATGGGTCATGAAGCAGGTCATGGCGACTTTAATGACCAGAATCAATGAAGCTCTTCTATGATAAAATGCAAATCAAACTCCAATAGGTTCAGCAGAATTAGTCTCCTGTCTGCGTGTAGACTGCAGGTAATCAAAAAAGTCATTAAAGAAAATGAAAGAAGACTAGAGGAGAGTGTAAGGAATCCTTCATTTCCAGAGAGGAGCCAGAGAGGAGGAGGAGGAGGAGAGAGAGTTTAATTATATTATCAATCTTTTACATGAATTCCCACAACACAATATGTGACTCCGGTGACAAAAATCCATTTTATCGCATGTGCTGCTTATTTAATGCTACTGAGAGCAGATAAATCACAAAAAAAAAAAAACAGAGTAAAGCTCTGCACAATGGCACAAAAGTTCCACACTTTACACACGCAGTATGCAGAAAAAACAGCTGATCAATCCGGCTGGTTTACACTTGGGCTTTGAAAGAGATGGAGAGAGCAGCATTGCGAGGGTAGAGGAGTCATCATTATCTCTGTGTTCCGACCAGGAACCTGCTCTTGCACAGTGCAGCAGCGGTCAGTAATTTGGCCGTCGCGCTGCAGCATCAGCAGAGCCTTGTCCGTCCCTTTTCCCTCATTGTGCCTTAAAAGAAACATTAATAACGCTCCCCTCTCTGGAAAGCGATCGCAGATGTCACGCACACCAGGCAAAGACAAACCGCTGCAACACCAGGCCAAAGATCATCCATCTTCTGAAGGGCTCTTATATCACACCTTTGTACAGATGTGTGAGCATATGAGAGACTGAGAGCTGAATTTATGCAGATTTGCTGTATATCACTGAGCTGAAGACCATTAGCTCCTTCAGAAACTGGAGCCACAGCTTCTTTGAAAAGCAAATGGGCTAAAGGAGGTGAAGGATCAAGCTATGCAGTTGCAAACTGGTGTTTGTTTGTACCTGATGCCTTTCAGCATCATGAGAAGTTACATTTTTAGCATGTGTGGTGGATCCTGAGGGAATAAAACCCCTAACCCAGGCACCGTTACTATCATGATCTACCCACTGGGCTACACATTAGTGTAATACTGACATTGAAACTAATTTGAAGGTGTCTCTCCCTTTTATTCTAGTGGGAAAGCCCATTAGAGTCCATAATGCACAGGCTTACAACCATTACGTTTAAGTTCAGAGGGTCAAACACATTTAAGACAGCAGTAATTAGAAAATAAATAAAGCAAAAAGGAGGATAACATAATGTATTACGTGACCTATACTGTACCATTCCTTCATTGCACTCTCACTGCCTTCATCAGTTTACAGCCGCAGTACACGTCTGTTTTCAGTGACACCCACTGTACGCTACCTGGTGCCAAACAACAAAGTTAGTATTTACCTGCTGAGCAAAGTGGAGCACTTAGCATCTAAAGAGCCAGATATTTCCATCATGAGTTGTTGGTTACCAAACAAAGGTCTTTTTTGTATAATTCATTCAAAATTTGGAGTCTGCATGCTCTGCATCTTTAGCTCTAGAAACAAAGAAGTGAGTTTGGTGACATATGGCTCAATGTTTTGTGCAGGAAACTATAATGATTGGTCAGATTAGCAGAAAACGAGTCATTGGTTGCACAGAATTCACAGGGACTGGTTGAATTTGCATTAATGGTTGCAATTGCAACATTGCAACTTATGATGTAATGAATGGTAATGTTATATTCATCATGTGGACACAAATCATAAATTCAGTGAATTTATTATCAGCTACACTGCAGTTAAAGTTAGCGTGCATTAGCTAGTGGTTATATCAGACGGTATGCAGGCTGTAGCCAGGATGCACTGAACTGAACAAGGGTGTGTTTTACTTATGAATTCAACTATTCATTAGTGAAAGTAAAATTGTGTTATTTCTTCTTTTAAAAGTTAAATATTTTGCAGAGAAAGATAGCTGATTGTTGTGTCTCATTCCCAATACTTTGGGACAGAACAATCAACTATCTTCAAGCCTTCAACCCAAAGCATCTTTATATCTTTCTCGGCTCTGATTGGTTGTCTTCGTTCAGGCCCGGTGGATTCTTGCAAATGTCAATAGGAGCACTAGGATGAGGCAGAGGAACCTGATTTTTTCAAATTATCTGTCTCATGGATTACTTAAAGGACAGTAAATACTTCAGCAAATATTATAGTTCGTTAGTAATATTAAGTTATTTTTATAAAAGTTTCCTAC
>NW_023339674.1:22613658-22616185 GCF_004916995.1 Morone saxatilis | reverse complement strand
TCCTAGTGCTTGAATGCTACACAGGGCCTGAATTGACAAGAAAAGCAGAGGGATTTATAATTACTCATCACAGAATGCTGGGACATCAGTAACACCTGTGCTTTCCTGACTAAGATTATAACCCAGTTTTTATAAACTAACTAACTTTGAGGTGTAGTGCTTGAAGAGTCAATGCAAAGACAACATACAAATTAGTGTACTGAGACATTTTATTAAGCAAAGAGTACATTTTTCTGAACAGAGAACAGGTAGCAAAGTCTAAATACTTTAGTGTTATCATTTTAATTTTGTTCACAAGAAGCCACGGTGCAAGTCATTTCCAATTAGTATTAGAATTAACTTGCACTATATCTAAACAAAACTTAAAATATAGTTTTTCCAGGTTGGTGAAGGTGTTTGCTGCTGTTGTGGGCTGGAGCTCGTCAGTGTTTCCAGCTTGCTACAACCCATTTCTTTAGAGAAGCTTGACCAACAGCTGTCATCTTGGTTCTATTACATCGGTTAATACCTTGAATGAATCTGAACTCCGTAGTTTAACAACATACCAACGCCCCCCACCCCCCCCCATGAGTGTCTCATCGAGAGCGTAAAACATGAAACTTACAGTAGCCCTACCTTGTAACCAAAATCCGAATGAAAAACTGAACTCAGATATGTTCAAGGCCGTGTGCGGTCAGAGTGAACGTTCCTGTGAAGGATCTGTGAAAGTGGCTATGTTGGAATTCAGCAGTGAATACGCTCGAGCTTCATTCTGGCACATAAAGTGTGACGCCAAAAGCACAGAACAGACAGAACCTATAAAACAAAGTGGACAGACTGCAGCGTCAGAATGTGAACAACATGCCAGCAAAAGGCACCGTGTGCAAAAACAGACAGGAGGAGAGAAGCCACATAGCATGTAGCCTCATAAATATCATCTACACCAACACAAACTGCTCCTCTTCAAACAAATACAGATTCAGCATCGTAAGCAAACTCTTAGATTTGTAATTTCTTATCCAGTGTTAAGGCACATACTATTGCTTAGAAAATACAGAAATATATATGATCTTTGGTAAATGATACACTTTCCAAAAATGTACTGCAATGACACAAGATATACAACAATCATAAAATAAAAGGTGCTGCTGCTTTAAATGCTTAACAACTGAACAAGCATCTTTCCAATGTTCTATACTTTTACTAGTTAGTTTGTGCATGATGAGAAAGTACATCATGACTCCCTTCAAAAGTGTGAAAGGAAATAAAACTTCCCATCCTTTTCATACTGTATGTGAAGCCACCAGCAACAATACTCAATGGCAATTCTAAAATAATGCTTTCAAAGTGCAAATTTAAATCTTAAAGCCGCATCTTTTGCATTTGGGAAAGAGCTCCTTTCACCATTGAGCTTCTGGTTTACAGCTGAGCACCAGCAGAACTAATTAGACTGGGTTGAGATAAACTCAGCACATGAAATAAACTGTTTAAGGACCTTCAAGTAAATTTGTTTATGAAATGTGATGGTAGCTTGTTGTCAACCTACTGCACAGTGCTTAAAGAACAGTTTGATATCTTGGGGAAATACGCTCATTTGCTTTCCTAATGAGAGTTAGAGGACACTCATGTCTGTATGCTAAATATGAAGCTACAGATCGGAGACAGTTAACCTAGCTTAGCATAAAGACTGAAAACATGGGAAACCGCTATCTTGCCTCTGTCCAAAGGTAAATCTGCCTGTCAGCACTTCTAAAATTCCCTAATTAACATGCTATATAGCAGTTTTCACTGGGTTCCTTGCAACCCCACAGTAACAAGACTCCAGTTTTTACCAGGATTAAACAAACAAGATATAAAATGTTAAACAGTGAGCTTTATAGTAGTCTGCTGGTAGGAAGGTTGTGTTGGCTTTGGACACAGCTAGCTAGGCTAGTTTATGCTAAGCTATCTGCTAAATCAGCTTCATTTATTGATATCACTCTAAAGTTAATGTGAAGCTAAAGCCAGACAACAGTTAGCTTAGCATAAGGACTAGAAGCAGAGAGAACCAGCTAGCCTAGCTGTCCAAGGGCATTCACACACTGGCACTAAAGCTCACCAATTAACAGGCAATATCTTGTTTTTTTTATCCATACAAAAACTGAAACATTTGGTGTTTTTAAAGAAGTTATATTCTGGACTACTTCGTGGTCGGGAGCAGTGACCTCCTGCAGTTTCCACTGGTTGCTTGGCAACCTTACTCAAGTTTATGTACGGATTAAACAAACGAGATGTAAAATCTCAATTAATGGGCTGTAGAGGTGTTGATAGGTGGACAGAGCAAGGCTAGCAGTTTCCCCCTGTTTCCAGTCTTTATGCTAAGCTACGCTAACTGTCCCCTGGCTGCAGCTTCATATTTAACAGACACACATGCGAGTGATATCAATCTTCTAATGTCTTGGTAAGAAAGCAAATGTAATTTCAAAATGTCAAACTATTCTTTTAATGTGAAACTGGCTGGCACTGTTAAACAGATCCAATGAGTCAATGGACACACACACACACACAC
>NW_023339674.1:22568417-22613600 GCF_004916995.1 Morone saxatilis | reverse complement strand
CACACACACACACACGCACTCAAACAGAGCATCATTTCTGGTAGATTCTTCCTGTATAAAGACTGAAATTAAGACTTCTTGGAGATGCATAATGCATAATTATATTTAAAGCCAACAGCTTTTATAATTATTCAGTGGAATGTTGTGTACGACAGAACAGCTATAAACACGCTTTTCAGTTTTTAAAATTGAACAAAAAGAAAGTCTGCAAATCCAGCAACAAGACTGAAATGTGCACTGAGCCAATGCCACTATTTGCTGATTTAAAGATAAATCTCTGCAGAGAAACATGTTTCTACAGGCACTTAAAACATATAAAACTTCTTTTCTCAGGAATATCAACACTGATTCAAGGCCACTGTGATCCAGGTCTTAATGCATTGCATTTACAGGCAAAGCTGAACCAATGAACAGAGTACCATTTCAGAGAGAGAGAGCGAAATCTCCCAAATAAGCCAGCAGTGGAATGTCTCTACTCTGCTCTTCCCTAGATTAAAACCTGATCATGTGCTGAGATGCATCGTTGTGATATAAAAATTTCCCAGGATTACAAAAACACCAGAAGATATTCCAGTTCTTCAATCTCTTACACCTCAAAAATATCTTTAGCTTTAAACATCCAAAATATAAAGTACCTATTTGTATCTTTTATAAAAGAATCTCCTTAAAAAATACAATTAAATTAGATTTTAAAAAACTATCGTGCAAATTGGAGTCACACACTTAAGACTGTAAGACATCACAAGGTGGTGTGCAGAGGCTGTTCTACCACCTGCTCTGTCCTCTGTGCTGGATGAATGGTGTGGTCAGGCTTGAGTCTTTCCTCTGAATTCCTCGTGTATTTGGCACACTGGGAGTCTCCATCAGGGGGCAGGTTCAGCTGGACGCTGTCTGTCTGTGTGAGCACAGGCGTGGAGGTGATCCAGCTGGACAGACTCACATCCGACGCCTCTAAAGTCTTGTCCAGACACTCAGAGTCTTTGGTGGAAGGAGGCCACGGCTCCACCGAGAGCGGAGGGGCGTCTTTGGTGTAAGGAAGAGTGTCTATCTCTGTAGGAACTAGTGTGTAGAGATCTGAGAGGCTCTTCTCACTGTCTCTGGGCCCCAGCGGGCTTCTCCGGCTCTGTTCGTCTGTTTGTAAAACGGGCTCCTGCGATGCCCTGGAGCTGGGGAAGCTCCTCTGGTCTTTTATATTGCAACCTTTAGGGGAAGGCTTAGTGAGGGACAGGAAGGGAGGCTTAGGGCTGAGCGGTGACCCCACCTTGACCCTGCTGAGGCTGAGGATGTTCCTGCGGGTTTCAGCAGGGAGTTTATCCAACTGTCTTCCAACTTGGACTGGGCTGGGAAACAGCGTGCCTTGACACGCCCTGTAGAAATATCTGGAAAGTAAAACAGAGAAAGACTTAAGGACACACATCAGCACTACTCCAAAGATGAATGCCAGGCTCTTGGGATAAACATGAAAGGCATCTGGTTCAGATATAATTCATGGCACAGGGTCATAAATATTTGAGAAACAGGCTTGTGTAGTCAGTCAAACACAAATCAAGCACAGTGTACCTGGGCAGAAGGGCTGCTACAGGCGTGATGACACAGAGCAGGTAGAAGAGGGGGTCCTGCAGCAGCCTCTGCATGGTCCAGTAGGGGTGAGAGGGAGAGTAGCAGGTAGGACAGGAGGCATTGTAGCACAGAGCCACTGTGAAGAATAAGGCTATACTGAAGGCAATAGACAGCCAGTTCATCCAGGTCTACAGGGGAAAAAGACAAGAAAAACTATTATAGAACTTTCTTCTTTAATGAAATAAAATATATATATATATATATATATATATAAAAAACAATAAAAGAAAATTCAATTTGACTGTCAGTTCTTAGGTATTAGAGATTCTGAGCAATTAAATAAAGGTGGACATCACTGATGACCATTTGTTTTAAAAAAATACAAAAATGTAACACAAATAGTGCATTAAACTGACCTGAATAATTTAATACGTTGGCAACTTCAACAAGGGAAAAAGATTAGTAACAGCAAGTTAGCTGACCCAGTATACCAGTGGTTCCCCACCTCGTTCTTTAAGGCACCCCTTTTCGATCATTGGATAAACTGATGACCTCTGAATAACACATGTACAATGAACCCAAACAGAACGATATAACTGAAGGAAGTTTGTGTAACATTAAGATCAGGTCTTATTTTTAACAATCGTACACACTTAACTTCTTTTGACAAATTCTGTGTTTTCTTCTCTTAGCTCTTTGGTTATTATACTGCAGACTTTTCTAATACAGGACAAGGCTGTTTAGCAGAGAGTGAAGGCTCTGTGACTATAGCTTGTGTTCAAGTATTCACTGCTCCCTCATCCTGTAAGATTTTCATAAATTAATATGCTGAATAATAATCTATAAAATAAAAAAACTGAAGGAAATGCTGAGATATAGGCCTACTGTATATTTGGATATATAATATATTGGACTTTTTTCTTTTTTCTAACAGCTCTTAAAATCAAGGACTCCCGGCCCCCCAGAAGCTTTGGCGACCCTAATAGGGGTGTTCTGATTTCATGCAAAGACAAATGTCTGTTAATGTTAAAATGTACACCAACACAGATTTTATTTTGTATTTTTTGAACTGCAGTTTGGTGCTAAGCAGGTACTAACACTATATTAATCAATGCGTTTTTGCTGAAAACAGCTACCTAGTGCGTCTGAAATGATGCTATGACGTGCTAGGGGTGAACAAAAACAGAAACAACCAAAACAATGAGCTGAAAGACTCTAAAAAGCTCCACAGAGCTGAGAGACTGCAGAGTCAGATAATAATTCTCTATGGGGTCTCTCATGTCACCCAGTGGCCCTCTGGAGCTGATAGACATCTGACAGAGTGAATTCCATACAATGGTTAGCTGGAGTATTGTCCCTCTTGACACACACACACACACACAAGCACATAATTAATTACTGCCTCACAGCTACTGTATGGGGAAAAAGAAAGAGCGCTGCCTGCTGTCACCTCAAATACCTTTAATTGACTTTCACAGCCGTTTACCAATCATGCATGCATTATGTTCCCAAGCAGCCGGAGAATGAAGTATCTGCCAGCTGAGCATTTGGAAATGTTTACTTTCGGTCGATGCTGCTCACTGTGAATACTTCTCTGCACGAGGGGGCCATCATGTCCAGGAAGGTAGTTAGTGAAAAGGACATTTTTCATGTACAAAACTTGTCAGGCTAAATTTACAACCTCAGCATAATGGAAAAGACTCTGATTCAATGCAGGGTCATAAATTTAAAATGGCTCATGACCAAGACTGCCGGGCCCTTTTACGAGAACAGCACGTGGGTACCTGAGAATAAAACCAAAGCAGGAGGGAGGGAATGTGGTGGAGGGTGGATAAACAGGTATTTTGCTCTGTGGCGGTGTGCTGTGATGTGGTGGAGACAGTTTGCAGAGGGCCTGGACGGACAGAGGCAGAGACGCTGTCAAGCTGATATATAGGCTCTGATGCTGCAGAGCTTTCTGGTTCAATCTAATCAGCTGGAGTTAAATATCCATGTGCCTGTGAGCCTTCACACCAGCACTCTCAAAAAACCAATATGCTAATCTGATTGAGAAAAAGCAGCACTGAGAGAAAGAAGGCATCTCAAAGTGAAGAAATCTTTGAGTGTTGCCATCAATGACTCTAAAATCAGGTTCCTTACCCAGGTTTTGGTCTCAATGCCCAAGTGCACCAGAATGGTGAATAAAGCGAGGGTGGTAATGGGAGTTCCCCATGTAAACAGGGCCACGTCAGAGTCAGCATAGGCCTGGGGAGAGGAAGAAGAAGAACGGGAGGAGACAGGGCAAAACGAGCGGAAATGATGAGTAAGTAAGAGCAACAAGGAATTTCTGAGTGAAGACGAGTTGATGGAAATTAAAACCAGACTCACAAAGTAAGGAATGAAGAAGCAGACCAGGCTTTGGTAGAAAGCATCAATCATGTTCATCCAGAACATATATGGCTTATATTCCTGCAAGATAAAACCAGAGATTTATAGGCATAAGCCTAATCATAATAATAATAATAATAATCAGTGACTGAGCAGAGGTTGAGATCATACCACTAATGATTAATAACATATCTGAGGTCAACAATTTCAACTATCCTGAAGTAAATGCTGATGGTTCCAATTATAATAATAAATAATAATATCTGTTTTTCTACAATAAAATTATTTTGACCAAATTATAAATTATTATATAAATTATATACATTTTTATCTTCCCTGATCAATTATTGGGACAGCGGGACATCCTCAAACTAGATCCCTGCTGGGGTAAAGTCAGAGTAGGTCTGCTATGTTACAGGTTCTCCATTTGATTGATGAAGACCACAAGATGTGGTTGAAAGCACTGAAGGAAAGCTAGTTGAGTTTTTTGTCAAATGAAAAAGAAAACAGTCACACACGATCTCAAAACTACAGAGGAAAAGCAAGGTAAATAAAAACATTTTTGCTGAATTAGATTTAGACTTTGTACACTTTGTATGTGGCTGAGTCAGTGTGCCTTTGTTAAAAACACCCCTCTACCCTCTCCATGTGAAACTAAAATGTTACATTATATCGTAACATTAACAACACTGTCAACTATTTATGGACATAACACCCACCCAACAGAAATATCATGGGGAAAGCTATGATAATAATGATAACCACTTTAATAAAATAGTCTTTTTTACTATATAAAGTAAAGTAGATACTGGATAAACTCCATCAGCTAAGGAAAAACACGTCTTCCTTTTCACTTTAAACACAGATCTTTTCACGCCAAAAGAAGAGGCGACAAATACACAAGTAGACTGGACCTCGGAGTTCTGGCCGTTCACATAGAGCTGAGGTAGTTGTTGGAGAGTCTCTGCTGACACGTCTTTGTCCAGAGTGCCAGTGATGAGTTGTGGGAAGGCGGAAAACATCAGGTTGAAGAAGATAAGATACCACTGGTCAATCATGGCTGAACCTGAGAACCCACAGTAGAACTGATACCAGAAGATGAGCGCTACAAACATCTGTGGGACCAAAAGATAACAGGGATGAACTCACACGAGGAGGCAGGACAGAAAAGCAAGAACTCACGCCAGTCTGGGGAAATCACTTCCTTGTTAGTCAACTGATAAAAGTTACTTATATGCTGCCTGTAAAAATGTTCAATTTCACACGCATGCTTGCACAGATGTAAGATAGGTATATAGACAATTAAAAATGGCTTACAGCATTCTTGTAGAAGAAATAGAGAATCATGTTAGCCAGTCGGGAGTAACACCAGTGTCCGTGGACCAGCAGGAGCTTCTGGAGATACCGGAAACGTGGGAGAGCAAAGTCACTCGCCATTACCGCCTGCAAAACACCAGAAGGACCCAACATTCAGTCCCCTCCATCCTGTGCTTTCTCTCTCCATCACGCCATCAACACACACACACACTCACACTCACACACAGGTGATTTGTGCAGTTATTAGGGAATAACTAAGGGAAATGACTTCTCCCCCCACTACACTCGTCTGCCTCTTTTTAATGAATCTTTAGTGGGCATGATCTTTCCAAAGCAATAACCCTTAAACAAGTTGTCCGCCTTTTGGGATTCATTGTTACAGCAGCAGGAAGCTGTCAGTCTCATCCATCAACGTCTATAACAAAACCCTCCCTGTAGTCAAGCCAGGTTTATAACTTACATTTTAAACGGCACCCTTTATGGCATATCTCTGCCAACGTTATTTGTCAACAAGAAAAATAACAGCAGATGCTTCCTTGTGCAGCAATTTAAGTTTCTGCTGCGCTCTAATAACGTGCTCGTAACGACTACATGGGCTCCTGATAGCAGAGAGGTGTGTTAATCATAATGCAGTGTGTGCTGGAACTGAGCACAGTAATGTGTGTGTCAGCGCGCTATGGAATCTCGAGGACTGACCGCTGTCTCATTAAGAGCAAATTTGATTAACGATGATTAATCTAGCGGCCCGGTTAAGGACAGGATACTGAGACTTTAACAGATGTGCTACACAGCAGCGTGCCTCCGAAGCCTTCCCTGGAAGTTAATTGGGAATCTCCATCATTGCAATGCAAGATCACCTTTCTGGAACAGGCTGCTGAAGTGAAAAGAGAATGAGGGGGAGGGTCAATGCAGCTTTTTTTTTTTTTTTACCATGCTATTGCCAACTGCCTTGGCTGTGGCCATGACCTTAGAGCAGGGAGAGAAGCTGGTGTGGATGGAGTCGAGACTAAAGCACCCATAAAGAGTACTGCTTCACTGCAGGACACGGGACAAGCTTCCTGACTCAGCAGCACACAGGCAATCCTATTTAGAGGATGTGTATTGAATGTGGGCTAAAACATGCACTTAAGAGTAATGAAAACCCATTAACTATGCTAAAGAATGTCAGTGCTTCCCTTGTTCCCTTATCTTCCATCCCATAGTTCCTCTCAACCTCCCATACTGTATTTTTTTGTTTTTTTTTACGATCCCCTTTCAAGTCACCACGCAGCCTCATCCATCTCTCTCTCCGTCCCTCCCATTCCCGTACGGTCCCCGCCCACATTTCTCCTTACCTGCATGCCCTCCTGTCCCGAGATGCCCACGCCCACGTCCGCTACCTGGATCATGCTGACATCATTGGCCCCATCACCTGAGATTAATGAAAGGAGAGAAAGACAGAATGTAGTCCTTCAGAATATGAGACTGGGTACATAGCCTCAAGATACATAAAAGAACTGAGCTGCATTGTTATGTATGTGGGAGGAACATCAAGCTTTAACAGAGCTGTCTTCAGCTATTATATTAGTTATATGCGTGTGCGTTTATTATTCGCCATGTGCCCTTCACCAGCTCTACACGAGCTGTGTTTTTGTTGTTGCTCCACTTTGGGGATGGTGTTTTTCTCCCTATAGATGGTGGAGTGGGAGATGAAGTGTTGGTGGGCAAAGAGGGTTTTGTTGTCACGATAATAAACACGACTGGAGTGGCAGCATCGGCTGAATAAGAGAAGTAGGTGGTGACGAGTTCTCATACAGAGGTTACCGGTTTTTGTTAGCTGGCAAATACTGTTCCAATATGACAAAATCTATCCAAGCAGCAGTGTGTTGAGTGGCATATGAATAGCCCACGATGGATTTCAATACGGAGTCACATTTCTATAGAGCTACAGTACAATATCCCCACTGCTCCCCTCTAGTGAAAAGGTATCTACAAAATACTGGTAATACAAAATAGTAATTCAACCCTTAATTGCAGTTATTCTCATCCAATGGAAAAGTAATAAACTTTAAAGATCCCTCCAGACACATATACAAATAGTCTGCATGGAACAATAATGTGTGTCTGATATGTTCTACAAAAAAGTATAATTTCTTCATTAAAATCCTTAACATTTCATATACCGCTTCTACCGCATGCAAAATCTATAAAAATGCTAATTTTGTTAATTTCAAAAGTTTCCCAGATGTCTCCTTCTTCACTCCATTTTCAGTGTATGTGCACGGTGGCTTCACGTTTTTTATATCGCACTCATAAGTTGCAATCAGGCTCTTGCTCTTCACTTTAATGATGAATAATAACCCCAAGCAACAACCCAGCTCGGTAGCATGTGCAGCCTTGTTAAGGCATATAAAAGAGGGGAAAGTTATTGTGGCTGTGTTCTGTGTTTATTTACAGCAGCCTGTAGCTGGTTGATTTAGAGTTACTTTAAAATAGTTTTTGCTCAAGCTAGTAATAGCTAACTTCTTTAATTCAGTAGCAGCTGGTTAAGAAGTGGAAAATTGATTGGGAATAATGCCATTCATTAAAAAACAAACAGACTTTTAAAGACATTTTTGAAATAAAACACTTCATAATAATGATTGTGGCTTTCATAATAAAATACTGCATTATAATTATTTATTACATTTTTCTGAACCTATTGGTTAATTTATATATTTTTCTATTCATATGATTATTGATTTTATAATGTCCTATTTATTTACTGAACACTGATTACTTCCATATCGGACTGAAAGTAACGATTATGTTAATTGACTAGTGTATAAATGTTAGAAAATAGTGAAAATTGCTCATCACAGTTTCCCAGAGTGTAAGGTGATTTGATTTCTTCAGTGTAACCAACAAAAGATATTTAATTTACAGTGATATAAAACAGAAAAAAAGCAGATAATCACGACATTTTAGAGTCTGGAGATGGTTGGCATTTTACATGATAAATGACATTAATAATGAAATGGTCATCATAATTGTTGGTGATGCATTTTCTGATAATCGACTAATCGATAGACTGAGTAATTATTCAATCAAGTGCAATTATATCAAGTGTAATTATTTAATCAAGTGCATTAACACCATTGCCTGGTTCTAACTAACTCTTCAGCCCAGTGTACGTGGCATGTCTTCATATATATATGATATATAAATATGTATTCATATTTGTATCTTTTTATCTAAACAATTTCCATCGCTGCAATAGAAACAAACCAAATGACAGCGCAATGTTACATGGGGTGAAATATAATTTCCATATTGACTACAGGCTGTGAAGGCTCCGTTCTTGTATAACAGCAAATGAGGTCTGAAAATATGATCAAGCTCTAATATCTATCAGTACTCTAATTGTATCATCTGCTGTCCCCTCAGAGATGTAAAATAAAAGAGTGTGAGGAGCTGCAGTGTTTCCTCCACATTACTGCTAACATAGCAATGACAGAAAAGTGCTTGGCTGGCGAAAACAGGATCCTCCTGAGAACAGCAGGAACACATAAATGGAAAACAGGGAAAAGACATTCATAAGTCACACTGACATCCTCATGTCACCTCCATTATGCTACACCGTCATTAAGCCGAAGTGTGTAATTACTGAGGTGCCTTAAAATAACACTGTTTTGACTCAGTGGCCACAGCGAGGGTGCAGAAGGTGTGTATGATGATGAGTGCGCACTTCTGTTTTAACTCATATTGACACAAAAGCAAGAGGAACCTCCAGAAGCTTCACTGCGTCTGATTTAGAGCGAGTCTGCCCCATTGATATTCCTGATAACAGGGACATTATGGAGGAATTAGTGTCACTAATTATTGAAAAGGAAAAGATCTTCATAACGCTTGAAGACTTTGGGGAATTGTTTAAGTTTGTCTGTGTATGAGTAATAACTGCTGCAGGGTTATGATGATGAGTGATGCACTGCAGGAGCTCATTGAATTATGAATATTTAGTTTGCTAAGGTGGCCAAAACATTTTAGCGTCTCACATTAAAATGATCAGTTGCTCAGATTTACGTTTTGGACACACAGCCAGACGAGCCAGAACATAATGTACCTTGTGACCAGGAGGACAAATCTGAGAGGGGGACGTGAAAGAGCAGCTCTCGCAACTCTATCAATACCAATAAACAAAACCAAACGTTGTGGCTGCCACTAGGTATTACTAAAGAGCACTATTTCAGCCTCTGAAGTCCCAATGATGAACAAATTCATTACTTCTCATACACATGGGAAATAATCTGGAGCAGAACTGGATGCAGCTCGTTTTACACGTTTGTTGCAGTGACGAAGGTGTGATTAAAAAAACTAGCATTTTGGAGAGGTAGCGTGATCCTTAAAGAAGTCACAACTTTTTGAGACTACTGATGAAGTTTCTGATGTTAAGGGCTTCCATCTTACCTGGATGGCCGTCAGGTCAGTTTCACCAGAATCACCAGCTACTAAATTCGAGTTTTGTCCATTAAGCATATAAAGAATAACTTTCTTATAAATTTCTTAAAATAAAATGGAAAAGGAATTTTATAAAATGAACTACTTAAAAAATGTTTAACTTAAGTTAAGACAGTATGCAGTTATAGGAGAGTCCTTTGCATTTTTAAGTTGATATTTTCCCTGTTGGCAGCTGTCTGCAGGGACTCAGGCGTGTTTTGATCTGTCGATAGCCTGAAGGTTCAAGACTGCAGCTTATAGTTTAATCACTTTAATGAACACTGGGCTCTTTTTCCCACTGGCAGCCAAAGCACATCTAAAGCATTTGGGTCAAGAGCTCAAATAAAAGGAGTATTATATGAATACAAATGAGTGTGAAAGTGGATCTTGAACCTTTGCTTACCTATGGCTAGAGTCATGACCTTCAGCTTGTTCCGCACCAGTTTGACCACCATGCTCTTCTGCAGCGGTGTGGAGCGGCAGCAGAGCACTGAACGGCAGCTCCGCGCGACAGCCAGAAACTTATCCTCCAAACTCTTATCCAGGGCATAGGCCAAAGTCCGCCCGTCAATTACCAGGCCCAGCCGGTGCACCATGAAGGGAGGGGTGTGGGAGGATGAGGAGGACGGAGATGAAGAGGGATAGATCTCAAAGGTTGCAAAGTTACTGTGGAAGGCCTTGGCGGCTTGGTCTGTAGAGCTGCAGAGGAATTTGGCCTGGATGTAGTGTAAACTCTCCTCCAGCAACAATGCACACGCCTCCTGGTTCAGAGACAGGCACAGAGTGGGCTGCAGTTCAGGATCAGGTCACCAAGTTGTTTAATATCACACTGCCTGACCTGCTTCACATCTGTCAGACAGATGCTTCAGTAGAGAATTAAACACTGTTGTCCTCAAATGACCGTCCAGCTTCGTTTTTTTTAAAAATAAAAAGGTGTTTTAAATGAGGAAAAGCAAAAATATTATCTTATAAGGAAGAGTTTGACTTTTTGGGAAATACATATATTCACACTCTCTTGCTGTCAGATGAGATGATCAATACCACTCTCAGGTCTGCACAGTAAATATGAAGTTGCAGCTAGCAGCCGGTTAGCTTAACTGGAAATGAGTAAAAACAGCAAGACTGGCTCTGTCTAAAGGTAACAAAAACATGAACTGTAAAAATTGCTAGTGGAGCCTGGCAAGCTCACTGCAAGGACAAGACCCCAGGATGCCACTGCACCCGGCCAAGAGGTAGTCTGGTACATAATCCCCATAAAACCAGAATGTGTAGTTTTTACACTTGAGTTTCAGTATGGATTAACAATAAAGATATATCATATTAATCAGTAAATTAAAGAGCTGCTGGTAGGTGTTTTTTTAGCTTAGTTGTTACTCTCTGTTTCCAGACTTTTTGTTAAGCCTGCTGTCGCTTCATATTTCCTATACAGCGAGAGTGGTATTGATCTATTGAAATGTAGAACTACAAAGAATATGTATATTACAGAGTCTGGGGAAAAACTGTAGCATATTTAACGTGTTAGCACGCTAACATTTTCTGATTAGCACTAAACACAGTGCTGAACGCAGGTATTTAGTCAGTAACCAAATGGAAATATTGGCACTAGAGGAAAGGTCAGGGGATAACCAAAGTCTTTAAGACTCGTCCTCAAGCACGAAGCTAACTTCAGTGAAGTTTATGAAACACTTGCTTCAGCCGCTCACCTGAGAATCAGCATTCAGTGTCAGGATCTCTTCCTCGGGGTCCAGCAGCTTGCAGGCGTACGCAATATTGACAGCTGTCTCCTGTTTGTCGCCCGTCAGCACCCATATCTGCAGGCCGGCCTTCCGCAGAGAAGCTATAGTTTCAGGCACTCCGTCCTGCAACCGGTCCTCAATGCCCGTCGCTCCTGTAGGTGGAAGAAGCATGAGCCAAAAGTAAAATTGTAAACAAATTCAAATGAGTATTAAGGTATGTTCCCAGTTTTAAGTGTAGTGTGGATCTAAAATAAATAAATACATCAAACAATTACCCAGAAGCTGCAGATTTGTCTCCAGTCGCAGGGCCGACTCAAACAGCAGCTCCTCTCTTCCCTGGATGGCTGTCTCAGCCTCCAGGTGATGCTGCAGCCAGCAGGCGTACTGCTCCTTGCTCATAATCTGACACAGACACACAAACACATGGACATATACACACCATCGTCTGTTAAAGTATTTGGGGAATTTAACAGTGGAGCAGCTCCTTTGCCTACATGGCAGAGGAGGACCCACAGGAGAATGTGAGACCTTGAGAAGGTGTTTTATCACATCACTTTGGTGACGGGCTTTGCACAAGCAGGGATATAATGAGCCCGGCTTGTGAGAGCATAAATTAACAGTCTGGGAAAGTGGCACAGATTGCAGCTGAGTCACGAAGAATGCCACTTAAGAAGGGCCAGTCTATGTGATCATCTGTGATGGGCTACAAACACAACCTGCCATAAGCCACTGAGACACATCATCACTAACTTCTTACGCAGTTTAATGAGAGAGAGCATTTGTTCAGCACTTCTTAAGAGGTTTATGGATCCTTGTTACCTTTTTTGCAATGCACAGTGTGCGAAGGCCATCTGCAGCATACAGGTTCAGGTAGTTTTGAGTCCGGTTGACTATCTTTTTCTGGCGTTTTCCTTTGGAGTTTCCTTAAAACAAATAGTAAAAGGACAGAAGAATGAAGATTAAATATCCTTGTTTTTAGAGAATGTGCATAAGTGGTTCAGCATTTTGGTTCCAGATTGCCAAAGGCTTCTTCCAAGAGGCACATGAAAGCCATCTGTCTTCACACCTAAATTAACCATGTATGCTGCGCCTCAATATATTTCACCAAGTCTTCATGTTAGTCATCAAGCTGTGTCTGGACTATACTGAGCAAGATGTGATAGCAAGATTTTCTATCTCATCTTACAAACATGATTCATCTACTTCAATTAACTGTGTAAATGATCTTAACATGATTGATTATTACATGTAGTTTTAGATGTATTGAAGATCTGTGTTTTGTAATCTTGCTTAAGTGTCTCTCTGGTGCAGCATCTTGGGCATCTTTCTGGCAGGGGGACAGTGCACAAACAGATTGGATTTATCAGTCTCCTGACACAGATGTACCAGCCAACACTCGCCAGCCTAGTAATCTCACTAATAACAGAACAGCTTGACAGGCAGTCACTGCTATACATGCACTGCCATGCAAAAATTATTTTTACTGAGAAGAACAAATTAACACAAAACTGTCAATAATCTGAAGAATCCTAACACGGTTGTCGATACAGAAGTCATATGGCAGTTTCATCTTTGTCACTTATACTCTTGTTTTTTTCTTTGGTTGTAAAAAAAAAAATTATTTCAAGGACAGCAGGACTTTTCCATTTTGACAGAAAGCTGCTAGGACCAGTCAGCCCTACAGATGCAGGTGGAACTTTGCACAATGTTTATTTTTCCTACTACTGAAAATGGGAAAATCCACCTAAAAAGGATTTGTGCCCTGTATGTTAAAGTTTCCCACTACTGCTAAAAAACTGTGTTTTTCTGTGTGTTTCAGCTTTGCAAATGTTTTATGAGAAGGGAAATGCATTCAGCACACTGAACTGAACTTAAACCGCGTTTGTGTTCAAGAAAACTCCACAGAGCACATTCAAACACGCAGTAACTGATTTTATTGCATGCTTAAAGGAAACAAGGAAAAACCGGCTGTAAACACAACATTGACATATTATAACCCTTTAAATTGAGATGGCTAACGTGCTTATTTCACATCCAGCATGTGATGAGAGTGGACAAGAGCAGGGCGGTAAAATAAGGTGAGGCTGGCAGAGAATACTGACAATGGTAACGGTATTTTGATTGTTGAAAACTGCAGTGCAAGAGAGGAGCACACACGGCGCGCTGCTTGCGTGTCTGTGTGATCAGCCCCTTAGAGTTAAGCGGAGCTACAGAGTTGAGTGAACATTATATGTCAGTTTGTGGCTGACCCTTTTTTACATTACATCAGTGAAAATTGGAAATTAGGATAAATAACATTAAAACACTAATTCTGTTTTAAGGTGGAATTTGTAATTAAACAGCAGGAGTGAAACCAGAGTTACGCCATGACACACTTCTAAGCCCCAAGAGTTTGCAGTCTACCTCCATGTCCACTGTTGACACCGAACAAGTCCCTCGCTGCCTGAATGGAACCATTATGGACGTTTGTGTTATAAGGAGGCCCAACTCATACTGCACTCTAAATGGCTGGTTTCACCAATGGTAAAACAAAGCAGTGAGTTGTCTGTGTGAAGACACACCCTGTTGGCCATTAAAGTTTCTGAGACACATGGTGGAGGAGGGGTGTGTGCGTGTGTGACAACTGTCCCGATGGAGTCTCTCTCCTACAGTGAGCAGCAGCGCTCTGTGAATTTTAAGTAAGTGAAAAACTTCTAAAAATGACACACTGTGCCAGCTCTATAAAAGGGCATTAAAATGATGAACAATCAGAAGAGCCCTGAGCCTAAATGCAAAGGGACTCGCATAGTCCTCATAATGGAAAATCAATACAATAAATCATATTGTAATTCAGAATTTTTTCAAAGAATAGGACTGCACGTCAGCTAGAAAATGTGGCAAAACAAGATGGGAGTGCTTTCCTCCAGTGATGTGTTGCAGTTAACAAGTCTTCATTCAGGCCAGGAGGATTATTAAGTAGGAAACCATTTCTCTGTGAAGCTGAGCTGCCTTGTAGAGACCCACTGCCTAGCTCTAATGAACAGGAGGGAGCCACTAACCAGGCATGGGAAATAAATGAATTACCCACACGACCTGACAGCACGCTTTTACTGAAAGGCAGCCGGCTGCACAGGTTGGTTCAGCACATCAAAATATAAACATGAGGAATATATACGACTAGTTTATGGGGATTTTACACCCAGTACCATATCCTGAAAAGAAATCTAGATATTATTAAATCAGGGTCAACGTGTAAAGAGAAGACAGTTTAGATAACTTAAAGGAGTACTGAAGCTCCAGTGATTTAGTATTGCAAATCTGGGAAAGACAAATTTAAATAAAACAGTCAAAATTGACTTCAACAGCATTAAACATGAAGTTGACAAGTAACTCAGTTTTGCCAGCTGTCATCCTGTGTAATCAGGACCCACATGGACAAATTCCTGTTATTTACAGTCATGGAGCACTTGACTGTGCAAGAAATAACTGATCATGAGCATTATTAGTCGTTGAATCTTGTATATCAGGAACGTGACAGACTAATGTATTTAGACAGGAACGGGACAAGAAAGGAGGCATTTTGTAGCATAATTTTACAGTTGGATTCAATAGTAGTTTAGCTCTTGAATTCCCACTGAAAATCACTATAATCCACATATATTATCACAAAATCACAACCAAAGCGAGACCCCCCTTTATAAGTGGTTTCAGTCTGCACTCAAGCCCAAAGCTCCCTTACAGAAGCCACTATACAAGTAAACTAAACATAATGCGTAAAAGCACCAGAATGGATTTCAAAGTGGTGCTAAAACTGCCGTATTAGTAGACTAACATAAAATGTATCACCAACAATTTTAAACATTGACTACCGTAATTGTTAGAATTATTAAACAAGAAAAAAAACATTTGCTGGTGCCAGCTTTCGAGACGTAAGGTTTTTCTGTGTTTCTGTTTTAGATCATTGCAAACAGAACACCTCTGAATAAAGAAAATAATCATTATTTGCAGCACTACAAACTGTGTGTTGTGTCAAGCCTTCAGTCTGTGGGCTGAAACAGTCCTTGCTAAGCACCCCTGGACAGATGTCTGGTGACTGTGTACAAAGCATTAGTGAAAAGTGCCTGTGTAGCTCTTTGTGTGCCTGGAATACTAACAACCCGGTACACCTTTGCCATTAGGACGTTAAAGAATTGAAGAGTATGGAACAAGATCACAGGGGAAAAAATACACAAGGAAGGAAGTGTTTTTTAAGGCACCAATCAAGAGGTTTGCAGCAGTGACTTGCTCTAAAAATACTAGTTCTTACATAACAGGTTACCTTATAGGTTTACATCAGTGGAAAGTATGAAGGTTTGGGGTGGGAGGGGTGGTGAAACATTGGGTGCTCTATAAAGACAAAGACCTCCTCCCTGTGCAGGCATGTTAGTCCACAGACAGTGCGAAGTACTATTACCATTTTTCAAAACCCGAAGCAGCTACAACTGAAAACAATCCATCACTTGGGATTAACCAGAGTGAAAATATTCTCAATTTTCTGTCACGTCCAGTGAGCTCATGTGCCATGTGAAGATTACATCAAATGATTTGTCGTCGATCCCGGGTTCACAGCCACAACTCATCAATTCTGGTGGAGAAGTCTACAGACATGATGCAGCACCTGCAACACCGCTGCAAACCACATCATGGGACCACGTCGACAGCGGTGTCATCGTTTATCAAGAGTGCACCGCAACTAAATTCACCTTCATGCTACAATAAATTCCAAACTGGACACAACAATCTGAAAATGGCTTTTCCTACCTGTGTCGGGGGGTTTGATCAGATCCATGATGACAGAGTCTGCTCCCTTAGTGTAGACGGTGATCTGATCCGTCAGAGGGTGCCTAACCACCACGGACATGCGTTTCCTGGTGGAGTCGAAGCCCAGCGTGTGCAGCAGCTCAAAGCTCAGCTTCCCCAGGTGTGGCAGCTCCACAGTCACCTGGTCAGGGAGGCGTCCGACGAGGGAGCACTTGTAGGCCCTGGCAGCGTAGACCAGCGCAGCCTCGTCCGGCGACTCTGCCTCATAGCGCAGTTCGCCCTCCTCCAGCTTCCAAGCCTTCCCGTCGTAGCATGGCGGGACAGGGCCAAAGGCGTGCTCCAGGCCCCTGGGAGGCTGCTCCTCGTCCAGTTTGGTGAGCGTGCTCTCTGCAGAGGGGGAAGACAGCATGCTGGAGCATCCCTTGTTGGAGGAGCGGTTGGTGATGAGGCTGGAGGAGCTGCTGTTGTTGGAGCCAGAGGTCAGTCGGCTAGGGGTGAAGCGTTTTATGAAGTCCTCGATGGTCTTAACAGGGGACTTAAGCTCAAACCTCATCCGGACCTAGAGGACAAAGAAACCTGAGTTAAGCAGCAACACGAAGCAAAAATCATTTAACTACAAACATCATTCATATGAAGTTTAATGTTCAGCCTTAAAGGACCAGTGTGTAACTTTTAAGAGGCTCTATTGGCAGAAATGGAACATAATATCCATAGGTATGTTTTCAATAGTGTATAATCGCCTGAATATAGGAATCTTTGTGTTTTGTTACCTTAGAATGAGCCATTTTTATCTACCGCCATGTTTCTACATTAGCCCAGAACGGACAAAGCAAACACTGGCTGAAGAAAGTGGCTCTCATGTTTTTTCACGAGTTTCAAGGCCACCATAGTTTCTCCTACACACTTCACAGCCCATTCTCATTTTCATCAAATACAGACGTAAGTGGTGTTCAGTTAGTTGCAATCTGCAACTTCTCCACTATATTTTAGAGATCTGTGAGTTGGGTTTCTGTGATAATTTGAGCATTTTTGAGCATGCTTTTGAGGACCTAGGTCCAGCTCTAGTGATATGGAAGAGTTGACTGATGAAAACGCACCTCCTGGCTATTATCCTTTGGCCAATCCTTTATCCCAAGGTGGTGCAGTACAATAGCACAGAGTGTGACTCATGCTGAGGACTCCTGGCAGCAGGAGTTCTCAAATACATAGATATAAATCATTCAGGTGCCGGGTTAGACGCAAGGGCATCATAATAAAATGTGAACAATTACATTGGGCCAAAAGGCAAAGAAAGCACAAACTATAAAAAAAGAAAAAAAAGGAGACTGTATCAAAGCCAGTGCTTCTGCGCAGATTTACATTTCCTTCCATCTTATCAGATAACCTCCAAACAGAAACACAGAGTACATAAATAATGTGTCACTTTGTAAAGCTTAATCTTAACTGGTTTGTGCCTCGGACTGGTGCACACAGTGTGAGGCAAGGAGAGGATATCACCTCTGAACAGGACAACCACACCCCTGCTCACACAAAAACAAAACAAAACACGGATACACAACTGGGACTGGACCGAGCACATCAAAGATACAGGCAGAAAAACGGTCAAATCTACGTGCAATAGGACACTTTGTTAGTATTTTGGAAGGTTTTTGTGCTTTTGAGACTGTTTTCTTAGGAAAAGTAGCCAAAAGAACATGCAACAAATTTAATTCTTTGTGTGAAAAGATGGAAACTACTCCCATGTTGTTCAAAAAAAGAAAAACAAAAAACATTCAACATTAGAGGCACCCTCGTGTTAAAGCTTTGGAAGGATATCAGTGGATTTAGTCTCTGTTGGATCCTCTATTGATGCTCCTTATAATACCTCTCCTTTTTGGGTGGCTTGGGAGGAGGTTCCCAGCACTGTAGTTTTGTGACAACTTAAAACAAAGTAATGTCTGCTTGTGTCTATATGTTTATCAGCTGTGACCAGTTCAACAAAAGATTATTTTCCTTAATTTGTTTGAATAATCTTTCATGAAACACATCAAATTATCAAGAAATTCACAAGAAAACAAACCAAGTCCACAACCACCACACAGTGTTAGTAATCTTGTGACCCTTCCGATTTCACTTGCAACGTTTTGTTGGGGTCCCGACCCAGGTTGGACTGGCCTTAGGGTCTAAGACGCTGAAAATGTATTTACAATGTCCCGTGGACAGGGGCTAGGCAAGGACTTTTTTCACATGTCATACCCTCTCTCCTTCCCTGTTAATGTTATAAAGGCAAAACTGCCCCAAAAAAAGAAATATTTTTTTTACAGAGGACTGTCAAAGTCAAAGGTTATTACAGCACCATGAATCCTCATGTTATTCAAATATTTCAGTGGTGAGAAAAAACTGCTAAATGTAAATATTTTCCAGTATAGGCTGACTTATTTATCATCACTTGATTTGCAGTGATACACTGAAGTGCATGAATACACTCTGATAGAGGATGAAATGATGAAGAGTCAGTCCTGTTAGTTTTCTGTTTACTCCTGCAAGAGTGCCCTGTCACTGAAAGCCCTATATTATAAGTTTAGCTTCTTCACCAGTCGTGGAGACACATCTATTGTAGTAATTAAACACAAGGACCACTTTGCCTGCTAGTTAGACACGACAATCTATTTTGCCTCTCTCTCTCACACACACACAGAACACACACACAACGACACACCGCACAGCACACACACACAGAACCACACACACACCACAAGACACCACACCACACACACAGCCAAGACACACACACACCACAAGAACAACACAGGCAACACACACAGACAACCACAGGCACACACACACAGAGTAAGAAATGCAAGTCAAACACGAACCAGGAACTGTGAACATAAGAGCTCCAAATATAGTAAAATATATAAACTGATAATAAAAATCAGTGTAATAAAGAACAACTATCTGACAGCCGATCTTACCAAGTCAACTACCTCATTTCTAAATGGTTAAAGGTAACCCCTTATTGACCTGAAGAAGGTTTGACTGGATAGATTTTGTTGAGGTGAGTTGTACCTTCTGCCTGGGCTGGTTGGGGGAGGACACCACCACCGTGTTGCAGATGGTGAGAGCGATGAAGAAATCAATGATGTCAGCGAGGTCAGAGGGCAGCTGGGACATGGGCTGGCTGTGGAAGCGCATAAAGTCCATCTGACTGCTGCATTCATTGACTTTGTCTAGGAGCTGAGGGTCGGGGGTGATATCTTTCTCCTGCAGGACAGAGGAGGGTTTATCACAGGACAGCACAGAGTACCAGAAATGTGTGAAGGTGAGGCACACTGACCATGGGGCTGCTGAAGGCTGTGTGCTTAGACAGGATGCTGGCTCGTTTGGCCTCAGCCCTGCTGCCCGTCCTGCGGTGGGACTTTGTGCTCTGAGAGCGCAGCACAACCCGGGCGCTCTGGTGGCTGGTCACACTGTCCCGTCTGGGCAGGGTGCCGCCATGAGACGTACATTCTTCTTCCTCAGAATCCATCTCCTGGTACATAGCAAGTCTCCTAGCTGGATAACACATACACACGCACACACACATCATTAAGAGTGACTTTAAAAGGGAATGACTGCTAGCTGTTTTGGTAAGGAAGTGTGTGTGTGTTTGCTGGATTGTCTCACCATTGGCATCATGGGAGTACTCCACCCCTGCCACAGTGCAGCGGCGAAACACCATCTTGTTCTCAGTCAGCGTGCCTGTCTTGTCAGAGAAGATGTATTGCATCTGGCCGAGATCCTCAGTGATATTCAGAGCTCTGCATTGCAGGTTAGTGTCTGTCTCCTCATCGTACAGCTCCATGTCCTGATGGATGAAGTACACTTGGCAGATCTTGACAATCTCAATCGACACAAAAAGGGAGATGGGTATCAGCACCTAGGAAGGAAAGGAGTTCCTGTTAGATAGGAGGCAGTGCTGGTTATCAGCCTTTCCAGCCTACTGTGTCAGACATTTACCATATTTTCATTTAAGAGCAGTGATTCCCAATCAGGAGTACTTGTAGGCCCAGTGGGTTCTTCTGCAGATTCTTGGGGGTTTGTGGAAAGATTGTTGAGTATATCAACTAATTTGAAAAAATAGGAATTAAGAATCGAAAAAATATATCCACAGAGTCAACTATCACACCTGAGGAGTTCAAAGTGTGTGAAAACTAGTTAGTGAGTGAGTACAAGTTGAAACAGTTGGAGTGATGGATAAATGGGTAAAATAGCTGAAAGTAACAGTTGAAATAGTGAAAGGGATGGATAAACATTCAAAATGCTGAATGCAGGGTGCAAAGCTAACTTTTAAACTTTTAAATTTAAACTGTAAAATTGATCTTATATATTTTTTTTTTAAATTTATTTATTTATCTTATTTCTTTTATTTATTTATTTATCATGTTTATATGTTATATGTTACGATTTTCTTAATAGAATGTTGCTTGTATAATATATGTTGTTTGTATATCTGAGTTTTTGTAACAAAAAATAATCCCCTGGGGATTTAAAAGTAATTTCTGATTCTGATTCTGATTTTATGTCCACCAACCAAATACACCTCAGTGAATGTTGAAAGAAAATGAAAGGGATTTTGTTATTTACCAGGCCCCCCCCCCCCCCCCCGATGGTGATTAAAAGCAAAAAATTAATATTCCCGCCACTTGCATATTTTACAGCATTCTAGCCTGGGTAATGTGGTGCAAATTTTTTGTGCCCTGGACAAATGTTTAAAACAGTTTAGCTCACCTAAAAAGTAAAAAAACAGTTCCTATAAAGTAATTAAAGAATAGATTAAATAGTTAGCAAAGTTAAAGATTAATGGTTCAAGTTTTACTAAAAGTAGTGGATAAATAGTTAATGTGGTTAACTAAAATTAATAATTAAACAGTTTAAATAGTTAACTAAAGGTAATGGATAAATGGATGAAATTCATGGGATCAAGTACGAGTTCATTAACAGATCTGTGAGAGTATCTGACAAAAGAAGTTTGAGAATTACTGTTCAAGCTTTTCTGTTTTTTCCTCTCCAAAAGTCAAAATATGAATAATTTAGGAAATTATATACAAGTTTAGTAGGTACATGTTTGATTGTTTAAAGAAATGCGGGTGTAATCCCACGTGAGACATTTCCAGGCCACATTTCTGGAAAGTAGTTCTGGAGAAGTGAGTCATAGCTTTTGGGAGGGTAGTTCAGCCTGCACACCCTCCCCGTGCCTGAATGCCAACAGAGTCATGTGTTTATTTGAAAGTGTATCAAGCAATATCTGGCAATACTGGTACGTCTCCAACCTCAAACAGTTACTGTATCTTCACTGACTTCTCACTTATTTCAAAAGTTTGCTGATATCAGGGGAACTACCTGCTACATCTGACCCAGGACAGGCTGACATTTTTTCATTGACATTTATGCATGCAAGCAAAAAAACCCAACCGCAAATCAACCAAATCAATAGCTGTCAGGAGGCACTTTTTCCTGTTTTGATCCTGTATTATAAAGATTGTTTTGCAGTTTCTCACTGCTTTTCTAGATTAAGTGTGAAGATAAAGATCTAGAGGTCACACACCCTGGGGGGGGGGGGCTGAAATAACTACTGCCAATGTTTTATTTACAGCGATGCTTGTGTGCAACATTTCAAGCTTAATGATACTCTGTGTCTTGTTTATATCATTATCTGTGCCTTTGTTTCTTTAAGCTTCTCTGTGTTTCATACCTGAAAGACGATGATCATAGTAAGGAAGAGATAAATAGAGGACATGATGGGTGATAAGTCTGTCCCTTCTGGACTAAGAACGTCAAACACAGGTCTCTTATCTCCGTACTGAAACATCCACAGCCCATGACCTGGAACAGCAACACCACAAGGTCAACTCATATAAACACTGGAATGACAGGATATAAATAAAAAGCACAGTAAAAAATGCAATCCAAAGAGAGACTTTCTTTACTTTTTCACAATAGAGATGAATAAATGCAGGTTTTAAATTTTAACAGAAACCACAAAACAAGCATTTAAAGTGCTACGCACCAACAGCAGCAAACAGGCACATGACCAGCAGGATGATGACACACCAGAACACGTCTACATTCATCTGTCTCTCCAGTTTACTGCGCTTGTAGCGCGGGCCGTTGTTGTTTAGCATGGCTTTGGTCTCGTGACCTGCAAAGACACACGGCATGTTAGCAGCGGCAGGTCAGAGGTCAATTATTGAGTGTGACAGCTGATAACAGGGTTAATTTGGAGGCCAACCTGCGTAAATGACTATTCCCACAGCCTCTTCTGTGTTGCGGATGGTGCAGCCTCTCAGCAGCAGGTTTTCTTTGTAAAGTGCATCTCTTCTGCCACTTCGATGGATTCTGTCAAGTTAGGAGATGCATGAAAATTACTATAAGCTATAAGCACTTGTCCAAAATGTTATCAAACAAAGGCAAAATGATCACGGTTATGTCTTTACACTCAGGTCAAAAACACTGATGGTCCAGGAGAAATACACCAGAGCCCCAAAGACAACATCAGTTCATTCTGCTGAGCACCTCAATCGATCACGCACCTCAAGCATCATGGTCTTCCCTCACCAGGAGCCCTTATATCAGCACAAATTCCCTCTGATATAGAAGCACTGCCCCACAGAAACCCCTTGAGATTAGAGTCAATCGGGCAATTCACTGCTTCATGGCTGGCCCTCAGATCCCACTTTAGACTCTGAAGTGTAAAACTCGCAGGCTCATTTACAGCGTCAGTGTCATACAAAGACTGAATTCAGCTCTTAGCCGGCCCACAAAGGGAGTTCAAACCCTGATTAGAAAAGGCTTTTTAACTAAAAGTGAGATGTATGTTGAGCTGTATTAAATGATGGGCAAATGTGCCTGTTGTGGGAGGGGGGTTGAGCTTTTAATGTCAGCCTTAATCCTATTACTAAATCAAGGATTACAAGTGTGTGAGTTAAACATCCCTACAACCTTTAGCTGGAAGCAGCACTTATCCATCTCTGCTGTAGCCTATTACAGAGTCATGCAACTGTCAGCATGTTTACCAACAGTAATGTTCATCCTTTGGCCTCTGACAGCAGGCCCACTGACACGTCACCACCAAACCCTCGTGTTGTCTTAGGGGTCAAAAATGACCCGCCACTATGTTACAGCATGGGAAACCCCCTTAATGATCTTTTCAACTTAAAATTCAATGACTTTTCCTAGAATGACAGAATGACCCCAACATGAGAAAAAGTTAAAAAATAATATATAAACATTCATATTTCCATGAAATCTGCACACCAACAGGGTACATTTAATTTAGGGGTTATTTTTGACCCGGCATTTATAAAATCATTTTCATACTACAGAAACCATAAAAAAAAAAAAACACACACACAAAAACACACAACCACACCACACACACACACACACACACAAGATACTGAGACTTGTGTGTGCTACTGATTGAAACTCTTGCCCTATAAAAGGTGCTGCAGATGACAGTACCCCCAGTACTCTCTTTACTGTAGCCATGAGTGCACGTTTCACTGGCCAGCAGGTCCTAGATCAGATTTTTTTTTCCCCCCTGGACACCTAACAAGAGGACGGTGATTTAGAGCAGGAGGAGGAATCTGAAGAAGAAGAATACGACCCAGAGCATGACGAATCATCTTGAATGAAAAAATAACATGGTCCTGGTCATCATATGCCAACCAGGGCAGGATGGCAGCACAAAATGTCAGAAGGATGACCCCAGGGCCCACAGGATATGCAGTTGCCCATGCCCAGGATATCGTCTCAACATTCAGCATGTTCATCACACCAGCCATAAAAAAAATCATCCTGGAGATGACAAATTTGCAGGGTTTCCTTAAATATGGAGACAACTGGAAAAGGATGGATAAGATTGACCTGCGTGCCTACATCAGGCTGCTAATCTTAGCAGGTGTCTACAGGTCCCGAGGTGAGGCTGCATCTAGTCTTTGGGATGCAGAGAGTAGAAGGGCAATTTTCCTGCAACGATGCCACTGAAAGTCTTTCATACTTTGTTGAGAATGATACAATTTGATAATCGTGACTCAAGGCCTGCAAGGCTGGTGACAGACAAACTTGCGGCCATAAGAGAGATCTAGGAGAAGTTGGTGGAACATCTGCCATATCTCTACAACCCTGGGCCTAAAGTAACAGTGGGTGAAGACTGTGTTCCTCCTAACCACACTGCACAAACCGGCTGAGATCAGTGATCGTGAGGACAGGAAACCAGCCATCATCCTAGACTACAGCCACAAGGTGCTTACAGAACTTACAGCTGCAGGAAGAAGACTGCCTGCTGGCCCCTGGTTATCTTCCATAACATCATTGATGTGTCCTCATACAATGCCTTTGTGACATGGAAGAAGATCAACCCAAACATCCACATCCCTGGATGATTAGACTTGGTGCCATTGGCCGTAATGTAATAAAACACTGCTGAGACAACTGCCCCCCTCCTCAACTCTGCCGCTGTGCCCTGTGCTCCACTGTAGCCTGGCAACTGAATGCCTGCAGCATCTGGTCTCCATCTGAGCAAAGAATAAATGTCATAATCATGTGAGTGTGGGTCAGAGCAGCCACTTTACTGTATGTTTATAATCTTCTGCCTCATACACACTTATCCAACACACCAAAAGACTGAGTAGACGCACCTGGCGTAAGTCCAGGTCTCTGAAAACCCTAACAATAGCAGGGAGCAAACATGCCGCATCCTACTGATAAAAAAGACCATGAATATGCCAATGGAATAATTCCAACATTTTTGGGAAATGCGCTTATTTGCTGTCTGTACGATCAATATGAAGCTAGAACCAGCAGATGGGTATCTTAGCTTATCACAGAGACTGGAAACAGGGGCTAGCCTGTCTTTGTCAAAAGGTAATAAATAAACAAATAATATCTGCCTAACAGAACCTCTTAAGTGCAATGATTTACACACTTTACCTTGTTTGTTTAAACTGAAGTGTTAAAATGGGGGGGTTATGTGCTGAACTATGTCTTGGCCGGGTGTAGTGACTGTCTGGAGTCTTGTTATCACCATGAAGTTGCCAGGCAGACAACAGAGACTTTATTTATTTATGTAGACATTAAAACTTCACATTAAAGTCTTATACATATTACACTGCAGGCATCAAATAACCCAATTTGTACTGCATTGCTGCTAACTGAAGCAGAGGGGCATCCAAGTTCTTAAAGCAATTTAGAATTGCATTTCCACAGTGTTGGGAGACTCACAAGAGACAGATTAACAAGGTTCAAATCAAAGCAGCAGATGCTGAGATACTGACTATATCTACATTTCCCTTTGAGCAACTCAGTAGCACCTTTCTTTTAAATGCCCATGTCTCTCAAACCCCACACCTCCAGTTTGTAACCTAGCCTTTCAGTTGTGAGGTTTTAGTGTCCAAAACAAGCCAAGAGAACTCTTCCTCCTACCGAGCCACGGGAGATACTAAACAACTATGTACTACAGCAGTTAGGTGTAATATGAAAGGCTGGTTGACAAATATAAAAAAATGAAATATGGATACTATATACTGGTTAGTACAATATCTACAAGTTTAATAGCAATTAGCTTAAATGGGATTAATAAAGGAAAGGGACAAAGTATGAGAACAGGATGGTCTTAATCACTGAATGAAACTTGGTCTTATCTTTCAAAAGCATATCCTGCACTTCTACTGCAACCACAGACAAAACAGAAGTAAGGTGTAGCACAGGAAATCAGCTGAGGGAGAGGAGCAAGTTGTTGTTGCTAAATACTCAATCCTACTCTCATTTAGGTCCAAGAACTACAGCTTCAGTAAACGCATCGCACAGAGCAGCTGCTGCTTCAATTTATTCTGGTCATGAGGAAGCACATACGTCTTCAAATGTGCATGGTCAAACGGGCAAAACCCTGCAACCACATCCCAAGAAAGCAAATCATAATCTTGACTTGGAAAAACTGTTTAAGTCATAATTATAAGTTGGAAACTGCTGGCTTGTCAACAAACCACAGTTTAACATTATTTCCATTTCAGAGCTCAAAATGTCACTGAATTAATTTACAGTGAAATGAAAATGAAACTTGAAACCTTTAGTGTGAGTAAACAAATAAAAAAAGCTGGGGTTAAAAACTGTTGTTTTTGTTGCTGTGAGCAGCCATCAACCACATAATGAACAGAGCGGACTGAACAAGAGAGTACTCACATGTAGCCTCGGAATCTGTTCAGGTCATTGTTGGGCTTCTCACATTCAATTATGCTGTTGTACTTTAAAGGGTCAAAATCACAATCCTGCAAAAAAAACAAAAAAAACAGCTGATTATTCAGGCAGGGGCAACAACCTCTGACCATATGAGTCCCAATTAAAACTGGATGTTGCCCTGTGCAGTTTGGCAATGCATTACACTAAGAGGTGTTTATGTCATCGATATAGGTTGCGCAATATAATGCAATGCAATTAAACAGACTACAGCCCATGTGAAGCCCATATGAAGTGACTCCTATTGGTGTTATTGTTGTCTTAAAAGTGTCTTAAAATTGATTTTATTCTACAAAAACAGGCAAAACATCCAAATTACTGCGTTTATAATGATATGGAACTGTTAAAAGCAAACAAATCATGTTTCATATTTTCACTTGATATTATTATTATATTTTTATACTGATTAACTAATTATCATAAATTACCAATATTACCATTCTCCGACTTAAAATGAATTGTCACCGGAAGCAGAAAAAACCTTTAGCTTTGGTAAACAGCAACGACCGGTATTAGTAAGTTTTTGCACACACAACTTCAATATACACAGTAGTAAAACTGAAAATGATGATTTTGTATTTTTAATATGGGTAAATGCCCACTACCAGGGGAAATGCTTATTTCCAATTGGCAGAAGAAAAACCATTTAACACACAAGTAGTTTAAATGAACACTCTGGGTAGAAAGTGTCTGGGCAACCTGAGTAATTCAGTAACATGCTGAAACAGCTGGAAGCATAACTAAATTCAGCATTTTGGGAATGCTGAACTTTTGAATCCAAAAACTAAATTTTTACACTCATCCAACACAGACCCAATTTTGACAAGATGGAAACAAAATGTAAGGAGCGGCCGTCTCACCAGGTCAAAGAAGCCGCGGACGACCTGCCTCTGCTTGAGGTTGGTCTCTCCGTCCAGTGTGGCGGTCTCGATGTGGCACAGGCGGTCGGGGTCACTGGAGCTCAGCAGCAGAACGTCAGCGGGGAGGATCTCATTACATCGGAGCCTGATGAAGTCTCCCACCCGCACCTCCTTCCAGTACTTCTCCACATAGCGTCTCTCCGCTCTGCCAGAACAATGAGAGGGCAAACGGCTGGGGTAAGATGTGGAGCCATTGTTTTCAATAATTGGTGGTTCTATAAACAGAAACATCAGCTCCACTTCCATAAATCTGTACGGGACAGCAAATATGTTGTGCATGAAAGAGGACGGCCTGTTTGTTGATGCTAAAGCTGCTGCGAGCAACTCCCAAATTCCACCTAGCCAGAGATAAACCTCTCAACTTCTTCCTCAATATGTCCGTCAAAATACAAAAAAAACACAGCAATGCATCTTCATTGGATTATACACAGAGACGTCGGTACATGAGACCTTTTCAGAGGGTTAAACAAACATAATTCCACCAGGGTTTTCTATTTCTAGTCCATGTCAACAGAGTTATTCTTCTTACCACAAATGAGAGTGTGGTGTAATGTAAGGATACTGTAAATGATCTCACTATTCTGAATGGACAAGACTTTAGTGGTAACCAGGGTTCATTTGTGAACAATGACATACCTGGTAGCAAATAAGCTAAACAATGCATATCACCAGGCTAGAAACAAAAGGAAAAAACACTCAGTTATTTATTCATAACAACCCCCCCTGGCATTAATGACTCACATCCCGACTATATAAAAACATGCCTTCACTTGAATTTTGTCACTGAAATTCTTACTGTTTCCATGCACTTTATATTCCAGACTGGACAAACAGAACTAAATCAAACTAAAAACGTATGTCAGTAACATTTGCTCTTTTCCCTATTTTTCCATGGCCTGAAAATGGATCAATAGCCTGAGGACAAAGAATAGACTTGCCAAAGATAGAGCACAGTATTGTTTAATAAGAGACTCAGAGCAAGATGACAAATATACTAAGTAATACAGCGGGCTGATCAGTCAGCAAGTTCCCTGAAGTGGTTCATTAAATAAATTACTTTGTGCTACAGTGAAAGACTTAAATTGTCAAAGTTTCAATGCAGCATTGAATATCAAATATTAGTTGATCATCAGAAAATTTAAAGTATTTTCATAGTATATTGATTGATTGAGTGTTTGGATGAACAATCATTTATTGTAATCAAGCAAATTTTTTTAATGTAAACTAAACAAAGAACATTTTTTAATATGGTAGACAGATACTGTAAGTTCCCACAGATAATCACAAAGACAGAAAATCACTGGTGAAAAAATGTTAGCAAACATGTAACCTACTTTCCCTGCGGGGGGATTTACATTTTATATGTGTGTCAATCTAATGGGCACATGGTTTATGTTATCTTTGACTTCACACCTTATTAAACGTATACCCTGCTGTAACCATAACATACCTAGATAGTGCATCTATGAATACTATGTCTGTTGGAAATACCCTGAGCTCTCTTTCTACTGGTGATCTTTGTTCGTCACAGCTACTGCAAACACTTTAAAGGGGTTTTTCACAGCTGGAAAGATGGTCCTGTTCACAGAACTGGCCTGTCTGTGCAGAAGAAAGATGCAAATATATTTTTCAAACTGGGGCTACATGACCAGAGAAAACAAAAGAAAGGGCTGTGGTGGTAGAAAACCTACAATAACCAGAATGCACTGGGCCGGACAGACTACTAAACGCTCCGGCTGGTGGGTGACGTACTGCTTGGTTTTGGCTCGTTAATTTTCAAGTGGGAAAAAATGGCGGCCTGGTCACAGACTTTTCTCTTATTATCTCTTACATTTGTGGCGAGAAACAGTCAATGCAGCAACTAAATCTCGCTTGATATCTGATCAACACCGCTTAGTTTGACGGTTTGAGTTCTGTGAGCGGCCCCTCTCTCGATCTGACTGTCAGACTGGATGACAGTAGCATGTAAACATGTACAATCTGTAGAACAACAGCCGTAGAGCTGGCAAAAGCCCGCCGGATGACACGAAAGGCTCTGGGTGCAGGCAATATGCTCATCCCACACTGTAACGATACAACGCTGGAGGAAAAGTTTCCCTTTAATGTTAAAATGAGTACGACAGTCCTAAAAAGAGCAAAATCAATGGAGTCCTGTGCCTTTTGTAGTAAGATTCTCCAAATGCTATAATATGCTTTGTTACTTGATTGTTTCATCGTTTTTTTCCTAAGCTTGCATCGAAACCCATGAGAATATTTGTTGGAACAAACACAGCAAGTGGAACGAGGACGGTCTGTCTGATGAAAATTCATTATTTCTGCCGTCTACTGGCAGTCAAAAGTCTGTCCTTCAAAAGCTGCTTAAATGTGAAATCTATCTTTCATTCTTTGTGCATGACCGCAAAATAACTACAGTAAATAGAGAGCAGGAAAAATGGCCTACACACTTACTACTAATACTAATTAATCATCCAGTTATGGACGAATACATCAGTTTAGATAGAAAACAGCAGGATAAACTGCTCAAACTGGACGTTCAGTGACCTCCAGATCGTAGACAGCAGCAGCGGATGTTGTCCTCACTGTGTAAAGGAGATTAGAACAAACTATTTACAGTCCAGTAAACTAAATGTATTAGTGTAATAGTGCAAATGCCTGATTTGACTGGGTGAGTCTACGCCTTTGTAGTTGCTCCAATCAGTCATGATAAATGTGAAGAAACATTTACCAGCACGTGGCTGTTCCCATCATTCACACTTTGTAAATATTAGCATTTCTGATAAAAATGGAATTTCCCATATCATAAATACAAGCTCCTTCTGCTTTGCCACGTGAAGACTGACCGCCTGAAGATGAGATTTATTAGGTAAACCATTTAGATATGGTTGACCTGCAGTTAAAAGTTCTCAGGAGAAAGAAAGTGTTGAGCGAGCGTGTATTTAACCTTGAGAAAAATGAAATAACGCTGCGCTTTAGTCAAGTCAGCTGTTGCCAGGTTGAGAAAGGGGATGTTTTGCACAATATCGCCACAGCACAAGAAAATTCAATTATGTCCAACCTTGACAGAACAACATGGGTCAAGACTTAGCTAAAACTGTGCAGCCACTAAACACTGAGCCTTTTGATTACCATGAATTATGCTCTGTACATGGACGACAGTGCTGCTTTTCATTAGCAAAATACACTCCGCACACACAGGCTCGGGAAAATAGTTAGTAGTAGAGGAAGCCTGGGGGAGAAACAGGTTGTCAGGTGACATAATGACTCATTATTAATAATGACAGCACTGGAGCAACATCTGTATTATCAGAGAAACTGTTTCCCACCTCCCTGACAGACAGGTTTACTGGACTTTTGGATTCCACGTGTGATACTTATTCCTCATGTGTTGGCCAGGTTTAACTCTCAGGCCTGAAATGTTAATTTTTCCATCCTGGACCAACAAACTGAGAGACTAAGAGGCTGACAGCTGGGCTCCAGCATGAAGGCCAGCTTGCATGATCTGGCGAGAAAGTAAGGAGAGTGTGTCTTGATTGTTTTTCACTCTCTGCCCTCATCAGCTGCTGGGAATGTGTGTGAGATGCACTGAGGAAGGGCAGATTGTACGATGGGGACAAATATCTACACACACACACACAAACACACACACAAACACAAACACACACACAAGCTTTCAGCAACAGCTGGACGCTGCCGGGGGGGTTTAGGCCCAACTTACCTGCTGTAGACCAGACAATCCACGTGATTGATTTCTTTATCCGACCTGTGTCTCCTGTAGTCCTCCCATAAGTCTTTGATGGCAGTGACAGACAGAATGAACACGACAGGAGCCAGGGCCAGTTCTGGCTGAAACGCATTGACAACTGGAACAAAATTCAGCAAAGCGATGAAAACAAAGTAAACATTGGCAAACCTATGAAACTGTTCAAAAAGGTTCTTTGGCAGGAAAGACAGCACAGTGTATTTGGTCGTCTTAATCTTGTTGTTTGCATAGTGTCGGTTGGGGTTTTCCTCCCCTTTGGCGTTATCATAGAGAAAGTTTGCGTGCACAGTCCTTGTCTTGCTCTCCTTGCTTTTCTTCTTTCTTTGCCTTTTGACTTTTGAGGCTTTGGCCATCGCGGGGTCTTCGGTCTCCCGCGCCATAGCCAGTCCCTGCTTCAAACTTTCCCACAGTTGAGGTTTTCGTGTCCTCTCATACAAAAAGCAACACAAAGTGCTAGCTATGTTATCATTCTTTTACCGCGTTGAAGAGGGGTTGGCGCCAGTCTTTTCGTTTATTCACACAAACAGCTCCTTTTCATCCATGTCGACTCCTCTTTTCGCGACTCAGAGGGAAAACTTTTGCTTGTTTAGCTTCTCTTTTTTTCCCCTATTGCTGGGAAGGATGCTGAGATAGTAGGGAGGCACAGCTTGGACTTCCCACAGCTCGGATCTGTAGCTCATGTGGATGGGCCTCTCCCTGTGCTAGCGTGCTGCCGCTGCGTGTGCAGAGCAGCGGCTGCTCTCAAACCGGATGTTAGGGGGTCGCACTCTGTGGAAATCTGACCCGCAGGCCCCTCCTCGAGACAACCTGGGTTTTTTCTGTCTCCAAGTGCCACGCGGTATTATTGGAGTTCAGACTGGCTCACAGGAAGCAACCAAATATCGACAGTGTGATAGTGTAAACTGTTTTTATATACACTACCAGTCCAACGTTTGGACACACCTTCTCATTTCATGGTTTTTCTTATTTTCTTGACTATTTACCATGGTAATAATCTCACTGAAGGCTTCAAAAACTAATGCATGACACATATGAAATTATGTAGTAAACAAAAAGTGTGAAATAACTCTAAATATGTTTAATATTTTAGATTCTTTCAAAATACCACCTTTGCGTTCATTACTGGCCTTTGCACACTCTTGGCCTTCTCTCGATGAGCTCATTAAGGTAGTCACACTGAAATGGTTTTCCAAACAGTCTTGAAGGAGTTTCCAGAGATGCTGTAGCACTTGTTGGCCCTTTTTGCCTTCACTCTGCGGTCCATCATCATCCAAAAACCATCTCGATGTTTATCAGTGGACTGTGGAGCCAAGATCATGTGGCGCAACACTTCCATCAACTCTCCTTCTTGGTCAAATAGCCTTACACAGCCTGAAAGGGGGTTTGGTCATTGTTCCTGTTGAAAAAAAATGATGGTCCAAACTAAACGCAAACTCCGGATGGGAATTTGGCAGGATGCTGTGGTAGCCATGCTGGTTCAGTGTTTGTTGTATTTGTACATCTGACTTTATTTGGTATATCCTTTTCTTGCTCTTTCTTGCCAGAAAACCCCAGATTAATGCTAATGTTGCTCTGCGTCTGCTAGATGTGAAAGTAGCCAGGTGTTTGGTAACACATTAGCCATAACATTTAACCATTAGCCAAAACTGTGGCTGTGTGTCTGTCAGTTTGTTTTGATGTTTTTTTGGCCAAAAAGTGATGAATGCAGCTTTAAGTCACTATCAGGGCTTTTCTATTGGCAGTTTTGGCCAAAATGAGTCAAACTATTCGGTGTTGATCTGAACTTCCATTACCAAAACTTTAAACTGTGCCCAGTCGCACCCAATATAGACCATCTCAATGTGGTCAAAGCACGCCCGACCGTTGCAATGAGGTCAGATGGGCTTTTTCATCATTCAGTAACGATTCAGCAACATGTTTCAGTAGCCTCTGCTGCTATTGCCAGACACAGCAGATACTTCATCAGTGCCACATGCCAAGCAAAATTGTGTAACAACAGCCTGAAAATCCAACATGCTGGTAAGCAACAACCATTTCACAGTGTAATAGTAAACCGCACTACAAAGGGCACTGATCAGTTAAAGATACACCTTGAAGTGTGCTGGGCTGATGTGCCAAGTCAAACTGAATCAAGCCAAGCCAGCATATGTTCATGGAAAAGGGCTAAAAGACTCTCTCTGACGTATACCGTATGTGTATCCACATCTGTATTTGATTCATTATCCTGCTGTCTTTTTAACACACTATTATGTACTTTAGTTATAATTTTGTAGTAAAAGTTTCTAAATTATCACACAATATTCAAGCATGAAAACCCCAGTGGTCCTTTAATCATTTATAACTTTAACCAATGTAAGTTCTATTTTATAAATAAAAAGTATATTTTTTATTAAATATTATATACTATAAATATAACTATGAATATTACATTTCATTTAATGATTAAATTAATTTAACACCATGCTGTTCCTTCCTATACTCTACCACTAGGAGTAACAAAAGTGAGAAATTCCTATACATAGGAATTTCTCATAAGTTTGTTGCATGGACTTAAAAGGCACCAATTTAAGATAATGACCCATTCAGTCCTAAAGAATGCTTTGTGTACATGACCATATTGTGAGGAGACATGCCAAAAAGAAACATGGACACATGAGACTGTGATACACTGACTGAATGTGAGACTCAAGGCTCTGATATATTCGTACCTCCAGAGACTGACTGGCCACTTAGCCAGCAGGTTCCCCAGAGGAGATAAATCAAAGGCCTATCCCAGGGCAGTCTACAGCAATTTGCTACAGGAGCATCCAGCTGTTGAGCTAAAAACTAATGGCTGATTGTACACTGTGGCATCTTGGCATGGAGAACAATTCAATTTCCCTGTGATGAATGACCAGAGTGAGGTGGATCTGAGACAACAGGCCGATTCTGGCCTCAAAAAGCCAACTACTGCACTCAGCAAACAACAAGAACAAAACTAAATCAGACTGTGCTTCTCAACTGAAAATAAAATCATCCTGTACTTTTGTTCCTTTTTTTGGAAATAAAGTTTTGTGCATCCAGTGTTTTTCAGAGGGTCTACTCACATGTAGGCTGTCATTATCTGCTGTTACAACAGTGGCAGTGACAGAAAGATAGTTTTAGCTCTGGTTTCTACCACAAATGTAATGAGCTTTTTATTTTCTTCTTTTTTCTGCACTTAATGTCAAATACCCTTCTATTTGCATATGTTAAAGTTGCTTTTGGAGTATTCATCCTTCTTATTATGTCAGTGAGAGGAAATTATATTCAGGTTTTCTGTCCCTTCACTGTCCTTGCTGTGATGGTCATTCAAAGCTATAAAAACACCCTAAAATACTGGATAATTTCATGTGTGCTTGTGAATATGGAGGCAAAAGACTCAACAAATGCAAGGGCTTTTATATTAACTGTTGGCATCCACGAGACAAGGAATATTAAAATCTCATAGTGTCTCCATGGCGACATCAGATGAAGTGATGAGAGGCTGACACTTTTCCATTCCTGTTTTAATACCTGTTCACTCACTTTAATCTCCTCCTGGTGTCCTTCAGTGTAACATAAAACCAGGACCGCTCCCCTCCCAGACTGAACTGACAGGCTGCCCTTGACTCACAGGACAGCCTGTTGTGTTACTGTATATGGATATCATGTTTGTTCATTTACTTAACATTTTATGAGTACATGTAGCGAGCCAAAGCTGAGCGGGAAAAAGCATACTTGCTGGGCACCACTTTGTAGATTCCCATACAAACATTAGATTGTTAGGACTCTCGGGTTATGATGTCCTTATGATGTGTTAGTTTATCCATTGGAGCAGGGCATACACCAACATACACACACGAGGCGTTATAGTTCCTCCGAGACAGCCCTGTCCTCTATATCTTTATTTTATCTTATTTTTGCTGATTTAGAATGATTAATCAATTAGTTGATTGATTCACTTCAGCCATTTTGACAATTATATATTCTCATATGGGAAAATTGTACTTAAGTACTGTACTTGAGTAAATGTACTTCACTTGTTCTGGGTGGCACCGTACAGTAGCCTCTTTTTCAATTACCCTCAGGAGGTAGGTCAGATACAGGAAAAATAAACCCCCCTCAGGAATTAAAAAAACTAAGACTGTTAGAGGAGGCTTCTGCATGAAATCCACTGAAGAGCCTGGAGGTGGACAGAGATACAGCTGCAGTTCATCCTCTCTAACAGACAGCAAACAACCTGCCAGAAGAGGGCATAATACTCCAATCATAATACTCCAATCAGTACACACTGTGCTTCACTACACTGAGTGCAATGTCTAAACTACAGCATGTGTTTGTTTCACACATGTACTGTATATGTATGTAAGTGTGTGCGTGTGTGTGTGTATGTGTGTGAGTGTGAGTGGGTGCAGAGAAGGGAATTGTATAAATGAGCATACTGTAGGTGTTACATCACAAATGCAACATCTTTCATCATAGTTCATAGTTTGTGTTGTTCACTCCCAAATTGCATTATATCAAACCTCAATAAACTCTGTAATAAGTCTGCCTGATGACCACATTGTGACTATAAACTAAAGAGTGAATGTGAGGGTTTATATTCAGATAACACTAAGTCACTAATGTTGAACAGACACAACTCACATTTCTTCTCTCACAGGACATTTGACCTTGACAAATTAAGAGGGTTTGGACATGAATTGTTTGACTGGAAAGCCTGTGAAATCAGACAATGTCTATACTGAGAATAGCATATTCCTGTTGCCTAGAGACAGTGCAATGTTTGGCACCTCAGTTTGGCTGAAGCGATCTGTAGGTGTTAACCACGAGGAAGCCATGAATGTAAATGAAAAAACAGACATTAGCTCCAACTTCTTGTAGGATAACAAAATATGCTATCTTTTTACTGTCTGTTAGTGGAGGGTCCTTTATATTCAGTGGTAACATGTCATCTCCATGTCAGAATCTAAGAATATGAAGTCCAGTGTTGCCAGCTAAACAAAACAGGTCAAGTTAGACAGATGAGGGCAGACACACAGTGAGAAAGTGTGACTGAACATTAGACTCACTGCCCGTAGATCACCTTATTCACACTCTTTTCATAATGAATCCGCCAGATGGATATTACCTTTGTCACACACATGAGCAATAACTGCCCAGCTCGCTGATTTCCAGGTGAGCCTGGAGGAAACCTGCTGATTCTGTTGAAGTTGCAGATCAATCTGGTGGAATGATGTACAGTGGCTCGAGGCCGGTGTAGCAAAAGTAATCAGATACTGCAGATGGCATCCATAACGCAGGAAAAACACACAAACAGCAGACGGAGGATTAAAATCCCTCACGTGTTAAACTTCCTTAAGCAGTGTATAATGCAGTCACGTTCATAACAATGGGCAGTTAATGTGATAATGATGAGTAAATGTGTAAATACATGCTGGCTGGTACATTATGTAAATGTTGTTGTCTCTACACATGCTATAACTGCAATAAATGTTTCCAGAGAGGTTTATATTAATGGTAAGTGTAACATCCAGTCCCCTCAGACTATTCTATTCTGCAGGAACTTTAAAGGAATCAATAAAAAAGAAACACAGTCCCAATTGTTCATTCTGTGTTTAGTCCTCCAGTGGAGATATGTAGGCGATATAGGTGCCTTAAACAAAAAAGAGAGAGAATGGACTCATAACTCTGATGCATTTTTTTCAACTCAGGTTTCAGCAAACTGCCTTCTTTTATTAACTGGACATTTATACTAACTAATACTAGGTGTTTTACAAATTAGGTCAGTCAACTTGAGAGGCCAAAGCTCAATGCAGAAAAACGCAGGACAACAAACATCTTACATTTAAATTAGAGAAAGAACCCATGTACACATAAAATGGTCCAAAAAAGTTAAATTAATTGTAAATATCCTTTTAAGGTCCAGTGTGTAACATCTAGAAGCATTTATTGGCAAAAATGTAATATAATATTCAATATAACATACTATGTTTTCATTGGTGTATAATCTCCTGAATCGTTGTGATTTTGTTACCTTAGAATTAACTGTTTTTATCTACAATCGCACCGGTCACCTTCCATGGAGTCCGCCATGTTGAACCACCATGTCTCTACAGTAACCCAGAATGGACAAACCAAACACTGGTTCTAGATAGAGCCTTTCATGTTTTTTTGCAGGGTTTGCAGCCACCATGGTTACAGCCCACTCTCAAGACGCGAGAAGTGTTCAGTTAGTTGCAATCTGTAACTTCACCGCTAGATGGCACTAAATCCTACACACTGGTCCTTTAAGTATGACTGTAGATTCTAGCAGCTAGAGGCTCTGAGAAGCTGTACTTGGACGCAGCAGTGCTTTGAACTAAATGCTAACATTACAATGACATTGCTAATATGCTGTTCTTAATCAGGAGCAGCGTTTCCCATGTTCACAATGGTGTTTAGTCATAAACCAAAGTACTAAAATAAATTAGAATTTTGACCTAATGATGGTGCTGTGGGAAGAGTGGAGGCCTCACCAAAGTGACTACAATTCATCCTTTAAGTGCATGAAGGACTGTACTGAAGGCTATCCGTCTAATAGTTTCATTAAAAGCTAAAAATGTCAACCTGATGGCGCCAGAGGAAAAGTCACAGGACACCACACCAAAGTCAGTAGGATTCATTGTCTGGGACTCATGGATGTCTGTACTAAATGTGGTGACAATCCATCCAGATGTTAAGATATTTCACAGAGTAAGTGAAACAGTTTGATGAAAAGGCAGAAGATCAGTAGGCCTCATCCCCTGGAGACCATGAATGTCAGTGTGCAACATTTAATGGTAGTCCATCAAATAGTAATTAAGATCAGGGAGGATTTGTTTCCCATTGAAGGCAGCTATATGCACAAAACACCCTTAACAAATGTTAAGGATGACAAATTTTCACTTTTGACACCTAAAAAGGAGCAAAATAGCAACTATTTACATAACATAGGTAGGGAAGGAATTGGGTTTGAACAGCATTACTAATTCTGAAACCTATTATTAATCTATGCTTGAGTAGAATTCACAGAATACATTTTATAATACTGTTTTCAAGTTATTTTAAAATCATTAAGGGGTCAAGCCTGTTTTTAAAAAAACTTTATGGTGAGCCCCTTGAGCATTTTCAATGGTAACACTTACAGGAATCCGTGCTCTAATTCTGCTCTGCTCTAGATTTAGTTTAACATGAGATAAATATATAAAGATGCATAAATAATCAAACCTAAAATAGCTGAAAAACATGAAATAAATCATGTTAAAATAAAATAACAAAATGATTCTATAATATATAAAATAAAATAAATGTATTTTCTCCTCTATCAGGACATATAAGACATATAGGTTAAAAAATGTCATAATCCCTACCTTTTCAGCGTGTCCATCAATGTTTGATAGCAGGTGAAGACATTAATGCAGAAACTGATACTTGAGGCAGTTAGTGTCACCAGACTGCTCAATAAAAACTGTTTGGGAACTTTGACGTGTTCAGAACATCTGTGGGATGGGGGAAAAAAGGTTCTGATTATATCTGGGACAGAAGGACAGTGTCACCTCTTGTTAGATCGTTAATTTGGACAGATAATTCTAATTTTAGTCAATAGGACAACTGGTCTGGCACTGTAGCAGCCCCTCTGAATCTGACAACTGGACAGACACTTTCAGGAAGCAAAGATATCACAGCTAACCTCAGGAGCAGTGCACTACCACTCCACCAATAGCTGAGGTCACCATTCCCCCTTACCAAGTCATTAAAGGAGGTTGGAGGATGACAGGATGACATTTGGGCATCCAACTCCAACTCCAAAACCAGTCACTCATCATTATCAACATACAAACAAACATACGATATGTCAAGGGTTAGAGTGTGAGGAAAATATGCTCCAAAACCATCATACATAACCCATCAGTTAGAAATTCTCCATTTCACATGACCGCTGAGGTGAAAGCAACAAGGAAGTTAGCAGTGACCTTTAACCACGTGTGGCTGGCTCTTCACTGTTATTAACGGTGAATGACATTTTATTCTGGAACTGCAAATATTTACACGAGAGAGGTGTCCCTAAAATGAGAAACATACAGAAGCCGGTATCAAACATGGAATGTGCTAACGCAACATCATCAGGTAGTCCAAAAGTCAGGTGTTCATGTCACTTTAAATTGTGCTCAGCTCCTCTAACCCAGTGGTGTGCTGTGAGGTAACAAAAACACTTCCTAGATTCAGGTGATTATACACTAATGAAAACATACCTTTGGAAATTATATTCCATTTCTGCCAATAGATATCCTCCTAAATTTTACACACTGGACCTTTAAATGATGATGTACCGGCCCTTTTTTGGCTGAGCTAAATATGCGAGTCTTAAATGTCACTGTTTATAACACAGGGCCTTTCCTTTTCCATCCTTTACTGTACGGCCGCTTAAAAACAGTTGGGGGTATAAATTAAGAGTATACCCACTGTTCCAGGCACCACTACATCTCTGCTCTAACCTATATGTTTAGAACCTGTTCAGGCAGCTTAAATTAGGCCAGCTAAACAATCTAGTTCATATGAGTTGCTTATTCTTTTCCTACTTTTCAATCTGCTTTATCTGACTGTGTTCGATTCCTCTTAATGCATGGACCTGCAATGACAATCAAGCATTTACATAAGGGTTTATGGTTTATGTAGTCACTTTACACACACAAAGCTACAACACGTGGCAGGTTTGAGGTAACGTTAATGGTTCATTTGTTCACGTGTGATGCTCTTAACAATTCAAAGCTGCTTCATTAAAAAATTGCTTGAGTGATAACTTTAATTATTACTTTGCAACCACAGCAGTTTAGTGATAACAAGTGTGATTTCTAAAGTAAAACTAAGAATAGTTTTACTCGCTCTAATCATTCATATAAGCTATTATAAACTTGAAAAACTGTGACGAGAGGAACAGATACCAGAGAAAAACCCAGTGTAGACCGCTCTAACCTAAAACAGTAATTGGTATATGGGACTCACAAGCATATTGTACCAAGTCCACACAACAGCAGTTGTTAGAAGGGGTTGTTGCACACAAGCATACCCATTATTCCTTCAAGCTGGTTTTCTAGGAATAACATCCATATTGGATTGTTCTCCACCTCACAATTTACACCAAACATTTAGTGTCAATGCAGGGAGCAGTGCGCTCTTTATGTGGCGAGGCAGAAAGTAAGGGTGTGGATGTCAGGGAGGTGGATGGAGGATGGGCACGTAGCAGTCACAGACCTGCAATTAAGGTTTACTGTCTTAACCAAGTGTTGAACTGGTCTAACCTTAATCACACCTTAACCATAATTTATTCGTCATAAACACGATCTACTGCGTACCTTAACCATACTGTAGCTGCCATGTGCAGATTTTAAAGAAACAAGGATTTAAAATGTTGCACTGGATGTGAAAACATGTTCCTCAAATACTTGCTGGAGCAGAGCTGACCAAAGCTAGCCAGAGGATATGTCTCATTTTTTTAGTTGGCTGTGCCTGCTAAAAACAGACCGCACAAAGAGCAAATCTCTGTAATTCAAGCTCTATTACCTGGGATTTCACCAGAGGGGGGGGGGGCTCTGGAAACCTGATTGACCACCCCAAGTGCCACCCCATTATCCTTACCTCTTTCACTCTGCACCCTCTAGTGGCCTAAATAACGCTCTAAAATTAGGCAAAATTTTGATTGTGGAAAAACTTGCATGGCCATTTTCAAAGGGATCCCTTGACCTCTGACCTCAAGATATCTGAATGAAAATCGGTTCTATTGGTACCCACAAGTCTGGCCTTTGCAGACAAATTTGTCTAAACTGTCAACAAATATTGTGAAATCAATAGTGGTGTGAACGAAGCCCTTACTGGGGGTATACAAGGACAGAAATAGTTGCCCTGGCATACTCTCAGATGCCAGAGAGGAAACCTTGTAAAACTTGACACTTTGGCCTTTTCCAAATGCTCAACACATGCAGAAAGGACAAGCAAGCTTTTGTGACCTTTTATTTATCTGTGAAAGTACAAAAATAAGAATGCAGACTATGGAGAACCTCATACTGCACCTTTGGTAGCCACCCACACCTTCCTGGGATGCCACCATCACAAACACCTACTCCAACCATGTTCTCAAATTGCTCTGGGAAACGGGAGATGCTTGTTTGGACATTAGTGTTGAAATCATCACAGAGACTTCCACTAGGCATTACCAGCACACCCTCAGGCACTAGCGGAAAAGTCTGATTAACAGCACGACATTAACTTTAATAAAGTCAGAGGCGTCTTCTGCGTTCTTCTGGGTGTTTAGGCTGTAGCAGCATGCTTTTATTAGCAAATGTAAAGTGCAGCAGCATTAAGGGAAAGCCTGTGTACAAAGAATGCAGGGACTGATTGGTGTTTAATGAGAAAGCTCATTGAATGAACATTTCTCTTGAGAGTTCATGATGCGGATACTGGTCTGCTTAATTAAAGAGACATGTTGCCATTTTGATGTAGGAGTTAAAATTTAGTATCTTCCTGGACTGCGTTGAAGAGGACCCACTCCCTCTAGATAAAAACATCTCAATCTAAGGAAACATACCTATATTTATATATTATATTCCATTCCTGGCAACAGATCCACCTAAATGTTACTCACTGGAGTGTTTACCTTCCTATTGCAGGACGAGGCTGTTTAACAGAGACTAAAGGTGTTCAGGTCTTCACTATGTCCTCACCTGAGTTTTTTGTTTAAGTTTAGAGCTTAAATAATAATCAAAACTTTAACAATAACAATTGAATTTAGTTTCCTCACTGACATTAATTAAATGCTGAGATACTAATCTGTATACACATTATATTGTATAAAGTTTTCTTAAACCCCTTAAAATCAAGAAGGCCTCACAATGGGTTCATTCCACTTATCATGTGAAATATCTCATCATCTGCTAAATGGATTGCCACATAAGATTTACATGCATGTAAACGTCTTGATTATTGGATGGCTTGCAATGAAATTTGGCATAAACATTTACGTTCCTACAGAATGAATTGTAATATTAATAACTCTAATACCTTTGATCTCCTGACTTTTCATTTAGCGCCATCATCTGGTCATATTGTTTATTTGTTCAATACTTTGGTTTATGACCAAATGCCTGCAGAACTAATGGCATTTCCAACAGCTTTTAGCATGCTAATATCCAAGATGTTGAACATGCTAAACATTATACCTGCTAAACATCAGCATGTTAGCATTGTCACTGTCAGCATGTTAGCATGCTGATGTTAACATTTATCTCAAAGCATTGCTGAGCTTAAGTACAGCCTCACACAACTGCTAGCATAGCTGTAGACTATTAGTCTCGTTTTCACACAAACCTGTATTAGTTAATTATTCACAGCGCTTCTGTTTTGTTATTACTGTTGATCCATAGCACTCGCATAACACCAGTCACTCTCTGCTGTGTGTGCACGTTCCGGGTATCAAAGGATTTAGCTGACTGCCTCTCGAATGTATAATGCATTCAGAAGTTCAATGTGCAGAGGCCCAAATAAATCAAAGTAATTAACTCAATAATTGATTTGATGAATTCCCCCGCAAAATGGAGACATTTTTGCAAAATCTGCAGAAATGTGCAGCTGGTGGGGCTCGGGGAAATCAGAGAGAGAGAGAGAGATCTTGCATAAACAATGGGCACATTGTGCCAGAGGGTAAGGCACTTTTAATTACAAGACACTGAAACCTACTGCCACCATATGACCCTTTAATCAATGATTGAGTGGTGGATACATGCCTGTCAGATGTGAAAATTAAAGCAGAGAATGGATGACACTTCCTGTCAAGCAGATGATGATTATAATGATTATTTGTACTGCATACAAACAGAAAGTTTGAACATAAGAGAGAAAGGGACTGGTCAGAGTTACATGTTATAGCTACTGTTTGCTTGGTACAGATTCATGATGACCTTCCCGTTAACAAAGGTCAAAGGACACTGTGTGTGTGTGACTGACGACTCACGGTGTGCCCTCAAAGTATTCCTAGAATTAACTTTCTCTGTATGAACATTAGACATGAATATGAATAGGCCTTTAATAACTCCTAACTTCTTGAGCTAAATGTATGCTGGCATGTTAATATGCTCACAGTGACAATGCTAATATGCTGATGTTTAACGGGTATATTGTTTACCATGTTCACCTTTTTAATTTAGCATGCATTTGCTAATAAGCACTAGACACAAAGTTCATTTGAGGCTGATGGGAATGTGTTTAGTTTTGCAGGTATTTGGTCATGTGGTCCAAAGTATTTTAGTAAATAAATGTTTAAGGATCATCAAATTAATGAAGGTCAGTACTTAATTTAAATGCAATCCATCCAATAGCAATTTCACTCAAGATTATAAATGTCAACCTCATATGGCAATGGAGGAAATGTCATGGGATCACCAAATCATCCGGATTCATTCTCAGGGTACCACAAATTTAGATTTTTTTTTAATACAATCAATCAAATAGTTGTTGGGATATTTCGGTCTGGACAAAAGTGGTGGACTGACCGCCATCCCTTTGCTGCATGTCGTCCCCTCTCTCTCTGCCCCCCTTTCCTGTCTCTCTCCAGCTATCTCTGTCAAATAAAGGCATAAAGGCCAAAAATAATAATACTAAAAATAGTGTTGCCATACTACGACTATATTTACAAAAACATTGCAGTGTGATAAATTGAAACATTACTCTAAAGTAAATTGTTGTTTTGAAATGAAAAAATAGTGGCAGCACTGTTGATTCCCATGACATTGTGGAATGACTTGAATCAATGCTTAATTCTAAATTAACAGCAGATTGTTCTTGGGCAGGTATTGATCCCATAGACCTGAGGAAGAGTTATTGCACACAAATCATTAAAAAATATTCTGCTATTCCTGCTCTGCTGTCCCATTGGGGCAGGGTAATAGGTACATATTTGACAGTGTAGTGACTTTCCAGGCTGATATTAAGCAGAGAAGGATTGTATTTGCATCCATTCAAGAGTATTTGACCCTAAAGGTTGGGAAAATGGCCACCCTTAATCACCAACGCTAAAGTGACAAATTGTCCACCAGTCTACAATTGATCTGGTAATTAAGTGTTGGCTGTATAGTGATTAATAGTTAGAATCCATTTCATTACTAATTTTCTTACAAATCCTGTAGAGTTGCAAAATATTTAAGTATCCAGTAGTTTATAAGTTGAAGTGAAATGTCTGTCCTCATTTAAAGCAACTGACTGTTCACTGGTTGTAATTGTCGAAGAGATAAAATTATTTTAACCATATCAGAAACCTGAAATGTCCCTTACTGTCTTATATATTATATAACATTGGGAGTGTAAAGCAAGGCTGGATGATTACTTTATCTTTCTGGTCATCAGGCCTTAATGTCACTCTGACTTAATGAGACTTTATATGCCATTATGTTTAATCAAACATAAAATTACAGAATGTCAGTATTTAATTCAGTGTAATGAGTGAAAAATCCATGCTTATGGTCAGGGTTACCGTGTATGATATGAGAGGCTATTGGGGCCATAAATCATTGCCCTCACGCACAGCATTATAATTTAGCAGATACACAACTATACTCTCCCAAACACACTACAACCTTACATGCACTCTTATACTTACTCTCAAAAATACACGTCTTTCTGTCACAGTAAAACTCTCTTAAAGGGTAATTACACCCTCAAATTATGCTAGAACCCTCCTGCCCCCATATTTAAAAAATGCAATTAATGAGTAAGGTAGTAACGACTGGAAAGGCTCTCTCTCTGAGTCTCTGCTGGAAAGACTTCGAGTCTGGTGGCGCTTTCACAGTCACTGAGCACATTTATGGGCCTTTGAGAGAGTCACTATGTGGGTATCTGTGTTGTACCTCTCTGGCGTGTGTCAATATTTTGTAATGCTTGCAGTAGTTAAGATAAGATAAGATAAGATAAGATAAGATATTCCTTTATTTATCCCCCTTAGGAGAAATTCAGGTTGACACAGCAGCAA
>NW_023339674.1:22541673-22568392 GCF_004916995.1 Morone saxatilis | reverse complement strand
AAAGTAGTGCAAAAACAGAGAACAAAGAATATTCCAAAATAAAAATATTAAAAATATAATCAAAGAAATAAAAATCAGCGGCCATGGGTTGTGTACTATATTCAGTACAAATGCTTGCTAACTAACTAGTAGCTAGGGGTGTAGAGCACAAACTGTGCTTGGGGTTAGCCAGCCGCTCCGCTTGGTGCAGCAGCTGCTACCTACAAGTCGACGGGCGTTCAACTTAATAAACCCCAAGTTTGGGCACAGTAAGAAAAGGGCGAGAGAATTCTGCTGGACCAAAATTCAAACCAGGCAAAGACATATACAAGCTGATTTGAGCAAGTTTTACACACCCAATTGTAATTTCAAACAGCATGTGCCAACAAGATCGATTGTGATTATGTGTACAAGACAAAAAACTAATTTAGGAATGTAGCTCTTTAACAAACGGTGCACAAAGAATCATGGTATATGAGTTGCTACGAATATCAGTGACACAACTAGCTTGATGCTACTCCAGCCTACATTGTTAACAGTCATTTTTTTTAATAAATATGCCTGTTACTGTGAAGGACCTTTAAGATGACTCAAGTTGGGACTGGTATTACTGCTAATAAATCATAGTGTACGAAGCTACGAGCGTGATCTTATTACATCTGTTTTTCTGTCCACAGTCAGCACATCTTCAAACACTGGTGCTCTCCCCATCTGTCGCTCCTGTACTGGTACGAAGCCACAGTGTCATTTAATGCTTCAGAGAGGAGGCGGTTCCTGGCTCACGATAAGTGACAGTTAACCCCTTAAATAATTCAGCCATCAATTTACACATACAAGATGGCACATATTGTATGTTTATAGTTTTAACAATTATGTAGCTCTAGCTAAAATGGTTTTAAGTTTTATAAATAACAATTAGATAGTATCTTCGGTTTACCACTAGAAAACCCAAACATTGTTGGCATGTAATTTTTGGTTGTCTTAAATAATTCATTTGAACAGCTAAAAACAGGTACCGTGGTGGAAAGGTATAATATTACTGCACTCTTGATTGCTAAGCTAAAAACCTATAACTTCACCAATTTTCCACTAAGCTTGAAAATCGTAGTTACAGGTTGGAGACTACATTTCAGTAAAATGACTGAATACACAAAACAAAAAAAGATCCTCCAAAGCCCTACTTTCTATCTTTTTGCTCTACATGCAGGTCTTATTATCGACATGTACCTTCTCTTTTTAGATGTCTGCTAAATGAAGCCTGAGGCCAAGTGGTCCTGCAGGAGGAGTGTGTGTTTGTGAGTGTGTGTGTGTAGTATCGGTGCAGGCTCAGAGAAATCAGGTGAACACAGCATATGTACTGTTATCTCATTAATTTAAAGGATTTCTGGGCATCCTGCCAGCTGCAATGAAGTATGCCAAGGTAGTGGAGCATCATAGAGCTAATGTTATTTAGAGATATTACAATGATCTACAGTATGCTTCATTACATGCTGGGTTAAGGGTGAGTGTTATACAGGGGCAACTTTGCTTAGTCTGCTGACTTTTTTGCAGGATGATAGGGTGGTTTAAAGACATCCTGTTATCTGATGTCGTGGGACTGTTTACAGACGGGACGACATATCTGTGATGTGTTGAATGGTGTTTCAGGAGGTACCATCCCCCACATCCCTACTTCCAACGTCTCTGCACAGAAGCTTTGATTGAAAAAAGGCTGCAGGCAGCGAGAGAAAAGACTGTGGGGTACAGACGACGAGACAAATCTGGTTGTTCGGATTCATCCTAGCTCCACCTTACCACCCAGGTTCAGTGTGATAGGTACCGCAAAAGGAAACACAAAAAATACGGACTGAACTAAACTGGACTACTTTGTGCAAACAGGTTGATATTTACTTGTAATCTAAAGCGCTACCAAAAATACTGTCAATTCATAAGAGATATTTTCAAAATGATCAGAAATTGTAAAATGGAGCTATTAAAGCACTATTATTAAAAGTAAAACATATTTTACTTTGGTCCAAAGAAAAATAGAAACAAAGTATGCTGGATATATCCTGAAATGTAACTGAAAGACGTGATGCTTTTGAGGAACCACTGCAAATAAAGCAAACTGTTGCTGAAAAGGAACAACATGCTGTATTCACTTATTACTGTTTCCAGCTTTTTCCAGCTGTGTTCCAGAACAATCTGTCCATCTGGGACCATGCTGGGGACCTGTAACACCTACACTATTTTTCCTGCTGCTGTTGTTCCACACTGTAGCTAGCAGTTTTGTTGTGACAACTGCTATGACAATATTCTAATTATATTAATTTCATTAGTGTAAAGAATATATTTACTCCTGTGCTTTGTGTGAAATGTCTTCCATGAAAAACACATCTTTAAACATAAACTTGTCATCATCAATACGACTCTCAGACAGTAAAGCTCTCTGTACGCACCTCAACAGTGTCCTCTCTCTGTCAAATAACTACACCCTTACACCAACATTATATTCTCCCATGGAGCAGATCTTTGCAGTGGGCACTGCAGAAGCGCATCTGAGCCTGTCCAAGCATACAAACAAACTCTTGTTCACCCTGAGCTGCTGTGTTTTTGGTTTAGACGTGTTGTGTGCTTGCAGATCTAGTTGTATCTAAGTATTATCTATTATTACATGGGCAAATTTTAGCAATATCTCAAAACCCTAACAAAGCCCTAGCGCATGGCTACATACTTCTAGAGGTAAGAGAGAAAATATGTTCTTTTAGAATTTGGGTGAACTGACCTGTACGATATTACAGGTGTTGTCTATATCATTCCTGTAAAGAAACTAAACTTTGAAGAACTGCACACAAGCTATATTCACAAAGCCTTCAAATAAGTCATATAATCAGGGGTCATCGGTTTACATTAACGATAATCATGAATGAATGAATAATAAAAAGGGGTACCTTAAGGTTAAAGATTGGGAACCGCTGGCCTACACTGAATAATTGAATTCATTGTGTCATTTATTTGCAGTTCTGGCTGCCTGTTATTTAGAAACACTCGAATAATCACATAAATTTTGCCTCCTGCCAAAATCAGGCCACACACATAAATGTCGAAGCAAAACAGAGTCAACATCCTGGGCATAACTGCTGATTGTAGTAATAACTGTATCGTTAAAAGTGGGAACGAAAGAAAGGCGATAGAAAGGATGCATTGAAAAGCTGAGACGCTGTGCTTGCCAGAGACTGCTCATAGTGTACGGTCCAGTCCAAAAAGGTCCCACTCTGAGATATCTAATCAATTGTAAAGGGAAAGGGAAAATACATCACAGTAGCAGTGGGTTGGAGAGCTGTTTGGATGTTTGTGAAGAGTATCTCCTCATTCCTCAACATGAGACTGAACAATGGCATCAAAAGTACTCTGATCATTTCACAGGAACTCCACCACTTTCTTAAGATCTATTATACACCAATTTAAATTCTACAATGACTGATTATATGTTTCCTCATCACTGAATTGTGGGTGAAATTCATTAAAACATAGCCCGGTTCCTATATGTTGGTTACTGACCTTCAACTAATGGTGAGTTTTCTGGAGCGCACCAACTGCTTACCAAGCCCTTTACTTCTCCCAGTGCGTCTGATGGGAACCTGAAAGCCACAGATATTTTGTTTTTGTGTTCTGACTGCTCACAAACACAGACACTGCAAAAAAATGTCTTTAAGTGTGAACCATTTCACTCTAGCTTTAATTTTTCAGTATAATAAGCATGTTTTCAATGGTGTGCTGAAATAAGGAGGAAAAAACAAATGTTGAAAGTTAACCCTGCTAAATCGTGTGAGAGTTAATTGATGTTAAAGAAATCACTGCAGTCGCATATACAGTAAGATGAATGTGTTAATCAATAGACAGCAAAATGAAGGGCATGGTCCTGATCCTATACTCTGCTATTCAAATCATGTTACACAAGACTGTTTTTTACTGTCAAGTAAATATTTATGTTAAGATACAGAGTTACTGATAATCTATTACTGACTACAATCCTACATTTTAAAATGGATTGTAAATTTGCAGTTATTAGATTATACATTATTCAATTGATCAGTGCCAATAAAAACATGGCTGAGCACTGACTCTGGGTCCAGGTTTCTTTCATAATAGACACTCCACCACCTTAAAAAGACAAGCTTTCAAACTCCTGCTATTACCTAGAATATATGCACATTAATAATCATATTAAATGATTTTGCTACCTCACCGTTTCAGCCAGAGGCTGGCACTGTATGTGGTAAATTCATATCACAGAAGCTGATCAGACATGTGATGTTGACACAACTCGTTTAGTCATAAACAAGCATTAGGTATTTTTAAAATAAATCTATTGATGTACAGATTTAGCCAGTGTATCAGCTTAGAATGGTAACGCACTCACTGAACTCTTACAGCAGTGTTTTTGGAGAGGCCTTTAAAGACAACATTCTATCAGTCCAGCCTACTATAAATACATACATAAATAAGCTTTTAAAGTCTTGCTAGGACACAAATCCTTTACATTTTTGCTATATGTCTACAGGGAAAGTAGACTGATTTTGTACCTATCTTGGTAGAATTTAGGTCTGGCTCCATAACTTCACTCTGACATGTTTTTTTTCTCTACATTTTTAGTGAAAGAGAGTCTAATGGGAGGATTTAAAGATTAAACAGAAGAGGCCCAAGAATGAATCCTTGCGGAACTCCACTCAATATGTTTTGTGTTGTGACAGAAACGTAGGTAGAAGAAGCAGGAAGTATTTGAGATAGCACAATTCTTAGGGTCAGCACGAACAAACCAAACACTGACTCTAGATCGCACGTTTCACAGCCACTGTAGTTTCTTCCTCACACGCAAATGAGTTGCAATCTTTCTGCATTTCTATTCCACGTTTTTAATGATAAATATAACTTCAATCAAATTGAATTCACATTGTCTTTTGAAGAGATTTTCTGAGAGGGATGATGTGAAGTGTGATGAAGTGTGATTAGAGAACCATCAGTGCAGGTTTCATGTAATCAGTTCAAAGGTTAATTATACAATGTGTGTGACTGCAGCAGATAGTGACCATGGATAATTTAGCCCTGATTCATTTCTGTGGTGCTAAAATATTTATTCTAAGTCTATAGATCAAAGTGAGAGAGAAGTCTGATGAAGTAACGTTAACAAATAGTTTGAGTTTGTGGGTGGTCTCACACTGAGAAATCTTTTTTTTTAACCCAGCCACTACAAAAGGGCTAATAGTTATCAAATAAAACCCTCTGTAGTATATCAGTGATAATATGAGACATGTATTAGATTTAAATTAAATTCAGACCATTTCAGCTCTCCATGCATCTATAATGATGGACTGTATATCTGGGTGCAAATGTAGCAGAACCATCTGGACACATTGCAGCACAGCTGGTGAGCAGCACTGTTAGCAGCCAGCTGAGGTGTGCTAATAAAAGTGATGAGTTCAGGTGGTAAGCTGTAACCAGCATGACAGTGATACTGTCACCCCCTGTGCATTTGTCTGAGCAGATTATTCTCGTCACTTTATGGTTTATGGTATGTTCCTGCACTGGTCATTTGCATAAATCATATCATAAGGTCATAAAAGGATTTTTATCTACAGAGTGAGCTTCTAAGGAGTCTTAGAATACTTAGTTACTATACTTAAGTAGTTTTTTTTCGATATCTGTACTTTACTTTTTACATATGTTTTTATACAAGTATCTGTACTTGTATAAAAACAAATTTAATTTTAATGAATTTGAGGAGAATTGTCAATTAATTCTACGGCCAAAGGTAAGGGTGAAGCAAGGGAGTTGCAATCTGCAACTAGACTGCTAGATGCCACTAAAACCTTTACAGAACATTTAGTTAAAAGGTGAATATCTGCAGGTAAAGGGCTACTTTGGTCATTACTCCTACAACTTAATGAATGGAGTGTTAAATTAGACAATACATTTGAATTTGAAAGATATTAAATGTATAAAACCAATCCATGAGATCCCATATGAGAATTTACAATATTGTCACAAATGATACACAGAAACAGAAGAGGCTTTCACAAAAAGAAAGGAGGTAACTTTGGACATATAGTCTATTATTAGTGTCTTTTTGTGTCAAATTGTGCGCCATATTGTTTTAACAAGTTGTATTTTTTTGACAGAATTTATTCCTGAATGTATCAGTGGACAAGCAGAATTGGGCTGCTGGTGATATCAGTATCATACTTCTTCGTGCTCATACTCTGATGAAGAGCTTCTTTGAAGAATGCAGAGATCCAATTTGTCTGAAACCTTGCCTCCTGGTTACTGGTCCACCTTCTCGTAGGGGATTACTCACACGGCAGCGGCTGTTGTTGCTCCCGCCTCCAGTTTTAATATCACTCATTTGGATTAATTATCCTGCGTGTATGTACAGATATTCAAACTGTCTGTCTCATTATACCCAGAAATGTATTATTGCCTTGCTCTAATTAGCTTCCTCGTAGTTTCCCAAAGAAGCCCGATAAAGTCTTTCCTTTATTGCTTTTATTGCTCACACATACCCTGAGGCTCGTCAGGAGAGAACACTTGGGTGTGAGAAACAAACAGGAAATTTACTTTTTTCCCCTTTTAATTCACTTATGCCTTAATCTATAGTGTTATAAGATAAGATAAGATAAGATAAGATAAGATAAGATAATTCCTTTATTTATCCCCGTAAGGAGAAATTCATGTTCTTATCTTATGGGTAAAAATACCTTACTCTTTACTTTCATTTCAGTCATTAAACTCCACTGTGAGGAGGACTTTACGACTAGCCTGGTACCATCTGAGCCCTGATTTACATGCCAATTACCCAGTGACACTCTCACCCGCCCATCTGACAGTCTCCCTGTAAAAACCCTAATTATAACGTCAAATCCTCAAAGCATTGTTTTTTGAGCAGGGTTTACAGTCCAGTGTCCTCAGGGATTTTTATCAGACTTTCTCCAGAAGTTGTCGTGTCTGAACACACTGTGTGCCTGCTATGATGCGGCAACTTTTTTTGCAGTTTCATTGTCATCGTGCAGTAATTGGTTGACATTTCTCGTGGCCTGTTCTGTGCTTTATATCATCGTTTTGAACCAAAAGCTTTAGAGATTTGTTTTGCAGTGTGCAGTCTTTTGTTAATGATGCATAACAGATTTTAAAATGAGAGAGTGACCACTTTCTGAACACAATCTGTGATACTAAGTGCTTACATAAGGTACAAAAATCTGCTCATGAGACATGAGTGCATTCTGTGCATTCAGTATAGGGTTGTTTGGTATTTATAATACAGGTCTGTAATTGCTCAATAATATCTTCTGAATTTTTCAGTAACTTTGTATTATAGGGAGTTAGAACAGTATCAAGTAAATATTCATTAATTATTAAAGCTACAGTAGGTAACTTGTCCTGACAGTAGTTCATTAGACAGATAATCTGTGAAAAAATTGGGTTCCTCTGGCTTTTTCTTGTGCTCCTAATGACATTTGCAAGAACCCACTGGGCCTGAACGAAAACAACCAATTAGAGCTGAGAAAGATATTAAGACACTTTGGATTGGAGGCTTGAAGAAAGCCCAGGGTCCCAAAGCATCTGTATTTGATGCCCTGGGACTGAGACTCAGCTATTAGCTATCTTTCTTGGCTCTGATTGGTTGTTTTTGTTCAGGCCTGGTGGATTCTCACAAATGCCATTAGGAGCACTAGAACAAGCCAGAGGAACCTGATCAGTCTCATGTACTACTGTCAAGATATAGTGATAATTTCAGCAAATATGAAAAGAAAGTTTTATAAAAATGACGTACTGCCGCTTTAAGGGACATCTTTAAACAATACTCACTTGTACACAAAAAATAGTTGTTGTAATTTCTCCTGTTCATACAAGCCTACAAGAAAAATAGAAATACATGGCAAAAATAACACACTGACAATATTTTAAAGACTCCCGAAAACTCTCAAATCATGTTTTAAGGGAAGCTCCGGTGTTATTAAGAGGACACAAGTTCCCCCTGGCTCCCCGATAGTTCGCACCCTGCCTGATACCAAGAAACAAGAAGTCTAAAGCTACTGTAGCTCCTTTGTGAAGCTGGTGCTGAGCTAAATGCTAACAATAATAGGCTAACAGCTCACAGTGACAATGCTAACGTGCTGTTGATTATTTAGCAGGCATGTTTACCATGTTTAATTTCTTAGTTTAGCTTCTTAGCATGCCAACATGCTAATTATTAAATACCGTAAGCTAACATTCATTTCTATTACAATTTTAACTTTTATTTTTCAAAAGGTGTTGCAGTTTGTGGCACTCCTTAGGGCTTTCTGATGTGTAAGATGTGTACATTATAAATTCCAAATTAAGTACCAATTAAATATTCACTGAACAGGATCTGGAATAAAAACACACCTTGGATCTTAATCTCTTAATCTTCACCCGCTCTTCACAACATGTCTGCTGCGAGCCACGGAGGTGCCCGAACTACCTTTTAAGAGCTGAAAATATGTGTCTGTTACTATGAACTAAGTTAGCATAGCCTTAATCGATCCAAACTCCGTTCAGAAAACAAGCATTTTAAACGTTGTTTGCTTGACAGATTTGACTAAATTGGCATCATGATGTAGTTAATGAACCCAGATCAGCCTTTATCGACTGTGCCACATCTTTGCCAAAGGTGGCCCACATTTGTTTTGTGATATTTGGGTCATTTTACATCCATTTTGTGTGGGCCTGCTACATCATTGCCAGTAGTGACTCACATCCAGATGCTATCTGGTGTTACTGGAAAAAAACGAATGTAACAGAGTTGGTGTCTTATATTGTGTGAGACGAGACATGTATGGTACTTACTATGTATCCCTGTTTGATTCAATCGTTATTAGTCATTACATCCAAGAACTGTTCCAGTGGGTTGATTAATCTCATCTGTCACCAGAACAAAGTCATTTAATCAGAGTGCAGAGGACCGGAGGTTGCAGAGTCCAGAATTCATGGTAATGTAAGAGAGAGAGAAAAATTTCAGTCCAAAAAATCTGCTGCTCGTGTGTCACATCATCATAATATACAGCTCACAGCGAAACACGCACCTGCTTTTCATTTATCTGAAGTGCGTGGCTATAAATCAGCTGTAATCTGCAAATTGAATTATTGCAGCTCCAGCATACCATGCCACCGCTCATCTATTCATCCCACACTACACCAATCACAACATTAACACAAGCGGAGGGATCAGGAACAAACAGGCGTAGTGACCGAAATGAGATTAGAATGACTAACGTTTGTTGAAATATAATACAGCAGAGAAAGGATGGAAAGAGTAAATGAAGAATGCAGATGACTAATGAATGAGTAAGGGCATGGTTAAGGTTGTCTCGTGGCTTATGAAAATTACACAAGCGTTGCTCATTTGAGAGTTGCTGTGCCCTGCTGTCACTGGTGTTGATACACACACTATAGAAGTGGGATCATATCTCTGTTAGGGTTGTTTCTGCTGACGAGGTTCCACAAGAAAATTGCCTCCTCTGGCTGGCTCATGGTATTCATTGCTGTGGAAGATATCATTTACGCTTTGACTTTATTATGCTGTTACAGTAAATACACATGATATATTTTGACAATAAAGCTGACTTTGACTTTTTGACTTTGACTTTGATATATGGAAGGTGGTAACGAGTTCAAGTGGATTTTAGCCATGATTGCAAAGTTGGTAAATCGGTGGGTTGGTGCACCACTTTGGTCCAGACTGAAATATCTCAACAACTCTAAAATGGAAGACCTGTATACATCTAGCTCTGAAGAACGGAGTACTTTCTTCCACAACATGAACTATCAACACTTTCTTAAAAGGAAAAAGATAATCTGGACGCTCCTGTAACAGAAGCTTAATTAAGAAATGCTATTATGTGCATGAAACCTGGCAAATCACCTGGCATAGATGGCTTCCCTGCATCAGAAATATGTAGATATACATATATTCAGTATTGAAGGATTTTTTTAAAGAAGCATTGCAAAGTGGTTCACTTCCAGACAGTTTCAGTAAAGCTATAATATCACTCATACCAAAAAATGACCTAACACATCCAGCTAACTACAGACCGATACAGAAACTAACCACAGATAAATAAGCTTAATAAATGTTGATTGTAAACTACTGTTCAAAGTATTAGCATTGAGGCTAGATAAAGTTTTACTGCCAATTATTCAAAAATATCAGGTGGGGTTTATAGAAAACAGATCCTTAACCGATAACATGAGAAGACTATTACATCAGTGTTGCTAGAGGTTATTGAAGCACATTCCAAAGTATTCGGGTACAGAATGAATTGGCATAAATCTGAAGCTATGCTGGTGTCTCAAACCTGTTCCAATCTACTGTCTACAGTTAACTTCAAATGGTTTAAAAGGTATGACATATTTGGGGATAGAATTGAATCGACACATAGGAGAAATTATTACCACCAATACTGAAACTTTGGAGAATTGGAGTAAGTTGCACTTAATGTTATTGGGGGAGGTGAACAAAGTAAAGATGGTTATAGTCCCACGGATAAATTATATAACTGGAGTGATATTAATGTGTATTCCAAAACAATTACTACTAAGATATAATAATGTGATCAAAATCTTTGGGATGTAAAAAAACCTAGGATTCATATGGACAGGCTCTGCCAGCCAACGAAGGAAGGATGGCAATCTCTACCAAACATAGAATATTACAGTATTTCTATCTAAATGGCTAAACTTTCCAGGCACTGGATTGGAACAAATTCTGAATTAGACTGGATTTTGATTGAACAGGAGCTTACTTCTCCTACTGAGGCTTTAGCCCAAATATTAAAAGGGGAGAAAGAGAATAGGACGAATCCCATTCCAACACATTCAAGGACAGTCTGGCAAGAAGCACATAAAAAATATAAGATCTCTCATTATAATCAGAAATATGGATCCATATGGTACAATGCCAAAAGTAGTAGATAAGTAGACAATTTATTGGGCTTAGTGGTTAAGATGAGGTATCAGAATACTGAATGACCTATTCAAAGAGGGCAGAGATTCATATAACAAAATGAGCGAGTTCAATCTGGGGGGACAGGCCGATCTTTGGGAATATTTTCAATTCAGACATTTTATTAGAGGGAAAGTTTACTTCCAACATGAAAAAAACGCAGTAGAGCGCTACAACTGCCAACAATGTTTGATAAAGCATCAAAGTGGTAAGAGTTATGTCCTTGGGTAAATAACAATGATTGTAAAAACCTCCAGAGGATATGGGGAAAAGGACCTGGGCTGTATAACTGATGAAGGAATATGAGAGAGGATTCTTTCCAACAATGCAGAATACACCCCATGAAAACTAAATAGAGTGGGTCTAATTAAAGACAGTTGTGTTGGAAATGTAAAACAGAACCTGGTACATACATACATGCATTATCGGAATGCCCCATGGGTTTTCCCTCATGGAAGAATGTTCTTGGTTGGATGGTCAGAATGTAAACTTCCCATAGCACCAAGGTTGTGTCTCCTTAGGGAAAAACTACAGGACCACAGATTGACTTCGTTTCATGCTCCCCTTCAAAGGAGAACCTACAGGTGCCCTGCAACGCCCAAAAAACTGTTTGGGTTGTCCCTTCTGGGTTACTGTAGAAACATGGTGGTTCAACATAACAGATTCTATCGAAGGCAGCTTGTGGCATCTGTAGATATAAACGGCTTATTCTAAGGTAACAAAAACAACAATTCATATATTCAAGCGATCATAAACTAATAAAAACATACCTATGGATATTATATTCCATGTTTGCCAATAGATCCTCCTAATGTTACACAATGGACTGAAATGAAAAGTGTCTCAAGAACTATTGGATGGATTGCCAAAAAATCTTACACAGGTATACCAGCCATAATTTTCTCCTTTCCAACTAAATCTCAATGTCTACGAGACTGAGTTGGACAGGGACAACATTCATGGTCCCCAGAGGATGAATTTAAAATAACTTCTTTCTATCTATCTGCAAAGCTCGACATTCCCATCAGTTTGTGTTTAGTGTTACTTTACAAATGTTAGAATGCTAACAAACTAATCAAGATGGTGAACATGATCATGGTAAACATTTTACCTGCTCAACATCAGCATTTAGCCCAAAGCACCATTGTCTGTAGTGCCTTTAAGTACAGCCTCACAGAGCTGCTAGCATAGCTGTAGATGCTTGTGAAACCCAGTAGTGGTTTGTAAGCCACTCCCCTGGGGAAGGTATTGATGATAAGATATAGGCTATCTTCATCAGATGTTATTTTTATATTTACATTGTTAAATGTAGTAGTAGATTTCTGAGAAAACCTTAAAAGGTTTAATGTATTCCAATTAGCATTACATTTGTGTGGCTTGTTTCTTATAAACACAGTAAGTGTTTATCCATAGCTTATAATTGCTAAATAGGTTGAAGGAATGAGTCCTGACTGAAACATACTGAAGAACAATTTTAGAGGATCATGCAGGAAATTCAAGTGCAGTAAAAATATCAAGCCTGGCCTTCATTAGTGATGTGTTTTTGTGTGATTTGTTACGGTATGTTGGGCTCAGGCGGTTGCACACGAGTGTTGTTGAGTGGACTTCTGACAGGTGGTGTCACTCCTACGCGCTGCAAGCCGCTCAATTGAGCGGTGCAGATGGTGCGTTGCGAGCTGTGTATGCCAACAGTTGCCATTTTGGAGCTATACCCCCCAACTCCTTCTTCACTTTGAGTATTACAAATGATCCATTTACTTCTTTAGGAAAGAATGGAAATGATCACAAGCTGCGACATTGTGTTTTATATTTACAACATAAATAGGAAATTATAATGTTGTGTAAAGACTAACAAAACAGAACAGCAAGACCAGAAATCACTGCGCAAAACACTGTTGACAACAAAGCCATGTAATTAATGTGAACTGAAAGAAAATGATCAGAGTTACAGTATGTACATTAAATTTCATGAAGAAGCAACAAATCTGAATGTGAAGGTTGACATGGTATGTCTGCACTCAGTCCTTAACACAGCATGCAGTCTGAAAGAACAAAGGCCATGTGAATTATGTTGTATTAAATACGTGTTTCACAAAATCAATAAAATATTCTAAGAGTGAAATAGTGTGAACTGATCAGATATTGTACATGTTTCTTCACTGTAAAAGTCTTTTTTTTACACTGTTATGTAACACAAATGGTCCAAATTGTTGTTGGCTACATAGCATGCTTTTTGAATACTGTAAAGAAATAGCAAATGTGTAATTTACAAATAGTTCAATATTTTGAGAACACTTACTCACTTTCTTACTGAGAATGAGATGAAGATTGATATCACTCTCATGTCTGGATGCTAAATATGAAGCTCATCAGCAGTCATTTAGCCTAGCTTAGCATAAAGACTAGAAACAGGGAAACAGCTAGCATGGCTTTGTCCAAAGTTCACAAAATTCCCCATCCAGCACCTCTAAAGCTCATTAATAACACATAAAGTTTACTCTGTACACACACAAAAATGTAAAAAAGACAAATTGTGGAGTCCCGAGAAATAGTTACGGCACGTAATTTACATGTCTGTTCATGCAAGGATTAAAAAAATGGGTTTAAACAAGTTAATTATTGAGCTTAGAGGGGCTGGTAAAGAGATCATTTTCCACCTTTGGAGAGAGGCAGGCTGGTTACCCCCCGTTTCCAGTCTTTTATGCTAGGCTAAGCTAACTGACTGAGTGTTATTGATCTTCTCATCTAAATCTAAAGAAAGCAAATAACTTACTTCCCAAAATGTCAAAATATTCCTTTAAATAATGGCAGTGTATGACAGAATGAGAGTTTTATAAAATGCTGGTATTCCATCAGCCTCCCTCCTGTTAATAAAAACCGGGCTTTGAAATCAATGTTACTTTCTGACATCCTTACACAGTGTTAAATCCCCTGTTAGTCATAGGAGCAAGGTCACAGCAGTTCCAGCGTCCACTTCAAAACAACCAGTGAACAGTTGGTGGCATCAGCTTCAAGGCAAATTAAAGGAATAGTTTGAGATTCTAGGAAATACGCTTAGCTGTTTCTGCCTGCTTCTAGTCTTTATGCTAAGCTAAGCTAACTGGCTGCAGCAAATGTGAGAGTGGTATCAATGTTCTCGTCTTACTCTCGACAAGAAGGCAAATAAGAGTATTTCTCAAAAGACTAAACTATTCCTTTAAGTCTGCTTTCATTTCCCTAAAGAGCTAATTAACTAGAGATGTAATAATACTATGAATCTCTGTCAGCTGTCTTGTCATTAGCGATACGTTGTGACCACATTTTATTCAAAACTATAGGTACAGTTATAATAACTGACCCAGAGCAGTGTCCTCTACCCATAATGAGATTCTGTGTCTCCTCACAGATGAGCAGAGAGTAATTTACAGTACATGAGTACAGTCTTTGTAAAATACATGTTCTGTAGTTTCCTTGCACACTGCCTGTGACAGTTCTCTCATGAAAGTCTTCACTCGCCATGATAAAAAAAAGTTCATAAGGGTTTTACCATATTATGTTCCTTACACAGAGAAGTGTTCACTCGTTCAAAAACAAAAACAGAAATGAGCTTAAAAAACATCATAAAAAGCATTAATTGACGTAGTAAAGCCAGTAGATCAAGTTGAAGAGGGAGAAGCTGAAGGGGAATATTATCCGTGACCATCTGTCGATGGCGTTCACATCGGTGAGGTCTGGGATTTTGATTTTGAGCTGCGAGGATCGTCTCCGCAGACGGGTTTTCTTAAAATGTGCGTTCCTGTCCATGCTGAGGCGGCCCGGCTCTCGCGCCGTGCTCGGCTTCCTGTACTGGACCCCCGAGTTGTCGAACACCATGGAGGAGGAGTTGTGGGTCTCGCTCACGGTGGTTGTGATCTCGTTCCCTCCCACCTCGTTGTGGATCTCCAAGGTTGTCAGCAAAATGTTCCCCTGGGAGTCGACCTAGGCACAACAGACAGGAGCGCTGTTAAAAATGGGCTGTGAGCTGAGGCTGAGTGACTGATGACACATGTGCAGCATGCGTCAGGCCCCGGGGCCGGCGTCTTCTAGCAGGCTGACAGATTACAGCCTGGGAAACAGAGAGCGGCCTTCAAAACCAGGTTTCCTGTCCCAAAGTTAAATCACTTCTCACAAATCAGCTCAAGGTTGGACTGGATGGCTCTAATACTCATGTCATGACAGCTATTGCTTCCCACACAAAAAAATATAAATCATTCAGACCCAAGTGGCAAAAATAGAGGCACAATATGTACACAGTAATATAACAATGTGGTTACAAGACATGAGAGGAAGTGACAAGGTGAATATTTATCTTTCTCACTCTTTATACTTCAGTGCAGACTAATGACACAAACTAGACTTATTCCACGATGTAACAGTAAACATATGAACATTTGGAGATCCACCTCAGACCTCATGTATATCATATAAACAGTATTTTATTACAGCAGATTCCAAGAGGAGACTACTTTAACATAGAGATAGCATCCTAAACCTAAAGTGATTGTAAATAGTGTTCGAGCTGTGTATTACACTGAAATACTCTCCTTTATCATCCGTATGGAAGCATCACTGTGTAATTGAATGGTAGCATGCTAGGGTAATATAATATATATCATATTTACTTAAAGATGGAGTTTTTGTTATAATTTATACAACTGCCAAAGAAATTCGACCTTCATTTCTCTCATTAAAATATTTCCACATAAGACACCTGACTAACTTTCTCAAAGTTTCTTAAACAGCCATTTTGTTCCTACGTTGGTTGTATTCTTAATAATGGAGATAAACAGCATATTTATTCCCTTAACATGTATTACAGATAAGACCATAAGATGAATGGTGAAATGTAATTTTTATGTTGGTGTTGTACAAAGCAAAGAGGTTGTTTTCTGCGTATGTTTTGGTCTTGTGACCTTCAAACGGGGATACTAATGTGTGCATCTTGATTTATTGCTAAATCCTCGACTTTATTTATCAGGCTCTAACAGACAAGACAGGCGTTCATGTGGAAGACAGAGGAATTTAACAACATTTGGTATTTTGTTATGAATTTCAATTTTTTTTAGATTATAGAGTGGTTTGTTTGAATTTACTGTACAGGATATATCATTAGGGTCACACACACACACACACACACATAAAGACAATAAAATAATCACAGAGGAAGAGGAACATACTTATATGTGATGGTGATAATGGCTGAAATGGCTGGTTAAGATGCTGTGGCCATAAAGCGTGTTAATTTGTTAAATGAGGAGGTCAAACTTTGCCCTGCAGCAGCAAAGTTTCAGTGGAGGTTTCACAGATGTGACACAACAGGCAGTGACAGACACTCACCCTTTGTGAGTGACCGCGCCCTTGTACCTGGTTGGACTGTTTAATAGACGAAGACTTGCAATTGCCTCCTTCCAGTACGGACTAGCCGGGAGAAACACAAACAGAAACCCCTTTTGTCTGAGCTCTGGTCAGGTGTTCGCTGAAGCATGGATGTTTAGTGTCCAGCACTGAATTTCTCCCAATGTGCACATGATATAGATGAGAAATAAAAACTGTGTTTAAAAAATGCATCATTACTAAAATTATAAAATTGCAGAAATGACAAATCTTACACAAAGTTGCTTTAAAAAATAAGTGTGTAGTATTTAATGACATGTAGCAGTATAGTTGCAGATTGAAACTCCCTCACTTCACCTTCCCATTCGAAGCACAAAGGAGACTACAGTGGCTACGAAATACGCAAAGGGCCCAATCTACAGGCAGTGTTTCTGGGCTACTGTAGAAACAAGGTGGTTCAGCATGAAAGCCTCCGTGGAAGGAGAGAGCTGTTACCAACGTATTCACATTTCATGGTATAAATTTGGGTTAAGAAGTACTTTTATCATTATTACTGAATCGTGGTTGAATATTTTATTTTTATTGAACTAAGTTTTGTATGTAAGTGTTGTATGTAGTATAGTAGCATGGTGAAACATGAGTGGGTCTTAATGTTATTACTTAAGTGAAATATTTTTCATGATTGTACAAATATGTTACAGGATGATCCTATTATTCTGTCTTATATTTAAAAAAAGAAGGCTTATAGTTGGCAGCCGGCTGGTTCCCAACCTATACATCACTCATTAAGAAAAACATTTTTTTAAACATTTTAATTGAAATGAAAATAAAAATTAGTATACTAGTATTAATTATATATATAACAAAACTAAATAGAATCCACTCAAAATACAGGAAATGTCTCTAGTTTTAGTGTTAAGCTGGTGCTGATTTCACCAGTGTCGCAGTGTCACTTTACTTTTTAGGGTCCCTCTGTGAGTGCTGGCAGTCTTACCACTACTCATTTAATCTTGCTCACTGAAACACTCCTGTCCCTCTCTCTCTCATGCCACTGTGCCTGCTGGTTGAACCAGCTCCACATCTTTACAGCTTTATAAAAGTTTTCAATTTGATGTGAAGCTGCAGCTAAAGCCTGTATGGAATTGTTAGATAATGGAATACCCTATCACCCAGAGCAACCTCAATTATGTGCCGGTCGCTGTAAATGTCCCTGGCAATTCTTTTGTAGAGGCCCTCATCTGTGCTGTTTCTTCTGATCTTCCTCTGGTGGGATCAAGATCTTCAACACCCGATCCACCATGTGAGTTAGCTCCTGCACTGATCCCAGTGCTTCTGTTGACTACTCTGTGGTCAAAAAAGGCTTTTATTTTACTTCCCACCCTTTTCCAGCAGGATGTGTAGCTGGATATGGCCTCTCATTTATTTCACAATCTCAGATGCTGATTCTTCTGTGTCCTGGGAGGTGCTGGATAAAAGCAGGTTATGTTCTTTTTCTCAAAATGTCTGTTCGTTCAGGATGTTTTGACTGCTTCTGCAGTTTTATCGAGCTTCACACAGAAGAAACGTCTTCTAGTCCATCCTCTTCTGCCATGTCTCCCCAATTTCAGCCAGCTCATTGTCCTGCTCTACTGATTTTTCCTTTGGTGTTTTAGGTTCAGCAGCTTCCATTTTTAGCGAGCTGGACATGCAAGTTATTTTAGCTTTGTTGTACTAATGTTCTACATGTGAAAGACCAGGAGACTGGCGGTTTTCTCCTCTCGACTGCCTCTGCTGCTTTCACAACTTCTGCAGAGCTCTGAATTTACCCATTCTCTTCCACCATGATGTTTTTGTCACCTTTTCTATCCTTATGCTCTCTGGAACACCAGTCACCTCTGCCAAAGTGTGTGAAATAATGTCACCCAGACACTGGCTGACTTCGATTTCGGGTAAGACACTCTTCTGTCATCCATCAGATGCAGAAGAGCTTCTGGATGATTTGGGAGTGTGTGTCGAATGCATTTCGCCGACCTTTTCTTGGATGCATCTATAAATGTGTATACACATGGTGTAAACTATATCTACACTCATGTCTATTATTATTTCCTTTGTCAACAGATCCAGATTGCAGCTTGGCTCACTATACTGCCGGCAGCTGGTTCAGGAACCGCTCGAGGAGTGGTGAAGCGTCTCTGTTGTGACCAGTGGAAAATCCTGCTGCATCTCTCCTGTGTTCATAATATTTATGGTATCGGCTGTCTGTAGTCACTGTGTTCGTCTCCTTGGAAAAAGTCAGTGTGTTCTAAACACTCTAAACTCACTGAACAGGATTTGTGTCCTAAGCTACCAAACATAACTAGGACTGATTAGGTTAACTTTTTTTTTCTGTCTTAATTAAAACGATTTAAGAGTACACAAACAGAACAAAAGTGCTTGGCTAGGCCTGCTTCTAAATAACAACAATGGAAAATAGGGAATACAAATTAATGAATGAATAATAATTTACTTAATATTGAAATCAAAATTATAGAAAATGAAAACCAAAGGGACATAATTTCGTATATCACTGTATCCAAAATAAGGGATGTTTTGAATGGTTTTTACATCTTAAAGCAGCTATCTGCTTTGTTCTGGGTTAATTATTTGACTTATGAATGTGGAACTTTTCCTAAGAAGGCACAAAGTTTTCAAAGAGTCTGATCTCATTTAAATATGCTACACCTGAGGATACTATAAATTATCTGCCACTGTTGCTATTGTTTTAACTGTAATTCAATTTGCAATGATGCATTTTTAAACAAGGAAATAAAAATATACATTTTAAGGGCCGCTCCACAAGCTTTACAAATAAAGGTTAGTTTATTAGTCATCGAGGGCACTACTCAAGGTTATTTTGGCTTGGACTCTGAGATTACACATTTATAACAGAGAGCCTGTGATATGAAAGAGGCACTAAAGCTCAGGATATCAGTTTGATCATTTTCTGTTTTAAATCTGTCTCTTATGAGTGACAAACTAAATTTCTGGAGCACCCCTTCAATTCATGTGCACACAGATTTTCAGAAATTCAATTTCCATTTGACTGAATGATTACAATTTAATATTTGGAGATGTGTACTTCCAAACCATATACTATTTAATGTTATTTTTATTCAAATGAATTATCATGGCATCAACTTAATAATATGGTCATGTTAAACTACCATATGTATAGTACATGTTAACAGTCTTATCTACATACAAACTGTACTGCTGATGGTTCTTCTGCTTATAGGAACAGTAAAGGTTGACTTTGCATTGTCTGAACCTGTGAAATGAGTGTAACTCGATTTTTTGGTGTTTAGAAATTATTCTTACCTTGGGTCTATCAAATTTTTCCCGGTCATTATTGGCCTTCTGTGCTTTCTCAGCGAGTTTCTTCTGCATCTGAGGACCTCTTCCAAAGAAGATGTAGTTGACGAAGGCATATTCCAGCAGAGCCAGGAAGACAAACACAAAGCAGCCCATCAGGTACATGTCTATAGCTTTGACGTAAGGGATCTTGGGCAGAGTCTCTCTTAAATGGGTGTTAATGGTTGTCATGGTCAGGACAGTGGTGATCCCTGGAAGAAAAGAAAAAAAACAATTTATAAAAACATAGCTAATCAAATATAAGCTGCATGGTCATCAAAAAATATAGATGCAGATCTCCAGAGACAGATGATAAGAGATGCTTGTGATGGAAAAACATTGAAGAACGTGAACCACTCAGTTGAGGAGAACAAGCTCAGCAATACATGTGTAACACAGTGCAGTGGCCAACCCAAGTCAGAAGATTACCTCCTGTTGGGGGATCTTTAACACAAACCTAGCTCTACGAGATCTACTGGTGTCCCAGATATGGTCATAACTTACACAGCTACATGTGTGAAGATCCAATTGGGTGGTGGTTCAGAACAAACTCTAAGCCTACCAACGCTATCCTAAGTCATGTTGAATGAGTCACACACATTGTATAAGTATGTAAGGAGACACTCTGTCTGTTACATTGTTCTTAACCTTGCTCTTCCATAACTAAGAACAACCACGATATGTTGGGTGATCAGTGTTCAACCTTATCAGCTGCTAAAGACCTCCTTTAGGTTTGTAGAAAAGTTCCCAGTGCTGATGCTGACTTCAGTAACCAACAAGATAATTATCCAAAGACAGTTTTCTAACAACAAATGGAGTGAAGCTTGGTAGTTTTTACTAACTTGCTCATGTCAATGGAAGCAGTCAGTGTCTTTTGTTGATTAAAAGTGATCAAATGTCATTTTAGATCATTACTAACAGCCTTTTCAATATTCTTGTACAATTATTATTTCAGGCAGATATTCTGTCGTTGTGCACAGAGAACTGCGTTCTCGCCCCCTGTTTGGGTGAGTCATAACTAATAAATTAAAGAATAAGGTTTAACATGCTATGGTGCCTGGCTTACTCCAATATTGATGAAGTACACTCCTTTCACCTTTGTGCACGAAGTCAGTCGCACAAAAAGGCTATGGGTACTTTGTGATGTTAATAAATACTCTACTGTATGTTGCTGTTACTCATAGATACATTGCCACCACTCAACCTTGCTGCTAACTTATCCCAGTGGTTACCTGAAACAAAACAAATCTCCTGACATGTGTAAAACTGTTGACAGGACACCTCAAACTGTACACAAGGTAAGTTATTACAATTATTAGTTCTTTGTATTTAGATTTTTTCAATTTGCAACTGTTTTCATCTTCCTAATGTAAAATCTATAGGCTGAGAGGGAGGCGGAGCCTGGGAGAGAAATACACATGTGCAGCAAACAAGGAAGTGAGAAAACTTTTTGAATCAAGGAATCATGGGTGAGTCTATTGATACTTTGTCACTTTGATCGAAGAGTGGACATCAGCTGCTATGGAGTGGCTTTAAATTATTCACTAAACAGTCAGTGATGCCACACTCCATGTGGAGAAAAATAACAAGTCTCTTTAAACGTTTCTTTAATTACAACTTTAATTAAAAATCCATTGGTGGAGCATCATAGGGGCTAAAATGAAGGTTTACTCATAAGCATGCTATTAGCTCATTAGGAGAGATCACTGTACTCTCCTTTCAGGGTCTTACCATGAGTCATTTTCATCTCGTACAAACATTTTCATCAAACCTGATGAAAAAAAAGCCTTCAAAATTGTTCAGATCAAAGCTCCTGTATGCCTCGTCTTGGCAAATTTCCTTAGCTTGGATAAGCAGAAAACGCTCCACTATATGGTTTACAGCTCATGTAGCATACAATGAGTGAACAGACTCAGCAAATACACAACAAACAGCGGGGTAGTAATTCTCTCTATAATGTGCACCATCGACAATAAATGTGTCTGTGTTTGTGTCTTGTGGATGGCTCACCAACCCGGACAGTGTGTCTATTTCTGTCGACTCAGGCTTATATAATTAAAACAAAAATGTTGCACTGTACAGTACTGTATGTGTGGGGGTGTTAAGAGCACTGTGGGTTTATGGCATCGATTTCAGCAGAACAAAGGGAAGAGCAAGAGCTCTGAAGAGAGGGTTACTCAACAAATCCCTGAAATATTTTCAGTGCAGTACTGTCGAGTTTACTGTTGTCTCTGACATTACATCAGTACCGTACAAATTACGCAGTGATAATCACAGGTGACATCTTGTAGCTGACTGTTACTGACTGTTACTGACTGTTACTCCTCCCACAGCAATTTCCCAATCATAGCCTTAGCAACAGTAACTAGTCACAGCAGATCTGTGAAGATTTGGACTATTTTAACTTGTTAAAGCATTTTGCATATGACTATATAAGAGTGGTATTAGACAATTGAAGAGCTTGAAGTGTAAAAGTGCAAGGAGTGGGATAGTGTGATAGTGTTTATCTGCTGTAATGCAAGCTCAAATCCTTTAGCATGTCCAGCTAACTAGCTTACTGGTAGTAAGGGTTCCTTAAAGGTCAAGTGTGTAACATTTCTAACAGCTCTATTGGCAGAAATGAAAAATAATATTCATAGGTATGTTTTTGTTTGTGTATAATCACCTGAATGAGACATTTTTATCTACAGACACAACAGGTTGCCTTCCGCTACCATGTTGAACCAGTTGTAATACCAAACACTGCTGGATACCACTGTAACCTACACACTGGACCTTTAAAAGAACAAGAAGATTGCCTAACTTAAGTGGTTTGTGGTGCTACAAGTTACGTTAAAAAAGTCCCATTCAAGGCTAGCATATACATCGTCTTTCCCCACTGTGCGGCAGCTGACATAGGATGCTATCAGAGTGTAGCTAGCAGCTAACACATTAACTTTGAGGACAAGACAAAATGTTCACTTGCTTCCTATATCCCACCCACTGACATATTGCTCATATTGGTATGGCTGATCGGTGTATATTCTCCGATAATAATAAATAATGGCAAGCTAGAAACCTTTAGAAAAATCTATATTTTCAGCAAACCAACTGAGCTAACATTAGCTTAATTAGCAACTTAAAATAAAATCTGCCAGCGACAACTTGAAATGAGACAGCTGTTTTTTTTACCAGTGTATTTGAAAGGAAACATTGTTGTGCCACTACCACTTAGTAAAAGTGTAATTCCAAGTAAATACACGGTATGATCTCTTAACGCCCCACTTCAGACGTCATTATCCACTGCTCATATATAAGGTCTGATAGGTATCCCTACAAATTTAGTTTTCTCAGGATACTCATACCACCATAATGGCTGAGAGAAAGGAAACCTATAGTAAATCACTATGTAGACAGTGATTGAATTTAGTCAGTACTGTAAGTGTTAATGCTTTCTCACGCCATCGATCTGACAGTGTCTTAGATGATGGTCTTCTCAATGAGGAGGCGTTGCAGCAGACGTCCCCTGTCCCCTGAACTGGTCTGACCCTGCTGGGGTGCTTCCAAATCTAGCTGCTCAGCGTTCCTCTTAAAATGTACTACATTCCTACACAAATGAAATCAAATGAATGCTGCATATCACGCTCCTTACACAGTCAGTACTTTGTGAGCATAGATGCTGAATGTGGATTTCCATTAGGGCAAATATTTTAGCAGCGATCAATGCAGTTGGGGGTGGTAGGGTGTTTTCCAGTGGTGAACTGAGCCTCGTATTTCTTTCAGTCCCAGAGGCCAGTGGAAAGTGTGAGTCTTAGACCCAGTTCAGTCTCCTATTACACCACAGAGCAGCAGCCTCGAACAGACTGAAAGGAACACACAGCCATGATGAAATGTTTTTAATCTGGCATTAACTATTCTCACATATGGCTAGAGTGTGGGAAGAATTCACAGATAGTGCTGATGAAACTGTCTTGTCACATTGCAATCTTTTCCTCGATGTCCACTACCCTAGGCTGTATAATTTGAAATGCTTTTGATAGTAGTGTTATGAAACCTGGGTTGTGGTGCCGTTTACATAACATTTTTGAGTAATATATATTAAAAAAGCTAAAACTAGAAACAAGTGTGACACAGACACTTTAATTAAAATGCAACTGTATGACGGTGAGCTGAGCTGACACAAGGACAGTAACTAATTACACATCTAGCTAGTGATAACGTTCATATTTTGTTTCTCAAAACATTGCTTCTGCCTTTTTAGACGTGTCTGCAAAGGATAAGATGAAATAAACTGTGAACCCAGCATTAACATATTATCACTTTGTTGTTGTTGTTGTGGCTAACTTGCTTATTTACACATTTAGCTGCCTAACACTCAGCTATTTTTACCAGCTAGTTGCTAACTGTGTCTTTCTACTGTTCAGTGCTTGTGTAGTAGTGCACAGTGAGTTTATCAGAGCTTTATCACCGCAAAAAAAATTATTGGTGCAGCTTTAAATCCAAACACTACTGCTCTGAGGTCTAAAAATGTATATTATATTTATAATAATAAAATTAAACTGTCCTCATTTTGCTAAGACTCCACAATAACATTGGAAAGGGAAGGATCACTTGCAGTCAGGTTCAGAAGCATAAATCAAACTGAACTGGAAAGGTCAGATCCACTGTTTATGTCCTCTGCTGGCCAACAACATCCAACCTATCATCCTCTCAGGTCACAGGGCGGTAAATTACATGAACTTGACATGATCTCCCAACAAACTCTTCATCTACCGTACAGCATCTATGAGGGGGAAGAGAGACCATCAATCATAAATGTACCTCACATAACAACACAGTCAAATTTTATGCTGTGTAGCCATCCATTCAGAACATCCTCATTACCTCCCACTTGCATGCCTTTTCTGTGTATCTCCTGTTTTTAATCTTTTCAATACTACCTCTGTGAGTGAGATGCTGAACAGCAATGGTAATGTGTTGGCAAATTTCCGGTGTAAGTGTTGGGGAAAGAGAGGGAAGTGAAAAGGGAGATTTGCAAATCACATTCTAAGAAGAAAAGTGGAGTGGAGGAGAAAAAAATGATCCTCCTTTGAGAGGAAAACACATTAGTCTTAGTTCTCAACAACGTAAACATTAAATGTGGAAGGTGTTGATGTCAGTCAGTGCTTATATCACAGTAATCTTTCAGTGTTTATATTGTATTGTATTTTTATGTAAAAGTGTATGCAATGTCACACCTGCATCAGTCACCATAATCAAAGACCTTCTGCAATGCAGAGGAAAACTTATTTTATTCCTGTAGAAGAAGCCTTTTTTCCTTAATATGTTCACCAGTTTAGTGTTTGTGTTTATTATGTTAAATTTGTGTGAAGAAAACCGTTTCAACTGGGGGACATTTTGAAAGGCTGGTAACATTACAATCTAGTGATCTATAACACTACGACAATTTTAACCACCAGCATCAAAATCTAAAACTACATCTCATGAGCTCAACAGTTATAACATCACAGAGGAAGCTGAAAGTGTTTCTGATGGAATATTTTACTGAAACTTCTCTAATTAAAAGATCCTGGTTACTCTGTTTTGATGAATAAAAGCTAAAAGCCTTTTTACTATTTGATTTCAACAGAATATGTCAGATTCTGTTTGTTCTTTAAACACCCTCTCCAGAACCTTGAGTGCTTTGTGCCTCAGACATTTGGTGCAAATTTGGTGCAAAGTTGCTCTGATGTATAATGCTAAATGTGTTTGATTATTTTTTTTTAAGGATACGTTTTTTTTTTCCTTTTATAACCTGAGTGTTTGATTCCCATAAAATCCACCTACAGACACATTTACCACAAATTCCAAATTCATTCTCTGTGGAACGGCAGGGTCTCTACTTTGATGATCCCACAGAGTCTTCTGTCTGTTTCTAGCTTTGGGACAGAGGCGGCCACTGTTTACACGCCTACAGGCCCAAACTATGAAACACAAAAGACATCTGACTGAAGGTAAAACTACAGAGCTGAGTTCAGTCTACTGCACAGGACATATCATACCTAATGCAACTCTGGCAGCCGAGGCATCATAATTTATCCAGAACGACACCCAGGATAGGATGGTGATGAGGATGGAGGGCATGTATGTCTGCAGGATGAAGTATCCGATGTTTCGTTTCAGCTTGAAGCTCAGAGACAGTCGAGGGTAGGCACCTGCAGGAAAACAAAGCGAAGAAGAAAAAGCCCTCTTTAATGCAAGAGGAACAGGGGGATATCTAGTACTTTGTTTTGGTTCCCATGGCAATGGCCTCATGAACAAGCGTGGTTCAAATTGCAAATCATCTCATGAAACTTAGCCTTGGGATTTTTTTTGTGTGCAAACACCACAACGCAGAGCAAAATATAAAACTAATGTTCACAAACACAGGAACAGTCTGACATTTTGGGAAATATGTTAGTGTTACTCTCTCACCCCTGTACGACAAATGTGAAGCTACAACTATTTTAGCAGCTAGCTTAGCTTAGCATAAAACTGGCTCTAACATGGCTCTGTTGTTTTCACACAGCCAGGCTAGCTGTTTTCCCGTGTCCAGTCTAATATTTGATCAAATTTTAAGCTAATTGTCCGCTGTATCTTCATCGTACAGATATGAGAGTGGTATCCATATTCTCATCCAACTCTCGGCAAGAAAGCAAAAGAGCCTATTCTACAAAATATCACACTATTCATCTGACTGACATTATTAGGCAATGAATAAATACATGGATGCATACTTATTGTTTACCTTTGTACGTCTCAGAAATAAGGAGTGATTAAGATCAACTTTATGAAAGCTGTGACTGGCTGTTGCTGTTGCCATAGTGACATGAGTTTCTACACCTGAACAAGACTGCAACTTTATTGCCCTATAATATTTACTTCTGTAAGCTAACTGAGTGACAAAACATACACCTGTGTTGATCCCTGTGTGCTAGACCCACCTACTGAGAGACTCTTGCATCAAGATTGACCCTGACTGTGATGAACTCAACCTCTCGGACCTCAACAATACAGCCATTA
>NW_023339674.1:22541173-22541573 GCF_004916995.1 Morone saxatilis | reverse complement strand
GCGGTAACAAATTTCCTGTGAAGACAATAAGTATATTATTATTAATAGCCCACTCAGTGTTACCTTCTCAGAAATGTTCAGACAATATCCATCCATGTAATTAATTCAGCTGTGGCGATAATCACTGTTTTGGTGTCTCTGAGTTTTTGTATTATAAGAGAATAATTCATGGTGTGGTGCCTCATGAATACATTACGTTACTGTAAGTACAGCCCCCAATTCTTTTATCAAGATCTTGAAGAAATAAAGGGGTAATTGCCTCTCTATTATTAATCCCAGTTCTGGTGTTATAGTGAGAGAGGTCATGGTATGATATAAGTCCAGTAATTAAATGCCTAATGTGTATATGGGCCCCCAGCAGGAAAAAAAAGTACAGGACATCTACAGGACATATTTTTTT
>NW_023339674.1:22533918-22541119 GCF_004916995.1 Morone saxatilis | reverse complement strand
TCTGCCAAAGTTAGAACAGTTCTGGTTATTTCAATGATTCTTATGGTATATGTGAGCAGCATTATTGTGAACTCACCTGTGGAAAAGACCACGTTCCTGGAAACCAGTTTGTAGTCGACTATGGAGAACTGAGGGAGCTCAATTCGTGTCACCCCCGTCACAGCAGTGTCTCCTCCTTTCCAATAGAACTCTATATCATCTGTTGTGTAACCATCTGCGAACAGGGACACAGGAAACCAGGCAAGGTGTGATTCTTAGGAGTGGAAACGCACTGAAAAGTGCAGCCGTCTCATCTTGTCGGAGGGCTAAAATTAATAATGTATTTTTATTTGCTTAAGTGAAATCTGGGGGCCTAATAGCTACAGTTGATTTACAGTAAGTCCTATGAATCACACAGACTCAGCTTGCTGTAAGTGCTGATTGCATGAGATGTAAATCTTTATGTGGATGTGTGTCACTGCAAGTGGACAGAGTTATACCACATGCACAGGATCCATAACTGTCAACAGTTTTAGCACAGACAGCCAAACATGTCATTAAGACTGATGAAGTTGGACTAATCATTAATGTGCTCTACTATGGAAATCACTGTCTGCTTAAAACCTTCTGGACTGACACAGTAGCTGTAACTGGAGAGGGTGAAGCAAGCAATCTCAATGAGATACGACAGCTTAATAAATTGAAAGCGATTCAGCAGTCTTTGCAGTTTCTGTGTCCACTAGATGAAAAGTGTGGGAACTTTTTTTACGAGAATCACAGCGCTGTTCATATTTTTAAGGGATGAAAAAGTACAGCTGTCTGCTGTATTTCTTTCCGAAGCACAAGATATGGGGCTTAAACTTACAACTCTCAATTTCCAGAGTGCAGTTCTGTTCGTCCAGCGGGTATCTCCTCAGATCCATCATGCAGGCTGCTGTCGTCGTGATTCTGGATGAAAACCAAACCAAAAGACAGGTATACATTGCTTGGGTGACCTTGTTTTATATGGTGTAAAGTATGATGTCGAATACAGGAAGTTACAATTGCAAATTAAGAGAGATGTGCTCTTTTACAGTCTGTGTAGTGAGAAGATAAAGCTAATTTCAAATAGAACAAATTATTACACCAAAACACAACATCTTAGCAATGCAGTGACATTCATTATTATTTGTTTAATGTCAGACTCTATGTCAATTACTGCTAATAACACTTCCAATTACTTTTTACTACTGAAGTGATATTGAGAATTCAATCCTCAGCCGCAGTGCAAATAAACATATGAGACCAGTTATGTGATATGAGCTGATGTGAGACCCGCTGAATTAGCAAGTTGTGAGAATTGCAGCTTAAAATGGCTTCGACAAAATCAATAAGGCAGTCACTTCAGCGCGTCTTGGACAGATTAGATAGCTATGGGACAGTGTGAAAGCCAAGTGGAAATGCAACCAATACTAAGCATTAGCAAGGGATTGCTGACCACGGGAGGTGGTGTGACATGTTGAAAATGTGTAAACACATCAGTTTACCCAGGATGTACACAGTATGAAATCTTTACTGCTCCCAATTGAATCAGACTGGAGTGTGAAGGCAGAAGAGAACCAAGCATGTATAAGTGTGAAGAAAAGTGTATCATATCTGGATTTGATCAGGATAGGAGAAACGTTAATGATAAAGTTTAATAGGCCTTTGGTTGCGATCAATGCTCTTTGAGTAGTTCATCCATATTTTCTTACGTAATGCCCAAGTGGAACTGAAATTAATGGTGATTATATCAGACACATACAGTAAATTCTCATATAATAGCCAATATTTAAGTAATAACTGGGGCTGTAGCTAACACGAACAAATAAATGCCAGTCACTCAAAATAAAAACACACTGATGGCGATGAAATTACATGCAGACAACAATGGCTCAATAATACATTTAGTATTAATTCCAACAACAACATGTTATATACTACTATCATACTCAAATTAATTCCAGTTGTTTCTTCTTTCTTCTGCCGTCAACACAACTCAACACTTTAACTGGGGAACAGTTAATGCACTGAGAAGGTCCACTGTTTGAGAATTAATGTTAACAACAGTGCTCACCTGAGGCCGTAGAGAACAGTGCCGTCTGGGTGTAGTCGGATCATACGGTTCTTAACTGTGACACCGTGAACAAAAGACTTCTTGTCATTGAGGAAGTAGGTGTCTGGGACCCAGAGCTGGTCTGCTACTCTGTTGTCCAGTGTCAGGTTGAGAGGGATCCCCGCATAGGCCAGTCTCTTATCTCTCCAATACTGTTGGAAGTACATAGTCAACGTGTAGTCCTGTGGGAGGCAAAACAGCATAATGTAGTATATTCAACAATAAATATGAGAAATGCAATAATACTTTATAGCAGAGGCAGTATAAATAAAGCAGACGTTTCAGACGTTTGCAATTTCTTCAGGCCAATAATGCCAAAATTGTCCAAACTGAAGTAAGAACTGACTTTCTTACAAGGTTATCAAATTCAGCACTGAAGGTCTGTAGCCCAGAGCTCGGGATGGATTTTTTTTCGTAACAGAGGTGATATTTATAGAATTGTCAAACAACTGTGATTCTCATCAGTCTGCCCTGGGTGACCATATTTCAAGACCTGTCTCAACAAGAAACCTCTCTCAGCTGTTCTGTGCACAAGACTGGCACTAGCCCTCAGACTATAGATTTCCATTACTGCAGGCACAGCATCAACGCTAGGTTTCAGCTAAGTGACTGACCACTTTTACCAGCATGCCAAACCTACACTGCATATCTCAAGGATAGATAGATAGATAGATTTCATTACATATTACCAGCCATACATGCAATGACATGAGGCTATTTCAATAATTTATTGGCTGTTCATTTGCAGCTAGCTCCACAAGTGGATCCATCAGAACACAAAAGCTTTTCCAAGCCTTTAATGGAGCTCTTTACTAGCTCACTTGGCTTTGTTCTGCTGACTAATGTTCTCTTAAATAAATAAGCAGGTCTCAGGAAATAAACAAAAACTTGGCCCGTGCTGAAAATGCTTACATTTCAAACCTCTGGTGCAATAACATATTTGTAATAAAGTGTCCAGAAATGCACAGATTTCCTTTGGATATAAAAATCAATACTAGTATTTATTTTTTTAACACTGAACTAATTATTACGACTGTGTGGTAAGCGGTGCTTGTAAAGTGCTGACCTCATTTTGACAAAGTAAAAAATTGCATTATTTTTGACACAACGCACACTGTGCAAATGGGCAGCTGCATCATACATAGCTGGCAGAGTGTAGGCTTGTTTTGTGTTTGGAATGAACGGCACTGCGTTATTTGACCGACAGAATAATATAATATTGATTTCCATGAATAATGCATTGTGTGTGTGTGTGTGTACAATCAGAAGACGTATTTTTCTCCTACCCTATGTTAAAAAGTTGCCTCTAGTTACTAGTTCCATCCATTTAATGCACTTTTAGTAAAGCCAGATAAAAAAAAAAAGAAAATCAACAATACCCCTGACCAGATTCCTCCTATATTTGCACCTAAAAAGAAGACCAGATACATTTTTCAATAGGTGTAGGTTCTGTAGTAATCAATGTGATACAGTATGTTTTCCAGAAAATTCCTGGCTTTGAGACTAGGCTGTTTTATTTTTTGAGTCTGTTTAGAGATGCCTTCGCCCTCCCAGTTCTCTTTCACCCCCTGTGAACAGAAGATGCCCTCATTACGCTCTCTCCCACACACAGCAGAGGTGTGGGCTGGGTGAATCAGCTTTACACAACAGCTCTTAGAATACAGAGATAGAGCATTACATCAACCAACCCTCTCACTCAAAGTCTGGACCACAACTATTTTAGTCTGTTTTAGATCTTCAGATCCCACTTCAGCATGTGTCCTTGGCTGCCTTAAAGATTCCTTTAACGTCTCAGATACAAAGTTACACCACATCACTCACTGTACACACTGTACAGTACACCCTCCTGCTTCCAGTACCTTGAGTAACCTGCAAGGTCCCACAGGGCTCTATTCCAGGCCTCAGAGTATTCCCCACAGGGGGTTTACAGTTTGTGTACAAGGAGACACCCTCTAGCAGCCACGCTGGAGGTCAGTGTTGCCAGCTCTTAACCAATGAAAGGTACTGGCTGCTACAAAAGGTATATGCATTTTCCATATGCCGCCATAGCTAAAACAACTGCTGTAACTCTTCTATAGGCAGCAATATTGTTTTTGCCGTGAATAGCGCTAAGACAAGCTGTGTAGTGTGTATTGAGAGGGGAGCCCTATTAACTGCATACCTTCAACTTCATAACACACCAATTAATAACCCACAACTAACTCTTTTTAACAAGGCAAATCACCATGGCACACAACAATTTGTTGAACATCTGAGAAATCCATCTTTGAATACTTGAATTCTTTAAATACTATTTTACGTCAGTTTATAGTGTTTATACAACTTTTTATATCGAAATATTCTGTTTGTAAAAAGAAGCAATGCCAAAGTTGTTGGCATATCTTTTTTTATTTTTAAGTTCTACATTGCAGTTTGCGCAATAATAATTGACCAATATGCTAGCAATTAGCTAACTAGCCAGTTGACTAGCTGGCCAGTGATTGCTGTAGGTGAAAGATTAATTAACTTAAGATGTGACTACATAAATGTCACTTTTATCTTTGTTAACATAGACGAGCTTAGCACATATATCCAATCACAGCAAAGGAGAAAGTTGAACGAGGTTCTGACCAAGGCTTGCTCAACTGTCATTGTAGCATAAATGATGGTCAGAATCCTTTAATTGTTAATGAGATGTGTTTATGTAAAATAATGATTAAATAATAAAAATGAATGATGAGTAAATTCCATTTAGCTGCTTCAGTTTCAGGGCCTTGGTTTTGTGCATGTCTTACTATGATACAAAAAACCTTATGAGGGAAAAAGAAGTCAATCTGAGCAACAGAGATTCTGCTGGGAGAACTAATCCTCCCACATTCACTCAATTTTAGCAACTAAACTGAAGACGATAACATAAGAGTTTTAAAGGGTGGAGGGAGCTGTGGTAACAAACAGTGTTGGCCTGAGCATGTCAGCAGAGACATAGTGAGTCAGGTGTCAGGTTATGTGCATGAATATGATCGGACATTCAGTCAGCTGATAGCCACAGAGCTACTGAATGAGCCAGTGATTGTAAAGCATGAATGAAACAGCTGATGCCAATCAACTAATGCAAACGGGACTCCAGTGCGCTGCCGGAACTAATGTTGTGCTCCATTTATGATTATAGTTTCTTTTTTGCCAAATGCTAACACAATATGTTCATATCGACGATTCCACTGAAAGTCATTAGTAATAATATTGAATTATGTTCCAGCTCTATTGAAAATGAACCTTCGGCGCAGACTGTCTGAAGAGTTTGAGTGTAATATTCCATCATATGGAAACTACATTACCAGCACCCATATCTGATAACCAAAAGCTTTTAAAGACCATCCCATGGAGGATTTCAAAATGTTAATAACAAAATGTTGAAAATACATGTAGATCCTCTTTTCTCTGATGTGTGTTTTGGCACCCTAAAGGGTGGTGTTGTTTGTTGTCAGATATGTAGACCACAAGAGACAGAAAGAGGTTTGTTCTCAGCACCAGTGAGTAAATGAGGCCCAGTGGGAGGATGAGACTGTCGTGTCATCTTCAGCTCGGAGAGTGCACAGTCTCATACTAGATAGACGTGGTTACTGTGTGCCAGTCAAACATCGTCTACGTCAACTTAACACCAAGATATCTGCTGGGAATACAGGAATAGCACTCAGAGACGCTTGCCCCGTGCAAGAGGGGGGCTTTTCATCAATCCATAAGACAGCTAAGAGTTCCCAGTAGAATTCAAAAGTGTGCTATATATGTTTTGCAAACCATGCGTTTAATAATTTCAGTCTCTGCATCCTCCCACACAACTTTTTATAAAGCCTTTCATGAAATGATTTTGTTCCTTTCTCCACCTTATAACAGGCTACTCGTACTATTATCTTATGAGAGCAAAGTCACAGGTGAGCTATTTTTGTGGAGTTGAGGGATGGGGGCTCAAGACAGGAAGAGACAATCTGTTAGGTTACTGAGTGATGTTTGGTCAGAAGTTATTCTTTCAGGAACCATCATTGGTTCAGACAAGTTGAAAGAAAACTTTTTAGTTCCAATGTTCATTTTTTTTAGATAAAAGGCATGTCATCTTTGTATTTGAAGAGGCAAAACAGTCTTAATATTGCATCTTGCAATACTACTATATATACTCTTTGGTTTAACCGTGAACTAGTCATAAGAACAATGTTTATCAGAATTTAGCATGAAGTGATGAATAATGAAGCTGTCCTCTAAGAATAACCACACATGAACCAGTTTAGTAAGTATATATGGTGCATGATTAGATACATTTAAAGCCTGTAGCTATGATGCTGTAGATCCTCACAAGACATTTCACCAATATATCAATAATTGAGGAAACAATTATTCATATATTGGTACGATGTAAAACATTACAACTGCAATACAAGACCAAACCCTAAAAGCTAACTCATTCCTAAAAGCTGACTTCTGTAGATGAAAACAGCTCATTCTAAGGTAACGAAAAACACAACGAATTCTTAATATTCAGGTGATTATACACTGAATGAACGACCGCCATACGGAAGCTGATGAGATTTGTGAAGGCTTAAAGCGGTCTCTTCTGTACAGAGGAGTAAGATGAAAGCATTCACACTCATCAGGCATTTAGATGTGGCCTTGTGAAGCTCTCCACACCATCACAGCTGTAAATGGATGATATAAACATTTTTGGTGGGGGTCATCCTCCCAGTTTACTTACTGCGCACTCACATTCCTCCACCCGTTGTGCCCCCTAAAATGCAACTGATAACTGAATAACTGATAGAAGTTCTTCGCGCCACAAATTACTTTCAACTGAATCCAGGTTGACTCAATTAAAAGGCAACTTGAAGCTCCCATTTTTAATTTTAAGCACCCCTGTTAGAGTGACGTTTAAATGATTTGCTGCAACACGAGGGTCCTTCCTACTTCCTTCTAGGGTCACATCCCACTACAAATAAAGAGTAACACACGAACAGCAAAGTTTAGCCGACAGTAAAGAAAGTAAAGTCAGCTATGTTGTATAGGGCCCTCACCTCAGAAATTTCTAGGCTGAGTTCTCCTTACTTGTGTAGCGGAGGGCTTGAG
>NW_023339674.1:22529567-22533893 GCF_004916995.1 Morone saxatilis | reverse complement strand
TGATTATACACTAATGAAGACATACCGAAGCTGATGAGATTTGTGAAGCTATAAAGCGTCTCTTCTGTACCAGAGGAGTAAATGAAACCATTCACACTCATCAGGCATTTAGATGTGGCTTGTGAAGCTCTCACACATACACTGTAAAATGGCATGATTAAAACATTTTTGGTGGGGGTCATCTCAGTTTACTTACTGCACTCAACATTTCCTCACGTTGTGCCCCTAAATGCAACTGATAACTGATAACTGATAGAAGTTCTTCCGCCACAATTACTTTCACCTGAATCAGGTGACTCAATAAAAGCACTTGAAGCTCCATTTTTATTTTAAGCACCCTGTTAGAGTGACGAGTTAAATGATTCTGCTGCACAGAGGGTCTTCTACATTCCTCTAGGGTCACATCCCACTACTGAGTAACACTAAACGCAGCAAAGTTTAAGCACAGTAGAAAGTAAAAAAGTCAGCATGTTGTATATGGGCCCTCACTAGAATTTCTAGCTGAGTTCTCCTTACCTTGTGAGTAGCGGGGGCTTGAGGCTTTTTGATGTGTTATGTGGCTGACTTTTTAACTAAGCCCTTCAATATAAATCTGGATGAACATCTGTAGTATAAGGGTACGGCTTGCTCCAGGCAGATGGTAGGTAATGTTAAAGTGTCAAAATGGATGGGTGTTTCAGCACATGATGGATCTATCTGCCACCTGACTCAGTGACTGTGGCTGCTGAACAAATGTGTAACAACACTGCTGGGAGGATCTGCTTTACAGTTGAAGGTGCCTGTGTCTCGACACTTATTTGAGAAGTGGAGAAACTCTGGTGAGTCGGAGTGATCCCTAATAGATGGACAAATATTACCTTTTGTTCCTAGAGTGCACTTGTGTAACATGAACATCTGGTTAACTTGGAGTTTTAAAAATAACAACAGACACAGAGCAATCTTAATTCTCAAGATAAAAATAAAAGAGAGCAGCGAGTAAAGACAGAAATATATTAATAATCTCATTTCCCAGACAAGCTCTGCAGCTCGCCCACACAGGCTATAACAGGCGGATACCTTGTGTGACTCTGGCTGTTTGAAAGCATGCTGCCAACACCTTTATGCTTTCCACTTCTCTGAGGACAGAGAGAGCAAGTTCTGCTTTGGTCTGTGCAAGAAGTATGACTGAGCATTCATCGAGGTCTTCAACATTGATCTACCACTGAAAACAGCTCTAAATCCTGCAATTTAGATATTTAAAACAAATAAGTGATAGAGGTTTACTTACAGTGTTAGCTGATTAGGCCAGATTAGTGAATGCAAATGACATGGCATTTTTTGTAATTAGCAACCTAATCTAATCTAAAATATAACCTGTAATCTAATCTGAATACGTTTGGAACAATTATCACACCTCATACTAAAAATGTTTAGAAATTTGAGTTCCACAAATATAATTTTTTCTCTTTCAGCATCTCAAAACATCAATGCAAATCAAATTAATTTTGCATACCAAGCATTTAAACTGGGCTAAATCAAATAACACAGACTGCCTTCTGTGAGTATTTATCAGTTTTTCCATGTTGAAAACCATTGTTGTTGTGGTTAACTGACAATCCCATGATGCCTTGGCCTGACCAGGAAGCAGTGGGAAACGGCTTGCCTGTCCAACAGTAACAATGCATAAGCTCATTATGTATAGTTCTATGGCTGAATAAAAGCTACAGTAACAGACGGGTTACTGGACCTGCCTCCCACCAAAACGTCTTTCTAAAACTACTTTTGTTTAAGTCACACAATTCCCAAGAGGAGAAAGCTTCAACTTAGTAAAGAACAGTCTGGTTCAGAGTGAGGTATGTGGAGCAGAGCTGTGGATCACATGGAAAAGCATCCGGCAAAAAAATCAGGGAGATGAACTTGATCTTGAGCCAGGTTTTCTCCTTTCTGCTTTTCCTTTTACCCCTTTACACCCGACACTGCAGCATAGACCACAATCACAGGTCTTACTTCAAGAGCCTCTGAACATCGCTGGTTGGGTCAAGCCCAGTGCCAGAACGCACACACGCTAAACAGACATTTTGATTTATTTGTTTTCTAATTTTCGTAAGACATTTTATTGACAGCCTGAGATAATGTCACATTTCAAAATAAGAGAGGGTCCAGTGTAGTGCCTCTGATCCAAGAATCACTGATCACTCAATAATCACAGTAGGTTGAGAAAAGTGCGACTGGACTGCAGAAAATACAGAGAGACACAACTTCCCCACTCCTGTAGACTCCATGTGAAGAAAGCGAGTCATGCGGCTAACTAACAAGACCTTCATTGCAGATCTAATCGGCCTGTTTCCCAGTCCTCTTACGGAACAACTCTAAACTGAGCCCTGACAACTGACACTGATTTACTAAATGTAGTCTCTCATCCTATTAACAGATTAAAAGTTACTGCAACTAACACACACAGCCATGCATGTGCACACATACACACACACACACACACAACTTGACAAGCAACAAAGCCTGGCATTTCAAAGGAGAGCAAAAGATATTTAAGTGAGGCTGATGATTTAGTCCAAAGGATTCACCGTCAGGAGTAGGTAATGCTCAGCAGTAATGGCAGGTTTGTTCTATTTTGACCCCTTCACAAAAACAAAACAAAAAAACTAATAATTCTATGTTGCTAATAAGATATGGTTTTACATTCGGACAGAATAATTAGGGTGTAGTTTAGCTGCTTTTTCGCAATGTCTGCCCAAGTTTGTGTCTTCTCTCAGTGTGGTATCATGAGGCTTTTGCAGAGGACAGATGTCTTTTCAATCAAGCTGTACAATAAAAGACTGACAGTTCTCATCTTCAGTCAGACATCAATATGAAGCCTTCAGTGAACTGACTGGACAGTGGACGCGTCACTCACTGGGCTGTCATTTGTGTTTGCTTCAGGTTTCAAACTGGAAGGACATGGCAGCTGTTCTGGAAATGTCACATTTCTACCACCAGCTAGTCATCACAGTAAGTTTCTGAATGAAATGGAGACAGAAAATGTCATTCACAAGTTTAAAACATTTTGAATGATTTTGAGTCATTACATCATCTAAACTCTCTCTGTAGATCTGTGATTGGTCAGAAATCTATCAACTGGGCTCAACAGATTCTCATTAGGCTTGAATCTTGTGAAAAAAGGTTCCAAGATATAGTCTGCTTTGTGATGCTATACTTTAACGCGTTAATTACGAAATTGTTCAGATAACATCTGAAATGGCTTTAGAAACAAGTTAGGGCCATTTAGAGCCATGACAACGAAGGCAATAAGAGAAATCCAAGAATCAGGGTTTTAAGAGTGTAAGAAACAAGAAACGCAACAGTTATGGTGACTCAAGCGGCTACAGGTACAGTAAATTAGTAAATTATTTGAATTATCAATCATTTCTCTATTAACTGTTTGGTCCATAAAATGTGGTGGAAAAAAAAATGTTGATCATTATTTCCTAAAGCCCGTATTCAAATGTCTTGTTTTGTACCAATAACACAAAGAAATTCAGGTTACAGTCATATAGGACTGAAGACCATATTCACATCATTTCATTAGCTGTAGTTCTGTCCTACTTGTGCCTCTCAAAATCTCTTGTTTTGCTTGTTGTCTTTTTCAGAATATCAGGACTTCAGTATTTGAAAATGAGGAAATATTTTATGTGAGTAATTGCATTGATGATTTATGATTGATTATGACTGAATTTAGATCCCTGTAGATCAGGATCACAGCCAAAAACATGTCTAGTTCCATATTATATTATATGACATCGGCTGTTAATAAGTTGATTGACGATGTGAATATAGTATACTATAATATAATATAGTATGGTAAAAGTACTACTACTAATAATAATATTGTGATTCTTTTGACATTTATTACAATTGCGATAGTATACAGGATTAGTGGGAATGGTCACTTTTGGATTTCATTTTCACAAAATCCTGATGATGTGACGTGTGACATGTGATGTGATGATGTGTGATGTGATGTGTTGGGGTCTGTATCAAACTTTCTTACATCTGGAAAACAAGATTCATATGCCAGGGGAATCTCTGCAGCACTACAGTACTTCATTAAAACGCTTTTCTGTCACATATTTTACCTTTATCAAAAATTCCACCTTCTATGATTTAGATAATGGACTTGGCCATTTTGATCATATTTTGATTAATTGTGCCGCCCTATTTAGTGTGCAAGCCTAATTTAAACAGTGGCTAAAGAGGTTAAGAGAAATTCAAGTTAATTTCCAGGTTCACAGCAATTTACATACTGTAAAACTTTATCTCTACAACGCCTATCTCTACAACGCCTCCCTCAGA
>NW_023339674.1:22524954-22529467 GCF_004916995.1 Morone saxatilis | reverse complement strand
GAATCTGAATCTGAATCTGAATCAAACACTTACTTACTTACTTCAGCAGCCTGCCCACATATAATCTGTATTTCAATGTAACCTCCCAAGATACATAAACATACCATATGCAGTTAGAGAACAATACATTGTACAATTCAATGAAAGGAATTCTCCATAAACACACAGGTTGTGTAAAGAAGCTACAAATGTCAAAGCCCCCTGGAGGGGGAACTGGAACGCAGCTTAGAAAGGAACAAAATGATGTTGTTCAGGACCACAGATAAAGTACCACAGTGTTGGTGGCGCCGGCTGCTCAGGATACCCTGATAAAAGTGATCTATAGCTTCAGGCATTAAACAAATAAATAAAGTCAGCAGTGCTGATGTGAGGTCACTTTGCCTTCAAGTCATAGCAGAGTCCAATATATTAAGAACAGCTTGATCCTTTTGGTTCCTGTGTGTCTGATACTCCATCAGGCTGGTGTGGATATAGTTGGGTATCTGGCCAATCAAACAGTACAATGCCTCATTTACAGAATGCAATCCTATCATTTGTATCAGGAGTGAATCCTTTTTAGCTCGAGTGCCGCTGGGAGTGTGTATTTTGTCCAATTCCTCCAGCAATCAGGAGATGTATTTTCCTCTGTCCTATCTGCATGCCTAGAACCATTAACACAGACGGTCTGATATGATCGCCACTGAGGAGGCCAAATGCTTTCATACAGTATCACTCCACAGACTCTCAAGTTAAAAGCGGGTGTGGTCTCTACCACAGAAATTAGGTTTGGCCCATTAAGTGCTGAGACTTAGTTAACTGATTATAGATTTTCTAAGCTAATGAGATAAAATATATCAAATAAAAAAATATATAAATATATGTTTCTACTTACTTGCTATCAAAGGCTTACACTAAAATGAGAGTTTTTTTTGCTTATTGTTGCATTTATGTCTACAATAAGAGTAGCATAGATTATTAGATTGGTCCATTATTTATTTGCAGCATTAGAACAGTGAATCTGACAAACAGAAGACATTATTCCTCATAAATGTATAGACAAAGTCTAACTGGCACCATTAACAGTATGCTGAATAAGTTATTAGCAGTTCCTGTTTCCAAAGTACCCGTGGATGTTCAGACAACTATCACAGGACTGCTTTGATCCTGCAGAAATCTTACAAATGTGATGATTCTCAGACAAGTTTTCGAGATAATAGGAGAGTCTTCTTTCTATGCCTACAAAGTAGATTTGTGGACCTGTATTTACAGAGATAATGATATCCTCTGGAGGTGTACGTCACACTGAATCTAAAAATATGTGTATCCTGTGCCATGTGGTCAGATTTGACTGAATTACGACTTTAAAAAAGGAGATGGATTTTGACACAAACGGCAGCTCACGTCTTAAGTCTCTCCCTCTGCCCCCTCTCCCCGCGGGGCAGTGCACGTCACACACCTCCTTTGTGTTTCATTTTACCAACTTCATCTGTATTTTCTTACACTGTTTAACGTGACAAACTAAATTTACTGGACCATTAAACCCATTTACAAAATATGAATCTCAGTTGTCACTGGCAGCGAGTGTTTAGTTCCTCTGTAGTTCTCACTAAGCTGCACTCTGTGAAGGGATGCATTAAAATGCACCGCGGGTACATTTCATCACACATACTTGTCAGGACAGCATGTCAGGGGCTATTTCCTCTTGGTAGCATGTGACAGGGCATCAAGCACTGTCAGCACTTCAGACCAATGATAGATGGCATACAGGCATTAAACTATAGAGCCCATGGTGTGCCAACCCCAACACACATGCACATACACACTGACACGCACATTTGAAGGTCTACTTTGTTTTTTATGTTTGAAAGGAGACGACGTGGCTGACCTCATCCTCTAACAGGACCATTAGGGCATCCACTGGAGTCCCACAGCCAGTGAACCAGGACGTAAAACCATACAACGAGCCATAATCTAATACAGCAGATGACCAAACCTCTCTCGACAATACAAGAGTGCCTCTGTAAACCGCTTTCTGTTTACAAACTAGACTGGAGGATGTTTGTATGTCGTCATTTTTGTACATTTTACACCACTTTCTAATGACTCACCTTTAAAGTGTTTAATTAGTATTAATAATAATACTTTATAGGTCCAGCCATTACACTTATAATCAGTTTACATGAATGAATGTGAAGATTCATACTGGCTATTGTTTAACCAATTCTGTACTACTTTCTGACGATACGTCATTTACCAAGGATTTATTTATTTATAGCTATCAGCTTTAAGCTATTGATAAGAACACTGTCAAGGTTGCCAGGTTAGTATGCAGAGCCATCTGGAGCAAACAGCATTTATTGATAACTTATGAGCATTTGCAGCTGCAGAATGGGTGGATTTCTGGAACAAAACCAGCTGAAGAGATTTTTCACAACCTGGCAACCCAAAACGTATCCTTAAAAATAGCCTATAACTGCTCTCTCAGTTACAGTTTATAAACCCTTTATAAAGGGTGCCTCACAGGAAAGTGGTACCCTGATTCTAATGGATTTAACCCTTTAGTATAAGACAACACTTTTTATTCATTTGTGTTGTATTAACTTTCAAAAATCAGTCTACAGAAGTCAAACAAAGCTACAAATCACTCTAGAAATGTGTACATAACTTACCATATTGACTTCTGACACCATGTCTATACTGGCCACGTCTATACTCATGCCAACAGCAACCGGTGGACCTTGAGACACACAGAATAAAGTTGACTATAGTCAAACAGCAGGGTAAAGACACATATCGGGGAGCCATTAGGGAGAAAAACACACCAAATGAGCGACCCCAGACATACCTCCAAAGTCTGGCCGAAGACGAATATCATATCCTTTCAACAGTTTATCCACAGTCTCTTTGACGTAAGACATGTTCCCAGGTTCGTTGACGCTGAAAGACAGAAGAGAAGAAAGACGGTAACTCTTGTTAAAGACGGACACCCTCACTTGTGTCCGGTTTCTGCCCCCAGACACTCACCTCTGGGCACAGCACATCACTGCCACGACCAGCGGCAATGAAAGAATGTCAAAGAGCCCTGTTTTCTGGGGTCCCCACATCCCTCGTGTGGTGCCTGGATGGATGGGTGCTGTCCAGCGTTCAACAAATGACAGAATGAAGAAGCCACGGTGCTCACACTCCCGCCGAGCTCCGTTAAATCAGGTGAGACTTCTTCCACATAGTGTGTAGCTCTGGCGCAGCCTGTGTTAACATGCTTCATGAGGCACAGGCGCGTTTACTCGGATGTCAGACGTGTCCACCCAGCAGCCGTAGAGCCTCACACGGGCTGCTCCGTGTCTCCATCCTCCGGTTAGCAGGGTTCAGCTTTTAGCGGGTTAGTTAGCTCACAGGTGCGCTACAAAATGTGTATCAAATATCCACTATTGCACTTCTAAGGCTACAAATCCACAGGTCCGCTGTCCGAGGGGTCCGCATGCGTAAAGTACACGAATATGTGGTCGCCCGGGTTCACAATAAGCCCTCACAGAGTGTGTTCACACTGAAACCAACTCCAGTTGGGAATATGACTCTTCATGTCAGTGTGCGCGAGGGTGCCCTGGTAATCATTAAAGCCCACGTGACGGACAGAGTGCATATAGAAGCTCATTTAAGTGGCTGTCCTGCAGTGAGAGTCTTAGACAGGGCAGGAGTTCAGTTATGTTAAGATGCTGACGGGTGGGGTGAGGTAGGAGCCCTTTTCTGAAACTGTTCCAAGAGTGATACTGTGTGTGTGTGTGACATAATGAGACACCTCCATGTTTTATTTTTGTCACAGCAGAGGGACGCTCGAGCAGCCCAAGTGTCTCTTGTCAACCCACGAGCCTCTCTGGTTGTTTCTGGTTGTCTGGTTAGCTAAAGAAAAACGCCCCCCCCGCCCTCCCCCCCCGTGAGTTGTTCGAGTCCCACTGCTGGTGTGACAAAGAGTGGGCAAAACTGAAGCATGGGGTGCAACCTATGAATTTCTCTACACTGTGTAACTTTTTAAAGAACAAATTCTTCCACGCATTCTTCCTCTTGCAAATAAAGAAAACATTGTTAAAACACGCTTTGCTCAGTGTTGGGCTTGCTGTTAGAGCCTTATTTGGTCTGTTATGACCAGTATGGTGGGCTAATATTAGGCTCGTGTTAGCCGGCTTTAGCTAGATGGACTGTTATAGAGGGCATTACTTGAGCCAGTGCTGACCATTGACAGTATATACTGTAATTAGGGTGCTGGCTAGTGGTCAGACTATGCAAACTAAGCATTACGCCTACCATTAGCTTAGCATTAGTCTAGGACAGCAGCCGTTCAGCAAAAATTACATAGGCCTCCTTTTAAATCTAGTTTAGACATTCAATTTGCCCAGCGCGTGATGGATAGAGATACAGAGAAATCTTCTGGCTACCTAAATGTTTTCAGGTTTTGAGAAAACGGATCAGTGGAAGATTGCAAAATGGGTTTGGGAGGGTATGTAGGCTGGCTGTCTATGGAGTCTGCTTAATAGTCTTA
>NW_023339674.1:22522816-22524854 GCF_004916995.1 Morone saxatilis | reverse complement strand
TCTTCTTCTTCTTCTTCTCTTTCTGCTCTCTCTCCCATCTCCAATATGCGATCACTGTGCGCGGATGGAGGTGACGTTCTTCAAAATTGATGCCAAACACTAAACAGTGCAATCTGCGTGTTGAAGTTTGACTGCGCATCGTCTTGTGTGGTAAGCATTGGCAACTGCGGCTCGGCGTCTGTGCAGCAGAGCGTTGTTATAGGCCAGCGTACTGTACGAGATGTAGTGGGACGTGTGGGCATTGGAGGAGAATAGGCTACAGTAGTGTGTAACCGAGGTGTGCTGCCGCTGCCGCTGCTGCTGCCGCTGGAGAGGACCTGCACCGGGATACTGTGGACTCTGAGAGCCGCGGTCGGCGGGGATGAGAGCAGGAGGAAGAGGTGTATTCACACTCTCCGTCCTATTGAAGGGCTTGTAGGGATGTGAGAGCATGAGTGAGTCGTGAATGCAGGAGGTGCAGGGTGCGTACAGTCACAGCTCCACTGAGGGGGTTCTACTGTATGTGAAGGGTCCAGCTGCAGAAGGTGCAGAGAGGATTGCGGAATTACAGTTTTGCGTATTTGTGGGGAATCTGGTTGTAGATATATTGAGTCTGTACAGGTAGAGGCATTTCACACCTTTGACTGGATATCCAGTGGTGAGGGATAGAGCACAGCTCAGGCTGCGTCCTGTCAGAAGTCATCAACTTATAGAGAACGTTAATTAGTGTCAATTGAATAGAGGCTCTTATAGTGAGCTGGCTGGGTGGAGGAGGATAGGACAGGCTGTTTGCAAGTCTAGAGATTTAAAAAAAGGGGAACTTAAACATGATCAGCTTTTTGTTTGGATTCAGACATCAGCCAACATCTGCAGGTCCTACAGATGTTGTCCTGTATTGTCCTGTAGTGTTTAGAGAGGCTGAATGTTGGAGATTGCTGCATTGGGTCTTGTTATACGGGCTCCACGTTGCTGTGCACTTGCTTCTAGGATGTAGTAGTAAAAACATTTGTGCACCGGGTAAAGATTTATCATTTGACACCCAAATTCATGCAGCGAGGATCAGATATTAGCTGCCAGTTAATACCTGCACAAAGCTGATTTCATTAGGTTACAATACTGTACATTTGTATAATGAGATAGATATATGGATTATCTGATATCTGAAATTTATTATTTTACTTTCCACTGTGAAACTGCCAGGATAAGGGGAGCTATACAATAAATAATTCTAAAGTTAAATTCTAATAATACTGCTTTGATCTGGGATAAAAACCAGTCAGTTATTGTAGTTTTAAACAAGTGAACATGTTTTGTTTCAGGAATGGGCAATGGAATGTGCTACAGCTTTGCAATGAGACGTCTGTGGGTCTGTGTCTTGCTTGTGAGCATCACCTGCCGTCTGAGGTAAGGAACTGAATCCTGTAACTTCGGACAACGTAGCGACACATTTTGAATAATTCGCCTCTCTGTAAATATAAACTGCTTCTGTGGTATTTGCGTGAATGTTTGGAATTAAATTAGACTGTTTTGAAAGTAAGTTAGGTTACATCACAGTACCACTGGTTTTAAGAGTTTTTCTAATTTGTGTGCTTATTTGAAAATCCTCTCATATCCAGCCTCTCTCAGGATGTAACTGGAACTCCTAAAGAGGCCGAATTAAATGACAACATTACCATCTTCACGCGCATCCTGGACGGACTGCTGGATGGTTATGACAACAGACTCCGCCCTGGACTGGGAGGTAAGCCCACTGGATATTCAAACCTCAGCACCTCTGCCATTTTGGTAATTAAAACAGTCACACATAAGCTAGATGAGAACTGATTGTGTCATTATGAATGTCTTTGGGGGGGGGGGGTTCTCTCTTTTCTAATAACTAACCAATACAGAAAGCTCTGCATTTTTGCATATAGATAAAAGATGCTCAGCCTCTGTATCGATAGCTCTGCACGAGAGATTACAGCCCGTCAGTGCACACAGAGAACAATGCACAGCACTGCAACATCTGTCTTCTGCTTATTCCACACAAGGGAAATGTGACTGTATTCATGAAGTCTTT
>NW_023339674.1:22522445-22522810 GCF_004916995.1 Morone saxatilis | reverse complement strand
ATCAGCTGTTTACATCTCCTCTAAGTATGATTTAATGGCTCTATAAAGACACACTGAAGCACACAGTGTGTTGGTGTGACCTTGAGAAAGGCATTCCTTCTGTCATTAAACAGCAGCTCCTTTGTTCTCAGTAGATGCCGGTCAAAGTCAGCAACGACTCAAAAGTTCTCATCATAAAGGAGAAATTCAAACATCTGGTTGAAGCAAGAAGTACAGAAATGTTTCTCTTCTACTGCTCTGTTATTTTAGTATTGCAGTGTTTTATGAAACAGTGTAGTGTTTAGATCATTACAGACAATTCTCCAGCTCTGTTCAGGTAACAATGTGGTACTTTAAGGTCACCATGTGCTGTATCGCATGATGGT
>NW_023339674.1:22520286-22522434 GCF_004916995.1 Morone saxatilis | reverse complement strand
TCAGGCCTGGTTTTGACATGCTGCATGCATCTGGAGTGTGCTGAGTAACATTACAATGAAATCAGGTTTCTTTCTAAATACCTAACAACATATGTCTAATCATAAAGTTAGGCTGTTTAGTTGAATTAAAAATGTCCTCTATGTATTTCATGTATTGGGTAAAAAAAATCTCACGTTTCATTAGAAAAGTTTTTAGTTTTTTCCTTAAAACGTAATGCCACTGTATTTTTTTTATATTACTACTAACTAGAGTTCTGACTCTAAAGTCAGAACTTTTCCAACCTTACATACAAGGGCTTTAATTAAAATGTGAAGAATATTGACTTTGGTGTGTAACTTTACTGAAACTGTTACAATGCTGTAAGCTCATTCTTGCTTTCTATAACTGCTTGTCCAGAGGTGACTGTTTCTTTCCAATGAGTGATTTTTTTGTTCTTAACCCGCCACATATTCAGCAATCTTTCTTATGGGTCTGAAGTAATCATAAGCACTTTGTAGAAAGCAAACAGTAATCCCTGTATGTCTGTACAATCTGCGATCAGTCTCGCTGAATTTTTCACACAGTTCAGTCTCAACGTGCAGAGTGCTTCTTCCTTTTTTATTATTCTCTTTTCATTTCTGTAATGTCACAGAAAGCAAAAACCTGCATTAGGCCTTCATACGTAGAACAGATGATGTTCTGAATAATAATGCAAAATATGAATGCATTGTAAAGGCTCACGACATTCTTTATCTATTCTCTTCTTACAGAAAAGGTGACAGAGATCAAAACCAACATCTTTGTCACAAGCTTCGGTCCAGTCTCTGACACTGAAATGGTAAGAAGCTCCTTTTATTAAGTCACGTTTTCAACGTCTTGAAGTCATTTGAGATATTTTATCCAGCCGTAATTTTATCACATAAAACAACCCATTCTGTATCAATGAATATCCTAAAATCCTATTGAAATATACTGAGTAGGGATGGGACAATATATGATATTAAGTCGTATCGGCAAATAAAAACACTCAGATACGTGTATCGTAGTGAATTTTCATTATCAGACATAATCTGAAAATATTTCCTCACGAACTGACTTGATTATATTGATTTCCTGATTTATCTTGAAAGTCTGACACCAAGGGGGGAGCCGCCATCTTTCAGTCGTATCAAATCTATAGCCTGTCACCACGGCTGAAGGCTCGGCTTGCACATTGTATCTCCTATGAAAAAAAACACAATACAATTTTGTTTAAAAAGGATGTCAACGGATTGTCTGACCTACCGGGTTATAACAAGAACTTTACATATTTCACCTTCATAAATTGCACCCACATTTAATCCAATTGTGTCATATCTGATTCATTTCATAATTATTATAATTATCAGCATTAACAAAACCAAAAAAATTAGTGTAGAACATTAAGGTGCAGTCAGTTATGACATACTGTGTATATATAATATAGTATATACTGATTATATCCATAATAAGTTATTTTCTCCTTAAATGAGGCTCCATGTATAGAAACACCTGCAGTCCTCTACCTTTTATCACATTACCCCCCATATACATGTACAGTAGTAACTTAATGTGTGTTTTCTTTTTAACATGTGTGAATTGTGTTTTTTTCTGTAGGAATACACTATTGATGTGTTCTTCCGTCAAAGCTGGAAAGATGAAAGACTTTGCTTTAAAGGCCCGATGGAGATGCTTCCCTTGAATAATCTTCTGGCCAGTAACATCTGGACTCCGGACACCTTCTTCCTCAATGGGAAGAAATCCATCGCACATAATATGACTACCCCTAACAAGCTACTGCGGCTGAAAGATGATGGGACTCTGCTGTACACCATGAGGTGAGCTCTCCCATGGTTGACCTTTAACACTGCTTTGGACCGCAGTAGGATAAACATGTTCTCTTCAGTCTTACAACTAAAACACTGACTCACAAGAGCTGATGAGTGTGGTTTAGAAATGTTGTGTAATCCAATTAGAAGTGGAGAGATGACTGAAACATCCATCAGCCTGTAATACTTGTTTGTTAATCATTTTTAAGACCCCTGCTGCTCTAATACAGCCCACACACTTATACTACATGTCTCAGTGGTGCATTGATGCATCATCATGTTGTCCTCACGCTGTAAACTGGAGGTCAGAGGAACTCGAAA
>NW_023339674.1:22519115-22520174 GCF_004916995.1 Morone saxatilis | reverse complement strand
CAGCTTCCATTGCACCAGTTTAAATTATGTGTAGACATGAGCTGCTATGGAAAGGCATAAAGTGCATCTTGATGGCACTTTCTGTTCCTTAAAAGTCACTTAAGAGGGTTTTTTTGTCGACGCAGAATAATCCATTCATTATTAGTGGTTATAATGGTTTATGGATGCTGTTTGTGAACAGTACGTTGCTGTAGAAGGAGACATTATATCCTAGATAGAAACATATAATTTCCACTTTCATGTCATCATCTTATCAGGACAATAAATCCCTCAAATCGAATAATAACAGAGGAAGTTGGAGGAAATGGACATGGGTAAATGTCGAAAATAACTATTGATCCACTGAGTTTAAAATTACTACAAATCTGCAGTGCATTTGCTAACAGTGCAAGCCATTAGAAATGGCTTCACGATGGCCCATTAATGCTTCTGTGTTCTGGGAACAAGGTTATTAGAGAAACATTTTATGCATGCGTTACTCTCCTACATTGGTTGTTCACAGAACAAGTAGTGTGCAGCGCCCTAGCTAGCGTACCATGGAAATACCTCTGGCAGAGTTTTGGTGCAGGCAGCTCCTTACAGTAATACACAATAGATCACAATCATTTCCTGTGAATCTAAAACATAAAAAGCACCTGTGTGAATTAACAATGATGGGAGCAATTTAGCTTTTTAGTTTCAGTTGGTAATTCATCTGATAGTCTACACTGTCCTTACTGGTCATCATGATTTATTAAGGAACCAGTACCTCATATATTTTACTTTACTAATTAAAGCCATTCAGCGCTGCCCATTTACTGTAAAGTCCCTTTGTGAATATTAGTCATGCTCTGAGCTATGCAAAGCTGCACTAACCTGGATGACCTGGATATTATCTTGTAGTCCTGCACTTTGATAATGACACACTTTATGTTAGTTATTCATTTCAAATAAACACTCATTTATAGAAGAAAACATTCTACTGTAATGCTAAACTACTGACAAATGGACAGAAGCAGATCATTACAGCAGTCTTTGTTGTAACTAAAATAAATCGTTTTGTCTGTAAAATAGTGAAAA
>NW_023339674.1:22518170-22518957 GCF_004916995.1 Morone saxatilis | reverse complement strand
AAATAAATAAATAAATAAATTGATTTCCTGTCCACTAATCAATTAATCCGATACTGTCTATTACTTGGTAATTGAGACATGCAATATGTTCTTGAATAGGAAATGAAGATAAAGAAGAGAGGAACACTTGGTATGCAATACACCGACACAAAGTGTGCTCTCTGTATTCCTCAGTTGAGCTTTGCTTAATAGTCCACTAGAGAGTGATGTAGGACATAACACCGACCCACTGATTAGGCCAGTAAGCAAAGACTGACTATCATACAGTATAATATTGTTCTCTGTAATATACCACGCTCAGTATAATGCAATGAATTCCAGACTCATCAGTATTTCTGTTCGGTTTCTATTTCCATCGATTTATTCACTATTCACATATTGAGGCTGCTGTGTGTTGATGTGGGGCATATTCCCACTAAAACAGCTGAGACAGCAGATGGCCTTTAATATACTGAAATCCCTCCTCTGCGGTCAATTTCATCTTATTTATGCATTGTATTAGTATAATATAGTAAAGGTAATATGAGTGATGGTAGATGTACTCAGATCCTACTCTATAACCACTCTATAAAAATACTCTGTTACAACTTAAAGTCCGGCAGTCCAAATCCTACTTCAGTAAAAGTGGCAAAGTACAATTATTCTTATCAATAATGAAAATACGTATTATGCAAAAATCTCCCATTCAAAATGGTATCTCATTATATAATATGACATTATTTGATTACCATTGTTTATTGGCCAAATAATTTAACTACTTCAAACACACTACTGGGTAGCTTAAACC
>NW_023339674.1:22512881-22518147 GCF_004916995.1 Morone saxatilis | reverse complement strand
TTAACATGAAGTTTTTCCTATTATTTATCTCATTCCACACTGTCCAACATTGTCATATACAGTGTAATCTTGGTCTAACTCTTGATTTAAGCTATAGGATGTTTACACTGTTGCTGCACCATCTATCAAATAGAAATACTGCAGGGTTTTTGTGCATCACTGAACAATATTTGGCTGCACAGGTAGATTTCCTAATGACTGACACAGCAGCAGACTGGTGCTTGTTTATAAGGGCTTTTTAATCTACAGCTATGCTTCAATATTTTCTGAAAAGGCTGTATGATTTTTATGTTGAATCTTAATCTGCAAAGTCACTCTTAAAGGACCGGTGAGCATCTAGTGTAAAGTGCCGTTCACACCAACTCAAAATACAGCTCAGCTTCTCAGCATGTAAGGAGAAACAATAGTGTCTGTGTTTGTGTTCCTATCTAAGAGCCAATGATCTGGTTGCCTAATTTCTGGCTACTGTTAGAAACATGGTGATTTAACAAGGCAGACTCTATAGAATAGGACCCGTTCCCTCTGTAGATAGAAACGGTTCATTCTATTGTAACGAAAACCCAGATTGTTATATTTACACTAATGAAAAATATCTATGAATATACTATTCAATTCTACTGGAAATATAAATGTATATTTCCCTCTGAATTGTAGTAGAATTTAAGTAGAAAGTAGCATAAAATTAACATTTTACAATTAACATTTTGTCTGGTGGCATCAGAGGGTGTTTGTGTTGAAAAACTCTGATTTCCATGGCGATGACAGCAGCTCCAACTCTTGGCCAGCAGAGGGCAGCATTAGATAAGGCTGTGTGTCTGTCCCCTATGTGAACGGGTAGTGTTCATACATTAAACCCACTAGATGAGCTCATTTGTTTTGTGTTTTTTTTATGCTTTATTGCAGTTCAACAGACAGGTGGCAGCCGTACTCCACAAAACAATCCTCTGTTGCTTTCTCAAATAAGTCTCAAGCTCATTTTTGCACATACAGTTGCATCATTCTTCCTAGAGATGTATCATCACAGGTCCCTCTCGTGGCTCAGTTTCTTATTGCTCTGTGCTGGGAAAATTACATTTTACTCTGCTGTTAACTATCTGAGACACACTAATGAAGACAGACTATGATTTTCATTGGTTAATGGCTGTATTAGAGGACATGTTCATGATTGTAAAAGGGTGATCATGATGATGATGTCTCATCTCATACAGTCAATTTTCTCTAACTTTGGATGCATGACCTCTTCTTTCAGGCTGACTATATCAGCAGAATGTCCCATGCAACTGGAGGATTTCCCAATGGACGCCCATGCTTGTCCCCTGAAATTTGGAAGCTGTGAGTAAACACTCTCGTAAGCAAATGCACACAGTGGGTAACAGCAGTTAATGCAGGAGAAGGTAGAGTGTGAATGTTTCATGTCAGCAGCCTGGGCTCCAGTGACATATGAGCACTGAAAGTGTTGCCAAATCTTTCTAAAAATACGTGAGGTCACTTGTGGGAAAAGAAGCGTGTAGTTTTGACATGGCTTCAGTTTCAGTGTCTTTATCCATGCAGGGGATGTGGGGATGAATGTACCTGGGTGTGTTTGACAGCCCGTGTCCCTCACGTGCAAAGCTATTGTTGTGGCGGTGCAGGAGATACCCATGTAGACACTGACACATTGCTCCTGATTAAGCCATTAATCAACATGTCAGGGCTGCTCTCCTGCATCCTTCACTGCCTCAGCTACATTTAATGGGAAATATTTGAAACACACAGTGGAAACAGCTAAAGGCACACACACACACACACCAAAACTACATTTACCAGAAAGGTAACCTTTAAAAATCCAATCCTACACCTTGCACATGCACAGCTAAACCACATTTGTGGCTTGTGTTCAGTCTTCCTCAAGACTCCTAAGCTAGTTAGGTTGCCTCACATAGCTCCAGTGGTACAAAAATATCTGGGGAGCTCCGTTCTTCTAAGCTTCAGATTAACATTTGAGGTCTTTCCTGCCACTGATGTATGGAGGGTTAATTTTAATTTTTATTTCCCGGCTTAACACGCACTGGGAGTATGCTCGGTGTCATGACCTGTGGATGGGAATATCACAGCAACCAACTGAGACGCATTGGCTTGGTGTACTTGGCAGCCAAGTATGTGATGTTTGATTAAGTTTATCAGGGAGCTCAGAAAGTCACAAAGCGCTGGCCCGAATTAGATCTAAACAAAGATTAAATACAGGTCTTGTACCTGGTGTCCCTGTGGATGCCATCCAGGATATTATATTCCTTGTGGGAAATATATATCCGAAAGAAGGTTTTCACCGCGTTGCTATGAGGTGGAATGTGGTGTCAGTAAAAATGTGGCTAAGTGTGATGAAAACAGTACTTTACAAATTATGGATGGAAATCATGGATAGACAATTTATTGCGTATTCTTTTTAAGATTTTCTGGAAATTTGGTCTAATTTTGTTCTACATTAGGAAACCGTACTATTGTTTCATTACGTTTATGTATTTAGACATGCTGTAATGTATTTGTAAGCTATGTGAGAGTATTAACTATTACCAAGAGAGGGTGAGTAAGCAAAGTGAAAAGGCACAGTAGTCCAACAAAACGATAAGATGCTTAACTAAGAATAGGAAGTATTCCGTTGACATAAAATTATTTTTTAAAACCACTGTAATGCCAAAGTATAAGTACAGCCTATGCGGGTTATAAGCTGTAAACGTTACCGTGGCGCAGTATATCCTGTTTTCTCCAACTCCATTAACCTTTGCTAATCCTTTGACCTGATGGACAGCACTCACCAACTGAGCTCAAGGCTTTCAGAGCGGACAGTAGACCTGTCCTTTGCTCTCTGTGTTAATCACATCTCATAGGACTCAAGCTCTTACATCATCAGTTCTCCTTCCCCGCTTCACGGTTCTATATACTGTAGGATGGAAAGTCTAAGTAGACAGTACACAGCTGTATCTTGCCCAACAGAAAGGAAAGGATATAATGCATGAAAGTGTTCGAATGACATAAATGCACTGACATGACAGTTAAAAATGTTATTTTGCTGCTGTTTGCTGTGTGATATTAAAGCGAACCACATACATCCTGTAGCTATGTCTGAGTAATATCCTCGTATTTGTTTTAATATCTGGTAGTCGGTCTTTTCGGTTGACAAAAAAACGGTAGACGTGGTGAAGTGTCATTTTGGTACCACAGGACATTCCAATTTACTCCAAATTTCTGTCATCTGTGATTTTATTTGGCTTAAATGTTTTAGCACATTATTCTTTCTAAACTTTCCACTGGGATTTTCTGTGTTAGTTTTCTTCTTTACCTATCACTTCGCACTTATTCGCTTGTCTGAATGAGTAACCAAAAAGGACCTTTTCCCATCCTCGTCTGCTACAGCCAGGAAACATTTAGGCTTAGCTTAGCATCACAGCTTCACCTCTCCGAAACGCTAGCCTGGTTCATTAAAGGTAAAAAAAACGGCTGTTGATGCCTTGTTAAGCTCACTTATTAAAGATTAATTAAGAAACTACAAAAAAAACCAACATTTTGTGATTTTACATATATATTTTTTGGGCAGTGTAGCTGTTCCCTTACTTCGAGTCTTTATGCTAAGCTAAATTAACAAGCTCTTTTCTGTAGCTTTATCTTTAATGGAAAATAATTGAAACTATAACACTGAACACACTGACAATACAGCTGAGGTCTGAAGAAAAATGACAGCCTTAGAATAAACTAAACAACAGCATACAGTGAGATGAGAAAGAGACAAAAAGAAATGAGTTGGTGAAGTTGGTAACTATTATATACCATACTGTTATCTTTTCTGCTCTCTTATTGAAATTTAAAACTGGTTTTGTACCTCTTAGTGAACACACATTTTTAACTATTATTTATGTAAACAGACTTTTTTATTAAATAATAATCAATTTTATTGAATTTTAGGATACACTAACTACGAAGTGTGTAGATGGATGTGGTCCAAACATGGTCCTCTGTAGCCTATTGGTATATTTGTACGTCTTGTAAGCCTTTCTGTGACTGCTCTGGCCTTAATTATACCCGTGTCAGATCACAGTAAAATGCTCCTTTTGTTGTTATTTTCTTGCAGCCCTTCTAATTCATAGCTGTAATAATAGAATTTTTTTGCTCATTTTCAGACAGTCTCAATAAGTCTTGTACTTCTTATTTTAGATCACATCCTGGTGCTCATTAAAGTGTGTCCCATGCTGAAATCATGCAGACAAAGCACTGTCTATGAAGCTGTATTCTTACATTTCTGTCAGCCCATTTGTCTCTTTGCGCTTAATGATGGACAGAAAACATTGGCGGGAATGTCAGACTTATTTCCAACAGCTGGATGAAAGGCAGCTTTAACTATTCACTGAGAAGTGTTGCGGAATAGCCTGTGGGGGGATATGCAGGGAATTACCAAAAGGGCGCACAGCAGGAGAAAGACTTGAAATAAGTCAGGGACCTGGGAAAAAGCTGTGTGTGTGGAAATTCACAAAGTGCCCACATTGACTTTGGCTTGTAAAGCAATTTGTTCTGAGTGCCCACTAAAACAAAGGATCAGAGATTTTGACCCATTCTGTTGTTCTCTATAAAAAACACTATACTCACTATATACTGTATATAGGTATAGACATTACTGCATCCACATCTCCACAGGTACAGTTAAGTATATAATTTATCTTCAGAATGACTTGTGACAATCATTAAGCTATCTATACTCCTCTACATGCTGAACATTACAAGTGTGCCTGTCAACTAAAGGTTACATATGACGATAGAGTTCTTTGTATTAGAATTATAGTATTTAACCACAGCTGCTATGAACTGGTAGGCATTTCAAATCAGGGATTCTCCCTAAATGTCAGTGCCTTAACATAATAGGAACAGCATACAATAATTCCACTGTACACACTCACAACAACTCTGGATGGTAAATTTACTCTAACCCTAATTTAAGGAAGAATTAATGTTTCATAGCTTTATAAGCTGGAGGTGGGCACAGGCCAACCAATGTATGCACCTGCTTGCAAACTTGAAAGAGCTGTGCATGAGGTTTGAGACAGTAAACAATATATTTAAACATATTTTGGGGAAGAATACGACATTTTTTAATACTGAGCATGTCATTGTGTTGTATTCAGTATCACTAGTCCTTTATGTTGATTTCATTTCTGAAAATACAATGCACTATACTCTGTCTCATACATTGTATTATGTAATAAGCACAGACATTAGAAATTGAGCATTACATATCATATGT
>NW_023339674.1:22492242-22512860 GCF_004916995.1 Morone saxatilis | reverse complement strand
ATGTGAGTGTGAGTCTGCCTGTGTGACATCTGTGTTAGAAATGATGGTGTATCAGTCTAAGGAGGACACAGTGCTGCAAACTGAGCTCTCTGTCTTAAAACAAGTCAGTTCCATATATGATCACTGAAACCTTTTCTTTGTGTTATTACCCTTACACCGCACCTCAGAACAGTAACACTGCCAGCAGAAAAAAAAAGAGATTTACATTTAAATATACCTTAAAGATACTTTAAAGCAAAGGTATACCAGACTCAATGAATACATTATAAAACAAATATAATCAAATGATGATACACAGACGAATGAATCAATTTGCATTAACATTGCAATTGACTTTTATTTATTTGTTCTTTGTCATTCTACATTTATTTATGTTATCAATGGAGCGACTGTATTAAAAGAATAGTATCTCATTTTGGGCTCATTGACTTTACTTGCTGAGAGTAAGTACCACCCTCAGGAATGTAATGAGAATTAGAAGCCAGCAGCTCGTTAGATTACCATAAAGATGAAAATGGGGAACAGCTTAAGCCTGGCTCTGTCCGCGAGTAACAATATCACCTACCAGTCACCTTTTTAAAGCTCACTGATTACGTAGTCTTCATCTGTTTTTACACAAAGTGTAAAAATTACAGTCTTGGTTTACAGGGGACTGTGCTGGACATTTCTGGCTGGACGCAGTGACTTACCTGAGTTGTGTCATCAGTGTGAGATTGCATGAACAGGCAACCAGCAGCAACCTATAACTGACTGGCTATAATAAATGTTGGGTGTCTTCTTCAACTTAACAATAAACAGATGAATTCACAGTAGGACAGACAGTCTTGTCTCGTGTTAGGCAACCATATGTTAAACTCTTGTAAGGACCTTTCTTTATTGCTGTAATTAAAGTAATTGATTCCTTTGTTTAATTTAATCTTATCTTATAGCAGCAGCAACACATTTAACCAATCTATGCTCTGGTTCAAAAGTTTATATTTTTAATATGTTCCTTTTAAAATGAATGTCTAGCCTATTACATAATGTATATTTCATTTTCCTGTGTACAAAGTGTAGCCTTGATCTACAGACAGAGCTCTTTTGTTCATAAAATGTTAAAGTTGTATTTGTAAATTAAAATAAGAAAAATGGAACTGCTCACGTAACACAGTTCTCCAAAGACTTTGTTTGAGACAATGCAGTGTCTTTGAGACAATAATCCACAGACTTGTTGACTGGGGTCAATCTAGATTGCTGTGAAGTCTTCTAACACCACAGTTGCTGGATTAGTGCAATACTGTTAGATTAGACACTGTACAGCAGAACGATTGACGCACTGACACACACACACATACACACAGATTTAGTGCATCTACAGTATGTGTGCGGTTTGTACTACAGTACAGTATGATGGAGTGCTTTTTCATTTTGCAGGGCTTGCTCGTTTTCTAAATGAACTTGCATGAGCGACAGCCTGTGTGTATTCAGAAATGTGTGTTTGAAATGCATCAGCAGATGAAAGAGGCAAACACAATCTAAGGCTTACTACCAGCTGTGCCTCACACACAGCAGCAAACAAGCCACTAAAATACTAATTCCGAAGGCAAAAGGTCAAACCTCCGTGAGCGAACCCAGAATCATTCACAAGGCAATCTCTCAAACTGTGCCAACATTCACACATAGCATCGCACCATTAGTAACATCTGCGTATTGTGATAAAACTGATTACATCAGATCCAAACACGAGCTCCAACAGTGACACCAAGTTAATCTCTGTGTAATGAAGCAAAGTGGGTGAAAGGTCAAGTGTTGTATCACAGCCACGCCACATTTTTTAGCTAGTAACATCTTAAAGCCGAGTATCATCAACATGTAAACAGGTTACAGTATTGGACTGATGTTTCTGAAGATCCATAAGCCAATCCTGCTACAGAGCTTTCTGCAATGTGTATACGAGGTCTGTGTGACTTCATACTGGATATACTGTATTGACACCACTGAAAAAACAGGGCCAAAAGGATATGGCTGGTTTCATTTATGTTAAATTCAATGAAAAACCAAGAGTGAATTTATCCCATTAGCAAATATCTGTGTATCCAAAACCTGCTTATTTCTGCCTTAGAAACAATTCTGGGACAATATCTTTGATCTCTGTATCAGCTCCGCGTGGTCACTGAGCATCTAGTTTTTCTAGTTTACATTTTTCTACTTTGATGAGCCGACAGAAAATAAGTGTAGTAGTGTAAGAGTACTACAAGATGTCAAAAATAACTGAGCTATGTGAGTTCATCTGCTTAACTGTGAGACAATCAAAGTTCACAGGGAGGTGGCAAATATGATAGAGCACCTGCACCTGAAAACTAACATGACTGAAAACTCTTACCTAATCATATTCATGTAACATGTCATTTATCAATCTACACAATCTATAGAGAACATGAAAATAATATACAGAACATGCTCCTTACGGATTGATGGGGAGTTACCCTTATTCACTTTCATGCTGTTCGGGAAATGATTTTGTTTTGATCCACCACATCACATTACATTCAACTGGCAGAAGCCTTTATCCAAAGTGACTTTTTTTTCACCCCACACACATAAGGAGCAATTTGGGGTTCAGTATCTTGCCGAAAGATACTTCATCATGTAGACAGGAGAGCCCTGGAACTGAAACCTAAACCTAACAATTAATGGCTGGCCCACACTACCACCTGAGCTACTGTTGCCCACATATCCCTTACCTGTTCTTTGTTTCTTTATCTATTTCCGGTTTGGGAATAATTCAAGATTGTGATTGCAACTGTCATCATTAGTGTCCGTATTTCATTATGTACAATTCAGTGATCTAGTATCCCAATAACCTTATGAGACTTACAAGGAATCAGCTAAATGTGCTACAATTTTATATTATAGATACATTTAAATAAATATTCTAAATGGAAGGTCTTCTTACTTAGCTAATCCTGAAGCTTTCAACACCGGAACTTGCTTTTAAAATATTTTCCACAGATGTTTCCCAGAGGTCAAGAATGAATCTCTACAGTCAAACAGCCTCATTCACCTTAAAAACAGAAGATACTGTATATAGATATATGTAATAGGGGTAAAAGATAATATTGAAAAATATCGTATTGTGGTAATTTGTTTTGTGATATTGTATCAATATTAACATTATCTGTTTTTGTGTTTAAACCCCCAACTGCTAGATAATAGTGTTATATACATAAACTATGGGTTAGGGTTTGGTTAGGGCTATCACTCAGATTTCATGCATATGGTTCCGTGTTTCCTAAAATGTTATTCTTTTTTTAAAATCACAATACCGGTATATCACCTTGCTAGTATTACAATTTAAGTTAATATATTGAATCGTGAAACGTATCACACACAGATTTTTGCCAATACACAGCCCTAATATATAAGGACGTTGTATGTCCCCTGGAATGAAATGTGGTATATAAATAAAGGTTTGCTTTCTTTTTCTAAAATGTCAGAAAAATAGTTAAAAAGTGAGTCATATTCAGTTTAGCATCATATATGACAAGCATCAAATGCTCACATTTGAGATGCTGGAACCAGTGAATGTTTGGTATTTTTGCTTTACTCATTTAAGCACTGAATATATAGTTGAAACAAAGTTGCACACTGGTTTTCAAGAATTCATTCAATTCAACAGATGCAGAAATCCAGTTTGTACATCTCTCTGTCTTGTCCCCATAGATGCGTATCCAGTCTCAGAGGTGGTTTACACGTGGACGCAGGGAGCAGCTAAGTCAGTGGTGGTGGCAGAGGAAGGCTCTCGGCTCAATCAGTATCATCTGATTGATCAGACTGCAGGAACAGAGGACATCTATACCAGCCGAGGTACAGTGAAGCCAGAGTAAACTCCCACCTGACCCAGACAACCAAGCTTTGGAATAATCGCACACACGACCATCTACACCTTAGCTAGAATTCATGTGGTTTAATCCCTCCGTTATCTTATATCATTCAGTCATTTCCTCCCTTACAGCACCAGTCATACAGTAGCTTCAGGCAGGAGCAGGGATGTTAAGCCCCCGCTTCAACCCTATTATTCAGCTCTGTGTTATTACAGTGTGTGCCATCCAAAGATGTTGTGAGAAGAATTCTTTTTTCAAATCAAGCTGGATATAGACAATGAATGAATCACAAGGATTTGAGAATGCCTCCCACACATAGCCAGCTGTCTCTGGGGCAGCCAGAGAAGAGAAAAGGGGGGGCAAAAAAAATCACTTATCCGTGGTCTGAGCCACTGGGTCTGTAGGGTTAATCCGTATGCAGGCCCATCAGTTGTGCTTTTACCGAGTGACGTCACAGCTCAGGGATTGGCTGCTGCAGCGGAGACACGTTGGGGTGGTGGGGCAAGCGGCATCTGCTTAATTCTGTTATGTAAAGAAGTATGATAATACATTTCTGCTGCTTGTTGCTGGTGAGTTTATTACAGGGGGGCGTTCCTATAGCTGTAATGTATACAGAGCTAGTTGCTTTATCCTGGATCTGCCGGGGGAAGATGCTGTCCACGCTGGATAATGCATGAGAACTAAACAGTTACCATTAAGTATGCCACAGTGCTCTTTAAGCAGCAGGAGAAATCCAACAGTGCTACTGGTAAAAGACGCAGACTCGAAGCGCTCAACAAGTTCAGATTAACACACAGGTTGCTATATTTCTCTGTGTCATTATGTACCAGCCCCGCACTGCTCAGACACACAGAGCCAGCATGGCCTTAATTAGCGGTGCTAATCTGAGGTACAAACCCTCTTTAACAAGCCAAGAATAGCTCAGCAAAGGGCTAACACTAGGCACAGGTGACCTTTGACCTGACAGGTTAAGCTGAAGAGGATGAAAATATAGACACAGGAATTTAATTGATGACCTTGTAATTTCATTACATTACACACATGTTGGTGCTTTCGGAATCAAAATAGAAAGCAGCAATGCTCAACAGATGGTTACAATTTGAACTTACCAGTTGACCAACATAGCTGCGTTGTTCTCCGCTATGAATGGCAGTTCCCCACAGACACTCCAAAAACCAAACAGTAAAATCCACCACAACCGCATTTTCACGCCTTGGAGATTTCCATCCACTTCCAAGCCCAGCAGGCGGTCAGATCAGAGTGGGATTCGTCCAGTTGTGCCAGCACAGAGCCAGGCGGCTGGCCAGTAGTCCTCGGAGCGAAGGCAACACAGGTGCGCTTTTCATTAAGGACATGATGCTTGTCGCCGCATTGCATGGACCATCCAAACTTTCCTCACGTCCCTCTCAACCCTCCTCTGCGTCAGTCATCTGTGCACCTGCTTGTAATCACCGCTGATCCAGGTCTGTTTTAGTGTTCGAGCTCAGGCAGGCAAGGATGTATGTCCCCAATCAAGAGTGGCCTGGCCTGACAGAATGGGACGGACTGTCTGTTACACACACATACACATACACACACACACACACACACACACACACCCCCACACATACTCAGTCACACACATAGAAAGAGGGAGAGAAAGAGACAGAGGGAGAGTGAGAGAGATATACAGGATGCAGATTGTGACAAGGGATTAGTGAGACAGAAAAATCCGATTTTGCCAGGAGAAAGCAGCAGTCATCTGTGGATTTTCTATAGTTTATCAGACTCCATGGCGCGACAGGATTTTTGAGGGAAAAAAAATCTTTCAAATTAACAGGATATGATGATTTCCTCACCAACCTGTTTTTCAATAATTTAGCTCACACTTTTATATTTAGAGGAGTAGTCTGGCCTGGAGGTTGTCCAGTAAAGTTTACTTGTATAGCCCTTAATCACAGCCTCCAGGGACTACACTCACCCACTGACACATCCCAGACAAAGATTTTTAATGACAGCAAGCACAGAAACATAATGAAAAAAGGAGCAACTTTTAAAAGGGTCTCAGAGAGAGGAATCCCCTTCCAACAGGTCAGAAATAAGAATAATGCTCAGAAAGGAACATAAACACCAAATAGGTTACCTTCATCAGTGTCATTGTGGCACTTCCACCATCTACCACTGTGGTACTTACAAGCAACAATCACAACCTACAGTATAAGACGTGGTGTTACTCAATCTTTAAATAGGCCAATGGAAAGCAGTGACTATAGTAAAGCAGGGAGATGTACAGTGATCTTATGGGTGAAAACTATATTATTATTATTATTATTATTATTATTATTATTATTATTCTCTTGGCAGAGAATATATTTTCACATAGAACTTTGGTAAAAAAATGCCAAAACATGGATGCAAATGGTCAGTTTTGCAATGATAGTAGTCGACTATGAAACAATGAAAACCATGAAAAGACCAAAACCCAAAGTGCGTTCGTCCATCTCTTAATAATTTCCAATTCCCCTTACCTGTCTAAGGAATGACCTAAAACAACTGGGTAGTGAGTAAATGATGCATTGGTTAGGTACTATTTTAAGCTGCTCGAGTGAATGTTTACAGCAGCAGGACGGTGTACGTGGGCTTGAATCAAACTTTCAGTTGAGTTTGTGTTCATGGTAACAAAAGTGAATGATGAATACTGGTGTAGTCTGTTAATAGCTTTCATTCTCAGTGTCCCCAGGTCAGATTTGTTGGGGTGGGTTTTTCTCTGCTCTCAATAGCAGAGTAGTCAATATCCAAATCCAACTCAAATCCTCAACTGTTGAGGCTCGAGACAGGTAGTGCTGGGCAATTTTTCGGACCCGCCACAGTCAGTCCAACAATTGGCCAGAAAAATACAACCATACACCTTCTAAATTTGGTTTGGTTGTTTTTGTACCAAATCATATACCCCACTTCTACATCTTATACCATGTCCTTCAGTATTACTTGGTGCTGTCTTCTTCATTATCAGAGTAGGGATTACATTTTCAGAAAACTAAAATGTCAATGCATTAAGCATATTCTCCTCTTTTGTTCTGATGTTTACTACAGGTCAATACACCGTGATGATGGCACATTTTTACCTGAAGAGGAAGATTGGCTACTTTGTCATCCAGACCTACATGCCTTGCTTCATGACTGTAATCCTGTCACAGGTTTCCTTTTGGCTCAACCGGGAGTCCGTCCCAGCTCGAACCGTCTTTGGTGAGTTTGGAACACATGGACACATCAGCCAGTAAAATAACCTGGTGTTGCTGTTCCATGATTCATCTATAATGCTCTGAAATGTTTCCTCCTTACAATATACGACTTAATCTGTTGGAATGAAAACGTCTGGTCAGTAAAAGTGACCTGTTTTTCTCCACCACCAGGTGTGACCACAGTACTCACTATGACCACTCTCAGCATCAGTGCTCGAAACTCACTGCCTAAAGTGGCTTACGCTACTGCCATGGACTGGTTCATCGCAGTGTGCTATGCTTTCGTCTTCTCAGCCCTCATTGAGTTTGCCACAGTTAACTACTTCACCAAGAGGAGCTGGGCCTGGGATGGAAAAAAGGCGATGGAGGCGCAACAGCCCAAGGTATGTGCTGTTTCTGTGTGTATCCTTGTTTATAGCACATTGTGGAGACCCAGACTTGGCAGCTGACTCATGTTCTGAGGCCCAAACTATTTTGGATGCTAAAAGCTGAACTCCACAAGTTTAACAGCTAAGACTTGGTTGTATGGTTAAGGTTAGCAGCATTGGAGGTTAGAGAATGAATGTAATCAAGGCAGGGTCCCCATAACGATTATAAGTTTGTCTGTTTGTGATATGAGAATCAGAATCAGAAATACTTTATTGATCGCCAGGGGGAAATTTGTTTAATTGCAGTGGCTCAAGGTGCTCACAATATATGTTTTGCTGTATTTTTTACCCCAGTTCAGAAGCAGTGTTTCAAATTATCACCCTGTAGTTGATGTTGGTTGTGAATGCAGATTGTTGTGTTTCTATTTGGCAGACTAATGTCCATCAGCTGGTTGTTGGAGGATGCCTAAGAAAGGGCACAAACTATTTCTAACAATGTCTAGAAAGATCCTGAAACGCTCTGTAGAACTGAGGGAACTGCAGAGTTGAGAGATCATTTATTGTCGGTTTGTCACTACAAGCAGCACCTTTCACATTAAACATAGTCATTTGAGCTATTGTTTTTATGAAAATGTTAATCAGTGCAGCTTTAACAGGGGAAATAATGGAAGAAACTTTTGTTGGAGTCACAAAAGAGAAAACCCCTTTCAAGTACTAATGGTCAGTGCTTGTGACAGGAAGGCCTGTGCTTAGTTCTTTGTAAAGATTAACCCAGCATTGGACTCACATCCACAGCCATGTGCACACTCACACAGACAACAGAAAATAACCCATTTATCTCCTGAGATCTGCTGTTATCAATAAGTTCCAAGAATCACAGCTGAACTCTGTGATCCAGAACTCACATTTCTACTGCTACAGCACAAGTTATCCCTGTAGTTGAGGGCATGAGAGTAACTCCTCCAATATAGGTAATTTCCAAAAAAATAGAAAACTATTGTAGAAAAAAGCTGATGTAACAGGCAATGCTGCTGTTTTCTAGGATGTAACATTAGTAGTTAACCTTAATACCAGTTTGAAATAACTTTCCCTTCCTTTTCTTTTCTACTCTATTCATTCTCTCTTCTCTTCTCTGCGTTACTTCCTTATAGAAGAGTGGTGTGGAAAAAGTCCATGTCACACATGATAATAAAGCAAGATATGAATTAGAATCAAAGATGTAGAAGTTCAGAAACGGTGGATCAATATATTCTCAGTTCAGTCTGCCAGTGTTGTGGCACAGTGCCACTTCATTATTTCCCGAGGACATTGATCCTCACTTTCCACCTGCACTGGCCATCTTTTATTGTTCTCTTTGTGTTTTTGTGAGCCTGTGTGTATGTGAGCCTGTGTTATTAAGTACCTGTTTTATTATGTTCGATGAATGTGCGGCACCTGTTTTGGTCAGAATTGCGTGTAGGCTCAATCAATGCTTTTCTCTCTCTTCACAGAAGAAGGACCCTTTGGCTCTGTCTAAAAAGCCAAACAACACCTGTTCGGCCGGTATGAATTATACAACCAACCTTACAAAGGACACATCCATCTCTACCATTTCTAATAGCACAGCTGTACAGCTCAAACCCTCTGAAACCAAGGCCCCAGACCCCAAAAAGACTTACAACAGCGTGAGCAAGATTGACAAGATGTCCAGGATAGTGTTCCCGGTGCTGTTTGGGACCTTCAACCTGGTGTACTGGGCCACGTATCTCAATAGGGAACCAGTGATCAAAGGAGCTGTGTAAGCTCAACGATCAGATTCATTCATCCTCCTGACAACCACTTCACGATTCATAACTGGAACGCAATCAAAATCAATGCCAAGCACTTAGTCCTTGTATCACAGATATGTTTTTTTTTTAGGTCACTGGATTACATTGCATGTCTGTTGCTTCAGGAAAATGTTGCCTTGAGTTTGTACATGTAAGATATACAACCTTTTCTTAAAGACAGTTTCATTCATCTCATTTTAGAACTCCAGTCACTGATTAGTTTCTGCCAAATTCTTTAATTTTAAAATTTTTAGCATTTGGCATTTATATTTTCTTCTTGAGTCTACAGTAGATGATGGTACAGCAAGGCCAAATGCTATGCAAAACAACATTTTTACTGTGTTATTACTCAAAAGCGGCTTTTACCTTTATAACTCTTACTTTGTACAAATGGGCTGGAGGTCCAGGAATGCGAGGCTGGGCCCAGGCCCATGGAACTTTGCTTCCTTGTTATAAGCAGATGAATAGCCATGCTAAATGTGTTGCCTTCAGAGTGTGATAACTCATCATGAATGCACTGAAATCTCCTGCAATTACATTTTCAGAAGCCATTTTTCCAACTTTCATTAAATAATTGACTCTTTTTGTTCATTTTTTGCTACTTTTTTCTCAATTTTGAATGGCCAGTTTTCCATAAATGGGGACAGATTTCAAGCTAAAGTGATAGTGGCAGCTTCTGTTTCCAGGTCCCCAAGTTGAGAATCCTGTATGTATGTGTGTACGTAGTTTAAGGAACATGTATATATGCCCTGCTTTTAGAAAAGCACCACTAAGCCAGTAATGTTAGCTTCTATGTTATGCATATACAGCAACACAGTGTTACTCTATCTAGCGCTTCATTGACTGGATATTGAGAAATTAGTAGAATAGCTTGAGCTTTAGCAATTTTGACAGAATATACAATGCTTTTTTAAAACATTTTGTTTTTTAGATCAGTTTGTTGTTTCTATAAGCTTTGACGATACCTTGCAAATATTCTTGATAAATATTTGGATGCTTTAAGCAAGATCACTTTTTTGTCATAATTTAGAGTAACTGCTGTAGTTAAGAGAGTGACTTGAGCTCATTGGGAAGACAGAAAGTCACAATGACCAAGTCATTGTATTATGACCGTTATTATTTTACAATCATGATTTGTTATGTTTATGGTTTCAGGCAAGAACATGACGGGTGGATTTGTCATTAAATTTTATTTTAAAGGAATAGTTTGCAAAATCAATATATTTACTTTCTTGTTGTGAGTTAGATGAAAAGATTGATTTTACTCTTATGTCTGTACAGTAAATATGAAGCTACCACCAGCAACTGGTAGCTTAGGTTAGCATAAAGACTGAAAACAGGGAAACAACTAGCCTGCCTCTCAAAAGGAAAGTGATGATAGCATACTTTACTATAGTATATATATAATATATATAATATAGTTTTCTCTCAGATTTTACCCGAATAGTGCACAAGGTGAAATGTCACCCTCTGCGACAATGTTTTGATTATGGTTTACTTTGTCAAGTTATTCATTAATATTATTCGTTATTTCATGGTAGCTTTTCTGAAGAACTGCAATGCATGTTACAAAGTTTGTAGGCATTTTTTTGCAATGAAATTCCTGGAGAAAACTACATTCCATTTGTATAATTCATTAAAAATCAAGCAACTCACTGCACCCAGCCAAAAAAAGGTCCAGCAGATAACCCTCCATAAAACCCACTACTCATATTTACATTACAGTTTTTGAACAGATTTGACAACCAAGGCTTAGGGTTAGTGTTAGTCATTAATTACAGTAGTGAGCTTTAGAGGTGCTAGACAGTAGATTTCTTACCTTCAGACAGCCAGGCTAGCTGTTTCCCTCTGCTTCCAGACTTTATGCTAAGCTTAGCTATAGCTAACTGTCTCCTGGCAGAAATAGCTTCATATTTACTGTACAGACACGGTAGTGGCATGAATCTTCTCTCCCCTTCAGACCAGCTTTTTACTTGATATTGTGGAGGCTGCATAAACTACACTCACTTCAGCAGAGTATGTTTTTTGCAGTCTTCACAGTTCTCCCCTAAAGGAACACAGAATATGAGCCTGTTGTCTGTTTGGGTAAAGGATTAAAATATGAATGTGATATACTCATGTGACTTTATGCCTTCTGTGTAGCCTGTCACTATTTAGTAAGTTTATTATGGAGCACACCAGTTGTATTGTATTATTACATTTAAGTGAATTTAGGTACAGGCTGTTCTTTAAATGCAAATATCTGAAGCAATAAATAATGCTAGATACTGATTTGTGTTGATGGTAATAGGTGATCATTTGATGTTCATTTTGTTGTCTTTTTATCCAGAGTTAAACCTTTTGGCAATAGTCTTTTTCTATATGTGGCTTATATTTTTCATTTTAGCTGACCCCTTCCCTCTTCTGAAGCACAGTGCTCTCTGACCATGTTTAATGTATTTATTTGTATTTATTTACTTTCTTTTATTTAAATTTTGTTTTTTTTTTTGTAAAAGACCTGTGCAGGTGACCAATGTAAGGATCTGGGCCACTACTGAAACCTCTTTTTTTTCTTAATTGTTATGCCTACCTGATTCCAAATAAAGCTTCACTGACTCCATCTGTCTGCTGTTATTGGTCAAAATGCTCACTGACAAAGAAATTCCTTTATCATGTCAGTTGTGGCATGACATTTATGACATGGAGTGTCATTTTATGTCACATCAAAGATTATCATGTTTCATTGGTTTTCTCTGCTGTGAGATTCCATGTAAATACACACAGAAAGACACAGTGTGATTCCGTCGATATTATGAACCTACAGTATATATTTAGATACATTTGTGCAGTCGATGTGGTAAAACGCTGCCTTAATCTTGCTTGATGGAACAACGGTATGCATGTGCTGTTTCTCCTTTGATTATACACATGCACATCCAGATCTACAGTCTACTGGTAAATCCATCTTGGGGGTCTCTGTGGCGGTAACATCTGGCTCACATCTGTTTGTCAAGGATTTAGCTCCATTTAAGTTGCTTTTTCCATTCAGCGGGCCCATACTCTACACAAATTAAGCTGTCACTGATGCCACAGAATGACATCAATCATAGTATGTAGCTTGAGAAGCAAAGACGGGCCTGGTGAAGAGGACCGTCCTCTCTCATCCACCACTACAGCACTATCAAATCATACTCTACGCTATCAGAATGTTACTTGCTGACCTTTATACACACATTTTACATGCAGCATACTGATTCAGCCAAAGAACATGAGCCTTATTTTTCATACAGGTTGATGCTGTAAATTAAATACTAAAACAAAAGTAATAAATACATGCACATACAGTTTTATACATATTGTATATATTGCTTTAAAACTGATATTTCTATTTGTCTTTAAAGCTACTATGTGTAGAATTTGTGTGATTACCATAATACAATCAAATAAGTTGGTGCAGCTCTTTTCTCAATTACCAAAGGTTAGATCATTGCTATCTACACTTATAGTCATATATGTATTTAATCCAACACATTGTGGCTTTAACAATTTTAGACCTTTAACCTGATTCAACAGAATGAGACTTTCTAATGAGACCAATGGAATTCCACCTTCTACTAATATGCTCCAATATTTAACTTCAATTCAACATAAATTTTTGCAGAATGGGAATGTTAATGGGCTAAGCTAATCTTTATGTTGTAAAGCATTACACACTTCAACACACTATGTCATCAACTGCATGCCATTAATACATTTAAAGTAATAGTTTGACCTTATGGAAGTAAGCTAGCGGTCTCTATGGTAAATATGAAGCTACCATCAGCAGTAGCTTAGCGTGGCACAAAGACTGGAAACAGGAGGAAACAGTTAGTCTATCTCTGCCCGAAAGCCACAAAATCCACCTCCCAGCACTTCTACGGCTCACAAATTAACAAATCATATCTTGTTTTTTAATCTGTACAAAGAACTGCCGGAAAATGCCAGGAAAGTAGCTGACACGGCAGTTCAGACTGCTAAAGCCTCATTCAAGCTTCAGCTGAACTTTCAAAAGAAGAGAACAAAAATTATTTCAATGTATTTAGAACAGAAGAATGTGAAGTCACCCTTTAAATGCATCTAGCGGTGTAGTTGCAGATTGCAACCTACTCGCTCACTCAAAAATGCGAAAAAACGCAAACAGCCCTACCTAGAGCCAGTTTGATTCGGTTTTTTTGTGTATCCCAGGGCTGGATGAATCTGCTTCATTAAAATACAGAGGCAAGTAATAAAGGTGAGAGACTGTAAGGAAATAACTGAATGTTAGTTAATAACAGGTGAGAGTTATCAATCTTCTCACCTAACTCTCGGCAAGAAAGCGACAGACAAAAACATTTTTTGTGGGGCAAACAGGTATACAGACTGTGGCTCAGGGCCAGCGGAAGCGAGTGTGGGTGTTCAGAGTGAAAAACCTGTGAGGCATGTATAGGCAATTCTAATATAAGGCCCTATTCATTACTAGTACTATCTTCTGTATGACACGTCTGCAAAACTGCTTAGTCAGTAAGGATGAAAGGACACTCCCTGTACCTTATGTTCAGACATATACTGCAGCTACTTTATCAGCATACACAATATCTGTAGCTCACTGATGTAATTTGATTTCTGAATAGCTGAGTGAGCACTCTCTACAGATTCACACTTGAATCTACCTTTACTCTGCAGAGGCACAAACGACTGTATTGTATCATGTGAAGTTACATCACATTTTTGTATGAAACGGACCTTCTCTTCACACAAACCTTATATAAAAAATCTGTTGATTCTATCACTGTATTGATTTTAGAAGGCAGACATCAAATCACAGTGTCATTTGCAAAGAAAGCCTAGAAAATATTGCACCATTACAGGAGTGAATTCTAAATATTTTTAAGAAACATTAGGTCACCTTGATTCAGACCTTGCAGTTGCATGCAGGTAATAAAAAGCCTTTTAAAATTAATATAGCACCTTTAAGCCACAAAGTGCCAGAACAAGGATGAAAACAGAAATTTGACAGCAAAGTAATAAAACAGGAAAGAAATATAAAATACTAAATAAAAGTTAGCATCATAAAAGGGCGGTCAAAAACAAGAAAGGGTATTACACAAAAACAAGACTATAAAAAAGAGTTTAAATAAGTCATTAAAGTTAAAGCAAATCATTCAGCCTGATCTTCTTCAGCATATTGTTTCAAAGTCAAGAAGTTCTAATGGCAAAGCACAGTTATCTGTATTTTAATGTTCTGAAACTTTACATAAAGGAAAAAATATGCAGCTTTGTTGCATGTTAACCAATTTTATTGAAAAAGGCTTTAAAGAAAGATTTTACACCAATATTTTACATTCTGCAAATTATGAAATAGTCTGTGTGACCTTAATCAAATTGACACAATCTTCTGTTCCCTTCCCCGTCAATGCACACTATGCAGGAATCTTAATTTGGTGTTTGGATGAATGCTCTCACAATGTCATGTATGCAGAGATTGCAACAACATTAAATAGTGGAAATTATTGATGAGACATGTACTTCTGTATATGCATGTGCTCTGATGCATATAAGGAGAACTTGCACTTCAGACTATTAGCTGTAACTTTCTATACATTTTAAAAGATGCATTACAACAATGTTACCATGTTTCCGAACATGGTGCCATTGTTCTTTCCATAAAAAAACACTATTTAGTTTCATCTCAGTTTTCACAACAGTCTCAATTCGATAAAACTCTTAATACAAACTTCTAGCTCCTAGACATGCTTTCAGACAAAATGTAAACACCTATATAAGATTAAGTAATGTATCATGCAGTAAATATATCACAGCATGACAACATTGTACTGTTTATGTCTGTCAATTAAATTGAATCATTGTTACATAATATATAGAAATAGAAATAACAAATGTGCATATTATGCTGAAAAATAATGGCTTTCGACAGCATTCATTTTATGGACATGTTGTGTCGCTGTACATGCAGATAATGAAGCCTAGAACCGGACTTTACACTGCAGTCAGTTCAACATTCACAATAACTGTGGCTGTGGCTGTCCTTCCCTCTGTCAGTTTATTTTTATGTATCAGGCATCAAACTTTTGTCCTTTTATTTAAGACACCGAGTGTTTGATATTTACTGCAGTAACACTGTTCTGAAACGAAGTGAGTTATGCTGCACTGCTGCTCACCTGAGTGTAACGGCAAAACCTGAGCTTGCAAACATGTTCTAAATGTGATCTGTACACTTCATAAATATAATAGTGTCTTTATTTTGAGGACTGAACATGGGATGGATAGGCTGTTTTGGAATTGTTCCTTCATGCATTATAATGAACAAAAATAATAAATAATTAATAAATAAACCTACATTATTTTTTTATGCCATATGCTGTCTTTCTGTGGTCACATATGTTTACTTTGTTTTGATACACTTAATGTAAAGATGCAAAATCATGGCCAGTATTCCTGTATTTGTTCTCTATCATCACAATTTTATAAACTGAATCAGGCCTAGTGTACTTCATGCAATCATAATATAACCTATTGTGATTAAAATACATACATTACACATAATGAGAGCTGTATAATTGTTTTCATCGATATGTTTTCATTGTGTATAATCACCTGAATACAGAAATTGTTTTGCTTTTGTTAACTTAGAATGAGCTTTTTTTTATCTACAGAGGCTGCAGGTGGCCTTCAAAGGACTCTGGCATGTTGAACTGCCATGTTTACACAGTAGCCTAGAATGGACAAACAGTGACTGTAGATAGGACCACTGTTCTCATTTGCAGGTTGTCTAATACAGAAGCGTGCTGTTTTCAGTTGGTCGCAATCTGCAACTTCAACACTAGATGCCACTAAATCCTACACACTGGTCCTTTAAAATATTATGTAAAACAATACAATGTAATAATCTAAACCCATTAAAATACAGCTTGTTTGGGATAAAAATGTTTCCACTACAATTAGAGTCAATTTATGCAAAAGGAATAGGCAATAAAAAATGAATCTGTCCTTAATCTCTTCCTATGAGACCACTGAGACTGAATTTCTTGCAGCAGGCAGCTAGTGAACACCAAGCAATAAGGTTCCAGTTGATTCATGAGGATGATGTATGCTCTTATCATGTTTATACGAGCTCCTCCTGCTGCTCTGGTTCCCTCCCTCTGTGCTGTTGAACACCACGGTTCACTCTCTCTAGCGTCTGCATTTCTCTATTTAACCAGCAGAGGATGACAGCAGTCAGCTGCAGCAGCAGCACTGCAGACAGGATCGATGTCAGAGGATCATCATGCTGTCTGTTAAACAACATACTGACCCTGCTGCCTGTAGCTGTGTAGAGCAATGCAAGTGTCTTGGTGCTACTGTGGCTGTGCAAACCTGTTCCCCACAAGGAAGAGGTTTGTGTATTTGTCAGGGTGAAAAAGAATCTACTGTAAAGACAATGCCTCACATTATTTGGTACTTTCAAAACCAAATGAAGCTCTCTTTATGAGATAATGTGGTATCTGGCTGTCATTGAGGGAATATTTCATTTCTACTCTTCAAGAATCTTCTGTATGTGTCCGAGGAAAAACACAAGTGGCCGACAGAGGGAGGAATTGTTGTGTTTGGTCTATGTGCACAAGTGCCTTACTGAGGCTCAGCCACATCCATTTAAAATGATAGCCAAGGCGGACCAAGGGCCAGTCACATTATTCTCTCAAGTAATCCTGTGAGTGACCCGTTAGAAAGGGTGCTGAAAGGGACCCACTGCACACTTCCTAATACTGACAGAAGGAACCCTCATACACAGCATGTGCTTATTTGTGTTTTACAATCTCTACTTCTCTGTCTCTGGTGACAGTGAAACTTTTATTTAAAGCAGAACGACACACATTGTACACATTGATACACATATACACATTCAGGGTAGCAGAGAGCTTTCTGAAGTTTGAAAATTAACCCTGGTGACATCATAGTGATGTCATCGGGGCTTGGGTTTTTAACAGAAAGCCTTATATACTGGAGGGATTGAAAGCAGTGGGATAGATCCAACTCATAATATATACAGTTGCATTATGGGAAATGCAGGATTCTTTTTTCTTGGACTAATAATGTCTGAAAGTCAGGATATCTCAGCCTCTGCTACACAGACTCTGACTGTTTTGGGGCTTTTCTGCCTGTCCCCCAACCTTTAGGAAAATGCAACATTAAATCGCTGGAGTTACCCTTTAAGTGTTAAACCTCTGCCACTGGTTGTGCAAAACCGATGCTACTGAACTGTACAGAAGACAGACAATACGGCATGAAGGCAGCAGGACAAGGGCCCTCAATTAAAATTACAAACACTGCTACAAAGGTTGCAGGCCAATTAATAGGATTTGGCAGCTATAAAAGAGCTCTTGCAGCACTTTGATATGCAAGCTTTCAAATGAATATGTGGCAACTAACAAGAGCTCCGAAGAGGTCACCTGTGCTCAATCTGCAGCTGCATCACCAAAAAAAATATAAATGAAAATAAAAATGAATCAATAAAAAAATAATAGTTACAACAACATTTAAAAAACAATAAGAAAAAGATGAAAATGAAAGAAATAAAAAAGACTGGATAATTATCATTATATTATAATATATAAAAAAAAACGGGGATAATTAATATTACGTGCACGGGTTTATTTACTTTAAAGTTAAAACTAATGCTCTATCTGTTAGTATAATAGGCTAGCCTATATAATTAAAATATTGTTCCAAAGTATTCCGATCCAGTCCAGTGACAAAGGCACGTTTTATTTCTATTTGGCGCATATCCCTGATAATTAGGAAGGAAAAAAGAAAGAGAGGAAAAGCGCATCAAAAAGTATTGTTACGCAGGTTTGACAGTTCCTATGAGAAGTACAAAAAGTAGTCCTGAAGAAAGTGGAGTGACGCAGACCCATGGAGGAGTTTTGGATGAATTAGGGGCTTTCAGAGGACGCATTCGGAGTGTGCGCACCTGCGTACGACCAGCAGTGTCCGCAATCGGCAACCTTACAAGTGAGAAGCTGCTCCTCCGTCTCAAACCGCCTGTGGGGAAGGATTTTAAAGCGCCTGATTCTAACAATGAATGAAATTTCTCTTGGATTACAAACTATGAGGAGCTTTCCCCTCGCGTTGTCCTCTGAGCAGCTGTGACCATCGTGTCCAGACACCGATACGCACCGTCCTCTGACACGTCTCTACTTGTGGTCACCCTTCGAGGAAACATGTCACCCAAATTACTGGCTTATGTCTTACTTCTGTCTGTCCTTCAGAACTGGTAAGTGGCGTGCTTTTGTTGTAAACTGCTCCAAAAAAAAAAAAAAAACGAGAAAAACTAAATAAGAAGAAATGTAACATTCAAATGTAACAGACAATACTACATTGACGTGCAATCATCTACTACATGGTAATACTGTGAACTGCACAATCCCTCCCAACACAGGAAAAAGAAAAACACAAAACAATATAAACAAACAAGATTTAAAATAGACTCTGTATGGCTCCAGGTAGCTTTGAATGTCTGCTCCAGACCAGAGGCTCTAACCATATTAAGCAACAAGAAGAAGAGGAGATAAAATCATGAATTGTGAGTTCTCGTTGCTCTCTCTCTTGGACTCCTTCACAGTTTCAAGTCTTTAGTGTTTAGTGTGAGTCTGGTGAACCAAGTGTTGCTTTTCTAAGTGGAGAACAGACAACACTGGAGAACACAAAAATACAGGTTTGTAAAAGGAAAAACGCTTGTCTACCCAACCGTGAACATGTCTTAGCTTAGATTCTGGGCTTATCGTACCTATGTGGAACACAGACGAGATTCCTGTCATATAAGCAAATATTTGCCTTCCCACTCCCACCCCTCCTCGCCCAATGCAGTTATACAAACACGCAAACATACGTACAGAACACTTTGCGAGTATATGACAAAAAAAAGAGGGGCTAAGTTCTGTAATGAAAACTAGACACATTCGGGAAGTGTGGGAATTGTTTCTGCTGGAATCGATTGCGAATCAGAGCCCTTAAGTTTACGACGATGCAATCAAATAGGCCTGTGTGTGTGTGCGCGTGAGTGTGTGTGGCTCATGTAAATAATCCCGTGACTCCAAGCCAACTCAAGTGAATAAAGAGACCAACAATTGAAAGTGTGACCCGAGTAAGTAAAAAAAAAAAAAAAAAGTTTTGAAACCCTCCAAAGTCCAGTGGGTTAGTCCAATGTGAGTGTGCGTGTTGTGATTGTGTGTCCAGCCCGATTAAAAAAGGCGTGAATCTGGCAGGGACACAAATAAAAAGAGTTAACCCCTGTTAAAAGAAAAAACAGAGGAGAGGATTATTACTGTCCCTCCGAGGACAGTCTGCCTGTGAGAGAGGAGAGGAGAAGTCGAAAGGCTCCGCTGAAGTGCTGAACAGTAAAAACGAAAAGACACTGAGAGCAAATGGGAGACAAGAGCAGTGGTGCAGGTCCTTGTTCAGTAGTCAGTACGTCCAAAAACGTCCACACGCAGACACACACACAAACGCGCGCACGCACACGCACACACACACACACACACACACAGGGTACTCTGGTTAAGGCAGTGGTGGCAGGTGAGGCTGCAGTGAGGCCGGGGCTAGAATCGGAGAATCGGCGGTCAGGGCTCATGGCAGTGAAAGCTCCCACTACTGAGTCAATACTCCTCCTCATCCTCCTTGTCTGGTTCCTCTCCTTTACGCAGTCACACTCCTCAGCATCGCTCACTCGAATGACATCAGATTGGCTGGCACCTGGGAACGAAGGTGTAGGTGTGCAAAATGTAAGGAACAGTGAACAGTGCGTGTGTGTGCGTGTGTGTAAGTGTTTATGCGGCTCCGTACCTGTTGCCTATTGCTCTGACAGGCAGCACTCAGATGTTTGAACCAGAGCAAAGCATTTGTTCTGTTCCCTGCCTGGTACTTGTAGGTGTTACCTAGGCAACGGAGACAAACAAAAGTAAGACGCCAAGTCTCTCGTTTCCATCTGCTTTCTCAACAGTCTGGAAAGATGGCTGAAGCTTCACTTGACTTTGGCCCGCCCAGTAAAATAAAAACAAAGTCACAGTGGAAAAGTTCAGAACAGAGGTGTGTGTGCGTGTGTGTGCATTAACAGCTGTGTATGAACATAATAAAAACACATGCTAGATAGGACTAGCATGCAATCACGTACTTAATCTGACAGTTAGGCTTAGTTTGGTGAGATGGACACAATCTTAATGTGTGTGTGAATGTGTTATGGTGATGTTTCCAAATCAAAATCCTTTTGACCCAGGTCATACTTTTACTGCATCCGTTTTCAGAGAGCTGACTGCTTTCCTGTGTTAGTTATTTCCGTTTTACTTTTTCTTTTGTGTGTGTGTGTGT
>NW_023339674.1:22491950-22492198 GCF_004916995.1 Morone saxatilis | reverse complement strand
GTGTGTGTGTGTGTCTCACCGTGCTCGGAGTCTGTTAGCAAGAAGACATCAGGATGCTCGGGATCGTCAGCCATCATGGCCATAAGACCTACCACGCACACGCTCTTGCTGGACGTTGACTTGAACTGGGCAGAGGAAGTGGAAACAGAGTTCATTTTCTTTTCTCTTGATGTTTTGTCTGAATGCTACTTAGGAAGAAGAAATGTTAACACAAGCTTTGGGTGTGTGCATATGGTGTGTGTGTGTGT
>NW_023339674.1:22465923-22491850 GCF_004916995.1 Morone saxatilis | reverse complement strand
AAAAAAAAAAAAAAAAGATGTGTTGGGTTCGGGGATGTTGAATAAACTTAATGAGATGTCTGTCACTTGTTTCCTAAAGAAAACTTTATTAGTTTCAAGTTTATCTGAAGGACTCCCAATGACACCAATGTAATGTTTGCATGCAGTCTGCAGAATACACTGCATGCCATCGCCTGTTTCCAACCACCTTTCATTCTACCTGTACAGCTCTCTAACAATGGAGTACGAAGAAGACTACGAAGATGTCACTGTGAACCAAATGCTGGCTCCTAAATCACAAGATACCGACACCACGGAAATACTCAACAATTTACTGAAAGAATATGACAAGAAACTGCGACCGGATATTGGAGGTAATTTGCTCTTTTGCTTTGGTAACAGAGATTGTAAGATATCATCTTCACCTAACTAGTTGCAGACTGTAAATCCAATCCACAACACCGAAAGCTGTTATAATCTGATGAATGAGCAGATACCTTCTGCCTGTCTTAAGAGGCACTTGTATTTAAAGTAGAACCAATATCTAATCAGTACCTGGGGTATGAAAATGCCATATATACAATACAATGCATCACAGAACTTGAATAATATAATGTATGCGAAGATCATGCAAAGTAAGAGTTGCTATAAACCTTCATAATGCATCAAGATGTCTTATAGCAGCAGTCAGATGGCACTAAATATATAAATAAGTATGCAAGGTCAGGCATCACAGCTGCTTGTAAATGCTCTGTAGTGTGGTTGTGACACCTCTATGACAGCCTATTGTCTGTCTCAAGTAAAGTCAGAGAGTTTGTCTATAACCAGTTTAACCCAGAGATGTCATTGGAGCCAGTCAGTAGTCAACATCAGTAGTGTTTGTTAGTAATGAATACATGCCATCATCATTTTGTACATATATACATTCATACAAAACAGTAAGACTGTGAACACTATTTATTAATGTATTAAACTTACAACTATCATTCATTTATCAAGATGGCTAATATTATAGTAAGTAAAATATGGTGCTCTTTAGCTGATGTGTTGTTGTCAGTGCATCCACAACTAATGTTAGCCAGCTAGTGATAGTGTAAATGTTATATAAAACAAGAATCGATTTAGTCATTTGTTTTTTCCGGAAAAACAGAAAAATAGGTCACGCTCACATGGGTCATTGGTCAGTGGTAATGTTAATGACAAGTGAGGTGTGCAGACCACCACACCATAAATCTAAATGTATACCTGAGATAAGGATGAATTGTTGAATACCATTCATGATGTATACGGGTACTTTTTGACCCAGTTTTTTAAAGTTGTGGTAATGATAAAAAAAAAAAAAATTTAAATTAAAAAAGGTAAAAAATCCTTAGAGCATAGCAAAAACACATTTTAAGGAATACCTGGAATATGAGATGCTGAAGCACTTTGTCTCACAAATATTAGTCATTGTTAGGTAAAACATTTTTATGAGGTTGTGAGTCACTGAAGCATCATTATATCATTGGTGGTTTGCTTCGAGCAAGGAGAAAATCAAGTTTCTCAGCTGTTTGTTACTTACTGACCTACAGCAACAAAGGTCAAGATGCAACTCATCAGCATATCCTCATGAATATAAATTACCTTTTGAGGTTGAAACTTTGTGTGCAGGAGGGAGATATGAGGAGTTTTATAATTCACAGACTCTCGTGCCTGTTGCATTTGCATTTCTCATGTCATATACCGTATGAGAGCACCTGAGAATATGTTGTTTGTAGGTCATGTAGAGCCAGTATTCACTTTCTCTGCTCGGCTCTGCTTCTGTTTCCTCTCTGGATGTCTTTGGTGTCAGGATTAAGAATAGTAAGATGATCAAATCATATCCTGCCACGTGGTTTATATTAGTTATCATGGATGCATGGTAGAGATGGATTTAAAAATATTTCTGTGACTTGTTCCTTGTAAGGTAGAAGCGCAAACTGGTTGCAGACCATAGTTACCACAGGTCAGAGTAGAGCTGGAGATCAGGTTTTTAGCTACCTGAGAAACTAAATTATAATAGTATACATATCAGCAGGCGCCTGTAAGAAGATGGTTACATTGAGGAATTCAACAGCCTGTTGTGTTATAAAGTCACAGTCTTCAAGAAGGGTGCACTGTTTCAGAGGTGGTTGTTACCTCAGCTTCAGCATGTGGCCATGACTCTTCCTTTCTGATGCAGTTTCTAGTAAATTAGCTAGCACTCCAATTCTGGGATACTACACTGTGTTTGCTGTGTGTCAGTCAGTTAGTAGTGATTTGATTCATGTGCAGCTTGTGAGCATGGTATTAAAGCAAGACTTTGACATACTGTAGGTCCCTCTAAAAGGAATGGCTGCCGATCAAATTGTACAAATTGTACTAAATGGTCAGGGCCAGGAGGTGATTAGCTTACAAAACATAGAGACTGGAAGCAGAAATGTAAAAATACAAGGACAAATCGCAATTTTTGTCTTTATATTTCTGTTTGTGTACGGATTCAACAAAAGATATATAACATGAATTAGTGAGCCTTAGAGGTGCTGGTAGTCGTATTTTGAATTTTGGACAGGCTCAGGCAAGCTGTTTCTCACTATTTTTACTTGTTATGCTAAGCTAAGCTAATCACCTGCAGGCTCTAGCACACAGACATGAGAGTGGTACCAATCTTTTCATCTAACTCTCGGCAAGAAAGGGAATAAGTGTACTACCAATGATTTATTGTTAACAATATTAAATATCTGTCAATTTAAAACATTTTATCATAAACTAACGGTGAGCATTTGACTCTAAGTTACAATCAAATTTTATATTATCATTCTTCACACAAATTTACATTACTTTATCCAGAGTTCACAGAGGATCACAGTCATACATCTGTCTATACGCTGTGGCAGAGGTAGACAGAAGATCTCAACCCACTGACAGTATATAACACACAGTCATAATTTATAGTGTGTTGAAAATGAAAATATTTTGAGCTTTTTCCACCACAGCGACAAGTATCTAGCAGACAGTACACCATGCGAGTGTAAGCCCATACCGTTAGATACAGTAGATACAGGAGGCGCTGACCAGACCAGGGTGGGCCAAGGCACTTGACACAGTAAAATGTGCAGTGCTGATCGACCCGATTATTAAAAATATATTTACTCTCACCACTGATGTTTTCAAAACAGCGCAGTCTGCTGGTTGTTGTTATCCAACACCTGAGTATGTTTGAAAAGAAATCTATCCATAATTTCCTAATCTAACAAACTAATTCAGCTTACTGAATTTACACTGCAAAAAATAATGGGAAAGGTGAGCTCACGTAGTGACATGGTGATGTGACATGTGAGTCACAGCCTAATTAGCCTCCACTGATCTGCTCCTGAACTCAGATCAGTGTATGTGATAGCCTACTCACAGCACTATAACCACATGAGGTAGCTTGTGATGTGACTTATTTCTTTCAGTGATCATTTTGTGGAAGCTAAGGTTCTCCTAGTCTCTTAATAGTGCCACTTATTGCATCAGGTTATCCTGTAGGGTCAGTCCTATTAGTTTTTAGTAAACAGTCTTTAGCATCTGTATTGCTTGAATCCAAGGGCAGTTGTTGTATGTATACTACATCTGTTACTATGGATACCAAGCCAGGTAAGCTCTGTTGTTTTGGCCTGCCAGAAAAGGACAGAAAATAACAAATATTATTACACCGGATGTCACCGAGGGGCACACTGAGCTGTGGAAAAGGCTGTTTGATACTGTCCGGAGAGTTGATCCCTCTCTCAAATCCTAAGTGCCACTTTCTCTGTGTCACTTTCTCTGTGTGTCATTTTGACTCCAATAAATAACCCCGACCTCTGACTCTCCTCCTCCATGTCCTACATCTGCGTTTTGTTTTTCTTCTTCACGCCCTGTGGCCAGTGTTATGTAGCTCACTCAGTGCTGTAACTCCTCTGTGTCTTATAACACGGAAACGCTTTCGGAAACAGCTCAATCTTACCTCGAGGTTTATTGAGTAGAGTTGTTCTGGAGCTTTCAATGATATAACATGATCTTCATCAGCAGATGGGGGCAACAGGAACATGGTGACAATTTAAAACATTTAAAATGGCTAATGTGTTTATTCACACCTCCAGCAGATACTGTATGCAGCATTATCATTCATTTGGAGTATTGTTTGAATGTCAGTCCAATATTCGCTCTCTGTTAGCTCTGTTTTTGGTCTCCACCAACTCCCAAGAAAAATAGCTGCTAAAGGCTCTGCTAACCACACAGGGTACAGGGTTTTTTTTAGAGCTTTTTAAATGAAAACAGCTGCCTGGTGCGATCAAAAACGATACTATGAGAGCTGTGTGAGTGAACCAAAACAATGAACAATGAACTGGAACTCATACAGGTCCTTAAAGCCGAAGGGAGCTGCAGATTCAGGTGATAATTCTCTGTAGGTTCATCACTAAGAGCTACCTCTTTCATACTGTCATTTTATACATTGTTATTATAAAAATATACACATCAACACATATAACATCAGCATTCATTTGTAATCATGCTTCTGTCCACCTGATGTACTGGACGTTCAATATTCATGATATAATATTCTCCTTTTAGCTCCTTTGAGGTCTCCATAAACTCCTAAAGGAAATATCTGGTCCTACAGCTGCTAAATGCTCCACTATGTTCACCAGCTAGTTGCTAACTCTGTCCGTCTGCTGGGTTTGGTGCCGAGCAGTAGTGTTACACTGGGTTTCCAATACTTTCTCTTTTTTTTTGCTGAAAACAGCAGCCTGCCGTTGCCAGGGACCATCGAGCAGAGAGTGGTGAGAATGAAGCACAAAAGTAAACTTCCAAGGCAAAAAAAGCTAAAAGATGCTATAAAACTTCACAGAGACAAGGGGAACTGCAGAGCTGGGTGACAGTTCTCTGTGGGTTTGTCACTATGAGCGACCACTTTCACAAACATGCAGGGGCAGATCTAGAGAAATATTCATGGGGTGGAGACTTTAAGTGGTGGAAGGAATATATGCTGATTTTATCACAGACAATCATATATATCAATATTTGCTTGGAAAAGCCCCGAAATGAAAATATTTTATCCTAAAAAACTACATTATTGTGGCACGTTAGTAAAGCATTAAATAGAAATATCTAATAGGTGGCATTAGAGAAATCGAATAAATTTGTTAAAATTTTTTTTTAAATTGCAACTTCAGCCTGTCACTTAGTCTAACACTGTGTCCATTATAGACATTAAATGAATTTCATTTTTTTCCATGCTATTTTTAAAGATGAATCTAAATTAATGGTGCTTTAAATTTGACAGCAATTTGACACCCCAAAGCTCCCACCCCAAGCCACCCCCTCTAGACCGCTGCACGGTAGTGGGGTGAATTTATTTGTTCATATAACGATATTTTATAGTGATCAATAATTCAATTTAACTATTACTGTTCATCATTAATTGATCTGTCTAAGCAGAGAAGGAGTGGGTAACAATTGGTGTATCCACTAATGTATTTGAACTGCCAGCGACGTCATGCTATCCAATTGTGATGCCCAGTCATGGTTAAAAATATCAAACTTTGGCTGCCAGTTGAAGTCTTAACTTATAATGAATTTTTTTATTTTAACACACTGTATAAGCGGGAAATATCAATCATAGAAAGCGCATATGTGTTTATAGCTGCACATATCACAGAAAATAATTTTGTTTATACAGAATTTTAGAGGGAGTGAATACATGCAAGTAACAAAGAGTGGAATATCAGGAATAGAAATTTCTTATGGATTTGTGATCTGCTGTACTGTTCGTCTGTCAATCTCTGGATGGCAGCTCTATTAAGGTCTTTAACTCTGTGCCTTTTCACCTAAGCTACTTTAGGGACTACAGATTCTTTTTTGTTTTCCCCTCACACACCATTCACAGAGTACTTATTATTCTATTGTTTATCACCAGGTCTGTATCTCCTCCCTGTTGGCTCAGCAAAGCCTGACTAAAGTAACTTGCTATGGATAATTTCAAAAAAACAATGATAAATAGGATGTTGCAATTAGCTTCCCTTTTTCAATCCCCCTGACCACAATCCAAACAGATAATAATAGGAAAGTCATTTTGTTGATGCCTGGCCCTTTTGATGACAGATGGTGCTCTAAAGTCACTCTGCACCTTGCTCCTCTTGAGCAGATTAATGAATATGACTTTTTAAAGCTATAGGGGCCCATGGTTAAACGACGGAGTGAGGGGCAATTTCCATCACATGGACTGAATGCAAAGGTGATGCCTCGGCTCGGTGATGTTGGAGACAGTCAATACTAAACTGAATGTGTGAGTAGTCTTTAGTTTGTTGTGTCACGGTATTTAAATCTTTGTCAAAATTAAGGTGACTTTCAGTTGGATTTCATTATTTTCAACCTGGTGTTGTAGGCTTAAAGTGAGACCATGTCACTTTTTAAAGAAAGAATAACATTTCTCACTTTCTACAAATGAAAAGTCAGAAATTTGTTTGCCAAAAACAAAAAAACACACTCTCACTCTCAGTTCCTGTATGGCCATTGATAGTCAGGAGCACCCCGTACAGAGGCAGTGTTTCTTATTACTTCAGGCAGTCTTCAGCAGTTTGTACAGGTTTGCCCCTGGCAAGCTCCTTCATCTTACAGCTCATTTGTTTGGCTCTTCCTTACTGTTTTCATTTACTACTTTCAAGGCTTAAAACTGCAAGAAAATGACAATGGTCTTGTTTCATCTAATGCGTTTTTGATGAACGAACGATTGGTCACAGCTTGAGTTTCCTCTGGGGCGTCAAAAAGCCACCACTTGTTTCATCAGTTGAATGCTTTCAATTGTGAACTTAGCAGTCAGTTAGAAAGTGTTTGCACTAGAAGTAACAATACAGTTCTGATAGGGCATTAAGAGACTTAACAGTAAACAGTGAGACTGATATCAGTGACTTAGTTATAAAAAAAAGATAATTGATAATGGATAATTTCCTATGAATCTCTCTCGTGTATGTAGGCAATTTAAATCCATCACAGGAATGGGCGGCTCCGCCACTACCAATAAAAATGAATACTATAGGGTATTTACAGCAATGTAAACAGACCATAAACAGAGGCTGAATCTAATACAAATCTTAACTTTAAAGGTCCAGTTGTGTAACATTTAGGAGGATCTTATGCGCAGAAATGGAAACATTAATTAATTGGGATGCTCGATATTTGGCTTTTCTGCCGATATCCGATATTCCGATATTGTCCAACTCTCCAATTTCCGATACCGATATATGCAGGCAAAACCCGATACCGATAATTCCCGATATTACATTTTTTAGTGAATATCAGAGGGCTGATATTATCGGACATCCCTAATAATAATCATAGGTATGTTTTCATTAGTGTTCACCTAAAAATAAGAATGAGCCGTTTTTATCTACAGAGAGAGGGGGTCCTCTTCTACGAAGTCTGTTGATCCGATTTCTACAGTAGCCCAGAGCAGACAAACTAAACACTGGCTCTAGATTGTTTTGCAGCTACCGTAGTGTCTCCTGCACACTTGGAACAAGAGGGTGAGGCGAGGGGGTTGAATGTGCAACTACATTGTTAGATGCCACTAAATCCTACACACTGGACCTTCAAACAGGAAAGTTATTTCAGTGTAGGTCCAATTCCAAGGGTACATTTAACTCTCTGATGGACTTCCCCCTTGTAATTAACAGCTGTGTTTTTTTCCCCCTCCATTGTGCATAATGTCAAGACAGAAGCAGTTAAAAGCTGACACCATCACAGTAATATAATAGGCTTTCAATGGCATAACAGTAGAACATTAGCCTGAAAAAGAAAAAAGGAATGTGCTGTTTCAAATGCCACCTATTTCACAGAAAAATGCGCTGGTGATGGTCTTTGTTTAGACCATCACCTAATAACTAAGTTTGTTACAAAAGATGTTTTCAGGATTTGTCAGACTCAGCTCAGCAGATGACAGTGATTGATTGATGTGGCTTACACATTGTACATTTTGTTCACAGTAATTAATCGGAGCTGCGTGTCTCAATGTCAGGGGGAAAAAAAAACCTTTTGAGTTTGTTCTAGAAATGTTGAAGCTCAGTCAGTCACAATCAAATGAGGTGTATGAGTATTGAGGAATAATTCATGAACAAGTTTGAAATTTACCAGTTGCCTAGTGGTTGACATACCATGTCAGCCGCAGCATCCATAATTCAAGTCCAGCCGGGGACCTTTGTAGCATGTCGTACCTTTTCTCTCTATCTCTCTATCTCTCCCTGTTCCTGTCTGTTGTGCCAAACCTTACTGAAGAAACCCAAAAGATTCTGATAAACAGTGAATCAACTGTATAGAGGAAGTAAAAAATTGACAACTCTGTGTTTGATGGACTCACATTGATTCTTAGAACTCAGAAGAGATTTGCAGCTATATTTCTTTCAATGATGTCTCTCAATATGGTGAATAATAATATAATTATTCTTTTTAGCCCCCTGAATATCCATTACAACCTACCCTGTTTGTTGAATGACTAGGGTATCAGAGACTCAATAGTTCTATGCTATGTGGGCTATTGTACCTGATAAAAAAGTGTTAAATACACTTAGATTTAACTCCAGTCTTAGTTGCAGCCAGACTGCAGCTATTCATTAAAGAGCCCTCCTTAAACTAGCTTTGGTGTGTGTCGCTACTTACTGGGTGACAGATGATCGTCCATGGTACAGTTAGCCGGAGGGAGGTGATCTGTTCTGCTTTTTGAATATTTCAGAGCCCCTGGCATTTCTTCTAGTAATGAGCCGGGACACTGAGCGGAGAAGTTGAAGTCTTTATGCCATAAGTCATTATGCTCAGAATTCGTAGACGCCAACCAAGAATAGGTTGCGACTTTCCCACATGTAGTTATGTCATCGGGAGTTCCTGCTAGCTTATGTGATTAATGAGTAGACAAAAATGTACAGCAGTGGAGAGCAGTTACACCAGAGAAACAAGTCCTAGTTTGAGAAAGTAGACAATGATAAAACGGTTAGTATTCAAGGGAAATAAATTATAATAAATATAATATAAGGATACATTTTGTTTTTACATATTAGTATGGAAGCCCATTCCTGCCAGGAAAAGTAAAGAAACAACATAAAAATCAATATTATGAGTTATTCGGTCAAACTTGTGCAATAGTACGTGAAAATTTTTACTCACGAAGTCAGAATTTTGAGATAACACGCCAAGTTATGAAGTCAAAATTATGAGATAGTCCAAATGAAAAGATTAGTAAGTCAAAGGTTTAAGTTACTAAGTCATAATTATAAGACAGTAAGTCAAAATGATTAAATAAGTCAAAATCCTTCATAATAACTACTTAGTATGAGTCAACAATGAGTATGTTTATTTTTCTTATGTCTTTTTTTTCTTTTCCTGGTAGAAATAGAAGAAAGAAGAAGAAGATATACTTTATTGATCCCCTAGGGGGAAATTGGTATTTTATTTTTTTTTGTATACACACGACATCACACAGCTACAACAGGCTGAATCAAATGCACATCTCATTGCACTTGTAGAGCATGCAAAGGCGAGACAGAAGATGGTGGAGGTGATGGGTGCGTGCAACGTTACCGGCGCTCCCTGTTGGGGGTTTAGGTTGCCTTGGGCTCAAGGCCCACATCCAGTGCATCAGCGAGCGTGAAACTGCGGTGACCTCTCAGTACCAGTCTCGACACTCCATGAGTTTGTGGTCTGTGGGACTTGAACCGGCAACCCTCCAGTTCCCAAGCCAAGTCCCTACACACTGAGCTACTGCTGCCTCAGTAGGCTTCCATGCTTTAGGGCAGGTATATCTATGTTAGTGGAGTCTTTCCAATTTGTCTTTTCATATATTTCAAAAGTCATTATTATATACTGTATATATTGACTTTCAGTGCTTTTTCATTATGATGATATAATCATATTTTGTTAATTTTTTGTTGTTGTCCAAATTAATGAACCAGAGCAAATTCTAATTAAAACCAAAAAAAGTTATTAAAGTTAGTGGTACGTGTGTAAAGAGTTTTCTTCTCAGTTTACTGCATTAAACCTCAGTTAGATTTTTTTATGTGTGATGTTGAGATAAATACAGAAAAATATTACTGATATCAGCCCAGCACTGTTTTATAGCATCCGAAGAGGAAGCCTAATCCTCTTTATTCCAGCACTGGCCAGACATCGCTAACATGCAGTAGGGGCCAACGCCTACTCCTGGCCTTGTGGCTTTTTTGTGATTGGTCATGAGGAATTATTGAAAATCAAAGATGGATTATCTCCTCAACTGAGAAACCATTCAAGAGAGGATGTGGTGGGAAGATCTAAACCCACTCAGGATAACCTGCAGGCCAACGGAAGTCAAAAGCATTGATCGGTTTGATGCTTCACATAAGTGGAAGTCTAATCAACTCATTAAATATTTCATTTGTAAACAGGGAGAGTTACCCTTGGTAAGGACAGACACAATGGATCTGCAATGCAATGCAATGGTGGGAATTAATGTGACAAAGGTCTTACAGGATTTAAATTCTACTGTCTGTAAGTTTCTTTTTTTTCCCCTGTGCTTCTTTTTTGCTCAGATTCTTTGAATAAGGATGACAGGCTAATGTGGCCTGACAAGGACATTTCTAATTTCACATTAACATAAAAAGGCAAATATCCAACCGTGGTCACATGTTCTTGTTTGCCATAAATATCACCGTGAGTATGTCAAACAGAGAGACGAGGCTGCAGTTTGTCCTCGCTCTTCACTAGCAGCTAATTTACAGCCATTCATCAGACAGGGCCAGGCTCCAGTGCAAGCCTGGACAGAGATTAGCTAATGTCTCCGTGGACCTGTTCATCATCCTCTGCCCACCTTAATGACAAATAAATCTCACAAGAGGTTATGGCTTCCTTCTCCCCCTCACTGGATGATTGTATAAATGTCTCCAAGTACTCGTTCACCATTGCAGAGCAGATTATCCCCTCCCCTGAGAGAGTTCATTCTCTGTTATTCTCTTGTTTTCCTATTGTTATTTAAAACTGCCTATCTTCAGACAATATACTTCTATTACAGATGAAGCTTCAGATTAGTATCTGAGGAGACAGCACAGTATATTTAGTGGATGACCATTCCAAATGTTTCACTGATGGCTGCACTGATAAATAACCCATACACAACTACTAATTAATTTCTAGTAATGTTATCTATTTTCCTAAAGTTAATGAGCTGTCCCCATTTACTGAATGACTAGTCACAGCCTAACTGCTGCTAAGTGGCACTGTAGGCAGGTGCAGAATTATAGCCTGCAACACAATTAGCACTGTATAATGAAGGAAGTAATGCAATGCTGCTTCATTGCCAAAGGTGCACATTTTCAAAGGGACATAAGTAACAACTGAACTACTTATTGTTTTTTAGTCTTTTACAGCCCACACCTTAGGGTCTATTTGTGTTGCAGCGCAAAGACTGACACAAGCAGCGCTACAATGTGCTACTTTCCTGACCATGAACTGAGATTTGTCCATCCCTTTGCTGTTTCACGGTAAGGTGAGCTGTTGTTAGTTGGTGCTGAATGCTGGTTCTTTGACATTTAATTGACAGTCGACCCGCTGCTAATTGCCACCCCCCTGTTTACTGTTGCTATATCAAGCCTTCCATTATAGCATGTCACACATGCAGTTTAGAGTAATAACAGTGGCAGATTTACTGCTTGAGTAATTTTTTTAACTAGGGCATAAGATAAAAAAAGATACGATTGTGATTATTATTTTGACAGATATTGTGACTGTGACATAATTCATGATTAGTGGGAGTGATCATTTTTGCATCACAATTTTACATTTCACTGAAAACTGTAATGATGTGACATTTGTTGTTTTTTCTGGGGAAAACACCTTACCTTTCTCAAAAAATTGCAGCTTCTTCTTTTTGGATATTGCATTTGGCCATATTGCAATTTCGGTAATATTTAGATTATTAGTGCAGCCCTACTTTAAACAATGGGTCCTTGATTTCACACAAGTAGACAAAAGTAGCTTTTCATCATGATGGTGGCAGTTTGTCACTAGCTGATTTTACCAGCTTTGGCTAGCTGGCTGCATTGGGTAATAACACTGCCTCCGGCTGACACTTGAGCGTGTCTCATGTTAGTGGTGTAGCTCTGCGCTGTCTACCACTCTGGTCCAGACTGAAATATAATTGTAATAACTTTTAATATAGTGTTGTAAAACTAATGACATTCCCATCAGCCTTCACTTTACCTTTACTACATGTTAAAGTAAGATGGTGAACATGGTAAACATTATACCTGCTAAAAATCAGCACAAGAGCATTGTCATTCTAATGTTAGCATTCTGATGTTAGCATATAGCTCAAAGCACCATTGTTGCACTGATGTGCTAGCATGGCTGTAGACTAAGTTTGTTTAAAAAAGTCACCATCCGCACCAGTTCATCAATGACATGGAAAGGATTGTTCTTGTATCATAAGAGTCACAAGTTTGAGTACAGTATATTTTTGTTGATGTTTTTTTTTACTGGAATAGGATACCTTTGATTTTACATGAATTATACAAAAATAACAATAAAAATGCCTAAAAACATTGCAGCATGCATAGTAATTATTTTCGTCGTTTTAGGCCATGTTAATCCCAAAAAAATCCTAACGGTAAAATGTACACCATTAAGCAGTAGAAATGTGTCTGAGAAGATAAATAATTACTCTGATTTATATTCAACTTCACCTGGTTCCTTTGTGTATAGCAGACTGTGCCTATAGGAATTAACAGAGCAGGTGCTTTTGCACACGCTTTCTTCGACCATGGGTCACATGTTATATCAATTGTGGATATCCTGCAGATCTTTTCTCTGTTTTCTCTCTAAGGTTGTGGATCAAAATGCTCCTCCTGCTCAGTTTTTTTTATAACTGTTCAGCTGTTCACATGTCTATGTAAGCCATTTATACTTTCAAAGTGGGTACTAATCTAACAAGAGACTAAAGGTAAAGACCATAAGAAGAGAATCAATTCAAATGTAATCTGTACATAAAGATTGAAAATGTCCGTAGTGTATTTCAGTAACATCCCTGTGTTCACACCCCCTACCCCGACCTCCTCATTCTTATTTTTCATTGCACTTTATGAACGTCACACTACTTCCTGGTGAACATAAATTACCAATGCAAATTGGCTGCATATGAGCCTAATTCATTGGAAACAGGGTTATGCAGCAGTGCACCTTTCTATAATAAAGTATGTACTGTACTGTGGATCACATTTGTAATCTAAATTAGATTAAACCTTTTTTGTGCCGTTGATATTCTCTTTTGGAAACAGTGTAATGAGCCAGTTTATCTGTCCAATGGGATCACAAAAATATCAAGTTTTTTCTTCTTCTCTTTGTCTGGGTTTTTGCATAATGACTGCTGTGAAACTCTGATAATGTAAGACCTCAATATTAGGAGAGAACTTATGTGTCTTCTTTTGGGGAGTGACCTGATGAAAGATTCCTGTGATCATTATTGATCTCTATTAATTAGATGAAATGTTTGCATATGAACACATTTTTGGGGGAAAGAAGATCAGGTCAGGAGATCGTAGAGGACTGAGAAGCAGAGCAGCGTTGTGTTGATGGACAACCAGCAGGGTTGATTGTCTCCAATTAATTTCTTGTCTTGGTGGCTGTTCCTCAGGTCAAAATACATCCTGTTGCAGAAGCTGACACATTATTTACCTGACAGCTTACACACAACCAGCTGTTAACTCACTCGTAGGAGTATGTTTGAAGTGTTTGCAGCCCTGTCCCATCTGTTGGTTATATGGCATGAAACGGGTGCTGATTATACCGTGATTTACAGAAATATACAAATGAGAACAAAAGTTATCGTAAAAGGTTTTGGAATTATTTTGTCAAATATTGCACTCAAATATTTGAAGCTATTTGTCTCAGTTTTATTTTTAGAGGTTTATGCAGGAGATCTATGCAGTTGGCTCACCAGGTGTTGTGTGGTTATGAATATAGTGCTTTTGAAAAGCTGCCTCAGCAGGGACTCTCCAGAAGTGTTCTCTAGTGTGCCATCTGTTAGCACGTGAACCAAACGATGGAACGGAGACTGGCAGGTGGAAAAATTCTCGCTGTGGACTTAATTGGCTGAGACATGAAGACTCCAAAGACAGGTAATGTAAAATGATGGAGGAGCTCTTTGCTATGTAAATGTGAACGCTCATGGCAGCAGTATGTCACAGCTGTCACTTAGGCGGTTTAAAAGTTCAAGCTTCGAATGACACTTTTACGCTGAGCATGAAATCCTTAAGAGCAGCAAAGTTGGGGAAAGCCAGGGGTGTTCCACTGTGAGTGAAGGTGGCAGATCGGGGAGCAGGAGTTAGACTGTAGGCAATAGTAAGGAGTAATGTGTTCTAAAAATTGGGTGTGCATGCACTGTGAGGAGTGTGTATGTTGATGTACTGCTGCAGGCCGTGAAATCTGGGTGAAAATCGGCATGGCAGACCTCTGTTTCTGTCTACCAGGACCTTCCTGGTGGAAGCAGTTGTTGGCATATGTGTAATTATATGACTCAGCCCCACTGATACCTCACAATAACAGTCAGTGGGACAAAGCACAGATAGTCAAACTAGCGAGAGTGGAATGATTCACCTTGACTGAAATACATGTTCTCAATTGTTGCCTTGGTAATTCTGGCCTTTTTTTTAATGTATTATCTTATGCCACCGAGATACATAAGTTATATTTTGGAGGATCTACTGGCAGAAATTGAAAATAATATTCACTGGTATGTTTTGGTATAGTATAGTCACCTGATAATAACAATCGTGTTTTGGTTTACTTAGAATCAACCGTTTCTATCTACAGACGCCACAGGGCGCATTTTGTGGGGGCCACCACGCTGCTACAGAAGGTCAAAATGGAAAAACCAAACACTGGCTCTAGATAGGGGCATTCCCCTTTTTCGCGTGTTTCGTGGCCACCGAAGTTTCTCCCTTGCACTTGGAAAGGGAGGGTGAAGTGAGTGAGTTTCAATCTGCTCAATGCTATATGCTAATAAATCCTACACATAAGACCTTTAAACATTTGTTTGTTAATCCTTGCAGAGTTCTGTAAAAACAAGAAAGAATTTAGTGCAGCAGAACCAGAGATTTTTTTTTTCCTTGTTTCAACCTGGTGCCTACATTCCCCACAATGCAACTCAATGGCCAACAATTCAGTCGGCCATTCAGGTATGATATGCTAGTAGCAGCTAATGTAGCCTCGAGCTGAAATGAGGAGCAGGCTACAGAGGTCCTCACTTTCTCACTTCTATTTCAATTCAAACTTGTAGTCTTAAGCTCCAAACAATGCTGCCTCATATGACATCACACAAGGCACTCAGTGTGCACCCACAAAAGACTTTATTCAAATTTCTCAACACCTGTAAGACCAGTTTAACTCATCGCTCTATCATCCAATTCCTATTATTTATTGATAGGTATGCATCTACAGGACACAGAGGTGGGGCGACCCAGAGCCAGAGGGAAAAAGAATCTCCACATATGCTTCTGAACAATGCACAGCTTGTCACGTTTAAATGATATCATGCAATATTATTATATGTCAACAGCCCCTCAAAATGTCTGTGTATGTCCCTGTAACAGACCCAAATTCTGTGGGATTATTGTCCATATAAATCCAATGTGAGCTGAGTGAAGACTGAAGGATCTCAAGGCTATGGTGAAATAAAGCTGTGATTAAATCAGTTCTTTATAAAGTAAGGCAAACCACCACAGGTAATGTGTTTCAGGCTGTTAGCTCTGCACTAGCTCTACTGATTCTGCATTGTGCATCAAACCTGTGTTCCCTACTCTGCTGCTGATGAATATCATTGTTTAGTATTTAAAAGGTTCTGGTTTTGTTTAATTTGTGGAATTTTCTCCTACCTCCAGGTTAGGTAGAAAACATTGGATATTGGGATAGGACAAAGACCACCACAGCGCTCAATCTCGGTCCAATCAGGGATAGAAGCGCTGCCGGTTTATCAGTTAATTGCATTCATCTGGAATCCCAGATGTAATTCAGCTCATGATTAGTTGCTGGAGTGAAACCCAGCAGGGATAAGTGGATTTGAGAACCAGAGGACTACCCTGCACCTCCTCTGATGTTCTTCTGATATTCTACGTGGAGTTGTTTGGATACTATGCTGCATTATGGTGCATCTGTGGTGTGTTTCTCTAATAATTTGTGAATGCATGGATGCATAATTGCTGCATTCAAGAGAACACTCATAGAGGTGTTTTATGTGATGAAGACTAATTTGTGATTATTATTAACAACCACAGCTCCCTGAGGACGGTTCACACAGCAGCTATTTGCTCTTCAAAGGGTTCAGAACAACAAAGTCTCATCGATCTGATTTCACTTTGACTTACAAAAGAGGCAGGTATGGTGCCTAAATGAAAGTCATGATCAATAATTGTTTTGCTCTTTTCTTCCGCAGTTAAACCAACTGTTATAGATGTCGACATATTTGTGAACAGCATCGGACCAGTGTCATCAATAAATATGGTAAGTCAGTCCCTTTGATTGTGGTTATGGCGCAGAGTCTTGCACAAATTGCGTCACAGTGTTACTTTTTCTGACCTTGAAATGTGTGATGGCCACAGTTTGGCATGAGGAGAGAAAGAGGAGTTGCAACCAGCTGGAGCTGCGTGCAGCTGAGACAGTGCTCGGCAAGGTGTTTTTATTTTGGTGAAATTTAGGTCTCTTTGTTTTGCTGCTCTGGTGAGAATAGACATTCAAGGAACAAGTCTATTTTCAAAGCAGCATCACTCATTTGATAATGTTGTGGTTCATCAGTAAGTCCTAGCAAATTTTGTCTTGCTTATTAACAACATCTGTCCACCACACCTGCTTGTAAGTCCGCTGATGAAATGCTTTTAACCATGAAGGCAAATTCATCTTTTAGATTAGTGAACTATTGAGGTTACTCTCTTTAAATAATGAAGAACAAAGTCAACCACTACTAGCATCAATTGTAGTTAATTGCAACAACCCGAAACTGCTGAGATGTCCGCAGCACTGCAACAAAGTTTCAATAGCCTGAAATATGCCAACCAACACCCATCACTCATAGGAAGAATGTAGTTCTGCAATTTTTTATATCATATAAAAGTATGCGTTATTATTTTACGCACTGCTGGCCGCAAGTGCACACTTGCCTATCCTGCAGAGTGGTAAATCCAATAGTATAAAATATAATACTTACTTATAAAATGTCATTTAATTAAACTTGCAATATCATATTTTTTTGGCCACTAGGAGGCAGTGGAGACAAGTTGTGAAAGCAACATTGACATATCATCACCTTTCACCTTTTAAAGTGAAATTGTTAACAGTTGCTTATTTTCACATCCAGCAGTCACGGAGCAACACTATCCTTCATTTGGAGTCGTCCAATATTCACTCTTTTATATTCACTCTCTGTAAAACTGAGGTAAGCTGCTGAAGACTACGAGCAACTCCTTTTACATTGTCTCATTGATTTCACATGTCACTTGATGTTTTGTTATTATAAAAATAACAATCATAAAATCACAGCTTTAAAGTCACTACAAGTATGATGTGAAAATTCTTTTCATCAAGTGGTAGTATGAAGAATGACATTGTGGCAGACAGCAATGCCCCATTTACACATGTCATTTTAAGTGTCTCACATCTGGATTAAATCCAGATGCAATTTAAGACACTTTTTTTAGCCACATACATGCATCACTGTTGGCCAGATCTAATTGCAATTCTTGGTTTTCTTATACTACATGCAAATCAGGGTCGGCCCTAATTAGGACTGCACGATGTGGTAAAAAAATAAAAAAGACGTAATTATTTTGACAATTACAGTAAGATTCACAATTAGTGATGATGATCATTTTTGCATCACAAATGTAATTTTCACTGAGAACATTTTTTTCTGGGTCTGTAACAAACAACATCTGGAGAACAAGATTCATAGGCCAGGGTATCTCTGCAGCTCTACAGTACTTCATTATGATGCTGTTTTGTCACACATTTTACCATCATCAAAAACTGCCACTTCTGTGATTTGGATACTGCACTTGACCTTGCAATTTCAATAATATTTTGTTTAATTGTGCAGCTCTAGCCCTCAACCAGTCCAGAGGGTGGTGGTAATGCACCCGAAACTGAACTACCTTGTTAATAACTATTTATATACTAACTCAATAACACAATGAGCGAGACAAAAAGGTTCCACAGGGCAATTTCAACACACATTTTAATTGCCGTTAACACAGGGGACAGACGATGGAAAGCCTATTTCCACAGACGGACTGCTTCCTGGCATAGTTACACTTTTAGAAAAACACAGATAACATATCTTGGAGAGACAAATGCATGAAGACCTTTTTGCATCTGGCTAGAATGCGTAGGTGGTTTGAGCAGTCTGATTTCAATCTGCCTCAGATGCTTCTTGGATCCATTTATACTTTGCTATTTTGTTATCCGATAGCTTGCCGATATGCCCACAACATATGCAGTGACTAAGTGTAAATGGGGTCCAACATGCTTGGGTTGGAAGTAACAGACTGGACCCATTTTTTTCCAAATTTGTATAAATGTCTGTATAGAAAATCCTATTCCCCCAGAATTATTTTAAAGATATTTACATAAAAAATTAAGTAACTTCAATGACAATACTATTAGCATATTGACTGTCCAGCAAAATGTTTTATCTCTGACATTACAGGTTTAAGTCTCTCTGGATTCTGATTCGGAGTCCCTAAGTTTTCCCTATCAGGTGCTGGCAAAGGTTTTGTCTCAGAGGTGTGATTTTATCCTCCTTTTTAAAATCACAGCTCACAAGAGTTTATAAGCCTGAAGAAAGAGAGGCTTTAACTTACTGGAAGAGGGGAGAAAAGGAACAGGAGAGGAAGATCAGAGAGGGATGAGGGAGTCTAGGGTGGATATAGAATTGGAAGGAAAGCACAGAAATTGGTAAGAGATGGGTGAAAGGCAGGAGATTTTAGGATACTTAGAGTTGAGTGTCTGTGAAAAATGGTCAAGGGAGGGAGAGTTATGGGTTTTATAAAAGGGATATAGAGTGTTGCCGGTCAGATGGACAGACAGAGAGAGAGGGGCTCTTTAGTTGAGAGGGAAGAGATTTAAAGTCTGGTGGACTCAGGAAGACCAGCTGAGACAAACAGATAAGACATTTTTTCTTGGGCAGCTTATCTAATCAGGATCATCTGTGTTGATACTGTTTTCAGGTCTGTGTAAAATGGGACAGGACAAATAGGACAAATGGCCAGACTCTAATAATTTAGCTCATATCATTATCTTTATCTTTACAAGTAGAGATGTACCGATCCAAGTCTTTCTTCCCCTACACTGATTCCAATACCCGAACTCAGACTTTTCAGAGATGTAAAATCTGTAAACTTCTTTATACTGAACAGATTGATATGTGTAAACTAAGCTTACCTGTGGAAGATTTATGAAATTGCTTCAACCTCATAATGACAGACAGACACACCATTAGTGTGGAAGAAAGTATTAATGTAATGTAATTAATTAATTAATGCCACATTATAAAGCCTTTTTTGTTAAACAAAAAAAAGTGCAGAAAATGTCATTATCACAACTTCCCATTATATAGTAAAAACCTACCACCCCCTTTTACATTAAGATGCATTTATTGTGAATTACATGTGGGAAGAGGCGAAGTCTTGTCTGTAGCTTTTGCACATGTCAGCTTACCCCTGCAAAGGTATTTATTAAATTAAATGCATGCATCCATTTAATGTTGATAAGTGATGTTTGGCCGATACTCATTCTGCTTAATGAGGTCAGTATTAGGGTTAGGGTTAGCTGTCTGAAGCTGGTGTGCTGGCTCTGGGAAACTGTCTCGACCTCTCTGCATGTTAGCTGCACAGCAGCAACTTTGCAAAGCCACAACTTAGTTAACATTAGTTACATTACTTGCTGCATTGTTACTCGCACTCTATCATCATACTTTGCCATGGTATTAACCTTTTTCAAGGGTGGAAGTAACTAATTACTAATTACAACCACTCATGTTACTGTAGTCATTTATTTAGTCATTTATTAGGTATTTTTGTAAGGCTTTATTTTTACTCTTAATGCATTATGCATTACACTATGTAATCTACTTTTACTTCTACTACTATTTCGCTCCTAAGTGTAATTTGAGTTCTCTTTCATGAAAAAGGTCTTTTGGATTTCCCTGGGATCCCTTACACCACCTGTAGGTGGGAACACCAGTGTGCCTGTACCAATGGGTGTGAAGGAGCTCAAACCTTGTCGTCATTGTTGCCACCTGAGTGACTTTAACAGTTGACAAATGTTCAGACCCTTTAGTGACTTTAGTTCAAATAAGACTTTAGCTACTTTGTAAGCAGATGTCCACATTTTCTCCTGAACTCTGTCACGCTCTCGAGCTCACAGAACACCTACTGATTGTGCAAGCTGAAACATTTTTTCAGAGCATCTGAAAAAGGAATAAGCTGTTCTTGCACAGACCTGGGTGACCAACCAACAAAATGCCCATAAGTGAATGCTTTTGAGCCAAATGTTCTATAATGAGAGTAGAGATTAGTATTTACATGCTTCCTTACTTTTCAAGGATTCAAGGATATTATTGTCATTTACAATGGAAGGTTGTAGGTTTAAATTTAGATATAATCCCCTTTATGCTACTTAAAAAATAAATAAATAAATAAAAAAATTGATTAATGAGTCATAAAAAAACCATTTGTATGATGGATTGTTAAGGAAGAATTGAACAATCTCACAGCCTTGTTGTTCTAACTTGTGTTACAGATGAAACTGCAGTCCCTTTTATTTCTTAATCCTGTCATATATGTGCTTGTAAATGTCTCAATACTGATGGGACATTGTATCCATATGACAAGCAAAGTCTTGTGCTTTATATTGGCATTCCTGGGATATTTGGCATAAATTACATGTGAGCCAGGTATTTGGTTTTATGTAAATGAGCACTACTGCATTCTTAGTGAATAGTCTGAGCTACTACAGCAAGTCTCAAGCACCCTCTCTGTGTGATAAGCTAATTTTAAACCCCATTGTCAGAGAAGAATTCATATACAGTATCAGCTGTCATACTAGTATTGTTTCTAATTGCAATGCGGTGTATAATTCAGGGTGTCATGACTTCTCCAGGAGACAGATGGTGATTAATTCCCTTCGCTTTAGGAATAAACTCAGAAGAAATTAGGCCATTTTCACATCAAAAGTACAATCAAACAGAAAACTATTTATTCAGAAGTATTGATTTCAAAATTCAAAAGAAATTGACATATTAATGTTCAGTAGCCCTCTAAAGTATTGTACCAGGTCTTTTGACATAAAGGTGGCCCTGCGTATGCATGTGCCTGAAAGGTTTAAGTGGCTGCTGGAGTCCACTGAGCTTTTCATTCTTAGTGAATCACTGACATTTGTACTTTTCTTTAACAAAAGGTGACATCACTTGATCCCTGAATGGCTAAAACAGCAAGTGAGCAATCAACATGTCAATTTATCTTTTAATCCGTCCATTCATCCAGCCGTTTTGCACAATTTACTGGTGTGCTGTGCGACAGATGGGATATGTAATCCTTCTAGCATATTTTGGGTCTTTGCCACAGTCTTCGTGCCTAGAATATCTATACAGGTTGGTGTCCAGCAGGCATCCTAACAAGTGGCCCATGACTCCCTGAAAGACAAAGGAGTGTCTGAGCACCTCATCCATTAATACATGAAGTATTGTTCAAGTAAATAAGTAGTTAATAAGAATTTCAAGTAAATGGTGCTGGTGCTTTCTAATGGTCTAGCAAAAGTTAGAGAAACACTCCCTTCTGGCTAAGGGGTAAAATATCCTCATGGAATTGAACAAAGAAAGCAAAGAAATGAGGGATGCACAATATTGTATTTCTGCCGACATCCAGTGTCCTGTTATTCCTCAGCTCCTTCCCTGGGCCGATTGCCAGTGCCGATACCGATATATGCACATATTTTTTCAACCTAACTGCAGAGAACATCAAGTCTCTCCTGTAATGGAATTAACATATTATTATTCTAACCTTATCATGATGGCTTACTGGCAGATGCAGACATAAAAAAATGTACACATTTACATTTAAACAGTATTCATCATCAGTCATCCTGCTTTAACGGGCTTGCCTGACAATCCTGACAACAACCAGGGCAAAAAAGTTGCAAAACCTGTAAATAGATCTCTCTGATCACAGGGATTATGTGAAAGTAAGTGCATTTTACAACTTTACAGCAATTAGTAGCATTAATGTCTATTGCAATCCATCCATTAATTGTTGAGACATTTCACTCAAACTATTAGGGCTGCCCCCTAATAGTTGACTTAATTATTAGTCGCTGTGAAGAGCCTTAGTCGACACACTTATCATTAGTCAGATAGTCGTAAAAACAAAAACGTCAGACAGCATTCTGGAGCTGCGCCCAGAGACGAACGTATCTGAGGACTGTCGCAACAAGGACCTTTTCTCCCACCAGTGGAAAGGAAGTTTTTTATGCCAAATTCCAAAACGATACAAAGTTAAGAAATATTGTTTAATGATAAATTATGCTGATGTATGATAGATAGATAGATAGATAGATTATGGTGAAAAAAGCTTTTACTTGGCTATTTATTGAATCTGCTGCAGAAATACTAGACCTGATAAATTGCCTCTAAAGACTGTCAGAAGGACGCAAGACCTTTTGATAGACAATGTACTATATGTCATGTTCCTGCTGCTATAAAAAGTGAGGACAGGACAAGAGCTGTCATTAACTCATTTAAGGACAATAAAGTACATGCAGAAGAAGAAAAGGACCAGATATTCTGTGCCACCACACAAGATTTCTCTTTTTCTTCAGTGAATGGCTGACTCAGCCTTTCTGTTTGTACATTTAGTATTTGTTTTAAATCTAATATCAACAGTAGATGTATGGAATAGACTGATGAGACTGATAAAATAAGATTAAATCATGAGTGAAGTTTAAAAAAATCTATTAAGCTATTTCAGTTTATTTATTCATTTCTTTCTGTATTTATTCAGGAGATTATTTGTAGTGTCTTATTTACCAATTTTACTGTACACCAAATGGAAAAGCTGTGAAGGTCATGAGTCACAAATTAAGGGACAGAGCATGAAATTGATCAAAGGCTGGACGTGAAGGACAAGCTGAAAGTCATCCCCAAAAGAGACAACACTGGTTCAAATTGGCACTCTTCATCACCTTATTAAGTCAAACATTTCCAAGTTTATTAGGAAGGTTCCCCTTAAACAGCATAAATACATAGGCTACAGTATATATGTATTGAAATTTAACGAATACATGATGGTTAAATATGACCTGACCAAAAACTGTGAGCAAAACAAGTTTTCCTCAGATAAAGCAAATCAGACAGCAAATTTACTATAAGAATAATATATTAGTTGTGGATAAATCAACATGAAAAGTTTTTTTTTGTGTTTCAAACTGCACAAATCACAAAAGTAATGAATGGGAAATGTGTATTATCTCAATACCTCTGTGATAGCTCTGAGTGCAGAATACATGTAAGCTATTAGCTTTACAGCTAAGGTGATCAGTTTGTTTCAGATATATATATATATATATTTAGTAATATAATATAAGGGAGGTTCAGTGCTCAATGTGCAGCAGGCAACCAGCAGGAATTTCCTTTGTTATATGTTAACGTTACTTCAATGCAAATATTACTTCCTTAAAATGCTAATGTTACTAGGCTACTGTAGAAAACTATTCCTGGTGGGGTTTCAACATTCCTGATTCTATTCTAATTGGTTGGAGTGGAAAAATGATTCACTTTTTTCAGGTGATTATAACTAATGGAAACATACCTATGAATATTATATTTCCAATTTCTGCCAATAGATCCTCCTAAATGTTCTGTTTATTTTGACTGGTTTCAAGCTAGTTGTCTCATTTATAAATTCTGAACATGTCCATGCTGTAATTAAGCTATCACAACATTGTGGTAAAGTGTTTTCTACCCCCTGCTGCACATGCATCCTGGAATGTTTGTACATTTTCTCTTCATTAGGGACAATGACGATGAAGCACACCATGAACGACCCATTCAGAAGAATAAGCTGAGCTATGTTTGCAATAAACGATATGGTAAATTGGAGAAGGCAGCCTCTTTGTAATAATAAAGAAGCTATTTTTATACTTGGGTCATGCAGTGTCCAAGGCAACCTGGTGTCATCCAGGAATTTCTGCCAAAACGAAAGCTGGTGCCAGTGGGGTCCCTGGTGCTATTCTCACCCTGTGGAGAGAGCTGCCCACTCACTGGCTATCACACACTGGATACCCAGAGAAATACAATATTCATGCCAGTTCATTTCCCACTGCGTAAGTGAGCTGCTGGCAGGACTACTGCAACATCCTTGGTACTGTGGTTTTCTGTAGCTCCCAGCACAATATTAATTTCTAATGTTCCTGAAATTTGTAGCTCACTGTAATTGTTTGGCTCATACCTGCTGCGTTAGAAAATTGCCTTGAAAAGTTGTTTTATTCACCTCATAAAAATCTTTCTTCAGTGGGTGGGTCAGCTGGTTCTGCTTAGTTACAGGACAGCTCATATACGAGAAGAAAAGTACACTTTCACTTAATAAGCCCAAGTGATGCATCTAATTTTTTCATTTTTCTGGCTGGAAGATTTAGGTAATGAAGTCATCAGCATGAGGATCATATAATGAGGCTCTTGGTAACACAAACAGAACAGTTCTCAGTGGAATATTAATATGCTGCTAGTGTGGTTCAATCAGCATGTAATAAACTTACAAAAATATCTTCCCTGTTTAACAAGTGTTCATGACTTTCATGATACCTGTGTGACCACAGCACTGAGCATTCTCAGTCTGCTCTACAGTGTTGCAGACAGAAACATTGCTTTACTTTGAACCACTTTGTATACTGTTTTGATACCAAACTCACTCACCAAATGGTCCAACTTATTTCAGGTGTTTATCACTAAAGCAGTGGTTCTACCTCATGAGGAGTCTATCAGATCATTAGTGAGACAACCTGTTCCTCCTGAAAGTCAGTACAAGACTGCACAGGCTGAAGAGCCGCTCCACATGCACAATAGACAGCGCTGCCGTGTATAACTTCATGGATATTATAGAGAAATGGTTCAGGATCTCCATCTCTGACCCCAACTTCAAACATTCAATGACTTCAGTGTCCAAGTTGAGGGAAACTGTATTCTCCTAATCGAAAGCATGCGACTGTCGAGCAAACATGCATGAAACGACATGATTTTTGCAGATATTGGAAGAACTTATGTAACGCAAGAAACAACATCATTGTTTGATTAGTAACTGTAATGTGATTACTGTTTTAGCAGCAGTGATGTGTTACATTACTGAGTCTCCAACGTGGTGCTGGAGGGCACCTGGTAGCCTGCAAGTAGCCTGCGAGGTGACCGCAACACATTTGGCATTCATTCTGTGTCCCAGAGGGTGGCCTAAGCCCTTGCAGACTTTCTCTGAGTTGTACTTTTAGATTTTCATGATATGTAATTGTTGCATTTATTGTCTATAATTTGTTAACCTTTTTGAAGATCAACGTCTTAATTAGAATTCATTTAAGTTATTGATTAAGTTATTTGTTTTATATTATTTCATTTAGTATTACTAAAAAGGTGCTTTTATTTTGAAGTTTCAGTTAGTCTCATTCGACTGCTCTCGTGTGTCTGACTGACAGCATCAGCACAAGCAATTAAGCAGTTATTAAGGACTTTTGCGTTGTTTCAAGTTTCATCCTCGTCACAAAAGACTATATGTTGAAGAAAACTGAAGATTTGAAGACAATTCCCTTTTTTGTAGCATGCAGCCAACGAGGTATTTTATTTATCTGTGTTTTACTTTATAAATGTTATACCACATGCTGTGCATGTTAT
>NW_023339674.1:22454291-22465823 GCF_004916995.1 Morone saxatilis | reverse complement strand
GCCTGTGCTTCGAGGGAGTTATATCATATAACTGATATGTCAGTGAATTGGGTTACCTTAAAAAGGTGAGCTGAGTGAACTCACTCTCACTTCATGTTAGTAGATCTCCCATTATCAGTATCCTTCAGTGTTAATACTACGACCAGAGGAAAAATAACTCACAGTATCAATTCCAAATCAATTCACCCTGCATATGAAAATGACTAAAGGTATGTATGTAGTATCGAGAACCAGTACTCTATTTGCACTGATTGCTGAGCTCACAAGAAAATACATTTTGCAATATCTCCACAAATATAACATTCACACTGCAGTTCTGTGTATTATACAGCTAGGCTGATATATTCTTAAATCTTAGTGCAGAAATGTCGAATGTATGATTCATTTGAAACAGTGTCTCCATTATGTAATTTGTCCACCAGAGAGTGATGACAAGTTCATTTTACAGCTGTACATACATATGCTCAGTAAATATGTTATATGTTATATGTTATATATAAGAGTAGTTATATTTGTGGACTGCACCTCGTAGGACAACATTTTAATACAAATGGTCTTTCTGAGTTAGAAGACCATTGGTGGAAAGATTGGGAATTGGGAACTGGATTGCAGTGAGTTTTCTTATGTTTCTGTGCAGATTATTGTTACCCTGCACCTGCAAGAAGAAGAATTTATGGATGTGCTTGTGTCTTCTGATGATTGCATAAAGTGTACTTCAGGAAATGTTTTCTCTCAGCAATGATATACTTCAGTAGATGGAAATTTGAAAGGGCAGAAGCATGATAGTTGGAGTAAAAATAACAAAGAACGAGTGTGCCCGATTCACCTTTGTTTCTTATTTGCACTCCTGACAGGTACAGCCCCAAAATAAAACTTTAATTTCCCCTTGATGGCATGAAATGTCAGCAAATGTTTTAACATCTAGGACTGCTACTTTAACCTTTAGACTGCAGAAAAACAAGGACCTGTGTAAATGTGGGTTTGGGTCTATCTCTCCCCGCCATCTTTTAGTTACTGGAGCTAGAAAATCTTTATTTGTGCAAAAGAGACCGAACATGGGTCGGGCTGAGAAGGGACAAGGGATCCATTAACACCATGGTTGCGTGTGATAGGCTGAAGAATATGCATATGAGTAGAAGAGAGTCACTACAATGTTGAAGAAAACATTACGTTGGAGGTTGAACATAAATATTTCACAACAATAGCAAGCCTTCCATGTAACATTACACTTCCTCATAAAGCGTGGCTGGAGCCCTTCCCAGCATGCACTCGGTGAAAGGTGGGGTAATATGGACAATTTAGAGTCTCCAGTTCACCCGACCTGCATGTCATTAAACGGTGGGAGGGAACTCACTCAGATGTGCCCTGCTTCCTCTCTCATTTAAAAGGGAAGGCTTGGAGATGTAGTATTTTACAGAGTAGATGAATAGATCTGAATAAGAGCCATATACAATGCACGTTGTGTAATTCAAAGCTAAAATGAAAGTGAAGGACATTATCTCTGTCACATTGTATCACAAAGGAACTGCTCATTAAAAACAGTGTTCTGTTGCATTGTAGCACACACAATCAAATTGTGAGTTTATGGAGATTTCCTAAGATACTGTATCAGTGCACTTGACGAATACTTAGAGCAGTAGGTCACACCAGGTGGACGATGAAAGTTTATCTCCTTGTTCGATACGACCTTTAGGTGCCTTTAATGAGGACACAAGGAGAGACTTCAAGCCAGCAAAGGAACATGACAAGATGTCTCAAAGCACAGGACAGATACAGTATGTACTGTATGCCTTTTGCTGCATAATCATAAAAAGCCAGCTTCACACTGCAGAGCTTGAGCCACACACTTTGCCCCAGATAACAGTATCTGATGCAGTGCAGTATCTTAACTTTAAAATACCTGAGCTTTTGTGTGGTTATTTGACTAGGATGATCAAATGTTAATGTTCTGACTATTTCATGTTGAAAATGGGTAATTTCTACCTTGAACTGTGGGAGGAGAAGAAGACGGTTCAGTGTTAAAAAGAGATTAAGCACGTCTCTGTTCAGGGGGCTGGAGAGCTGAAAAGGGTTTTATCCAAGTCCTTGAGTTCACAGTAATGTCAGACATAAATGGTGCAACTACAAAAGCTGCAAAAAAAAAATTGTTTTTGTTTAGTTATGTCTTGTTTATGAATGCAAAAAAACAAAAAAAAACATGAAAATGTATTTTTCTTAGTTGCTGTACAATTGTATAGACACATAATTATATGCAGAGGTATAAGAGGGAACATTAGTCATGGGATTTTACTATTATGCCTGCACTGTGCATACAGAAGGTGGTGATTAGGGGTATCCTACCCAGCTCAGACAACATAGTGTGGATGGTTCATCCATAAAATTAAAAAAAAAAGTTCATTCATAATGCCTTATTTGCATAAGGGGACAGGAAGGTCAGTGGCATATACCTCTGCCCTCTTTTCACTGAAATGAAAAACTGCATCATGGTAGGTGTCTTCTTCCATGCTGCTTCACATTCCAGCTGCTTGCTCCATCCTGATCCATTAGTCAGCTGTCTAATTGGTATTCTGGTCATTTTAAACGTCAGGTAAACTGTGGCAGAATAATTTCCCACCGATCAGAGTCGACGTTAAGCCATGTGCAGATTTTCAATAATGACTAATATTCCCATTTGTCCACATGATTTAAAAAACTGATGGGAAAATATTTCATTATAAGAGCAAATCTGTTCAGCGTGACCCAACTTAACATATTTTAGACAGGAGGGAATGATGTATTATGGATTTAAATATTTCACTTTCCACACAGTGTGTTTTAAAAGTAAATCCACACAGAATCACAAAGGTTAGAGTCCTTGCTCTGGTCCTGAATGTTAGTGAAGTCGGTTACACCAGTGGTTTTCTAACTGGGATCTGGGGACCAACAGGGGTCCTTCAGTGTGTTCTAGGGGTCCCAGGCAAAAGGAGGAATATAATATTTTAACTTTTTTCAAATTTTTTGGAAGTTGTAAGAAGAAGGGACGAAATAGGGTTGGCTATTAGGTAGTGGTCCCAGTTTGATAATTGACTTTATAATCTTGAAACCTTTCTCAGAAAGGATTCCTTAAGACAGAATCCTCCCTGACATGAAAATCAAATTGAGATTAGGGATGGGAACCGAGAACTTCTTCCAGTTAAAACTGGTTCCAAAATGTACAATTGGAACATTGGAATCGCATGCCACCGAGTCAAGTACTTTTATTTTTCTACACTGTTCAGAATCCGACATAATAAAACAGTTGCATTGACAGTGAAAACCTGGAAAGACCTACTTTTTTTCCACACAGAAAATTGATCAGGAACCAATGAGAGAATCAGCAAAGAGTTGGACCGATAAGCAGAATCTATAACTGTATTAATATAAAAAAAAAAATCTGCTTATCAATGCAGATTTATTTTTAAAAAGCTAACAAAAAGCTTAATCGATGTCAGGCAACAGCCGATGGATCCTGGGATTGCTCCCAATCTGTCTAGTATTAATTACTTTTACTTATTACTTTTGTGCTTTCTGCCTCTTTTTCTCTCCACATGGACTGCCTACCTGTGTGCAGTCAAAGCCTGCTCAAATGTGATTGATCAGTAGAACAGAAAGCAAAAGGCTTCCGATACCAAAATCCTGTCCCTTGCCTGAATATGCAGATATCTGTTCATAGAGATTAATGTTCAGTATTATGATGACAGTGCTGGCAGCAGCCAGTCAGGAGAGACCCTCCATGGTGTACTACGATTTGTTTTGCGCTAGAATGAACACAATTTTAATGTGGGAATCTCACACATCAGAGACGATGAACAAGGACATTAAAATGTGAGTCTTACAGGTAAAAGATGAGACTCAAGTAAGTACATGTACAGGAGTTAAGAGTGCGGCGACTGCTCTTCAAGTGCTCTGAACTGTAACTGGGCGGAGGCTGTGAATAATATATTTCTCACAATTGTGGGTAAGGTGTATTAGAGAAAAGACATCAGTATAAAAATTCTTATTTGGGCACTTGAATTAATCTAACCTAACCGAGAGTTAGAGGTTAGTCAGCATGGTTGCTAATGGAACAATTAACTACAACTACTAGTCTTGTAAACCACTTCATACTCTTGCAAAGGAGGTTAAAATTGGATGGTGCCCAGCTGGTAAGCTATTCTATCCTAGGTCAACTATGCAATTTCAAGTGTCAAAGTTCATTAAGTTGAACTAAACATAAAAGATTTGCAGACACCAAAACACATAAAAAACCAAAGGTTTTTGTTAAAACTGTAAGAGTTTTTACTTTTAGTTAAGAATTGAATCAGTGACCTTCAGTCTGTTTCCAGTCTACTGTCAGCTTGGTAAGTTCAAGTTTGTGCATTGTGCAAAAGTATGTGGACACTTGAACATTACATTAGTGAATGTCTCACTCCAGGACCAGTAATACGCAGCCTCTCTCTCAGCCAGTGTTTTGGTTTCAGGCCACAAGATTTTCTCCCATTCAGGCACAAGAGCATTAGTGTGGTTGGTAACTGATGTTTGGGCGATAAGGCCTGGCAGGCAGTTGACATTCAATTCTTTTTGACGGTGTCAGATGGGGTTGAGGTCAGGGCTAAGTGCCAGCCAGTCTCCCAACCCAAACTCAAACCCATTTCTTTATGGCTTTGTGCACGGAGGAGATGTCACATTGAAACAGAAAAGGACCTTCCCAAAATTGCTGCCACAAAGTTGGAAGCAATATTGTCTAGAATATTGGTAATGCTGTAGAAACCATATAGAGTATGTCTGCTGCCACTAAAACAAGGTTCACTTTAACAATACAGGTGGTACTTCCATGCAGTATTAAGCATCTGACAGCTCTATGTGTCTCAGGAGATCATTTGTTCTCTGCTTCAGGTTGAATAAATTTATCATGTGAGGTCTATTCTTACTGTACAGCAGTATCTTTGATTTTACTGCGAGTATATACAGTACCTCTAGATCTAGACCCTTAATATAGCAGCTCCTCTGAGGCAGCGAGGTGAAAGACCAATTTTCTTCACAGCAATTCCTGCTGTAGTGGCTGAAAGCAGCTGCAAGCAGCGGGGAGGGGAAATAAGATCGATACTCCTCCAGCATAGTCATAGTTTCTTCATAATTTTTTTAAGAGATTACAAAACTGGATATTTTGATGTGTTAGTAGAGATTTACCTCTAATCTGCAACTCACTATTTCCAGATGTGATTACGTCAGCTCATATTAGTTGTATTTATTTGATTTGCAGCACTTTTCCTCCACTGGTCATTAAATCCTGGGTAATGTTCAGTTATTTCAAATCCCCTGAGCTCCATACAATTAAAGGTCATGTGCACCCAGTGGTTCTCTTGATTATAGACTTCATTTTAATTGGTGAGCTATTCAAACTGGTGCAGAGACTGGGTAAAAGGTCAAACGATTTTCAGGCCGTGGCAGCAGTATGAAAAGGTGTGGGTTGCCTGAGGAGGGCAGACTATTATTAATTTCATTATACTGTACATCTTTATCTGTAATGTTGCTAAAGACTGTTGCTGAAGAGATTTTTTGCTTTGTCTTAGCTCACCCAGCAGCTTCACTGTCAAGCTGGTTAGATTACAAAGTAGGGAATAGTAATGCTTATTTGGTTTATTTTTAACATTGCAATCTGGACATTGTGTTCTTTGTCACCTATGTACAGCTACAGCTATAAGTAGCTTTATAGCATCGTATATCAATCAATCAATCAGACTTTATTTGTATAGCACTTTTCATACAAGCAAAATGTAACACAAAGTGCTTCACACATGATAATACACCAGCGTAGACCTCAGCTCATAGTGTAAAAGCAAATCTGATAAATGAGTAGAACTAAGACCTTTAAGAGCTTTATAAACCGATAAAATGATCTTAAAATGGATTCTGAGGCACACAGCAAGCCAATGCAGAGACCTTAGGATTGGTTTAATGTGTGCTCTCTTTCTGGTCCTTGTCAACACATGCAGCTGAGTTTTGAAGTAATTTTAATTGAGTTATTTTCTTCTTTGGGAGACCAGAAAGTAAAGCATTACAGTAATCCATTCTGCAGGTAATAAAAGCGTGCATTAATGTCTCTGTATTGGTTTGGTCTTGAATTGGACTTGTACCTCGTTGGACAAAGTCTTGACTCGATCTTGACTAGTCCTGGTCTTGGACTCGACAAGGTTGGTCTTGACCACAGCACTGTACAAAATTAATAGCGTAATTGTTTGCTTCATTCATTAGCATCTAGTTTCCAATCAATGTAAGACAGCAGTGAGGTTGCCCTTTTCAGTAAAAATCCAGCTGTAGTTTTACCATCTACAGCTGGTGATGTTACGTATCATTTCACATAAGTAGCATTTATGCTAACTGGCACACCAGCATGACAGGATAAAAAGTAAGGCTAAAGCACAACACACACATTGCCAGTGTGCGTTGGGCTTTAGCCTTACTGGTATGAGGCACACACTGTCTTCCCTTCTGTGTTTGGGTGGATGACATTTATACCTGGATGTATGCTGAGAATGTACATTTGCTCCTGGGAAATGTGTGTAACTAACATGAAGTGGCTTTTTACTGTTCACACTTTTTAACAACTCAAGGTGCTAAAATCCAGGTACTAGGAACCAACACATCTCAGGCTATATCAGCTCTTTAGGGTGTCTAAAAATAATAATAAAAAAAGTTTACTTAGACATCAGCATTTCAACTGACAAGAAATCTTGAAACCATTATCTGGTATTTTAGCACAGTTAGTGGTTTTGCAAGGCAATGATTTAACACATCAGATCACATTATACAGCATACATTTTTCATACATACTTAAAGGTGTAGTTGAACATTTTAGGCAATATGCTCAATCGCTTTCTTATCTGAGAGTTATATGAGAAGATTGATACCACTCTCATGTCTGCACAGTAAAAATGCACCTGTAGCCAGCAGCCAGTTAGCTTAGCATAAAGACTGGAAGCTGAAAAAAGCTAACCTGGCTTTCATTCATTTTCCTGAATCCACTGTGCTGAGCACTCAACTGGTTAACCCCTGTTAGAGTAAGAAAAAGCAAGTCAGTGAGTTGGATGGATTGCCCTTAAATTCTTAAGTGACAGCAGCCTGGATGAAGAAGCCAAAAGTTTCTGGAAAGCAAGAGGATGTTTCAGTGTATCTTTAGTGTCTCTGAGCCATACACTATATGCAAACAGTCCGCATTATTTTTATTATTAAATTTTTTTAGCCAGAGTCCCACCTCACAACGAGAAGATTCTGGGTCCTTTCTGTGTGGAGTGCAGGATAGGTTAATCAGCGACTCTAAACTCACCATTGAGATCAGCCTCAGCTGTACTTTGTGTTTAATGCTAATTGGCAAGTAACTACGCTAACCCACTATGCTAAGATCATGAACATGGTAAACATTATACATGATAAATGTCACCATCATTGTCATTGGGAGCATGATGGAATACTCATGTTAGCATTCATCTCAAAGCACCATTGTGCCCAAGTAAAGCTTCTCAGAGAGGCTAGCATAGCTGTAGACTCTTGTTATAAGATAATTCAATAGATCTCAGATAAAGAGCCAATTCACCAGCACAGCACTGAAAAAAGACTGCAGCTGCAACACCGAACAGCAACTTTTGTTTGAGGACTTATAGGTCATTCATTTTGTATTTGCAATCAATAACCAACTGTGTGGAGCATTGTAGTCATTGTAAAAAAAAATCTCATAATGGAAATGGAGTTAATTAATGTATAACTCAAAAATCACATGTGTACTGGTCAAATACAACGATCAGTCATAACATTATGAGCACTGACAGGTGAAGTGAATAACACTGATTATCTGGTTATCATGGTACCTGTCAGTGGGTGGTATATATCAGGCAGCAAGTAAACATTTTGTCCTCAAAAGTTGCATGTTGTTAGAAGCAAGAAATAATGGGGCAGTGTGAGGAATTTATGAGCGACTTTAACAAGGGCCAAAATCTTGTGATGGTCTGAGACTGGGTCAGAGCATCTCCTCCAAAACTGCAGCTCTTGTGGGGTGTTCCCAGTCTGCAGTGGTCAGTACCTATCAAAAGTGGTCCAAGGAAGGAAAAGCAGTGAACTGGAGACAGGGTCATGGGTGGCCAAGGCTCATTGATGCACATGGGGAACGAAGGCTGGCCCGTGTGGTTCGATTCAACATATGAGCTACTGTAGCTCAAACAGTTTTTGCTAGTTCTGATAGAAAGGTGTCAAAACACACAGTGGATCACAGTCTGTTGGTATGAGGCTGTAGAACATTATGACCACCAGGGTGCCCAGGGGGTCATAATGTTAAGGCTGATAGATGTATGTCTGGTATATGCCAGTCAATCAGCAATCTGATGGACTGTATACTGTCTGGTCATATCAGGGCTGTAGGGGGGGGGTAAACGCAGGAAAACGCTGTTTATGCCCCTTTTTAAATACATTTTTATAATGTTTCACTCACTTTGCGCAATTTTTTTAAGTTTGAGTCAAACTCTGTTGTTTACTGAGCATTATATGACGGTTCAGACAACCTCTTTCAAAGTGTTGCCTGCCACACGCCTCCTCCCCTCTCCCTCCTCTCCCCTTTCGTCCTCTCTGTAAGCGGACAGCGTGGCCCCGCGCAAGTTTTAATGACATTAAAGTGCTGCTGCATGGGCGCTCACCTACCGGCATGGACATCTGTCAGTTTTTCAGACATCCTCCAAACAAATGGTAAATAGTCGTTGCCTGACTTGTCAGTTAGTAAGATATTTACATGAATTTGCCTTCCTCTGACTGCTACTGCAATTTGTTTCTCTCAGTTTGTGTACAGTTTGTGTATGGAATAGTTTTGTAATTAGTTTTGACAGTTGACATTTGAAATCCATTAATTGAAATAATGAACAATTGAATATTGATTGAGCCATAAGGACTTAAATCCCACACCAGCACACTATATAAACAACAACAATAGTAATAATAATAAAATCATATACTTATAGGGATATATGATTTGGTCTTGTTTAATACCACTACAGCCATGGCTGCAATGTAACTTGGTATGTGCAGTAACTTACATTAACTGTGACATATTTTTTTATATACATCACTTAAAATGGAATAAATGATGATTATTGATTCTTTATCAAACAATGTTAAGAAAAATTGAGTTGCTGTGGAGGTGCTGACAGGAGCTTAAAACCACAGGCAGATGCACTGCAGCCTTGTAGAGGTTTCTGTCAGCACAATGGTGAGTTAAGCAAATCACTGAGAGGTGGTGGCAGGGGAGATCTGTGCTCTGACATACAGGCCGGTGAACAAGTAAAATGATAAATGCTCCCGCTGGCGAAGATGATGAATGATAGATGGCATACAGAGATGTGTTGCTGAAACCTATAATCCTTCTATTCAGTGTCATTTAAAAAGAAAATCAATACTCTTCAGTTGCAGGTGAAGCTGCTCCTTTTGCTAAGGACACAGAACAACATTTGTGATGTACGTTTTTAAAATGAAATGGCATCAAATAATACCACAATGTACATCCACTTAAATGTTTTTTGATCTCATCTTTTAGGAATATCAAATTGACATCATCTTTGCCCAGACGTGGACAGACAGCCGTCTCAGATACAACAGCACAATGAAAAAATTGACTCTGAACAGCAATATGGTTGGACTTATTTGGCTACCAGATACCATCTTCAGGAACTCCAAGAATGCAGATTCCCACTGGATTACAATGCCCAACCAGCTGCTCAGAATATGGAACGATGGGAAGATACTTTACACCTTAAGGTAAACTTAAAAATTCCTGGTTAAGTGAAACCAAAGCTACCCTTTTAGAAGTAGTGCAGGAAGAAATGCAACACAAAGGCAAAGCTTATGCAAATATTAAAGTGAAAATATTACAATTATGTTAAGCATTAATGGACAGCATTACAGCTATAACCAAGCCAGACCTGTATTTATGCCTAAAATCAAGTTGTATATGTTCCACTGTAAAACCAGATGAAACTCAATTTTGTAAGTTAAAAAAACATTTTTGATCAAGAAGCTTCAGAAGTCATTTTAAGTGACCCTGACTTCATCTGTACTGTGAAAAGAAAATACCTAGTATAAGTTACATCACCAACTAACGTATCACATCACAGTGTAGAATGCACAGAACAAATGAGTGTTACTGTAGTTTACCAGGTTTGTCTTTGGTATAGTTTATTTTATGACTGGACACAACTATTGGATCGCAATTCAATTATGATACACACATTCTGGACCCCAGAGGATAAATTCTGTGAATCCCTGGCAAATCATGAGGTTCACAGCAACAGGCTAATACTGTTTGGAGAATTTTGAGACTTCTTGGTTCCTTCTCACACATTTACTCACAGTATATATACTGTATAGACTGATTTATGGGATATTATGTAGGCTGTTATCTGAAGCTGTATCAACATTTCTCAACATGATTCCTATAATTACCACCCTGAATATCCATGTTCTCTGTAACCATTTAAACTTTCCTCTGGGAATCACTGAGGTTTATCAATGCACCAGTCAGTCTATACTGCATCAGACTGGAGCAGTCCTATTCACTAAGAAACTTGTGCGAAATAATTTGTGATGCAAACATTCCCCAAAAAGAGCAGCGCAAAAGCAATTAGTCCATGTCATTACCGATTGTAAGTGCAAATTGCCTGCTTTAAGACCAATTTACTAAGGCAGCCACCCTCGTGCCCCAAAGCACTCTTTGTAATTGGAGCACTCGACATTAATATAAACTGCTCCTTCAGTAATAATCATCTCTAGACTGTCCTCAATCTTTTTTGGCACTGCCCTTATGTTGTGAGATTTTTAATTGACAGTGTTTAAGGACTCTTGTGTGTTTAAGTTGAATGTGTTGTGCATGTGCAAGGTTGATTTAGCACTATACAACTTCCACACAGAGCTTGCACATTTCTGCAAGAACAAAAAAGTAACCTCAAGTCACAAGCAAAGCCCAGCTAGATCCTCCCCCATGCAGCTCTATTGATATTGGGTATTCAGGGGCATGCAAACTTTGAGGAGTAATATCCGTTGATGGCATGAGAGAAAGACAATGAAATGTCATTCGGTATTAATTGTGCATTGGCTTGGCTGCAGTAAACAGAGATGACATTTTGTGATATCCATGCCTCTCCCACATGCATGGTATTGTCCCATTTTCATGCTTTAATGAGGTTTAAAGATCATACCAGAATTACATTACAAAGACTTATTTTCCCTGTCTTATGTGTCCACTCTTAGACATAACATATATGATTTACAAATTCATTTTGACAACAAGGTGCCCTAGGCAAGATTTTCTTTTGGGGGCCCTCCTTACTTTGCCTGGAGCCGGGGACTATGAGATAAAACTTTAAACTATGTTAATAGTTTAACAATATAACGATATTATATAAAATAATTTTTTTAATGCAGACAACTTCAATATACCATACTATATATATATTATATATATATATATATATATATATATATGTGTCGGGCTCTACGACG
>NW_023339674.1:22449574-22454191 GCF_004916995.1 Morone saxatilis | reverse complement strand
CTTTTGTGCCGTGCTATAATCCTTGGTCGTGCGTCGTCGGTGGGTCAGGCCGCACCGAGGTCCAGAACTGACAGGAGCAACTGTTAACAGGCAGCATGCACTGTTGGTGTCAGATATTTATTTAGCATACATTAATGAGTCCAGCTGTTTGTTGATGGCAGTTGACCCATCAGGGGGCAACTCTGTAATACTGCTGCATTTTTTTTTTCAACATTAACTGTGAGGAAAGATGTAGCCCAAACTGCTAATTGTTTTCAAACATGCTTGATGAATGAATTCTATTAACATGGGACGCCAGCTCTACCCACTGAGCTAACCAGGCGCCCCAGTACTGCTGCATTTAAATGACCTTACTGCTTTATCCTCGTGATTACAAGAGGATACATTTCGGTCACACTGGCACTTGTGAATGCTCCTCACTCTCTCTCTCTCTGTCCTCTCTTTGAGTGATGCAGTCAGAGATTCTTGCATATAGCTATATATGTTGACTTGCTTTATATGACCTATCCATTGAGGAGGGGGCTCCCAGTACTGGGTCAGAGCCATTGATTGGCTTTATGTGTCCTAGCAACTTTCGTTATTTAAAAAGATTTATATAAAATGTGTAATTTTGAGATTTATCATGATTTTAGTGTACTTTCTTTCATGTTGTATTCTCAGACAGGTGTAATGTAATTCTGCAACAATTAAAGCATCAGGCATATGTTCAAACTTGTTCATTCAGGCTGATGTGTCTATTTAATCATGTTTAAAGAGGTCAAAGCACTCTTAATGCTTCCTGAAGCCTGATTTCCTATTAAGATAAGAAATGCTACTTTTTTTTACTGGTTCATTATTGAGGGTCAACAACATATTGGGTGCAATATTACATCCACAGCTTTGCATAGTTTCAGGGACAGCTCATCTTTAGCTACGTCACATGCAGATTTTCCCAGAATCTACACATGATAATGTGATGTGTGTGTAGCAGGTTTGTTAATACATCATCATTGTGGAGGCACACAGAGGGAAGTGAGCAGTAGGAAAAGTCAAGATATACAATCTCTATGCATTGTCTCCCCACACCAATGTTTCTCAGTCTCAGTCCACAGAGTGAGTACAGCTGGTCACTCGTCATGATGTCTGCTATGAGTTTTGTGAATTACAGGCCACTGACAGCTGATAAAATTAGGAGAAGTGGACGATTCATTTTTCAATTTGGATTATTTCTTACTATATACTGTTTTTGATTTAATGCAAGGTTACAATGAGAATGTGTAAACAGGATAGAATGATGTATAACATTTTTATATTTTCAACTACTTATATATACGCAGTATATTCAGTTATAGTTGAACTACATGCAGTCATTTTAGGATATAATATGCATATATGTTAATTTCCTAAATTCATCAATTAATTGCCTGATCTATATAGCAAATCAGTGCCTGAATTGGACCAAAAAAGGTGCCAGTACCCCATTTCAGCACAAACCTAATCACAACATAACCCTAATTCGTTTTACTTTTAACTAGAAAACCAGGACATTTCTAATGCTGTTTGGCATTACTTAGTAAAAAGTAAGGGTACTCATGTGGATAAAAATCTGAAGTTTTCAGACACTGTAGACGATTGTCAGCAAATACTGAAAAATTCCAAAGTAATATCCTCAGATGTCGTGTTTGCTTGCATGATCAATTTATAAAAATATAAAACCAGAGAATGGTTGCATTTTTGCTTTAAAAATTACTTAAAGAATAATCGATTATCAAAATAGTTGCAGATTAGAGGTACACAATGGACAAGCAAAGTTCTGTTTAGATTAAATATTTCTGACTAAAACACTGACAAAAGTTTTAAATGTATTTCCTCCCTACTTTTTTTAATTTAATTTTTAATTTGTTGGTTTTGTGTACAAGCTTGCAGTTATCTTCTCTGGATCTTTCTGCCTCACTGTTCTTTGGTGCATTACTGCCACTTGTCATGAAACAGTGACAACATTTGGCAGGAATGTGTGTGCTTCCCCCTGCGCTTGGCTTGTATAATATACAAACAAAGCATGGAGCAATTCATCACATCATTGCCTTTAACTTTTTATTGATCAAGTTATCCATTAATGGACTAATCGTTTCAAATCTGATATACACTGTACATCACGCCAAGCTCAAATCTGATTGCATGTTTTGAAGAATCAGATGCAAACCGGTTAAAAGGTCAAATTGTTGACTTTGATATTTTCTGTCTGACTCTGAAAAGGCTTCACTTTTAAAAGACTGTTTAAAAGAATGTTTTCTTACAGGTTAAGATTTACTGACTACGAATGGCCTTGGGGGAATTCAAGAAGCAATTTATAGAAAAACAAGCTGTAAAGGGCAGATTCTTCCTCGACCTCTTCGCTGTAGGATATTCACTCACAGCTGTCTCACTCTTACTGACTGTGGTCCTTGAATTCCTACATTGTAGGTTGATGACTACTAGTTACAAATTGCTGCCAGACTCGAAGCTGAGAGGAAGCTTTTTATCAAAATGAACATGCAGTATTGCATTAATGCCAATGCTGTCGTCCCATTAAAATACAACTAATTACTTTTATAGATGTGATACTTTAAAAGTCTGAACAAAAAAATGTATTCATTAGATTCAAACGAGTATCCGGAACAGATAACAAGAAGTCATCAGATTAAAATGTGCCAATATCCATACTAGTAAATAAAGGCACATTTTATTATAATAACCTATAAAAAAATATATGTTGTTAATAGTTATCTTTATATTGTACTGTACTGTAAAAGGTTTTCCAATAAAAATAGCCATTTCTGATCAACCTATATCAATTTCCGATACAGATAATGGGGTACTCGCTCATCCTTAGTATTCATGTGATTTGGTTTCATATTAAATCAGTTACTACTACTAGAGTTACAAACTGATTGTTTTTCTTTTCTTTTCAGGCTGACAATAAACGCAGAATGCCAACTGCAGCTGCACAACTTTCCAATGGACGAACACTCCTGTCCACTCATCTTCTCCAGCTGTGAGTACACCTTGCTCAATGCAGTGTTCTTCATAGGGCCAATCTGATTAAGTCTCTTATTCTTGTGAAACAAAATACCATATTTTATGTGGTATCCAGGGCGTTTCTAGACGGGGGACTAGGGTTTCATTCCGAGCTGTCTTCCAGAGGCTGTAGTGGCCTTCGCTTTAACGCTAGAGTGAAGATACTGCTATCATATGAAACTAAATGACCTAACGCATCCATCAGTACAACCATGTCATGCTAGCATGTTGGGAAGGGAGCTTTAGTGCTTCAAAGTTAGGCTGAATATTAGTGATGGAAAAACTAGCATGGCCATTTTTAAAGGGTTACCTTGACCTCTGACCTCAAGATATCTGAATGAAAATGTGTTCTGTGGGTACCCACAAGTCTTCCTTTTGCAGAGATGCCCACTTTATGCAAATTGTTGAGAAAAAACATGCAGTTTTTAGCATGTGGTATAAAACTGTTATTTTCGCCTAGTGTATTTTAATATTTCTGCATACTAGGGTACCTAAACAGTGTTTGAATTGAATAAATTGGGAATGAATGGTAAACTAAGACACATACTTGATGCCCTCCCCACTTGAGTCAGTGCCATTCTTGTGCCATCCCAGTCAAAAAGTCTGGAAACGGTCCTGTATGTTTCATGTGATTATGTTGGTTTTATTTCTTTCCACACAGCAAGTCACACCTGGGTACAGCTGCTCGTGAACTGAAGTGTCCGCTTACAAGCAACTTTGAGTGTTGAAGTGTTGGTTTAACACGCATTGATTTTTTGAAATGTGTAAACGTAGTGGTGGGTAACAATGATGATGAATGCCAAGGGACTGAAGGACAATTCAAAAAACATCCATGGATGTGATGGCTTAGAAAGTTATGTAATAAAAGTGCACCAGCAGGGTAGAAAGTGATCAATGTTATTCATGCCACAGTGTTTAGTTAAGTTTGGTGTTCTGTCAATAGTCACTTTTCTTGTTGGTCCTTCTTCCAATACGCATTTTATGTTATGTTAAACAGAGGAACCCACAAGCAGAACACAACTTGGTTGGTTATAATTTCCAAAGAGGCTTTATTGAGAACCAGCTGATGAAATGGTGATGTGAAGCTCCTGCTGGCAGTGTTGAGATGATTATGGCTAAGATCCAGGCAGAGTAGTACTGAAGATGGAGGCAGTGTGGCTGATAGAAAGGAGCGGGCAGGTAGCTGAAGTGAAGGTGATGATCTTGAGGCAGGTAAAAAACAAGGTTAAGTTTCTCAGCACAAACGGGAAAAAAAAAAACTTATCTTAAAGTTCTTTAACCAGCCAAGAAAGTTACTACCAGGCATGTAGAGACAACAATCTGGCAGAGAGTGGATGAAGAACCAGGGTTTATATACTGCAGGACTGATGAGTTGATGGCTGGCAGGTTTGAGCAGCAGACAGGATGAGCAGGGTAATCTCAGGGAAAAGGTGGGAGGTCCGGACATAGCACACGAGCACACACAACACACACACGCACACACACACACACGCAGCAGAGAGACACAGGGCAACCAGGGGAGGAGAAAAACTCTAAAAACTACTGACCAGTAACATTTTATCATGAAAGGGAAATTCTTAA
>NW_023339674.1:22449133-22449474 GCF_004916995.1 Morone saxatilis | reverse complement strand
TACTAACTGACTTTAACAGACTAATTGTTGTAGCTCTAATGACCTCCAGTGGATAGTTTAATCCGTCACAATACATCATATTTTATATATGTTTTGTATGTTAAATCTTAATTTATAAAGTAACCAGTAATTATACCAACACAGTCAGTTACAACTCACAACATTTACCTCGTGAACATCATCAAATCCGTTAAATACCTGACAAATCAAGGTAGCTTATCACATTTACCAGGCTTCCTACAGTAAATGCCCTCCCAGCTCCAGGTCCTGGTGTGACCTGGAGAGTCTAACTGTATACATATAAAGCACTTTTATTTTGAAAGGCACCATGTCTTCCTTTT
>NW_023339674.1:22448823-22449115 GCF_004916995.1 Morone saxatilis | reverse complement strand
TTTTAGGCTAATGTGCATTCAGTCTTAAGAATATTATTCATTTATAAATGCGTCATGAATTGTGCTTTGAGCCCATTACTAATGTTGTATGCAAATGGTGTACATAATATTGCCAATCCAGTGTAGCCATTCATAAAAGTTTACTTAGTTAAAGAGCTATTTTCAACAGTAGGCTGTTATTTTCTGATCATTTTGAATCTGAGTAGTGATTGCTGAATCTTTAATGACCTCATTAATAGCAAATGAGAGAATGTGGCAAATGTTAATGGAATTCATTCATCAAGCATGTTTG
>NW_023339674.1:22433217-22448685 GCF_004916995.1 Morone saxatilis | reverse complement strand
TGCTGCAGCGGCCCAGGGTTTGAATCCGACCTGCGGCCCTTTGCTGCGTGTCATGCGTGTCACGCCAAAAAAAAAAAGGATTATGTGTCTGTTTAAGACAGGAAAGATCCAGACTAGTGTGACACCAAAGCACAAATGCAATCATTAACCCATCATTAACCTCACATGATCGATTGTAAAAGCACTCCCAGGCTCTGTGTGTATCATGTGAAGGTCAGGCCCAACATCAAGATGGATTCAGTACATTATTGAACCAAAGCTTTCATTTAATCTACTTTCCTTCTGCCTCTGTCTTCATTCCAGACTGTCTTTTCATTAGCCAGCCTCCAGCACAAGACAAATGTTGCTCTGGGTGGCCCTAGGTCTGTCTGCACAGGATATCCATCATTAGGATGTGCCATGTAGCACCAAGGGTCACACACACATGCTCTGTGTAATTGCAGATGGATACCCACGAGATGAGATGATTTACAAGTGGAGGAAGAACTCTGTGGAGGCGGCTGACCAAAAGTCTTGGCGTCTCTACCAGTTTGATTTTATGGGCCTGAGAAACACTACAGACATAATCAAGACTACAGCAGGTAGGATTTGTCTGTTTCTTCCTCATATAATAAACTCACTTTGGCAGAAATCACTTTCAGTTCATTATCATTCCTTCATTCATTTATTGTGCAACAAGTTGTGTTTGTGACAACTGTAGGCTGGGTTTTTTTCCTAGCATGGCGACAGACTCATCCAATCATAGCAAACCCTTTAAAACCATTACCAAGATGGGGTCACTGATGATTTTGGGGTGGCACACAGGGTGACAGACAGACAGTCTGAATGCTGGTTTGCTGGAAGTATTAGCTCTTTTTGTTGTTTTAGAAAACAACTGGGAAACAACATCAATGAATGAGCATTAGCATTAGTACTTGCTAATTGAATTCAGTTTGTAAATGAAAAAATAAAAGCCCCTGTTGTAACCATTAAGTCAATTCCAAGATCCATTAGTCAGACCCAAACCTGCCAACACTTTAATTTTCCCCTTGTTTCTTCTGTATTTTAAGGCCATCTCTCACTACCCTCCCATTTTGTTGCTTCACCTGGGTAACTTGCTTAGCCTCAAACTTTATTATGAATAATCATCATACACAGATCTATAGAGGTTATACAGGTGTTGTATGTCTGACTTGACCCAATTTATCAGATTGTGTTGGAATGTGACACAATCCACACACTACGTACAATTTCAACCCCTCTGTCACTGCAACCTGGCAACCCTCCCCCAACCTAAATGTTGGCAGGTATGGTCAGACCACTTGCTGTCCTATCATCACTTATATATGGAATATCATCTCCTTGTTTACACTGAGCATGCAAGAAATAGAAAGTACAAGTCACAAAAACACCCATCTATCTCTCCTCTTCTCCATCTGTCGTTTCCATCTACTGCATTTAATCTTTTTTAAACCACTTGAATTTGCTTTGCAACTTTTTTGCAAACTGTTTTGCAGGTGTCCCACTGAGACAACTTTTCTTATTACTTTAACACATCGTCATGCTCCAATTTTCCAAAATTGTCATATATCAGATCTGCTGTTAGCGCTATCCTTGGTGAGAAATACATTGTGTTTCCTGTAACGGCTTCACAATAAAAGCAATGGAAAATGTTGACTAAGCATTAGCAGTAACTTCATACGGCTCTGAAACTGTTGTAGCAGAGTGAATAGCAAACAGTTAGGCTGACGTCAGTGAGATACAATTACAAACAGTAACGCTGGATTACATGCTAACTTTAAAATGTGTCACTGAAACCTCTTTGAGGCAAGAAACTGACCACATATGCATTTCCGTAGCTTGCGTGCATCAAAAACATAATTGTTAGTGATATCCAGTTCAGGTTTATTGTGCAATTCAATAGTCCACCTTAAGAGGAAGCTGTATGTAATCTGCAAAGAGCTGACTCAGCTCTTATATTTTTAGAAATGTTCTTCATTTGCATATAGGATTTCGTATTAATCTTAACCATTACAGCAAGACACTCTGTACCAGACTTAACAATACCAATGTGCAGCACTGAACTTTAAAGGGGTGTTACCAGGATGTTAGTTATAGACAAAGTTTACACATAGATCAATGCTACTACATTATTGATAATTCATGCAGGACTTTCAAAAATGTCCACCCTAACCTGTTTGGGTTATTTAGCAAATTTCTAGTACAGTTTGTGTACCAGTGCCTAAAGTGACTGGAGATGTGTCTGTAAAGGTTTACATCAAGTTGTGTTGGTTGGTTGTGTTGGGTTTTTTTCACACACAGGTGACTATGTGGTGATGACAGTGTACTTTGACCTAAGTAGAAGAATGGGATACTTCACCATCCAGACTTACATCCCCTGCATCCTCACCGTCGTCCTCTCATGGGTGTCCTTCTGGATCAAAAAAGATGCCACGCCAGCCAGAACAGCGTTAGGTACTGTGGTCTCATACACTGTTTAAGTCTGGACTATTGCTTTAAACTTCAGCTGTAGAGATAATTGGAAATACTGATGTAGACATCATCTCAAGGTCCTACTTCTGAGGTTTCCATTAGCACACTCTAATCATGTTTTGCTTTGAATTTGCTCCATCTTTATGTGTTGTTATCTATACTGCATGGATATTTGTTTGTCACTTAACTTGAGTCACTTCATCTCCTTTTTTCTGTTTTGTTATGCTCTTTCCCTCTTTTGTACATGCTCTCTATTTGTTGTAGTGCAGTGAGGAACATTTTGGTGAAGGTAATTGATTTCATCCATTTTTTTCCCCCCACTCTGTTTACATTTTTTCTTCAGTCAGTTTTACTCGATCCTTGAATTAGGGATTTAAAAGATGTACAGCAATTTCAAACTTTTAGACAGGCATTATAAAATTATAAGGAATGTGCCTCTTTTGAACAGTACTAGTGCAAACTAATGACTGTCTTTGTTGATTTTTATTTTATTTTATTTTTTAGGAAAGTCACATACTCCACACTGGAAACATTTATGTGTAACACATGATCTACAGATCCTCACAATTTCCTCCACATTAAGCTGTCAGTAAAGCTAAATGCTTCTGAGAGTTTTCCTTTCATCAAACCTGCTGTTCATTCTGTCATTTAGAGCAAAAACTTTCAAATCTTTGCCATAGCATCGGCAGGAGGCAGGTAAGTATAATCACTGTGGCAAGCAGAGGCTAAAGGAAAAGTGTGAGATGTCCGCCTGAAATAGATGGCACCAGCTTGTTACCATGGGAACCTCAGTGAAACAGTCACAGATGTTTTTTCTTATAGGCATCTTTATAATGCTAATGGAGTAGGAGATGGAAGAGAGGAAAGAGTAAAATCATACAGAGATGCTTGAGGAATAGAGGTTTCTCTCATGTCTGTCAATCTCAAGTGACACTGATAAGATAAGGATGTGGATACTTTTAACATAAATACAATTATTAAAGAGAGTAAATCAAGTAAATATTAAAGGTCCACTAATCAATATTTATAAAAATAGATCTAATGTATGATCTACGTGTAATGTGAAAGAAGATGTCGATAGCGATGAACCAGAAGGTTTTAGTGTCTTTCAACTCATCGTTTTGGTTTTATGGCTGCCACTTAAGTGTCTTGTTTCACTCTCACTGTTTTAATCAGCGTCTCAGAAGCAGCAGGCAGCAAGTGTGAACCTATCATGACATCAGCCGTCGGTCTGTGGAGTAGCGTTTTGAAACCAAGTTTGGCATTATGGCCGTTGATGTACGGCGGTTTTGCGGAGCCAGCGGATGTGACATACTGCAAGTTGAGCTGCTCTCACTGGCTGCACAGTTTCAACTCATCCGTAGCAGGAAACAATGGCATTTTCCATAGTCACACACCTTCTCCTATTACAGCTAAAGAGTACACTTAAATATGTTTCTGAAAAGATTTGAGGCAAGAAAATAGGCAATGCAGTAAAATAATCTTGACTTATATTTGATCAGGACTGCCTAGTTTGGTAGTTTGATCTGAGTTTGGTGCAGTGTGCTGGACAGACTCACTGAGAATGACTTCTGCTGTCCATTAGAGAAAAAATGCAGGTTTATGACACTTCCATGTTAGACCAGGAAGTGGTTGACAGCTTTGCGCACTGCCCCCAAGTGGCCAAAAAAACCCACAAATTGAAGGTGTTTTTGAAGGTAACAAAATTAAAGGAAAACCCTGAATGAATGAGTGGAGATACTTAACGAATGCAAATGCTTTCATACAGGACACAAGGGGTCATGTAACAGATGTGAATCAATTAAACACCTTTGGGAGGGATAAGGATACAGAGACTAGGAGGTTTGTGTTGGTTTTTCCTTTTAACCGTCATCCATCTATATATTGAATGATAGACCTAATAATATAATAAATAAAAATGTAATACTCTTATGCCCATATTGAGTACATGAAGTCACTGTGAACAACCCTCCTGTTCACACTGGCCACAAAGTCATTCCTTAGACGTCTTTCTAGCTAGCTTCTTGTTGATGCAAAAATGTATTCATTTTAAGTTAATGTGAGCCTTTAGCACTCTTAGTTTAGTCTTAGTCTCAGTCTTAGTTTAGCCAAATCAGGTAGGTGTACTCCAAAGTTACACTTTTTTTGGTGATGGGATTCTATTTCATCTCAGTTGTGAGTTTGAAAAATAAAAACCTTGTTGATTTCCATTATTACCTGTGAGCAGTGCCTAAAATGAGTCTGTCCTTTCTTTTGCCCTTCAGGTATAACCACAGTGCTGACTATGACTACCCTCAGTAGCGTGGCCAGGACGTCACTACCCAGAGTTTCTTATGTCACTGCCATGGACCTTTTCGTCACCGTCTGCTTCCTGTTTGTCTTTGCTGCTCTGATGGAGTATGCAACGTTAAATTACTATTCATACAGTGCTCGAAGACCCAGCTGCATGGAGCCGAAACGATCGGTGAGTTGGCCTTAAATCAGTTTATACAGATCTAGCAATACTACTTAAAATCACCTAATAGTGAACTCATAATGATACAAATAATACATGTAGATTTGAGGTCATATGTATGAAGACTTATGTAGAGGATTACTATCACTTGTTACAAAAGTTGTTTTCTCTGATAGTGCTTTGGTTTTGTTATCATAAGACGGAAGTGAGAAAATCTTTCAGGGTTGAGATGATGTGATGCTGCCCTTTATAAGCACTTCTGATAAGACTGTTACTATTTTAAGGGACACTGCATCAGTCTGAGCAAGCTTCCAAGACAGACGGGCCTTTTCTATCCCATCAACAACTAAAGGAAGGGAGTGCAGACTGTCAGCTCAGAGCAGAAAACTAAAGCTCTAATCTGGAACAAAACTTTAAAGATATACACTATAGGCCTATATCTCGTCTACTTCTGTGAAGAAAACTAAATGAAATTTTTTGCCTTGAAAGAATGTATGATTGTTAAAAAATAAAAAATACACAAAACAGACATAGAAGTGTATAAAAAGAAACTAAACTCAGAAAACTCACCTCTGATGTCACATTTACAGGAAATAATCTGCTCAAAATTCATCCAAACTGCTGGTTTTATACAAACTTCCCTTATTGTGTTTTCTATTTGGGTTCATTGTACAGTTAATCACTTAGTCAGGAGTCGTTTAGGGTCTCTTAACCAAAAGGGTTGGGAACCACTGGTTTATAGACTAGTTTATATACTACAGCATTATATACATAACAGAATTCCTGAAATTCAGTTAAAGAATCATTTCTGGGGGCACCACTGCTCTGTTCAATAGAAACACATGGTTGTTAATGTGAAAAAGAATCCCTAAAAAACAACTAATCTATACAAGGAAAAAATACACTTTTTGCTTCCTCTCCTTCTTAGAACTATTCCGTCCTGGATGTGAGACCACCGCACACAGTCATCGCTTTAAACAACTCCATGTACTGGCAGGACTTTGAGGACGCTTGTGTCTACGAGTGCCTGGACGGAAAAGACTGCCAGAGCTTCTTCTGCTGCTTCGAGGAGTGTAAAGGAGGGGCATGGAGGAAAGGACGCGTCCACATAGATTTACTTGAACTGGACGCATACTCGCGTGTCTTTTTCCCCACCTCCTTCTTGCTGTTTAACATTGTCTACTGGGTAGGCTATCTCTACCTTTAGCACACTACAGGAGCCTGTTTGGTCACAGAAGGAGGACAACACAGTATAACAGGATAAATTCAAGATTAATAAATAATAAAAAAAAAGGTAACACCAAATAAACTCTTTCCTGCGGTACCTGAAGCAGTCACCTGGAGATAAAAAGAGAGGACAGGGTGTGTCTGCAGGTCTGTGCCGAGCAGAGATTTCTGCCTCTGTGACTTCAGGTATGAGAATACAACACAATACTGATTCCCTTCGATATGCTGTACACAGAGGGAGGACAGGATGGATTGTGTGCTGATGACAATTTGAAGACAAAGAAGGAAATGTGCTTTGCACTGCTACCCCAAACTCTCAATCAGGAGGATGACTTGTGTTGTAGGGATTGTACTGGCACGTTATTATCCAGCCATCAGTCAAATCCAGTTGATGAAAATCCAAGGACATTCAAACCATTCATAGTGCCTTCCTCTGGAGGGGTAGATACTATCTGCTACAATAATCAGGGAATAATGATTTATAAAAAGTTAAAAAAAAGAAGAGCCTGGCTTTGACTGATTGTGGCTGTTCTCATTCAGAGCTTTGAGTTACAGCCATTTGTTGTAACAACCACATGAAAAATCATTTATCCCCTCACACTGACTTTCAGCCATTAGGCATGACTTATTCCTCCTGCTTGCAACACTATTAGTATCCCTATATGGTCAAATAAATAAAAGGGTTCCCAGGGAAGAGAATTATTTCAATTGACCTTACAGCAGAATAATACTATGTGTTTTATTGGTATATCTTGTTTTACGTTAGAGGATGTGACGTCAAATATTTGATCAGTTCTTTGTATTTTATTTATGTTTGTGTTTGTACAGGCACAGCTCTCTCATCAGGGTCTCCTGGATGTGCACCCAGGGGCTCGAGAGACAATAAAATGGTTATGGGAAAGTGCTAGCCCCATGTACACATTCATTGATATATTTAAAAAAAAAAACAATTTCCTTTAAGGGATTGGTTTTGGGATATTTGGGGAAATATATGTCTTTCTTGCAAAGAGTTTGAGGAGGAAATTAATAGCATTTTAATGTCTGTACGCTAATATGCAGCTATAGTCAACAACCGCTTAGCTTAGCTTAAAGACAAAGCAACAACAAAATTTGCCTACAAGCAATTTGGCTATTTTACAGAATACACAAACAAGATATATTGTGTTAATTAATGAGATTCAAAATAACTTTTAAATTTAAAATACATTTTGGAAGTCTAGCTGTTTCCTTCTTTATGCTAAGCTAAGCTGACTGGCTGCTGGCTTTAGCTTCATATTTAGCATACAGCTGTGAGAGTAGTATCGATCTTCTCATCTAACTCTCCGCAAAGAAGTGAATAAGCGTATTTCCCAAAATGTCAAACTATTCCTTTCAAAGAAATGTGAGTAATGAGTGGTTCATTGATTGACATGAGTATATGGGCCTGTACTTTTCTGTCTACGTCAGCATTACTGTAGAGGTTTTAGGGGTTGTAAAAATACATTTTGGGTTAAATATAATTACAGCCACACAGACGTTTGTTTTGTCTACCAGCTGCATTGTCACAGATTGGGGCCCTCTGAGATAGAACACCTAGGGAACACAGGCAGCCATGCGCATAATTCAAGTGTTATTTTTCTAGAAGTTACACATATTCACACCATGTATTGGTGTTGCACAGCAGCCACTTCTTGCCAGAGCTCTTAACATGCACTAGATGAAGTGAATAGGCAAAGAATAATGTTTCTTCTCTCAGCCGTTAAACTAACAACCACCCTTCAGTTCTTCTCCAAACACAGTTGGTGAACGGGACGCCCCAAATGAAAGATAATGGGTGTCATTTGTACATTACTTTAGGCACAAATATGATAATCCTACTCATTTGGATCACTCCTCTCTGTTTGGCCGTTGACTCTTGTTTGCATGCAATAGGCAATTTAACACTACCCTGAAGAAGTTGTAATACGTTTGGAGATAGAATTATAGTTTTAATATGGACTGTTTGTAACATAATTTGATTTCCCTGTTTAGATTTGGCATTAGCAACCGTTGAATTGCCTTAGTGTAGCCCGCCCAGAGCTGAGATGAACACCAGAAATACAGATTTACCTCTGATAATAACCTCAGCATGGTGAAGACCTCACTTCAGCAAAGACTACTTCTTTGCCCTGGGCAGTATACTTTAGTAGAACTTTTTATATCCCTTTTTTGAGCTGTTTTCTTTTTATTATATTTGCAATGTTTGTGCCAAATATTTCACATATGTGCCCAGTCATTTATGTTTTACGTGAAGTTTTAACAACCCTAAAACGGTCACACTATTATGTTTTGGTACTGCACGTAGTATAGTGGTGTAAAATAAATAGTATAATGCTAGCTTTTGAATTATTTAGTATTTAGCGATTGTTGGGGGTTGATGCTGCGTTCACATTGTGGCAGTATGCAGTAGATGGGAAAGTGAACGGTCATTATTTCCAACAGGAGAAGAATAGTATACTCAGCCAGCACTGGAGCAAAGTGCCGCCTACTGTGCCTGCAGACAAACAAGATGCTGAATGAAAATGGATGCAGCCACATATGTTAGTGCACCTGTTCATTGTGTCTCCTCAACAAACACAAAGTACTGATAGCAGTTCTTCAGACTGTCTTTCTGTGGTTCTTTTCTTTGGCAACATGGTCATTTATACAAGTAATCATACTCAATAATAATAATAGTAATAATAATAACAACAAACTTTAATCTGCTATGCGTGGCATTTTCTTGGCCACAGTGTGAATGCAAAATTATTGTTTTATATCACGTTTATGACCCGTGTTTGTTTTGCAGTGTTAATTGATTCATTACTCTGTGGAGCCCAGATGTTACACAGTTCTGACTCCCTTCTGCTGACAGATGAAGGGCGATGCAATAAGGTATTCTGAGCGGTGCTATACTTAACAATAACTCTTGCATTACCATGTTAGGATCAAATCATTTCTGGGGCATTTTTGCCTTCATTAGACAACTGACTGAGAGAGGGGAGGCATGTGACAGAGATCCCACGCTGGTTCGCCTTCACCAGCTGAACCACTTGGATGCATCCGTTTGTAAGTTTGTAATTCTGCCAATATAAATCTTAGAACAGGGGCCTGACTGTTAAAATCATACTGTCAACTAAACTCATTCTTGTCTCACTCTGTATTTCAGGCAATAGTGTCTAAAACACACAGCAGCAACAGACACAAGAAGGCTCTTGCATCATTTAACTTTTCTTGAGTAAAACTCAAATGTATGAGGTTAAGAGTTATTGTGAACATGGCTCTGGAGGGTCCTTGAAAGTGAATTATCATCACATTTTCTCAAAAATCCAGATTGAAGTGATATATTGTCTAATGGTGAAATGGTGAAACTGAAGATTGGAGTTGTTGTGCAGGTGTTACTTTTGACTTAAGGGGTTTACATAGAACATTCATCTCCGTGATGACAGACAAAATGAATTCACTGTACCTTTAAACTGACACAACAGATTTTCCATTGGCTGTGCCCATCTCTCCCTACGTGCTATTTGAAGTTCAATAAGATTAATTCCCACCCTCCCTCTCATGTTTACTTTTGATTTTGCATCATGTTTTTCCAACTGGACAGTCCACATTTTTCAGTATTATCCTTCGAGACTCTGGGAAAGCAAAGGTAAACACTGGGAGGGATTCAGAATGGGATTTGATCCTAGGCCAGTATGGGTGTGTGGCTCCAGACTGAACCAGTCAACCAGCTCTGGCCACCGTGTCATCTGTGCCGAGGATCAGTAGGATTATGCAGAGGGGGCATGTGAGGGACAGACATATAGACATGAAAACTTATCTGTCTGTCACTAATGTGCTATGTAAATCCCCTGCAAAGAAAGTTGTGTGTTTTTGTGATTCGGAAGTTTTGTAACTATAAACGGAGAGAATTTTCAGTATTAGTGCAGTTTTGGTGACTTGAAATACAATAAACTCAGTGCAAATACTGCATTGATTCTAAGCCACATTCAGTAAGTATTATTGTGATGAATAAGCCAAAGACATTTCTGTTTCAGTTTATACACTGATGGTTTGAATCATGTTCGAGGGAATTGTTGTGTTTTGGGTTTAAAAAAAAAAAGAGTACGGCTTCAGTTTCATGTATTCAGTGCAGTACTGTGAAGTGTCATTTGGTTTGAAACTATGAGCGTAACAGAAATAATTAGCCTAGAAGTGCTCTAAGATTGGTTGATGTCATTTGCCAGTTCATCCACTCTTGTATTATTTGTGGCAGAAGTCTCACTAACAGCAATGTATGTGCTGAAGGGGATTTTGACAAGTGTCTCTGCTGCTATACACAAAGTGTGTTTCTACCACAAGCTTTCATTCTTGCTATCTGCAGTGTATTTCAACAGTGGTGAATCATGTTTCTGTTGACATGTATTATCTCCTATCTAACTTACTCTATACACAATACTCAACTGTACACTTTTTCTGCTTTGTGTTTTCACATTTGTGGCTTCAGTGTGACATAGATATATCATTACTCAATGGTACAGTCAAGTGCAAGTGTTGAGATTGTACTCCTCAGCAGCGTGGTGTCCTGTGAGTGGGGTTGTTTTCATGATTTTGCGCCTTCGGCTCCAGCATCTACAATCCATTTCTGATGGCCCATGCTATTTTCATACCTATGGTTCTTTTTATATTTGAAATGTGAATTGCTACCAAGGACCAGAAAATATGGAATAAAGTTTTTTTCATAAATGTACATCATTGCAGTCAGTTTTGCACTTTAAATGTCTTTTGTTTAAATGCATTTAAATTGAAGCTATTTTAGTATTAGCAGAAATGTGCCTCCTGATAGACTGTATCTTACCTCAGCTTCTTGTTGTACCCAACTGGTGTTTTGTCAAAATAAATTTTGGAAAAAGTGAGCACAATGGGACCTGCCTGCAACAAAAAGACAAAATGTCTGCCAGTCTCTATCTGAGCAAAAATGTTTAAACCAGTTATTTCCTGAAGATCCTTCCAGTCAGCGTGTGAGAGGAATCATATTCAAAGGAACACATTATTTTTTAACCTAACATCAAAACAAACTGACCTTGAGTAGCTAGCTTTTTCAGTCTGTGTGGTTTGGTGCTGGGCAGGTAAAAGCTGCCTGCTGTGGCTGTAAACAGGGTTGAGGGGAGCCTGAACCAAAGTGAATTTGCTGGGGTACCAAACAAACCAAATTGAAGGAGCTAAAATACATTAAAACACTGTAGAGCTGAAGGGAACTGCACAGCCAAATGATCATTCAGCTACAAACGACCCCTTTCACATTACACATAGTCATTTGATCCATTGTTATAGAAATATTGATTTGTTCAGCTTTTTAAGTGAAGATCACAGACAGCAGATAGGCCAGTGTGAGTGAAAAAGGGGAGGTGGCACTAGAGCAGGACACCCCTTTAAGGCATCATCAGCAGATGTAAAAGTTACAGGTAGAGAAGAAGCAGGGGTCTCTTATGTCAGGGGTCAAGGTTCAGATTGAGCAAAGATGCCCCTGAGACAGTCCAGCACATAACAAAAGTGTAAGAAACAACTAGAGTGCATGTATTAGGTTCCAGGACCACACGTCGATTCATTCAAGAAACACGGTGGCTGCGGAGTCATTAAAAGTCTCTTGCTGTATGTGAGCAGCAGACGAGGGATGCAGCTGTGTCGGTGCAGGATAAACCAAAACAAAAGTAGTCTATCTCATTCATAGATCAGCACTGTGTTGGACGTCCTGCCTACTCAGCACTACAAATTGTCAGTTGCCATAGTAACCGTGTTCTTTCTGGTGTAACTAAAGATCTGATCGAAGGCACTGACGGCAATCTGACTCCATTCTGTCACCTGGCTTTGACAATATTTTGGCTTTTATACTTTTTAGTTTCCATCCATGGGTACAGTGGTAATTCACACACACCACTGAAACTCAGTGATATGAAAGGCCTGTCCCTGTATAATACATTTTCCAGCTCAAAACAAAAGATATTGCATTATGTGCTCTGTGACTGTTTTATGAGCTTTCATAAAGTGGTTATTGTTCTTCTTTCATTTGACATTTTCTAAATTGTTACCATTTTTATAATCTGTATTGTTAGTTTATCTACTCATACTGAACACTGGCATTAAAACTCTCATGTCATAACCTATCACTGGATTTGACTGAGGCCTGAGGCCTGTTTTGTCATCTGGAGGCTAATGGGTTTTTTCCATGGGTCAGTCCACTTTAGCTGCACCACACTGAGCTATAATGACATGCAATTACACTGCAGCCTCATAGTAAGGGATAGCTGATGCTGTGGTCCTGATCATTTTGATGTGTTTTTTTCTTTTTTTTGCTTGAAAATAGACATTTATTGAATTTTGCATTTGACCTTGTATCAAACTCTTACGACTAAGGCTGCACAAATAATCACAATATTATCGAAATCACACCATGGCCAAGTCCAATATGCAAATCACAGAAAACTGCAATTTCTTTTTTTTCAAACAAAAAGGTAAAATGTGTAAAAACATTGTTATAATGAAGGACTGTAGTGCTACAGATGTGCCTTGGCCTACAATTCTTGTTCTCCACATTTAAGAAAACATGTTTGTTTGGTACAGACCCTAACAAATATCAGATTATCATGATTTTGTTTTTTCAGTGAAAATTTAATTTGGGATGCAAAGATGATCATTCTCGCACTAATCATGAATCATTTCGCAGTTGCTCTACATTGATTAAAGAGCATAATAATGCAAGTTAAAATCTATTAATGATCATTTTCTACAGTAAAAGGTTTGATTTAACTGCTGGTTTTACATCAGGAAAAGCCTTTGTAAAACCAGCAGTTCCGTGTCAATTCCATTGTTCAAATCTGTTTGGTTGTCTCAACTATAGAAAAATATCTAAAATTTTTAATACATTTCCTCAAACAATCACGGTTTGAGCAACCTTCCAACACAATGATCAGCTGTTGCTTTTAGGGAGGAGGAAGCTGCAGTTAACTAGAGTGACTGCACATTGTATCCTTGGGAGCAGCCAGCTGTGAGCAGGTGTAGAGGAGGAGGGAAAGGGTTGTAGGATGTAGACAGTTGGCTGCTGAAATAATCTCTTCCTTGCCTCGCCTTTCTCACAGACAATCTCTCCACATTAGACTGAGAACTAGACTTATGTTATGGAAGTTACCAGGCAACGGTCCAGAGAAAGAAGTTCAGACATCAGAGAACCTGATGAGATTTCTTGAAAATGAAAATCTTATACGTAATGTTAGACTACTTCACTTACTGATTGTGTGTTTCAGAAATTTGGAGCAGTACCTTTCTGCTCCAAGTTTCTGAAACACATATCTTGTTCAAATGATGGGTTTTGCAGATAAATCACTTATTTCTGCCAGGCAGAAGTGTTGGATCGGTGTAAAGGCCAGACAGCCAGACCCTCTTTCCCACTGGGAGGTCAGATCATCTGGAGACATATCTGCCAGCTCAGCAGTATCTTTTCATGCTCAGTGAGTCCTCGAATATGAGGACAGTGGTTTTAAAGGAATAGTTCAGCATTTTGGACAAACCAATTCAATTGGCAAAGAGAAGATTTATAGCCTATCAACCTAGAGACGTGTTAGCTTAGCATAGTGTAGCCCACCCACTGACTTTTTATTGGTACACGATTATCAAGACATACCTCTGTCTCTTTCAAGGTTCCCGATCTTTTTAACAAATCATTTTCCAGAACATTTTCCAGGAGTTTTTCTTTAAAATACTGGACAGCACTTAAGCACACATAAGATTAGTGCAAGTCACTTCCACTTTACCCACTCTGAAATGGAGTGTTGGATACAGTTTATCCAACAGTCGAGTTTCCAACAAAACACACACCTAGGTCTATGTAGGCAATGTGAGTGCAGGGTGAAAAATACAAACATTTCCAGGACAACATTGATAATTTGCAGAATAACTACTCATTAAATGTCCAGCTTGTCCAGGACAAGTGGGAACTTGTCTTCCCTGGCAGGGGAAGTGAATTGGTAACTATCCTACAATGTACTGGGATGTTTCTACAGTAATTAACAACTGGGCATGTGACTCCGACTATGGTGCCAAGAGGCCTAGTTAGCTTATTTCATAGCTATTATTTGTTATTTATGAGCTTAGCACTTCCCAATCCCATAACTACCTAATATAAATAAATCTCAAACCACAAGCATTGAATGCAACAAGATTAAAAAATTTATTACAGAACCATTCTCATGTTCTGATGACCCAAAAAAATTAAAGCAATCAATACCCAGGAATTAATCATTTGTTTTATGGTAACAGGAAGTTGGAGCTCATTTTTAATCCTCAAGGAAAGTATTGTCCGTACTCATGCTACCTGGCAATGAGCTGTGCCATGAAGAAAACCCACTCTGAGGCTCTGTGTGCAAAAGGAGGCCCCTCCATGCAGCTACAAGTGCAGAGCCCCTCGACTACAGAAGCCTGTAGCAGCACTAGCCAGAAACAAACACTAATAAACTTACTATCTTTTAACTATAAATGTCCATATAATCTAATTTCTGATGTGTCGATACTCAAAAACTCACGCACGCAGTCTTTCTCCTCCCAGGTTACTAAGGTGATGGTAGCTAGCAACCAGTCCACACCTGGTTTTTGCCAGTTTAGCAGCATTAAACTGCTCCAAATACCAGCTCCTTAACTGTGATTACAACTGTAATTTAACAGTGTACTAAACTCACAACAGTGATTAATATCCTTGCTCTCCCACTATCTCAGTCGGTTTCCCTTTTCCATGTGTTTCTCGCCCTTTCTAGTCCCATTTCCTCAAAGAGTCCGGTATGTCACAATACTGATCTCTGACTGGCTAATAAGAAATTTAAACCTGGTCACCAGAAGAAAATGGTTGTGAGTGGTTCAAGGGCTACGTAAAACAGAGGACATTTGAGAAGCTTACCAAACTATAAATTAAATGGAGTTATCAACATTGTTGGGAGTGTTACTTCAAGTATTACAATATTAAAGTAATGTAACTTGATTATTTGGATTTTGGATTACCTGAACACAGACAGACAACAGAACAATGTAACCTTTGAAAAGAAAATGTGTCCTCTGCTCAGTGTATTTTTAAAGAAAAACTGATGTATTTTAAACTTGTAATCATGCTAAATAATCCCCATTGTATCCCCACTGTAATCTGATTATGTCCTTTTTTTCTGTAACTTTAATGGATTACAGTTACCTTTTTTGTATCCTGATTAGATAACTCAGTTACATGTGATCTGTTACTCCCCAAGCCTGGTTATTAAACATCAGTGATAATTTTATATGAGGGGCCGTCAGGGACA
>NW_023339674.1:22431031-22433117 GCF_004916995.1 Morone saxatilis | reverse complement strand
ATAAAGACTTGAAGCAGGGGAAGCAGCCTTTCTCTGTTCACAGCAGCTATTATGACATAAAATAGTAGGGCAAACACCACTAAGACTAATTAAGGTTCTGTTCGATTTAGTGTAGCAGCACCTGGACTGTTTGACCTGAATGGAACAGAACCTTAATTAGTATCACTGGTAACATCTGTGTTTAGCCAGTATTTTATGTCAAAATGACTGCTGTGAATAAGGCTCTATAGTAACAAAATCCCTCTACCAGCAACACTAAAGCTGCATTCATGAAAAATTGGGTTAGGGTTAGATGGATACACCCACTTGTGACATTGAACTACCTTAATTAGCTACTTTTTTACATATTTATATTATATATATTATGTTTATATTTACATATCTTATTTACATATTTTAGGCAGGTCATTAAAATGTGAAACCAGACTGTCTATAGCTCCTTATAAAGTAGCTGAGTTGACTGCATTAGTGGTAATATTTAATTTTATTTAGGTGTAAGTTACAGCCATTATTGGTGGCTAAGCAGTCATTTTTCTTACAGTTTATTGAATCTTCTGTAATCTTTCTCATTGTTTTCAAGTTGGAAATTCCCAATATCTCTTCAAAGTCGGAGATAGATGCTGTAAGACTTGTTTTTAAATACTCTGCTGCTTGTAATTAAAATTCTCTCTTGGCTGCAGTTTGTGTACTTCACTACTTAAATTTTTTTAAATCTTTTACAATGAATAATTTGAGTTCAGCATGTCAATAGTTAACTTAAGAGATCCTCACATTACATTACTATTTATTGTTTGGTGTCATACCTGTAGGTATCACATTGTTTGAATTACAAAAGAGAAGAAAGTTTGGCCAAAACAGTTGTTGAAAGTTAAACCCTGCATGGATCGTGGCTTCAGCACTCACACTCATAGTCTATTTCATCATGCACACAATGACTAGATAAGAAATCCAATTAAGTTGATGCTATGCAGTCTTATTTCCCATTTCTGCAATCATCTCATACATGTCTATAAACAATAAGCCATTGAAAGTGTAATACATTTTTGTCATAGATATGCAAATGCACTATTATTAGGGGATGGAACGGTAACAAGGCGGGTGAGTTTTGATCAGCCGGGATCACAACTGTGGTTCAACCAGGAAGAGACACTGCAGCTTTTACTCTGAAACCTCTTGTCTGTTGGTTTGAAAAGAAAATAATAGGGCTTTGATGACTCCTGTTTGAATGGTTTGTGCTGTGACAGATAATTATCACAAGTAAGTTGAACATAGTGGAGAGTGGAGCACTGTTCAGACTGAATTAGGAATGTGAAGCCTTGTGTCTTAGAGTTCTGACAGTTTGGTTTGGGATCCAACCACACGATTCACCAGGTGAACCGTCTGATTACTTCTTTCTGTCTGGATAAACTTCCTAATCAGGGAAACCAGCTGCTTTAACATTTGAATGGAAAGAATACCTGCAGTGTCTTGACCCTCCATGACAGCCGGTTCCACGCTGTGCTTAATCACTGCAACCAGCAGTTGTCCAGGAATAACTAACATGTAACTGCACCTGCAACCTAAGTTTGGACATTTTATGTCTAACCATATTACATATGGAGTATGTAAAGACAGATATGCCATTTTTGATCATGTAATTTTAGATGGCTCTTGGATGCATTGTACAGGAAAGACAGATAAATGTGAAGTCAATCTTTTAATCTGATCCGAATCTGAATAAGAAAGAAAATAAGTGTATTCAGGCAAATGTCAGATGGTTCCATTAAACCACTTTTAATGAAGGAGGAAGAAACAGTGGCCCAAAGCTTGACTCTTTAAAGGCCATGGCACTGTTTTTATGTTTTATTCCGGGAACAACAAATTGTATTGTAATGTATGTCATTATGGTTCACTTTCAGGGTGGGAAATAAGCACCAGCCACCAGCCAAATGCTAGTAAAATATGAAAGTGGCTGCTAGGTTAGAATAATGGTGCTGCTCCCTCAAATACACCATAAAGGGCAATTTAAGAAAAAGGGCTTGCATCAAGGAATCAAACAGCAACCCTGGATGTTTAAATATGATATTGGTCAATTGGAGATATTGAT
>NW_023339674.1:22429638-22431017 GCF_004916995.1 Morone saxatilis | reverse complement strand
ATTGATGTGTTTAATATTAGCTAATTAACAAATATTAGCATGATAAAATGCCAAACCAAGATGGTGAACATGGTAAACATGCTAGCTATCTGCTAAATAATAAACTTTATTTATTTATAAAGCAACTTTCAAAAAGAAATAACAATATAAAAAACAATAAAACTACAGACAATAAAGAAAATGTTGCAAATGAAACGTTCTTCACTTCACTTAAATGATCTCTACATGCAATGTGTTCCACTGAGGAGCTGCAAAAAGTATAGCAAACACATTATGTCTTTTACTAACCATCTACAATCCTTACAGCATCATCATGAATCACTGTGCAGCTTGTTCAGCACTAGCTGTGAAAGCTCTGCTTTCTAAGCATACCTCAAAGTTCACTATTGTCACATACTTGGTTTCAACTTGAAAGCTCTTTTTATTCTGTGTTTGATGTGTTTTTCATAGCTGTTACAATTACAACCTTCTAATCATCTGTGAAGGTTAAACATTAAAGGCTTCCTCTATATGGTATTTAATAATGCATTGTGTCATTTTTCCGCTCACTCTAATTAAAAAGAAAGACCTTCCATGAGGTCAGTTCTCGATGTTAGGGTGATCAAAGAAGGAAATGTTTATTTCGGTCCATATAGTAATACTTTGTCTTGTAACAGGAGGATGGGGATTTTTTAAAATAGCCTTTAAAGTGAATCCTCTTAAGCTTCTTCACTCCAGTTCTTAATTACAGAGGGTAGAGCACATTTAATCCCTTCTTGATGAATAAGAGCATTAGCCGTGGATAGAAGAGACTTCTTATAGGAAATCGAATGAATTCTCATTGAATTGGTGTAATTAATTAGTTTATATGGTCAGAGGAACAATAGTGTCACAAGTAAACACAATGTTCAGCAACAAAATAGACACTATCACCTTGCCTGCATGAGTTTTGGCGTCATTATCTAAATATTTTCTATTCATCAATCGTAACATCTAAAATCCCATCTGGGGCATTACAAATAGCAAATTAGCTACATGGGAAATGACTGTCATGATAATGTACATACTAGTGCATTGATTTATTCAGTATAGTGTAGATGCCTCAGCTGGGAAGATAGTAATGATAAAATTAAAATGAATTATATGAGAGCGGACACTGACTGACATAACCCAATATATATCTCCCACGTATGGCAACCATGTAACCTCCTATATAAAATACACAGTGACAGAAGCTTACCTTTATGAGTAATCATAGAGCATAAATTAACTCTAATTAAGGTTGTCATTCAAGAGCAAAAAGCATAATTTAAAGCTGCTAGAGTCAATATTTTTCCATTATCAATGGATCAAACATTTACTTGGGTGTGATAGAGGTTCAATTCAATTTCAATTCAATT
>NW_023339674.1:22424886-22429613 GCF_004916995.1 Morone saxatilis | reverse complement strand
CAATTTTATTCGTGTATAGCGCCAAATTCATAACAGAAGTTATCTCAGAACTTTCAAATAGAGCCAGGTCTTAGACCGACTACCTTTTAACAATTTAACAGAGACCAACAGCTACCACCATGAGCAAAGCACTTGCCGGACGGGGGCAAGGCGAAAAACTTGCCCTTTAACAGGCAGGAAACCTAGGACCAGACCCTTTGATTCTTAGGTTGGTGCTCATCTGCCTTGACCACTTGGAGAAGGTGGGAGAGAGAGAGAGAGGAGACGAGATCGGAGAGAGAACCGAGAAAGAGAGAGAGAGAGAGAGAGAAACAGAGAGAGGACAGACAGATTGTACAAGCAACAACCAGTAAGCAACAACTACATTAATAGTAGGTGCACGCGATGACGATCATGAAAAAGACGATGACGATGACATTTTTGCAGCAAACGATGGGCACAGAGAGCAGCGACAACAGCTACCTGATAGCAATAATAATATTAATTAATTAACAGACCAAAATATGCAGCCTGATTTTAGCAATGGTAATCAAGCAGGACCATGGCAGGAAGGCCTCCACCAAGATCCGTGAGAACCTGCCAAGCACGAGAAAAAGTACAAGACCTACTCCGGAAGAGTGATTTAGTAACATGCGTTAATGAGACATGACATGAGTGCAGAAAGATAGAGAGAGAAGAGAGGAGCTCAGTAGCCACCATGGGAAATCCCCTATATCTAACATATAGCCAGCATACTAAGGGAGTTTTCAGGATCTCACCCTGATCCAGCCCTAACTATAATCTTATCAAAAGAGAATGCTCTTAAGCCCTACTCTTAAATTGTGGAGAGGGTGTCTGCCTCCGAACCACAACTGGAAAGCTGCTTCCACAGAGAGAGCTTTGGTAAACTGAAGGACTCTGACTCCTGTTCTACTTTTAGAGCACTACTAGGAACCACAAGTAGCCCTGCATTCAGAGAACGCAGCTGTTCTAGAGGGGTAATAGGTCACTATTTGAAGCTCTTCAAGATGATGAAGGGGGCCTGACCATGAAAAGCCTTTATAGCGTGGAGGAGGGAGAATTTAAACATCTATTCAAAATTTTACAGCGGAGCCAATGCAGAGCTAATACAGGAGAGATAGATCTCTTGTTCCTAGTTCCTGTCGCAGTACTCGTCTGCCAGCCATTTTGAAATTAATTGGAAGCATCTTTAATGAGCTTATTAGGCAACCTGATAATAAAGATTGCCAGTAACCAGTCTAGAAGTAACAAATGCATGGATTAGTTTTTCGCATCTGTCTGTCACAGGATGGTGTCTAATTTTTTAATATTTACGTAAATGAAAGGAAGCAGTCCTAGAGATCTGCTTTTATGTGGGGAAATAAATGACAAGTCCTGATCAAAGATTAACCCCAAGATTTCGGCTCTCACATTTAACAACTGAAAAATTATTTGCTCGCACACACTACTGAAACGCTTTCACACATACAAGTGAATGCTCTTATATATAACACTACTGAAAAGCTTTCTCATACATACAAGTGGTGAAATGTTCACACCACTACTGAAACGCTCTCACGCACACTACTGAACGCTTCTCACGCTAACTACTGAACGCTCTCAGCATACACTACTGAAACCGCTCTCACACACACTACTGAAACGCTCTCACACATGCTACTGAAATGCTCTCACACACACTACTGAAAACGCTCTCACACACACATACTGAAACGCTCCACACACACTACTGAAACGCCTCACACACCACTACGAAACGCTCTCATATACACTATGAAACGCTCTCACACATAAAGTTAAACGCTCTCACATAACACACTGAAACGTCTCACACACACTACTGAAACGCTCACACACTATGAAACGCTTCTTCATATACACTACTAAACCTCTCACGCCACACTACTGAAACCGCTCTCACGCACCACTACTGAAACGCTCTCAACCACACACTACTGAAATGCTCTCCACACACTACCTGAAACGCTCTCATATACACTACTGAAAACGCTCTTCACCGCACACTACCTGAAACGCCTCTCCACCACCCATACCTGACTACACACTACTGACGTCTCTTATACATACTGTCTGACAGTGGCACTAGAGGCCAGAAGTAATGCCATCTAGATCATCTATCGCCCTCCTATAGACATGGAAGTACCTCCTCTCGTGAGGATTTATTTTATTCCGAGTCTCACTTGAGATATAATACCGCTACTACGATTTCAGTTATATAACGAGTATCAGTATCTATCAGAAACTATCAGTACATCCACGAATTCATTCCTCAAAAAGGCTGCCAGTTATCTATGAAGCCCACATTGTTTTCTTTGCATGTTAGGGAAACGCATTGCATTCACTGGATAAAAAAAAAAGCACTACCTGCTCAGCACCAAACTGCAGACGGACACAGTTAACGACTAGCTGGTGAACATAAAGAGTCAGCTACTTCCCTCAAGAGTTGGTGGAGACCAAAAACAGAGCTAAAACAGAGTGAATATTGGACTTAGGCCAGACCTACCACACGACTCCAAATGAATAATGTTGCTCCATATACCTGTTGGATGGTCTAAATAAGTAGCTGCTAACGAGTTCAACATACCAACTGCTGCCCCCCCCCCAGCAGCCAAAAAAATCTGTTGATGCAGGTTTAAAAATCCTGTTTCTGACATATTTGGCGGGACAAATAATTTAAATGTAATTTGATCATGTGAAAAGATAACCAAAGATTTTAGTTCAGACAAGTAAAATATCTTTTTTGAATTATCAAAAAATCCAATCCATGTAAACCCACACCGGTGTGCATTTGTCAGTGCTCAGAAATGGGAGTCCACCTGTTTGTTTTGTTATAGGTACATTTTACAGGTTTACACCAACTAATATATAAAATTTTGCTGATTTGTCAAAATCATGTCATGGTACAAATCAAACCCATTAGTGCTTTTTAAGCAGATTGTTATTATCATTGATTCTATGTCATATTGTGTGGACCAGGACCAGGAGAAATCACATATGACCCCCTCCTTATCAGGAACGTCCATACCTCAGAAAAAGGGTTTCTTAAATGTTAGTTTTGCTGGACCTGCTATGCCACAACAGAGTGTTGACACTTCGAGCCGTGGGTGGGTGCTCTTGATTTGTGCTTACCAGCAGGTTGCATGTTCCAACGTGGCAAGGCTAGGAAAACCTCTAAATGGAATACAGGCTGCAGGTATTATGCCACAGTCAATGAGTGACCCAGCAGCCAGCAGGAACAGCAGGGCCCTGTAGCTGGCATGGCATTAAGGTTATTAGCTTCACGTGTGATCTTGTGATTGACATGTGTTTCTACTGTGGTGAAAAACAGAGGACAAAGGACGTGGCTGATAAAGTCATTAGCCTTAGCACTAGCCACAATTTGATAGTTGTACATTCATTTTTCATTTTATTCTATGTATATATATAGTATTTTTTCATTACTGATGTGAACAAACATTTATTATAATAAAAAAATGTTACACCTGTACATCGAATGAGACTGAATTAGCACCTACAAGTTCAGGTGCTATTAGCTGTTTAGCTAACCTTGGCACATCTACATGTAGTTATAATGTCAAGTTTGGTAAATGTGCATTGCTTACTATTTCCTTCTTTATTGTATTATATTTGCTGGACAGTAAGTGTCACTGCCCACATACTTAAAGGTCCAGTGTGTAACATTTGGGAGGATCTAATGGCTTTTCCTTTTGTTTCCTTTGTTTGAGGTTTGACAGGCGCTATTTTAATGATGTCATCTAGTTGCGTCCCTTTTCTTCTGCAATGACATGTCGTTTTTTATATATCATTGCAAATGACCTTGCTTGTGAGGTTATGTTTGTTATGGTGACATCCAAGATTGAAATTACAGATGCTGTAATGACTTTCAGGTCTGGTTGATTAAATAATGCTGAGCACTTATTGCTCTCACTATAATGCATATCACAAGGTCCCATTGGCCATGAAGACACAAAATATTTGTATAATTCTAATACCTGAAAATCCTGCTCAGTGTTATTATTTGAGTCATTGTTGATTCCTGGACACAAAGATTGAATATTCAGTGGACCGTCTTTAGGGAGGCATCTGGGTCAGTGACCACAATAAATATGCTCCTAACTCTCACTGAGGATGGCCACACCGAGCACCAGATAAGTGGCTCACAGAACTGCTGGATTAGCTCCAGCTCTGCCAAAATGTCAGCAGTTATGCAGAAGAGGAAAGCAAACAAGGGAAAAACTGTTTAGCAAGAGCCATCTCGCTTTGTTTTTTACAGGCTTGAGTACAGAGACATACACTCAACATAACAAGCCTCTGCAGCTGTGTGATGTGCAAGTTTAATACAAAAAACCTTCTCAATGATCTGAAACAATAACAGCAAAAATCTGATGTTGGCGTCAGTCCCAAAGAAATAAAGAAAAACAACTTACTTACCATGTTGTTACCATGTAAAGATTAAATATGAAATATTAATTGCTGATGGCAGTTTGCTTTAGATTATTGTGTAGTCTGATACACTTTGTGGTCCCTTGGATTTATCAGGGTTGGATCATTCATTAAAGGTCCAGTGTGTAACATTTAGGAGGATCTATTGGCAGAAATGCAATATAATATTCATTGGTATGTTTTCATTCATGTATAATCACCTGAAAAAAAGAATTGTTGTGTTTTAGTTACCTTAGAATGAACCATTTTTATCTACAGAGGGA
>NW_023339674.1:22320598-22424780 GCF_004916995.1 Morone saxatilis | reverse complement strand
TGGAACGGTAGGGTGAGGCGAGGGTGTCAGACAATTAGCAACTACACTGTTAGATGCCACAAAATCCTACACACTGGTCCCAAGTGTCCGTTCTGTAAATGACCAATGTGCTCTCAGGCCAAACAGTGTCATTTTGGGTGATAGACATAATCTAAAAAGTCTATACTTGTATTAGATTGTAATTGCTTATATTTAACCATTACATCTAAGGAAAAACCTTCAGTAATTGGTCAAAATGTAGAGTATATTTTATCCAGTAGGAAAAATGTCCAAATTCTGTTGTTTTTTGAATGTATGGTATCTGAGTTGCAGCTTATTGTAGTGTACTAGAACAAAAAGTAGGGGTTGAGCCTCCAGCCATAAATTACTCTTAACTCCTGGAACACACTAAACACATTAATGATGTATAACCACGTAGAGCTCCCTGAGGCCGGAAGTGTCTTTAATTAATTAGCTACTAATTAATGCTGTGATCCAGAACGCGCCTCTGTAATGGCAACAAAGTGGACAACACAAACAGATTCCCAATGACTGTAACAAACAGGGGTGTTCCACACTTCAAGCTGTCCTGATCCCCTGGGAGTCCTACAGTCCTACATACATCGATCTGTGTAGTTGTTTTTTAGCTGGCCTGAAGCCTGACTCATTAAAGTGAACATGAAAGTCAGTTTTACTCTCAGTAGCTGCCTATAAACACACTAAGAGCAGAGTTGTGCATGTGGCAGGAGAACAACAGTGCAACTTCAGAGAAAACACTGTGAAGTACCAGAAAGCTGTTCACATGAAAGGAGAAATCCACTCTGTCGCTGCACCATCCATGAGAGTTATTCTATGATAGTTTTGTCATTTATTTTTGTTGAGTGTCTGCTGACCTCTGCGTCCTCTACTTTACATCTAGTGATTTTCAACATATTTAGGATATTGAGAACTCCCAGAGCATGATTGGGAAGGTGTGGGTGGACAGGGCAATTACGATCCTGTCAGGAAAGTACAGCGGATTTTTCCCTTATCACAAGGGGTAGAAACCAAACTCACGCCCTGAGAAAATGATTTACCAAAACCCCAAACTATTGGTACAGAGTAAATAAATTATAAACAATAATAATAATAAACAATTTATAAATTGTTATTAATGGCCTTATGAATTATTAATAAAGTTTTAGGCCATTAATAAGAGACCCTTGATTTGCCAGGATGTGAAAAGTGCCCCTAGTTCAAGCACAACACTTGCTTTAGCTTTTTTGCTCTTCAGTTTAACAGTAAGACCCACCAATGAACCATTTGACCTTTGACTTTTTGGAAAAAAGCTGCAGAGCATCTGGACCACAATCCACTTATCAATAACCTTTTATTACTCTTTCCACTGGGTTACCACAGGTTTTTGTGTTTGATCTGCTTTCTTTTCTATATACACCACCTCTTTTGGGGGTTGCCATTACCACACAACACTGACATATCATCACATTTTAAGGTGAAACAGTGAACTTGTTAGCAACCAGTTGCTTATTCCCACAGAGCAACATTATCATTCAATAGAGTCGTCTTTCTGTCCACCTGATGAGTCCAGTATTTACTCTTGTTTTAGCTCTGTTTTTGGTCTTCACCAACTCCTGAAGCATATATCTGACTCTCACACTCCTTATTACTCCAATATGTTAACCAGCTAGTCCCTAACTGTGTCTGTCTGCTGTTTGTGCTGAGCAGATGGGGTAGAGTGGGTTTTTAAGTTTTTTTGATGAAAACAGCTGCCTGCTGCAGACAAAAACGAAACTATGAGGGTGGTGAGAGTGAACAGAAATTACTACGAGTGACCTCTTTCTCATTGTTATTTGATAAAAATATCGATTGTAGCCACTTTAAATGTACATAATAGGCCATGTGAACATGCTCCTAAGACTTAAAAAAGGACTGGAGAGGTTTTTCTCAACCTGGCAATTAAAAGTGATTCTTTTCTCCGTCTATCTATAAAGCATTTATAAACCAATAATGAAGCCACAACTACATTACAACTTATAAACCCTTTATAAATGGTCTTATGCAAAGGGATACCAAACATTTACAAAGAAAAACAAACTCACAGTGAGCCAAATGAAAACCAGAAACATCACAACCTTTATTGTTCATGATCTGTTTAAATGTTCTGAAAGTCTAAACAATTAAAGATAATGAAGTTGTCAGGCTGAATAATAAATACAGATGATCGTGTCAACTGGACAAGGTAAGAAGGTGAAAGAGCATTTACATGATTAAACATTTTCTACATTAAATATGGTTAACTGAACTAAATCATTGAGTTTACATGAGATCATTGTGTACACAGTACAATATATACTATACAAAGTTTAGATAACAGCCTACATCTGTTTTATTTAATCATTCTGCTATTCTCCCATTTAACTGATGCTGTGTTTGTTTTTCAGATTCATTCACGAGCCGTTGAGATTTGGGCAGCTGACAAAAATATTAGACATTAACCGTTATAAAATCCCTTTCACTGGGTATTGTGGTTCCTTTAAAATATCAACATAAGTTTGGTAAACCATGGGTGAAATGTGTGCCTAAAACAAATTGATCAGTGTCCTAAATGTCTCTAAAAGCAAATCAGTGTGATACATGTCTAGAGAAGTCTTTTTGTAAACAGACCACATAGATTTCTAAAAGAACAAACAGTCTGACATCAGAGGCCATAGCTGCAATCACATACACCAGTTACACCCATTCAGGGCAGTAGCACCATGTACAGCATTATGGAGAGGGACCATTTAATTGTTCTTCATAGGTAAAGACACAGTTCCTTCCCTTGGATTGACTCTTTGCTGAGGACAAAAAAAGTTTTTGACAAAGTTGGTAAAAGTCAACAGGGTGACAGTGGACCAGTCACCAAGAACTACTGCACCATGTTGTTGGATGTTAGATTCAACATTTGGTCAAAGCTCCCTGCTTGTCTGCACTTTAATCAACAATTTCCAAAATATGGCTGCTGTGCTTCATATAGTGTCTGTGATCTGACCAGTCGATCAGGTTACGTATCACATTACAGTGAGCTGAACGCAGTCTCTTTGGCTCTGTACAGCTGTTGTGGATTACATGTTCCATCCCAGTCCAATGTGGGTGGCCAGCAGGTAGCACATGCCGATCATACACGTCATTATCATCATGGGGAATCCTAACCTGTAAGAAGCAAGGAAACAACAGATTAATAGCATGAAAAGGCTTACTGAAAAACCAACAATGGTGCAAATAATTAATAAAGAGGCACAAGTGTGACAAGCTCTAAAATTGCCACTATACAATGTAGGATATATTTAAGATATCTATCTCTCATTAATTCAATGTGTTGTGGTTTGTAATGAGGATTACAGTCACAGAGTTGCTAGAATGTCTTGTTTATATTTTGATATATGGTGTTTTGTTCCTTTCATTCCCATAAAGTATATTAAACCTTTTTATGCAGACACTTGGAAAAAGGCAGATTTAGCTCATCCACAGTGATGATCTGCTTTTAATATTGTCAAAGTCAATGTCATTGTTGGATGATAATGCTATGCAGGCTTTTGCCTGCACATAGCAAAAGAAATACATACAGTATAAACAATATAAAGAGTGGATTGATGTACCTGCTGTACCTCAGTCTCATACCATGTACAGTACAATTGTCAGAAAAGGCATCAAACCTCTCAACAGTCCAAAAATGTGTAATTGCAGACATATTTGGCTCCATTTGTCTCTACAGCAGACAAATGGAGATGACTGCCTGAAGCATCTTATTCATGAATAAATAAGGTGGTGGGTGCTTCACTATGTCACGTGACACCACAGCTTCGCTCTACAGCTATTTTGTGTCCCTCCTCATTATACTCCAGTTTAATGTCATCTGGGATGCCATAAAATTCAGACAAACGCAATCACGGTACCATTAAGACCATGATATATGTGAACTTTTAAACGTTCTTTTGTATTTTTCCTCAAATTTTAAGTTGGCTTCTCTTTACCTTCCCTTACCTATTAAAGTTGTTTTGCCCATTTGTAGGTCAGAGCTGCACGGCCCTACTGGAGTTACCACAAATTCAATGTTTGTCAAAGGACACTTGAGCCTACAGGTAAAGGTTTGTCTCCAAGATAGGCCCAATGAGATGTTAAAACGGGCTTGCATATTATTTGCCAAATGAAATCACATCATGCTTGAGGAAAGAATCTAAAAAGTCTTCAAGTGAACACAAACAAATGAATAGTCCAAAGTTGGGCACCTGTGAAAGACTTGTTGTGATGCCTTAGGAAATTGTGATATTGTCTGGCATTTGCAAAGGCCAGAGCTGTTCTCATTGTAATGACTGCAATTTACTTAGCCTTATGACGCAAGAGCAATGATCACTGTTCGCAGCAACCATGTAAAACTGTATTGAGTAGACTACAGGTCAGACTGCTTTACCAGTATTTCATTCCACAATAGTATCATACATTTGCAGTGTGTCCTTAGATGACTCCAGAACTACAGATGGTTTGTCATTTGGATGTCTACCATGTCCTATATGGACACATGGCTGCTCTGAGGGCCAGAGATCTGTTTGCCCCCAGTCTGTGACACAGATCAGTTTTGGAGGGCAAAATAAGAAATGAAACTACATGTTTATTTAGTGCGACAGCAATTTGTCTTAACACAGGAAAGATGTAATTAAAACTGTAGTACCCCTACTGAAAAAACCCATATCATTAAAATATCATTTAGAGCAGATGTTGTGCACTAGTGTGATGGTGCAGTGTGAGATGTGAGGCTGAGTCTGATAGACTCAATATTGCAGTCAGGACCAAATAAACCAGAAAAAAGTTAAGCATGATAACAACAGGTTAATGGGCTGTTTGTTTAACCACTGAACAGCAATAAACAAAAACAACATTAGATTTTATTTGGTCTAAAGGTAGTTTTACCAGCAGAGATACCTTTTTTAGAGTGAAAAACTAGCTATTCATTGCAATAGCTACGGTGGCTCACACTCAGGTCAGACAGGGCCTCACAGACAATTATGTGAAATGGCAAGGTTAACTGCACAAGCTTGAATTATAGAGAGATGCAAAAGGTTACATGTCTCTTTGCTGTTTGTATTTCTGGTTCAGTTAGCACTCATGTTCACTTTGTTGGGAACTGACTCATAGGTGCCTATGACTTTGTTTTATTTTTTAACCTACAAATATGAACTTGCTTTTTATGGAAGTCTGTAATTAAGCATGTTGGGAATAGTTATTAAGACAAGAAATCTATTTTTACCACTGTGAATCTGACTTTTAGGAACTGCCAGTATTCACCTGCCCTATCTACTAAAGGCAGAAAAATTAACAAACAGGTTTTTGGTATTTATGGTGCCCATTCACTTGCTGAAAAATCTGTGTAGTTTATTTCATGATGCTTATATTCTCCATGTTAGGTGAATATAGTCAAGTCATTCTCTGGGGAAATTATAGAGCTTTCCCAGAGAATGTGTGTACGAAGCTTCAGGTCTGATCGAGTGTGTCAGAGTTACTGACATTAAATGTAGGAACATTTTGAACATTAATTAAAGAAAAGTGGCCAATTAAGGCTGTATTACCTGAAATCCTCATTTGAGATTTTTTTGGCAGCAAAGTTTAATGTTTGGACGACTTCATATCTTGCAGAAAAAAGAGAGCTTCAGAGCGTAATGCATTGCCCTAATTAACTAGTAATCATTGTTGCCCTTTGTTATACAAAGATATAAGTGAATAACAATTACATGCTAAAGCCTCAAAAGTACATTTTGTGTTTCCTTTTCCATTTGGAAAGAGCTATTGGTCTTATGCATCTATTCTCTCTCTTACATAAGATCCTCTAAATCAGAAGCCATTTCAAAGCCCAATTTTAAGATGACCTTTCAAAATGTCCTATATATTGAATCGTCTGCACTGAGGAAGCTGAGAAAACCCCACAAGAAGTCCAGATGACCTTAAATGAAAGAATAAAGGTTGTATAGGTGTGTGCATTTCCTATCATAATGTGTCAATGTATTACTCTTTATTGCTACAACTATTTCTTAATTCGGTTTAATAAAATTATGCAGTTTCCATTTAATATGCATGTGGAAATGTCAAATTAGTACTTGAACTAAGGATTAATGAGGCTAGTCAAGCACTTAGGCTCATTAATAATGATTTCACTATGGCGTGGTGGTGCATTTAAATTGTAACAGACTCAAACTTTCTGAGTAGCCAACTGAACTGAGTTATAAAAGGTCAGGGTGATTATTACTTTTATTTACACATCAAAGGTTTAATAGGGGTGAAAAATTAGGGAAACCTCACAAAACAAAAATAGTAGGGAAATAGAAGCTGGCTAAACGAAGGTTTGCCATGATTTTAATATTTATCTTTAACTTCACTCACTTCCTGTAATTTTAGAGGTCTGTCCCTTCCATTACAAAATCTCATCACTGGGACATACTGAAATGTTTCAGAGAAAAAATGCCTTTAACATCCTGTTAATATTTGGTAGCAACACTCATATTCACAGTAATTCTAGTCATAAGAACACACTGATGGAATTTCAAACTATTTAAATGCAAAAGAGATTAACAGTGATTTTATTGATTTATTTGAAGCTCTGTCCCAAGGTCCCTCTCCTGTTCCTCCTCTACACACTCCCACTCAGCAATCTCATCTGCCATCATGGTCTCCACTTTTATGCTGACGATGTCCAGCTCTACATATCCACTAACTCTATCATCTCTCCAACTCACTCCAACCTGACCAACTTCCCAAACTGAAACTAAATCATGGATACAAGCCAACTTTTTCAAACTGAACTGTAACAAATCTGATAGCATTGGCAACTCTATTCTGTCGCCCTCACCTCACATCCATGATGCCTGTAGTCTTCAAGAGAAACTTTTCATTCAAACACTTCCTCCCACTCTTAAAACAACTCCCTTTACCATAACGGATTCAATTCAAACCTCCTCTTTACTTTCAAAACCGTTTTTCTCCACCTCCACACTCCTTCCCACAGCCTGCCAATTTCTTTTGTAGTAGTAGTAATATTAATTGCTAACAAAATGCTGGTATCAAACACAAATCTTAATATGTTAATAAGGGGTATTGCAATACAATCATTTGAAACGGTCTGAAGAATACATTTGGTCTTGTTTGGTTTTGTTCACTAAGTGACTATTGCTAGATCTGTCAAGCTTTCAATTGAATTTGTTTTGCTTAGAAAAATTACAAATTGTATTCCAATTGTGTGAGAAGCTGTTTTCTTTTGTTGCACACAGACTGATTATTAGACATTATGCTAAGTGGTGCTACTGAAAAGAAAACTTCAGACCCCTAAAAGTATACCATTCACCCACAGGTTAAAGAATCAATGCTATAAAACAGTCTACAGATGGATAACAATGGAACAGTCAGCAGTGTAGATGGTGAGTCAAAGCAGCTCAGTGGTGTATATATTGATATGTAGTGGAAGAATGTAGTTCACTCAATACTGTGCTACTGAGCCTATGGTACTTGTTTTTAACAGTGTAGTATATATCAGTATATAAATTATACTCTAAATACATAAATGTAAAAATGGGAGATTAGGCTTTACAAGGTCAAAGCCTTGAAGTAGCTCATTAACACAAGACCACTGATTGTTATCTTTGTGGGATGAATGTCCACTTAAGATGGATGGAATGAGGAATCTCTAAACTGTTCATAATCAGACAAGCTGAGGTCACCTCCACATGAGTGAATCTCTTTTTGCTGAGCAATACTCCTTTCAACATCACAGGCACAGCAGGGGACAGAGGGCAAATTAAAAACTTGCCACAATACAGCATAGAGTGGAACAAGGTTCACCTTGTCTAAAAATTCCCATTGTACCTTGTGATATCACACATTGATTTAATTGCATATGATGGAAGCTGTTTGAAACTCCTGATGCAATCAGACTTTCAAAGACTTTCTTAAGATGAACCTGATGGACGGTCTCTTCTGACTGTGGCGGCTGTATGCTTGACACAGGACAGCACTGCTCTTTATGCCAGTGCTTGACCAATGCTATTTAATAAGCAGTATGACTTGCAACATGCTCAAATGTGAATGTAAAATAACTATTCTCTGTTAAGTATAAGTAATTAAGGACTTTTTTCTGTTGTTATGTAATCTTTTGTCCTTGATTACAGTGCATGTTAGATTTTTTGCAAATTAAGATAGCACACCTGCAGTCTCTACTGCAGAGTACCATTGTTACCAGCACATGTCTCCTTTGCAGATGTAGAGAACTGTATGAATGGGTTTATTAATTCTGTCATGTGGTGCAGAGGGAGGCAGCACACAGTGAGAAGAAACTGAATGAATGTCCTCCCTTTCTAACTCAGCTCACATTGTTTAATGTCATTTGATTTGGAGCCTGTTTGTTTACTGTGTCTGGTGGTCAGTGCACAGTGAATGTCGAACAAGCAGTTCTACTGCAGTAAAAATCAAAAACTGAGAAGTGGTTTGGTGTGGTTATTAAATTTTTGATCAGAGGCCTTAGGTGATTTGCAATTGTTTTTAAGTCCTCCATGACTGAGAGCAAAATTACCTTCCTTAATGTTTTTAAACAACAATCTGAGCCTGTCAGTGATAAAAACAAGTACTTTTAGTGGATGTATTCTGTAGGGCACATTGGTCCCCAAGGATTAAGATTAGTTGACGTTGCGGCCATTGCAGCGCTGTCAAAATATCTTAAAAGGTTTTAAACTGTAACAGCAGCTATGTTTCACTCTGAGCATGTGAGCAATTACTCATACCCCCCAGTGGAGCTGGACTATGTACCATACATTACATATAGAGGAGGTTATTTTGTCATGCTCCCCAGGTTAATGGTTAGAGGAGAGGAGGGTGATGAGGGCATAGAAACATGAAGGAAGCAACAGGGACCATACCAACTAACTGCAGAACTATTCAGAGCCACTCAGTTTCCTTTGTGATGGTCTATCAAACAGTCATCCACGTCCCTGTGGGGTCATCTGAGCCCTGAATGTAACCACCTGATACAGCACTAGTCAGTCCCAGCTGCCTGAAGTCACAGACAGACTTCTCTCCCCGTTACCTGTCTTTCTGAACAGCTGTGACCCTTGCCACAGACAGCCAATTACAGGCGTAGCCTCAGCTGAGAACAATGCTTCTATCCAATAACTGTAAACACAGCTACAGTATGTGAGAGAAGTAGAGCCGACAGGCTGCAATTGTCCTTTTCCATTTCAATGAAACCCCATGCATATGGAGAATCCTGAGAAGTCTTTTCAGAGCAATAGCTGATTTGTCAACATACAGTAATATAAGTGAGATGACATTTTGCATTTTTACTGGAACTTTGAAGCAAAGTAAGAAGGAACTGACTGAAGTTCATTGGTTTCTTTACAACACCAAGGGTCTGCTGTTGCTTATTTTACCAACACAACCCCACTTTAATATAGATTAACACAATTGTAATGGAGCCAGTTGAAAAGTCTGAGCAACCAATCACAGAAAACTGAATAATAATAATAGTATATAATACATTTTAGTTTGATAATGCCCTTTTCAGGTCAGACAGTGCTTACAGTTAGAAACAAAAAGCAGTTTTTTTTAAGAAAATAAGACAAAAGGAGATAAAAGAATAAAAAAAATAAAACATCTAAAAGGGACCAAAAGCTTTGCCTAAAAGAAATGTCCCTTAAGATCCTTTTTAAAAACAGTCAGTGATTGTGGGTGCCCTTCAATGGTGTCAGGGGAGGGCATTCCACAGACGTGGGGCGGCAGCACAAAGGCCTATCTCCCATGGTCCTGAGTCTGGTTCTGGGTATGTGGAGGAGGTTTGAGTGAGTGGAGCGGAGGGAGCGTGTTGTGTTTTGTGGGTTGATAAGGACTGACATCATACCTTAATGTTGTATGCAATACAAAGCACAGTAAAGGCAGTAATATGTCTTTTATTGATTTAATACAAGGAGACCATATCATATTCTGGTCAACTGAAATCACTTAACTAAATTGAAGTGAGAATGCAACACTACTGTAATTCTGGATGGAGCTTACAATTATATTAATTACCAATTCACCTTGATCTGATTTTTTCAATACATGCTTTAGTCTTTAAAATATTACACAATCACAATTTCCCCACAGCCATCAAGCAACACATCCTCATATTTGAGAAGCTGGAACCAAATGTTTGGCATCTTTCCTTGATTAAATTACTTCAAATGATTATTCAAAGAGTTTACAAATTGACCTGATGGTGGCTAGACAGACTGACAGATACTGACAAAGTGAGATTGCTATCCATTGAACCACACTGCTAGCATGGCTTTAAAAAAAGGAAACAATATAAACAGCTCACAAAAAAGGTAATATGTAAAGGAAGGTTAGAATTGCATCATGAGATTCTTTGAAGTACATTTGGTGATGAAAGTCTACACAGTGTTGGCACAGTCACAGACACTGTTCACTTCTGTGAAATAATGTCTGTGTTTCATGTGAATCCCACCTGCAGACAGTCAAGTCACATATTCAAATATAAAATCCCACAAGGAATGGTCTCGGCTCTCTTTTCATCATGACATACAGTACACTTAGTGCTACCATAAATCAAATGACATGCTATTTCCAGGCGATTGCATATTAAGCCTAATCAGACTCATATTCATCCGTCTTTCAACATCACTGACCACTTCCCCTTCTCCAACAAGCAAATTACAAAGTATGTCTGGCTGTTACGTCATCGAAATGATAATTATTAGTGAGCAGGTGGCAGCTTGGTTGGCAGCCTACTTACTATCCTGCTTCAGATATAATACTTTTTCACCATTCACATTTTTTATTTAACCACCTGAGAGCTCTCAAATCAAGCCCTCTGTATCAATTCAATAAGTCACACATATGTGTAAATGTTCATGCCTTTGCGTGAGTCAGTGTTGTGGAGACTATTGAGCACAATTTACTACAGTTTAAGTACCTCCACTCTCACTGTAGTAAACATTTCTGTCCTCACGGCTTTACTGGAGAGGGCACAAACTGAAATCACTGCCCAGACCAGATGACACTAACATATATCTGCCAGGTTGTTTCCTGGAGTTATTTTACTTACAGAAGGGTACACCTCCTGTATATACCCTAGCAAGGTCAGCTGGTAACCTTTACCTAAACCAGTCCAATCCACAATTCTAGTAACAGCTTCCGCCACATGATGCACCTTTCAATGAACTGGACCTCTACTATTCAGGATCTGAATTGTGAGACTTTTCTTTAAATATTCTCAGGCAACTCAATAGCCATTGTTGGCATCTCCTGCCATAGCATATGATGGACATTAACCTGTAAGCAGCCCTTTAGGCTTTATAGGCTATGGTACAGTCTGACTGATTACCCCAGGAGACAAACTGTGGGAGCAAGATTTTAAAACATGGTGATTATGACTTTTCGTGCCTTTAAGGAGAGAGGGCTTACCTGAAGAACTCCATGAAGGAAAAGCCATAACCGTGTTGTTCAGCAATGCCTGCACATACAACGTTGGCTGATGCTCCTATCAATGTTCCATTTCCTAAAAAAAAAAAAAAAATAACATTAAGGGAAACTATTATTATGTCTCATTTTTCATGTCACATGAAGCACATGACAAGTATTCAACATTTATCCACTGTTATAATTATATCAATAATCATCATCAAGGTTCCCCTTTTTTGCATTATTTTCAGCTAGTGTTAAGTTTTCTAGTTTTCTAATCTACTGTGGGCAACATTTTGACAGTCAGGGTGCATATCCATCCTGCTGTTCGATACCGCTCACATCTCAAAAGGTGTCAGTGTGGGGATGGAGCTGGGCGGCGACATCATAGTGCCGATCGATGTGGTCCTGTCACAGTGCAGTTGATTAAACTGAAACACTGTGACAGCTCTCTGACTCTCTCCCCCTTTGTGTCCTTCCCACCCAAACAGAGCCACACTGTGCTGAAGGGCCGGCCACTGGGGTGTGGCAGAGCATGAATAAGGCAAGCTTTGAGGGCCTTGAGCTGCTCTCACAAAAAAGCACAGCCTGACCTCCCCGGGGACTGACACAGCTGTACAAAGTGGCTGTCACCTGGAGCATATGATGTCTCCTTCTGCCAGGGGCCAATGATAAAGATCCACACTCCAAACTATAAAGTCCCTGGTGACTGTAGGGAAGGTGGACCTAACAGTTTAATACACCATTTTATACTTCACTTTACACTTGATTACATGAAGAGGTTAGAAATAGAGGCTTACCCCCAAGGCATGCTCCCATGGCCAAAGCAAAGATGAGAGGTTTTATTGGCAGGTTCACATCTGCATCTTGACTTAAATTAATGAGAACTGGAATCTGTGAGTAGAGATATATTGGAGATTACTGAAAATATAAACTTTCCAAATCATGCAACCAAAATACATTTACATATACACAGGGGCTCCATCTATGATGTGGCACATGATGTGTTTCACATGCAATTACGTGATGAGCCACATTTGAGCCCACCATGATGGCAGAACAGCGTGAGCCCAACCCTAGAGCTTTCATGTGCATCGTAGTACAGAATAGTTCCATTGGTTCCTGCTGTTTTAGCCTCATGTTGCATGACCGAATACTGGGCTACATATTACTTTCACAAAACATACTAACAAAACATGCATACACTGTACATAGTCTTACATCATTTAAAATGTTTCCCCCTGATTAGGAAAGCAACCCTGTATTTACAGGAGCGATAAAAAAGAAAATACTGTATCCTAAAAATAAAATGGTTTGCATTGGTTGGTTGCCATAGAAACATTTGTGCTTAAAGTTCAACATTTTGAAAAGAAAAATGCTTTCTTGTGGTACATCTCTTGTATCTAACTGAGAAAGACTGGAAATAGCTAGATAACAAAAACTACTTAGAGTTTTGTACGGCTTCAGGTTACAAGATATAAGATGTTAATTGATGAGTTTTAGAGTTGCTTGTTAGCTGATATTTCCACCTTTGGAACAGAACTGGGTTAGCTGTTTCCTGCTGTTTCAAGTCTGGCTAAGTGCTATCAATCTTCTCATCTCACTCTCAGAAAGAAAGCGAATAAGCATATTTCTCAAAATGACGAATGTGACAATCTGGACATGCTCTTGCAATACATAAGTGAGTCTGAAAACATGGAAAAACAACCAGAGATACTCCTGGATACACTGGTAGTTTAATTCTAACAAGAAAGATCTCATTCAGTGGGATAACATCTTTTCTTTTTCTCACTGTCATTTTAATTGAGCACACTGCCGCCCCTCTGAAACATTGATCTCTGTACAACCTTTTAAATTTCAGCAAAACAGACAGCTGACAACAAAAGTGGTGAGGAGGCAGTTGGTCTGAAAGTAGCTGCATAATTCATTAGTGTCTGAGAGGATCTTACCTATATTTAAGATAAAAGCTGCATGGAAAGTAAGATACAGTACCAGTACACTCACAATCTAACTTTATGTTAAAATGAATGAGTATATTATTAGCATTTGGATCAATATTGTCTCCTCTGCTCTTCTTACGTGAAACTAATAACACTTGTTGGGCCAGTGATCCTACACTTTGGGTATGAAAATATTGTTGTCTTGGCTGGACTTTATTTCAGTGCTGTCAAAGATATCAGAATTGTTAACAGATAATACAGATAGGAGTAGATAATACTGTAAGTAATAAATTATGCTGAAACCATATAGGCAAGAATGTCTAAGTCCCAATACTATATAAAATTAGTTTATCTTAAATCAAGCTTTATTATATACTGTATACGCAAGCTATACATTACTTTCTGTTTGGAACTATGACAAGAAATATTACCTGAAAGTATCCAACAGTTGTTTAAAATGAGGGAAAGCCAATATGATTTGAGACGAATATGCATCTTTGAGAAACAAAACTAATATATGAAAAATAATTGTACTTCTGTTACAGGGGTGAATTTGTCGTAGTTGTTACTTTTTGTTATAGGTTGTGTGCTATGAAAATGATAAGCTGTAGCTTCAGCCTACAATGTTTGGATCCGTACAAATTTGGGACTAGTTCTTTACTACTTTATGTATGACTATAACTTTTTTCCACTGACTTTGTGTGTGTGATTTCACAAGGATATACTGGAGTGTGAAATTAAAGCATCATGCTGCAGCCTCTTACCATGGTGGCAGTGAAGGGAATGTTGTCAATGAGAGAAGATGCGAGGGCCGAGACCCACATCACCAGAATAATGGCTATAGCCAAGCGCTGGTCCTCTGGCACCGCCTGAGAGGGGAGATAATAAGAGCGACAGATAACTGTTACTTCCATTGCCCCTCAGATGCACAAACAGCCCCCCTCAGCCCATCACTGATTTAAATCAAACACATCAATTATGTTCACTCTTTGACACTGAACCTTTCGTCAGGGAGCAGAGCCTGAAAGGATGAAGCTGTCTGAATGTGTGATATGACCACAGGTGGTGGTGTCTTTGAGTTTTATCTCTGAGCTCTGCTGTACACACACAGGCCAATTCTGTACATGTGACAAGCATGTTGTTGTTTGAACCCTAAGAGAGTTTTCTCTTAGTTATGCAAGGCCAGGATAAAGAGAGCAATTCTCCTCCTTTCACCTGTCTTCTACTTGTATCAACAGAGAAAGGCCTTGCAATTCTCTCACAGCATGTTGTCCATTGTTTGGTAGGCTGAGCAGGTCAGAAACCATGAACAGCACGCCACCTGTCATGTGTGATTATTAGACTTATAGAGGCCCACAGTCTAAACACAAGCTGACATACCTATTACTGGTGCAATTCTCAGCTAAGAGACACCTCACTTGCATGAAGCACACAGGCTAGAATATGGGTGAACATTACCTCAGACCCTTTTGACTGCTGACAGGAATCAGATGTAAACAAAATAATTGAATTCAGAGCTGTGCAGAACATAAGGATCAATATGCATGAAATGCAATATCATGTCACCTGTGCCCAATTATCAATTATGCCATTTGCACAGAGCCCTGAGAGATGACTGTTAAGAATCAAAGGAAAAACTCACTTTTATAAGCAGTGCTGTCTGTTCTCCAATATAGTCGATAAGCTGCAGCTGGGCTAAAGCCTGGAAAAATGAAGAGGAGAAGATTAATATTGGGAAAAAAATCTGAGGAGAATTAGTTATAGGTGGGATTAAACCAAGAGAAGAAAAGCAATTTGGTTTATATTAAACGGTCAATAAGTAGACAGGGACAAATCTATTCTTGTTATCGTTATTGACACCTTATGGGGACTGGTTTCTGACACTGTACAATGTTAAATGCGTTCAGCACATAGTTTTGCAGGGCTCACGTCTATATCAAAGACTCACAGGAGGGAGACAACAAAGCAGTTACTGTGCTGACATTACATTTTCATTTCATCCTTTAACAAGGAGGCTCATGGGTACTACCCAGTGTACTGTTAATAGATCGAAGCACTGATCCTGTTTACCTCCAGTATCTTGTAAAGATGCTTGTCAGAGGGGAGCCCACCTAAACCTACATTTATCCCAGTTCTGGCTCACTTTTTATTTGTTATAATTACCTCATGCTCAAATTGAGGCTCTAAGCAAAAGTTGTTGTTTGGCATCAGTTTTTGGTTTCCACTACGTTGTATGAGCTCCAAAATCTATTGAAAAATTATAAATGGGCTCTAAGTCAATGCCAAAAATACAGCAGAGTCCGTTAAATACCTCCATCAAAACGAAGAGGCCAGCAAAGAACAGTAGTGTGGCCCACTCCACCCGGTGCAAGATGATCTCGAAATCCTGGATGTCAGCCAGAACCAAAAGCCACAGCGCACCCAGAATAGCGATCCAACCTGGAAGAGAGAACAAGAAACACCACCTGACATCTCTCTTTATAGCCAGAAAACACTCTCACATACATAAAATGTATATTTCATGGTCTTATCCAGTAGACATTGAGCACAATGTGGCAGATTTATAAAAAGAGGACATATCACACACAACACTTGGGGATACTTAGGAGACTTTTTAAACTATTAAAAAGTGTTCATTAATTTAATGAAATGGAGTTCCATCTGCTCTCTGTTCACTTTGTCTTTAATCCCAACAGCAACCTTTATAAATGTTACAGATTCTACTGCGACATTTTTACATCTAAGTCTTCATTCAAGTCTTTTTGTTATCCTTGCTGCTTCCTATAAATCAATGATAAAGAAATATCTGAAACAAATGTATGCGTGGAAATTGACATAACAAACGTGAGGATTCAATCTGAGTTTCAATGCATGTCCTCACTATAATCTATTAAACAGGTCATACCATGAAGTGTTGGAAACAATGAATAAAGCATTTGCTTTGTCTAGGTGGGTCTGATGAAGCATTCATTATCATTTCAATGCATTCTAGTCTAGAGGACAAAAGTTGGCACCAGCCAGTGTTTTTGAAAGAGGGAAGAGTGTGCATCCACTTGGAGAAAATTTGATTAAACAGGTGAGCACCAGTAATTGCCTTGGCCGAGGTCTTTGGGGAAATAATTTCACAACTGATGAGAATTAGTGAAGAAAGAAGAGCAACGGAAGGACACAAAAAAGAGAGTGACAGCAGGAAGATAGACTGAGGAGAGACTGATAAAAATATCAAGACTGAAAGAGAGACTCAATGTTTGTGCAGCTCCACAGCATGTTTACATGTTCAAAACCTGCTGAGGCGTTCTCGGCCAGAGCCAAAGCAGGAGGTGGCTGGAAATGTTTTTTGACAGGCAATTTGGTTCTCGGGTAGTAACTTAGATTATAATACAGGCAAACTTTTAGGGAAAATGTGGGCCAAAGTTTGCTGAAAATAGCCAGTAAGTTGTACTGGCTCATGCTTGCCTGATTATTGTACACATCCTGCAGATACAGAGCCACAGTAGCATTCATTTGAAGAACACTCTCCTTTTAGCTCCGTTTTGGTCTCCATAAACTCCTGTTAAACTAGCTGCTAAATGCTCCACTTTCACCAGCAAGTCTCTTACTTTGTCAGTCTGCTGTTTGGTGCTGGAAATAATGCTGATGAGAGCCAAGAACCAAAACAGCCAAACTAAGGGCTGTAAAACCAAAACAATGAGTAGAAAAAGATCAAAAGCAGAGTTGGTTTCATCAAAATCCTAGCAATCCCCTTTACATGCAAGTACCCATATAAAGTAATTTTGATAAAAATATAAGAACATTGATAATAGGAAGGTGCTGCAACAAAGAGAAGGTCAGAAGGATTAGAAAACACTACTTCTACTACCACACTCTCCCCGTGAACAGTTGATCTTCATTAGAGGGTAAGTATGACATTTCTGTCTTACATAGATGACGTCTACTGAAGGTCTTTGTGGATACAATGTCACATTTTCCTTCCTATATATAAGGCCAACTCTTTGCTAATATATTCATTACGGAGTTCAGTTACCTCACTGTGCTTTAGTGTGACAATGAATTAGATTATTTCATCAAAAATAATTCAATAATGAATAATAAGTAGTAGCTGTATCTCGCAGGCTGCAAAACAAGTGAGTCAGTATAAGTGGCCCAATAACCACTGTCAACAAAAATGACACTTTTGACTTTCTCACTACTTGATATTTCCTCAGCCTGCATCCAGGAGCAAGCAGCAGGTAACAAACCTAAAGAGCTCTCCAATTAAAAAGAGCTTTTTGGCAAGTCTGAGCAGTTTATGACATACTCATGTATCATACCCAATACAACAGTGTCTGAGACAGGAAATGTGCTGTGAAAAATGTCTCATCGCAGTTTTCCATAAGTTACACAGAACAAAGTAAGTGAACACAAGGCCAAAGCCAAAAGATAAAGAGATTTGTGCTCCAGCTCAAGTATCTATTACACTCGTAAGCATATGGTTAGATAAGGTATCCTTTTGCCTTGCCACAGACTAAAGATTCAAAGCAATTTAAATGTTGGAAGTTAACCAAAGTAAGAATCTATTGAAAGACCAATCTGTGAAATATTAAGTAACATCTCTGAAACTCTACAACTTTAAGGAGTTTCAGAAATCAATGTTCAATTATTTATTTTCTATATTTCACACTTTGTATGTGTTTTTAGCACTTTTCAATGACTTTCACTGCTACACTCTCCTGATTTCTCCATAGAAATCAATAATGTCTCATCCAAACCACAGTTGTAACTCACAAAACCACAGACACATTAGAGGGATCAAATGACCAGGCAATAATCAGACTGAAATTAAATATTACCGTGTGAAGTTAATGAAATTTTAATGAGGCTCAATTTTTAAAACATGTGTGACTGAATAGACTGCTGCAGTACTCAACCCTGCCTGTGACCTGCATGCATTAATGAGAGCTGTGTTTGGACAGGCACCTATCCCTCCACAGGGACAGAAAACACGCTGCTGTGGGGTCATTCCCATTTAATAAATGTCACAGTGAGGTAACCTGAGTAGTGCCTGTAATTAACTGAGTATGTTTGGTGACTGAGTGGCCTCAGCAGCGAGGGGAGAGATGACAGGGTGTGTATGAAGACAGTCATCTTCATTTAGGGACAGTGTTAGCATTAATGAGATGCTGTTAAGGTCATCTGCCGAGCACACATCAGAGACATCACAGTCAGAAGCGTCAGACAGACAGATATAACCCTCAACCTAACCCACAGGTGCAGATCTACTAACATGCTCAAATTATGCAAGTAGGCAGATTTAGAGCCTTGCTTTTGTCCATGCAGTGCAAAGAAGTCATGTTTACGTCAGCTGATTGGTGACAACCAATCATATTCATAACCAGACAGTGATACCAGATATATTATATTATATGCACATCCAGTAGATACAAAGCAACATTAGCATCCATTGGAAGTTGTGTTTCTGGCCACCTGATGAATCTAAGTCTAATATTCTTTCTCATTTTAGCTTCGTTTTTGGTCTCTCCACCAATAAAGAAACATTTAGGTCTTTTGCCATTTTTAGAGCTTTTTTAATTGAAATAAAGCTAAAACTTATGAGTGAACCAGAGATTGAGCCTAAACAGTAAAATTGCGGACCAGAAAATCAAAACAATAAGCTGAAAGACGCTAAAATGCTCTACAAGGTTAAGTGATAATTTTCTCTGCAACATCTTTCACATTACACATTGTCATTTAATCCATTGTCATTATAAAAACATTAATTATGGCAACTTTAAGGGAATGCAATGATGTGTGAATCTGACAGTCACTTTAAGGGCTTTGTTAGCACCTGGATGTCACAGCCTTATGAAGTCACTATATGATGGTTTTACACAGCTTTAGATTTTTCCTGATTCTTCTCTATGATTTTACAACTCAACTGCCTATCTTTGCATAGAAACCCCTAAAAAAGATACTGAATACAATATGTAACTATTGTATTGTAAGTATATATTAGAGTAGTAGTCGTAGATTTACCGAAATGTTGTTCATGAACACAGATTTGAAATTGCACCACATGAATAAATGTAATGTGATGGGGTCTAAATGCAGCTCAGTATCCATGTAATTTGTTGGATGTATTTGCTAGTCAGCCCATTGTTTGGGCTCATTTAAAATGCAAGGACAGAGGAAGCTGTGTTTCATAATTACATGACAGAACTTATAACCACCCAGTGGGGCCTGTAAAAACAGCGCAATAATGAGATACTGCTGCGCTTACCGAGATCAAGATGAATGCTGGGAACGAAGGAGTTGACAAAGAACATGAAGATCACCACACCAAGGACGGACACACACTTAACCAAGAGAACCTTGTCAGTGATTCTGTGCTGTGGAGGAGAAAAATATAATCTTTTATTATACGACTGACAGCATTTGTCTTAAGAAAAGTTTCAAAGACTAGTCCAACTTCATTATTGAGATAACATCAATGCACCGCAGACACAGTGGGTTAGGAATCGGTCTGAGTAAGTATGAGAGCCTACCTTCTTCTGCAATTCTTGAATATTTTGCTCCCAGTTCTTATCCTCTTGAGAAATTTGTCTGCCAGACAAAACGACATGTGAGTGTTGATAAACAGAAATACATACATTTAATTATAGACGTATCACTCTCTTAAGAGTTTTAAACCATTTGTTAAATCATGGAAATGGTGCCTCTGATAGCTGTTTGTCAATACATACTGAATGTTGTGGTGTTTTAAGATATTTGCTGAGTGATGTGTAAGGCACTCCCAATGCTATGAAAATCTTTGCTACAAATGTTATGCCTGGAAACAAACATTTTGGGCAAGGGGACAAAAAAAGAAATTATTCTTGGACTTCCTTGTGTTTTTTCCTTCCTTGAAGTGCTATGTTGTGTTTTAAATAAACTAAAATAAATTCAACTACATTTGCATAAATGGGCATACATTAGATGTCTCATTCCAAAAGTCATCAACAATATGATGGTAAATACTGACTTCTTTGTCTTATTCACAAAACATAAACCAATTTTGTCTTTATCATGTGATTTTCAAAATATATTTTATATGTTATTATAGATATATTTATATGTTTTCAGTTTTAACCTTTGGAAGGTTTTCATCATCTTGCGGAGCAGACTTTCCAGGTTGAGGACTTTTTGCATCAGGAGGCATTTCACAGCTGTCTCCTCTCGGCTGGCAGGGTTAATGCGCTGAGCCGTCTGCCTCCAAACCAGGATCTCATGCTTGAGTTCTGAAGGAACAGGACAAAGAAGAGAAAGCCAATTGTTTAGTGCATGTTAAACACATAGACTCACAGTCATTACAGTGGTGAAGCTTAGTAGCAGCATGCAGCATGTTGGGGGATTTGGTTGGAAACAGCTCCTACAGCTGTGGCTGACTGAGAGGATATAAAGATGTTTTCGGTCAATATGCTGTTAGCCCCCATAGAGGGACTAATGCAGCCAGGCTATGGGCACATTGACCAGCTCAGGAACAGCCAATGTTGAAGCAGAGATACAGCCTTAGGAAGCTGGACGCCTGTGTAGATATCAGTAGGTGCCATCCTTTTTCAGGAAGGTTGCCTAGGTGACCTTAATAGGATCTAACTGACGCAGGAAAAAAACATTCCTGTAAGCAAATCTGCACAATTACCAGTCGTGGCAGGGGCTTTTGAGCTGGTTAAGCTGCATGCTCTCCTAGGTAGACCAGGTTGGCAGGAGAAGCGGAAACTCCACAGGGTGGGATTTACAGATGGGCTATCAGGCCCGCATTGACCGGCTGCGCAGTGATCGGCAGCAGCTTCCTTCTATCTGCCTGGGGCTCAGTGTGACAATACAGCTCCTAACAGTCGGTTTTCCTCACTCCTTAAATGGGAGCGGTGTGGCGACGACCAGGGAGTTTGGTGGTCTCTGTTTTAATGATCCCCTGCTGAGGTTCTCTCAGAGGGGGGACACTGTAGGATTGTGGGTAAACGCCGATAAGAGTTGACAATTTCGCACAAATATCTTTGTTTTATTAGTTTGGCCAGTATCTACATCCCTGGGGTGTCATATGCAAAGATTTACAGTAGCAGCTAATAGATTCTAGGATAGAGGACACCGTTCAAAACTAAACTCGCTGTGTGGTTTTTATTATTACTAAATGATCTTACTCGACCTCTGGACAATCTAAAGTCTTGAGGGATGGCCAAATAATTGTTTCTTCTATTAACGGATAATTAACTGTGCTGTACCAGATTATCAGAATATTTTATACAATAGCACAAGCAGATAAAAAGATTGGAACTAGGACGGGAGCCCTGTGCTGCTCTCAGGCTGCTCTCTGGATAAGTAAAGCCATTTTTACTGCCAACTTGTCAAAGCTAACAGCTGAACATCCAAGTAAAGGTGTGTTTCTGAGATGGGTGAGTCATCAGACTCATGAGGGAGCCAAGCAGCTGAAAGAGGCAAAAGGTGAACGTGTTCCACTCCAGTAAATGATGTTGAACTTATAGCCTATCACCTCAGTACTTTAATTAAACTAATTCTTAACCACATTTATTGAGACCAAAATGGGGCTTTAAATCCTAAAACTATCAATAAACCGAGTTACAAACATGTTATCTGTATCTCAGGGCCACAGAGATATCTCCCCTTTTATTAACTAGGACGCCATAATTCAGAGATATTTTATAAGACATGACAGGGTCATCTGATGAGGACAATGTGAATGCAATACTGTGGAAATCACCTGAGGTGAGTGGTGGGGCGGGGAAGTGGAGGGATTGGGTGGGTTCTTTAATACAGGGGGCACTATACATCGTGTGGGAGTTAGAGGGCTGAGGCCGAGTTAATTAAGTTTCTAGGAGGTCGCTGCATCGCCTGAGAATCGTGAGTAGTGAGTAGCTGTAGCATGGTGGTAGTATGTGGACTAATGTTCTTAATTAATACGCTTCATAATATTAATCAATGCATAAGTGATTTTGGCTTGTGCCACATGCAGAGCAATTCTATAATTTACATTCCTGCCTTGATAACTCCCCTGCCCAGCCTCACTATGTATCACTTCCAAAAAATCATTGCCTATATGGAAAATAATTATTAAAATATCTTAACTCACCAACTATTTCAATGGACTCTTTGTTGTAGAGTTTTTTGTTCCAGTAGAGCATCCGCAGGAAAGGGAATGAGGTGAAAAGGACAAGGCATATTCCAAGGAACATGTAGCCTGTGAAACTGGCAAAATCAATCCCCTGTAAGACAATGAATAATAATGTGTGAGACAACACAGTCTCTTAAGATAAAGCTCTAAGATTTCATTCAAATATAAATAAGCATTAGTGCTGTGGTTTTCTGAGAAAGCAGTCATTGTTTTTTGAGAAAGCATCAGAAAGAAAAAGTACATGAGCAGATGCAGGTGCAGGTGTTACTATTAATCTGTGGTACATCACTATAATAAAGTCATTCAAATAAACTATATTATCACTATAATAAAGTCATTCAAATAAAACAGTTTTGTGTGTTTGCGGTATACAGTGGCATTAGGAAATACAAGTTTATATATGAGCAGACAGAAAATTAGTTGTTGTACACAAAAGGATGAATATAAATGAAACGTTACAGAATTTAACCACCATGGTCCATCATGACCACTGAGCTCTACTGGCATGAAGCACATCTTACTTCCTGCCTGAGTACGAAACAGCAGCCTTGTCCTCAAAGAGGTTGTCCTCAAAATTGAGAGCTAATCTTTCCCAAAGAACACCATTTTATCAGATGCATCCATGGAAATGTCTCCTTGTATATATCATATATATATAATATACCATTTGTTTGGTGAGGGATTTATACTGTCTTTATTCCTTGCACAGTATGAAGAATGGTGATAAAACTGGTTAATAGTGACCTCTACAGGATTTGAAATTTCAAGTTGCAAAAAGCCTAAGATAAGGGAGGAGAGGAGGGGTGACACAATGAAACATGCAGCAGGACAAACCAGAGATAAATATATTCTTACACACCACTTTAAATATATCAAGTATCCAATCAAGTTTGAGTATGAATGTTGTGGCAGGTGTGCAATAGCCCTTAAATGTCTCATCAATTGTGTAATGGATTCAATTCAAAGATTCCTTTTCTCTCCCACAATATCATTTTATCACGATGCCCCCAATACAACTCTGACTACTCCTTTATTCATGGGTCCAAAGAGACTTGCTCAGTCAGTCTGCTGTGACCCTCAGGGCAGCCTCATGGGTTGAGGGTAGCTGCTCATGCGAGCCTGTTATAAATGAAAACTCTTCCTAGAAACTAAAAACCAAAGACTTGGAAAAACTTGTATCTGTGTCTCAGTCCAACACATCTCTGCAACATATTTCCAGTCGTTACTAATTGTTCAGTAGCAAGACACAAGAGAGCAAATCACTAGAATGTAATGTTCTGTCTGTGTGTTTGCTGCTGTAATGTATCTCTGTTTACAGCCGTAAACTGTGAGCTGGTGTCCGTATTTAAAAGCCAGAGTCTCTCTCTGACTGGTTGGAGGAGATCCATTTGGCAAGAAGGGTCACCAGTGTCCCTCGATAAAATTAGACCAAGAGGTAGTTGGAGATTTTGTATGCACCATGCTACCTTGCTCTGTAACAAATCAAATACAAGGACACTCTGATGAGTGGCAGAATCACCTAAACACACACTTCACAGCTGTGCCATTCTTTCTATCTCTGGATTTCTCCCGAAAATCCCCTCGACACAAACAAGCAAGCATGCAAACAAACAAACAGGCAGGCAAACCATGCATGCACACACAAGCTGTCCTTATCAGAGGCCAGACATGACTGAATGAGTGCACTGCCGCTGTGTCCCTGCGGTTCTGTCATCTGTGGAACCGAGCCAAGACAAACCGGACAGCGGGCCGTGGGAGCCTGGCGTGGTAGGAGCTACTGTATACTGAAGGAGACCACATACGGCTGCACCCACAAAGGCTAAAATGTCACGCGCAGTGAACAGATGCCACATCAAGCAGCTGGGGAAATGTCATGTCTTCTAGTGATGTAGCATTACGCCCTCTGAGTATAAGAGGAGTGAAGGTTATGAGAAGAGCCTACAAGTCATTGCCCTTTTCAGACAGTGGCGGGCTCTGATTAACTCAGTAAAATGCTCTCACTGCTGTTTACTGACATCATTTTGTCAAAATCTGTACAATAGAGGACAACCTGTTTTCCAAAATATGTACAGTGAAGTAATATTCATTGTAGCCCCAATGTCAACATCAATTAGAAAAACAAATATTTAAACACAGGTAGGCTGTGCTTCAGCAATGTGACTTGATGGCGTGAACAGGGATTTTGTCCCCAATCGGTATGATTGCACATTGACCACTTTTTTGCAGTGTCTAAAATTTTTTTTGAAAAAACAAAATATATATAAACACAAAAATGTTATAAACACCAATCAATTATATTTCAATGGGCCACCAAAATACATTCTATACATACAGATGACAGTTAAAAGGAAAAACCAACACAAACCTTCTAGTCTCTCAAACACTCCTTTCTCTCAGAGATGTTTAATTGATTCATATAAATCATATAATTCATTCATTCATTCATTCATTCATTCATTCATTCATTCATTCATTCTCATCAGACCCTTCAATGACCCCTTGTGTCCTGTACGAAAGCATCTGCTTCTCTACTTATTCATTCAGATTTTTCCTTCAATTTTTCATCTGTCAGTATTTGGTGGTACAAATACATAGACTATCACAAAGGTCTCAGCCAAGTGTGATATACGTCATCCAGCACAGAAAAAGAGCTGGGCGTTCAGTTACATGGTTTCACATATTATTGCATCAGGAGTGACACTGTCTCCTCCACAAGTTTAATCACACACTAATCCTAAAGAAAGGGTCTTCAGCATGACACTTACAGAAGACTAAAGCTACACCAACAGAGGCTGGAGCTGTGGAACAGGTGAGTATGCTGCAGGAAAGGAAGCTCTAGGAAGGTCCTTCTCCTCACTGGCATACACAGAGATAATTGAATGTGCTAGAAGAGTGGACTCTTAGAGCAGCGGTGTTGCTTATAACGACTTTATGAACTGTAGTAACATTTATGGTAAAAAAAGGAGATACAAATCTTATAAATGTAAAGCAACATTGGGCAGGTGTTACAGTTTCTTTCTCCACTCTTTTGACATTTTTAATTCCTGTGATTTATGACAGCGGCAGCAAAAATATGAATTGGTTTCACTGCCACTACATCTCCATTCATCACCTGCACATCAACGTAAGGGTCTCGACTCACTATTGTATATACATAGAGAGATTAGGCTGAACAGAGAATACTATATAAAATTCTAGCAAGTGTCTGTATATACACTTTGATTTTGTATGCACTGTAAAGTCTATATCAGGTCATGAATGTCAGAGCTTATATGAGGAATGTAAAGGCTTTAGAGAAACGGTCTGCAATAACTTGACTTCCAGTAAACTAAACTTTAATGGATAAAGTAGGTAACTGACTACCCAACACACATATTTCTTGTTTCTTTTATTTCATTTGTTGTATAAAGTTTCTTTGAGTATCTTTAAAAGTGCTATATTTCTTTAATTATTTGTTCTAAGTTTAGACTGTTAAGTTATGCAAGACCTGTTGCTACTCCTTGTTTACAAAAACTGATGAGTTGGTTTTGTTTGCTTGTATGTTAAAGCTACATTGAGTATTTTTTGACCACTACAGGGCAAACTACTTACAGCAACAGAACTTTGATATTTTATAGGTTTATCTCATTCTTATGACTAACATGTTAGCATACAACTGCCACCTGTCCAATGTAAATGTAGACTAAGAAAACTTTTTAGTATAAATAAAATGTATTATTATTATTTATTATTAAACAATGAGCTAAGAGCGGCTAAAAACTGTACAAAACTGCAGAGTTGGATGTTGAATTTTAGTGGGATTTGCAGCATCAGCATCCCTTTCACATTACAGGGAGTCATTTGATTTAATGTTAATATCAAAATACTCGATGGAGCTTCTTTAAAGTGGTGCTCAAATCCCTGTCTGTTCAGCAGAGTTGTTTGGAATAATAACTGTCAGCGCTGTTTCTCAATGTGCATTTATTACTGCCATTGCAATGATGCTCCTTTCATAATTACCCAAACAACTTGTCATAACACAAGATTTTCAAAGCAGTTAGCAGCACTCTATAGATTGACAGGTAAAGTGCAAACTATGCTGCCAAAGCTGTTTATCACATACATACATATACGTACATATACATATATATACATATATATATATATGTATATATATATATATATTTACACAGGGTGTGTGTGTTTCCAGTCTGTGGCGGTGATATATTGGATTACTTTTAAGTACAAAATCTTTCACATGCAAACACAATAATTTCATCAATGCAAACACAATAACTTATGAGGAAAAGTGTCTTTTTCATCATGGCAGTGACTTTAGTGACTTTTTCAGAAGTCACTCAAATGTAATTAAGCTATGCAAGCTAAGTCCATGAACCAAACTAATATTGCTGCATCAATTAAGAAACGATCACCCCCTAGAATAGGTTAATTATTGAGAAAAAAAGATAAATAAAGGGTGAGAAGTGACGTGAATCCATTTCAGGTGAAGTGTTCCTTCACCTGTCAGTACTGTACCATCTGTGCAGCTCAAACAGCAATTTCCTCTTCATCTTATTATTATTATTCTCTGTTTCACACAAGTCATGAGGAGCATTATGTTTGCTTTACTAAGCGTCTGGTTCATGTGTCAGATTACACCGAGCTGATCTGTTACACGAGTATATTAGTGCAAGTTTAGGCAGAGAGCTGTGAAAGTGCCTACTTCTTTGCGCAGGTCCTGATTTGATACTATAATCACATTGGGTGGATCTCCGACAGCTGTGGCAGCCCCTCCAATGTTGGTGAAGATTACTTCTGCAATCAGGACATGTCTGGGGTCTAGATTAAGCACCTCACACAACCTGCAAAATCAGATAAGAGACAGAAAAGCCCTTTAGCCACGATTAGATTGGGACGGGTGGGGAGAAATAAATACAGGAATATAAAAAAGGATATTGGAAGACAAAAAGCATTGGTCCTTTAACATCAAGGCAGTACAGGATATCCACCCAGTTGGCTGGGTAGCAAATTAGAGCACAGTTTTTCAGATCTGTGTTATGTTCATTGGGTGTTTAATTAAAGTCAAATATCATCTATATTCTGATCTTCTGGCAGCGATTTTGAGCACTTAATAATGGTTTACTGTATAGATTCAATTCAGGGGAAGGAAGTAGAGACACTAACAATGAGGAAGAGACAGAGCTGGGCGGCACACATACAGCTGATTTGTAAGACACTGCACTAAAGTAAATTGCAGCTGCTGTGTAGTAGTTCTGTTTTTAGAAATGTAATGTGTGTTTCAGCTTTTTTCAAAGGGGAGGTTGTGATCTATCGACTGATGTGACTAAAGAAAATACTGCAGGGTTACTGAATACAAATCACTGATTAAATACACAAAGAACTTTAAGTTAATATAAGACTATTTGTTGTTATAGATAATAATGTCTTTATTCAGTTATTAAAATGTACTGTATCTGATGAGAAATGTGATTGGATAACTGATTAGGTAAATAAGGTCAATAATGAATAATAATCAGGTTTCCGATAAATGTGAAGCTACAGACACCAGTCGCTCAGCTTACCACAAAGGCTGGAAACAGCGAGTCTAGTTCTGTCTGGCGCTAACAAAGTCCACCTAGTAGCACCTCCATCTATTTATCTATAACACACCACATAGTTGTGGCGTCCAAAAACATGTCGATTCATTCATCTTCATCATCATAGTCTGCAAAATGTCCCCTAGCAGTGAATGTGAAGGAACAGTTGTGTGTCTGTATGTGGCGACCTGTCTAAGGCGTACTCTGTCTCTCACCTAGTGTCAGTCGGGATGAGCAGGTATAGATAATGGATAGAAATGTCTAATGGCTATACTGTACCTTATGGTGACAGGGGTGAAGAGCATCATAGTGGTCACATTGTCCAGAAAAGCAGAGAGAATGGCAGCGATGAGACAGAGGATGATGATCATTGGCCACACTCTTCCTCTGGATAATTGGTAAGCCTGCAGAGAGAAGCAACATGACAATGAGTCAGTGATAATGGTACATAGAAACCTATTAAGTGGATGTCATTCACAGTATGAGTGCAGGATAGATTTAAAATCTGTGTTGTCTGTGTTGAGTGAGGACAAGTTCTGACATTTCTGAGATGTGTCTCAGAGCATCAAGGATGTGACAGTGAAACATCATCCATTAGTAGCAATGGTAGTAGCATTAAATGACATAACAGACATAACTCAGATTCCAAAAATAGCCTTAAAATAACGCAGATGAACGCAGACTCACAGTTTAATACTAATATACCAGCCTTAACCTTGTGGGAGTGGCTCAGGATGGCCACTTTTTGTACGTAATAGTTCGATGTGTCAGAGCTGCTAAGTTGTTCTCAGAAGGTATTTTAATTTGGAGAGCCTGGCCTTGTCCAACTCACACTTAAAATTCATGAAGCTACATGATCCCTCTGTTCTCCAGGTCTGAGTGCTACTGTACCTGAAGGACAAAGGCCCTGCCTCACCATCTACGCAGAATATTCAAGATTAAAACTGAGCATCCCAGAGCTGTTTACCTGATGGGAGGAACCCTTGACCTTGTACAGAGAGGATGAAGCTCTTATCTTCTACTGTAAAGTAATAGACTAATGTGAGAATGCGTATTCCTGTAATATTTGTACGATATGTGTAAATAAAAATAGATTTCTTTTTAAGCAAAATTAACTTCACAGTCCTGAAATGTATAAACATACAACTATAAGTTAAGAAATAAACAATTTACAGACGATATGTATCAGTTCATACTTCAAAAGAGCACTTGCAGTAAAAGAACATGATTTCTTCTTCTCTAAACAATATAATAAATATTAAACAGAATTGGCTCATTACAATAGAATAGACAGTACCGAGCTCATTTTCTGAACTTTCCCACAAAACAAGACAAATGTCATTCTTTTCAGTCTATTATAGTACTCTACCTTTGAGTCAGGATGTAAAGATAGGTCATCTTACACAACTTACAAAGGTCTTCCCAAATCATGGTCATGTTGGATAAGTTCTCATGTATCAGTGCTAATTTCAGAAATAGCTCAAAGCATGACGCCTTCGAGACAACTCTAAAATACCAGTGGGCAGTTATTTTCATAGACCAGTCAGCATCCCTCATGGTCAAAGGTAAACATGCACATGGTATATTACTAAAGGCTATAAAATGTCAGACTTTCTCGACTGATTGTACTGATTTTGTTATTTTCTGTGTCAGTACTGGGATCCATAATTATTATTATCACTCACCTTCACAGCACAATAATCAAAGAAGCCAGTGTCTGAAAAAATAGCCACCAGAACCATCTGGAAGAAACAAGACACATTTCTTTAAAAACAAAATCCAACCATTTTCCATTGTGTAACAAGATTATATGTCGCCCTGATATTTCAAAAATAGTTACCACAAACAACAAGATGGTGGTGACTAAGACAGATACCTGCACGGGATATTGTTTTACTTTATTATTATACCCATTACAGTATGACAGCTAAATGAGTGTAAAGACCAAAAACACAGCCCACAGAAATGTGTTTTTGAAGGAGACCATGAATGATATAAACCTGAATTTATATTATACATAAACACTTACACATAATTGCTTTGTATAAAGTGTATTGTAGCACATATAAATGCATGTATCTTGGAAATGTATTGCCTTTGGAATATTTTCAGACACTTCCCCTGCTGTGGCAGCTGTTCACATTGGAAGTTACCATAGCTACCATCTGTGGTCATGCATCTATATGAAATTTAGATACCACTGATCTGGCAGAATTATCTTTTATGTGAATAATAAATGTTGAATAATTTGTTATAGATGTGATTTGTTATAAAGTTACAATGTGCCTGAAAAGAATGATTTAAATAGAAGTCCTTCTGTTTTCAGCACTCATGTAACACTGAATTTGTATACTGAACTAGACAGGAAGTGTTTGTTTCCATGGAGACAAGATTTTATATTGTCAATTGCACTTGCCTCCACAGAATCAGATAGAAAGTGAAGTACTAAATATTTTTTTCTGTGTAAAATCTTACAAACCACACTGTCTTAAAAGTAGATTTGCTGAGTAAATTAACATTTTAATAACATCTTTGACTAACCATGCCAAACAGAAGAGCCAGCGTCTCATAATCGATCCACTCCACCACAGTAACCAGACTGGGCCGCTGTGGCAGAGACAGAGAAAATAATTAGATTTCACAGGGATTTACTAGCAATTATCAGATCTGTGAACAAAAAGTAAATTAGTGTCAAATACATTAATCCCTAGTTGAGATTAGGCAAATTGTTATTTTCAGTACAGCACTAAACTTTCTGGTAACAGATATATTTGTTAAACTCCTCCCTGACCCAGATCCTGCCTTTGGATGCTATCGGTCAGACGACACTTTGACTTTCTGTAGCAGGAAAAGCCCAGGTGGAACTCCTAACACTAACGATGTCTCTGTTCCACCAAATTGTCCCAGTGAGCCGCACAGGCTCGATACCTTTGAATTGGAACCTGTCCGACTAATTAATGATACTAATTACACCTGTGCTTTCCCTGTATAACTTGGAACTTTGAAAACTAAAGTTGTGATAATTTACTGAGCTTTGGATTCTAAGAACTGATAAAAACATACATTAAGCAACTTTCTTTTCTAGAAATACTTTGTTTGTAAGATTAGGAGCGCTGTTAAAGAGACAATTTTCAATACAAAGAATTATCAGCTTTTTTTTTACAGACGTCCATTTTCTAATGCACCTCAAACTATAAATTCTTCTAATACCAAAACTGAAGTTTAACTGGCAGCCATTTTGAATCCCTTGACTAGGAAGAAGTAGGCTAGTAGCCCAGTTCTGTTCAACATGCACATCATGTAATATACTGTAATCCTACACTGCTGACTGAAAAGGATGTATTAGAAACAAATGAGTTTGCACGTGAAGGGCCAATACAACTAGCCACCGAATCAGCTCAGGTAGCTAGCGAACTTACAGCGTTCAAGCTAGCAAACTAACTTTCTCACTAATGTCAAGCTGTTGTTATTGTTGCCAGCACATATTTTGACAAACATATCGTGTTTGGGTAAACTAAGTAGTTCTAGGCATCACTCCATTATTTACAGCTCAATAAAAGACTTACATCACCAATGACAGCCAGAGCAGCTAAGGCTGCCAAAGATCCCAGCATGGCCGCCAGCGTCCGGTGCACAATCTGAAAATTCACCAGAAACGCTTAATTTAACGAATTGAAATATTGGTATTTAAACATCAACATTTATAGATATAACAATCTCTCTCTCTCTCTCTCTCTCTCTCTCATTATCATTCATTTAACAAACCAAAATACAAAGAACAATCCAACATAAACAGGAACATAATGCACATTAATGTCATCAAATATTCTACATTTACATCTATTACAAATGTGATATTGTCTACTGTTAGGTCAAATGCTCTAATTACCTTTGGTTAAGTCACATGAGTGGAATGACTTTATAGCTTTTCTATTAATTCAGTCATTCATTTATTCATATATCTTTCTCATTGTGCCAGAGTTTTACATTTACTTTTTTGTATCTGTCATTAAAAAAGCCAGATGTCGTATAGTTTATTAAACTGTAATTGAATGAAATTTAAAAATAGTTGAATAGAAATAGAAAAAATAGTATTTAAAAATGAATGATTTAAATAACAGTAGGATTCAAAAATCTTGTCGAGACTTCCATTAGGATGAAACACTGCTGTTCTTGATGCTGCAACTATTATGGTCTGTCTTTTTCTTCTGTGTAAAATATCAAGAAATTCAGAACCTAAAGTAGATATTACAGACAAATCCATGATGCTGTCCTCCACCAGGCTCCATCACTACTCTCATGTATGATGCACCCCATTATTAAAAATTGAGGCCTGTGATAAGCCTAGGTGTGTTATCAAGCATCAGAGCTGCTCCTCTGGCATTCATGTCATCACAATAAATTGCAGGAAAGTAGGTCACTTCATTGGCAAATGCAAAGCGTGTTCCTGATGAAGAACCTGTGATCTCTTGCCTTTGTCTAGAAGACTAGCTTATTAAAAAATCTTATTCATATACTTATTATACTGAATTTGCATTATGTAAGGAAGTTTTATTGGCAGGTCTGTTCTGCCAACAGAAAGATTTGTTGCATGTTAATTCTGTTGTCCGTTGTAAAAGAACAATGTTTGATGAGAACAACAGTCGTCTTATTCAACACATAGGCCTACTGACCTTGCTGAACTACTCAGCACTTAACCGGGTCCCGTCACTCAAGATGAATAATACCTCTACAGACTTTCAGAGACTTCTCTTTGTCTGTACATCTGTTCAGATAACGGCTGAAGGATGATGATTTTTTTCTTTCTCAGCCTTTGTCAAGAGTGACGAAAGGAAAACCGTGCCATTAAAAATAAGAAAATCTGTGTCCAATTACCAGGGAATAGAAAGAACCTTTGTTTGAACTCATCAGTTATAAAATCACAATATCCTGAATGTGAGAGAAAGCTTTGTGATCACCCATTAAACTAACGTTTAATGGAGAAAAACAAATCTCCTCTGCAGAGGAATGAGACATTCACAAATGGAGACCTGACACAACTGAAATCGGATGACGTCTTGCTGATGTCTAAATAGCCATGCACTGTGTGCTCTTCTACTTTAGAGACAATCCCTTGTACTTTCAATTACAGCCTCTGCAAGCGGACCTGTCAGTAACACAGATGACACATGAGAGCGTGTGCAGAGTGTAACTGCACTGTCATCTCTCACAGCCCGATGTTGACTTTCACACTATAGTATTGCCCCTGCCTGCACAGCTTAGTGAGTTCACACCTTGTCACGTTTGGGGAGATTAGCCTGTCTGGAAGTGAATGAAAATTACAGATGTCTATCCAGGGAGCATAAACCTAACCAAGTATATGTAAAGTGAGAAGCTACTGAGCAACATATCAGAGTCATAACTCATCATAACTAATATGTTGGAATTTAATATTAATCATTTCATATCTAATAAGTAAATAATTAACACTGAATAATTGAAGCATCACAGGTCATTTACCTCAAAGATGATAAGAACATAGACCCCAGCAAGGATGATTCCAGCGATGGCCACCTGTGTCTCCACATTGACGTAGAGCGACTGGTGGGTCATGGATAACGGCACCACTTCATTATTCTGCAGGAAGGCCTGGACCGTGATGACGATGGGGTCACTGTGCGGGAAAGGAAACAGCACAGCAGCGAAAATGAGGTGCAGGTTTTATTTTCATTGAACACTGTCAATACCTAAACTAGAAAATGCTGTCAAGAATCCAATAGCAGAGACAAAATAGCATGTAAAGTACAATATTATATAAAGCTGTCCCAGAAAGAACATGGGTTCATCTTTCTAGTAAGTTTGGTGGAGTACCTGCTGAGCATCTCAAATGTTTTTGTCACCAGTATCTGGTCACTTCGTTCACTGTGTAGAGGAATGGTCCAATTGTGGATCACCTGTTCACAAACAGCAGAAAATAAATGAGTTTGCTTTTCACTTATAAACACTTCACAGATGAAACAGCAAAATGCATCACATAGACGCCCTCACCTGCTGAGTCCTCCTCCTCCGTTGTCCAGCCTGCTCGATCTGCTCCACCTGGATCAGGACATACTCCTGGTTGGTGAGGTCAATCATCCCTCCTGTGAAAGGCCCACCCACCTGGAGCTTCAGCAAAGCGTTGTCTCGAAAATCTGTCAGGTTCATTGCTGTGAGACGTGGACCGTCAAGAGAAAACTATGGATATGTTGAATGTGTGTTTGTCTGTTTGAAAGGGGACTGGCACTAAATCTTTTGCATACGACTGTATTTCTTTTTTATTTGAAATCACAGCATAAAGAAGTTTTTTTCTACTTTTGGTAGATGACATTTTGGAGCTGATTAAATGCTAATTTTCAGAATATAATAAAGACAAAAGGATCCTCCCTCCTTGAATATGACAGATGACAGATGAACATCACAGACTAAAGTATACATTAAAACACGGCAGTAGGGACCATTTATTCACCTGTCGGGACTGCTACTACTCCCTCTTATCTTCTCCTGCAACATCCACTCTGATTAAAGCTCCTTGTACTCCCTCTCTGCATGCCCTTATACTCAAAGCTGAATCATGTACCACCCCCCTCCCTGTTGATTAAATGCCTGTTGAGTCTTTTACAGCCCACTTTTTTGTTTTTCTAATTTCAGATCATAACATAAAATATGTAATGTGCATTGACAATGATGAAGTAGAAAAGGATACAGAAACTGTCTGTTGAAGAGACTGCCAACATCCTCCAAGGGTTGTCTCGATCTGGATACATGCTAAAGAACAGCTGGAACCAGAATACATTCATTAACTTATTATTCACTGGACTGTTAGCTTCGTCCAATTGATATGATTAACAATTAAAGAAACAGTTTAACATTTTGGAAAATACACTTGTTGTCTTGAGAAGACTGATGTCACTGTGTGTTAATTATGGAGCTAGAGCCAGGAGGCAATTAGCTTGGCTAGCATATTGATACAAAGCAGAGGATAACAGTAGCCTGGCTATCTCTAAAGCTAAACAGAAATGGAAAAACAACAATTTGTGGCCTAAGAGTCAGGAAGGTTGCTAGCAAACCAGACAGAAACGCTGCAGAGACTTACTGTAGGTGCCGTTATATTTTTAAACTTTGGCATATTTAGCTAAATGTGCAACTGTTCCTTTAATAGGAATAAAGACATAATGAAAATAAGTGAATAAAAACTTAAATTTGTACATTTTTTAAATCACAGACTCAAGTTTTTTTGTTTTTTTTTACAATGTGATGCTTTTGTCTTATTATGGGCCAACCAATAGTGTTAGTTCCACATCCACTTACACTGCAGAGAACAACAATAGTAAAGATTGTGGCAATTTTGGAGACTTTGAAGCAGCATCTGAAAAGACAAGTGAAGTAGACAGTCAATAGAATGAAATAGAACAATGTTCAGTATGATAGTGTATACCAGTGGTTTCCTAGAGGTCACAGTGAGTCACATTAATTAATTAAATTATTCTCCACAAAATCATATCTATTTTTTGCGCTTTTCTCTTTGAGCTTTTTTTTTGTAAAATGCTAGTTTTACTACTTTAGGTCACTAAAAGTCAAGTCAAATTCTATTTATATAGCCTAAAATAACAAATTACAATTTGCCTCATTGGGCTTTACAATCTGTAAATCTTAAAACACCCTCTGTCCTTAAACCCTTAATTTGTTTAAGGAAAAACTCCCTCCAAAAAAACCTTTTGATAAAGATATTCAAATGAAAAATCTATCTTTGAACTGCTCACCACTCAGGGATGAGGGATTACAAGCAGGCATGTTTTCATATCAAGCAAAAAAAAAAAAAAAACACAAATATATAATATAATATATAAAATATACAAAATATTCCAGTCAGTCTTAGTTTTCTACAGGCAACATGAGGGGTCTCACCTCATACTGCTGGTGAGTCTGAAGTTGAGGTTGAGGTTGTCCAGAGGGTCGTTCTTCTCGGAGGAGCTGGAGCGGGACAGAGACAGGCTGGTGACCTCACTGCCCAGCCGATATCTCTTCTCCAGGTCCAGTGAGCCGTTGTCCCAGTGCTCTTCCTCTCCAACGAAGCTGGGGTCATGTAGGGTCATGTAGGTTATGCTAAAAAAGAATAATCACTGTCAGTCCTCAGCCCCTTCAGTGACAGATATAAGCACTACATTGGCATTAAGGACAGGACATCAGCTCTTAAATTGAAAAATGTTTCTAATATTGTGCAGCAAAAACATGTCTGTAAAAGACGAGCATCTTATAATCACAATTTCATTACACGTGTTGTACAGCATTGTCAATTGAATCAATGTAAGAAGGAGGGATGTTATATGTTAAGCCATTTTATTAAACTACACTGTCATTCTCATTCTGCTTCAAATGTTACATTATTTGAGGCAAATACTAAAAGCAAAAATACATTATCTAGTTTTTGTTTAGTTTTTTCTGAAAAAAGTGATATTTTTAAAGCTAACCTGTAAAACTGCTTCAGTAAATCAGATACAGGCTTCCTGATTATGGAGCCCCAAGTGTATTAAATAAATAATACATTATAAAATGAATAATCATATGTTGTAAAATATATAAATGTACCAACAAATTGTAAAATAATTGTGTCTATTATTTTGTATTATTCCTTATTATAACTTAACTTGTTATTATGAAATGTTATTACATCATTCTTATTTTCACATTAACAAAGATTTTTGATTTAAAAATAGTATTTTTCCCAATGACTCTTTTCATGTTTTATAATTATTTCATCTTTCATAATATCACTTTTTATGTTGGTGGAGTTGTGAACTTAACTTTCACACACACACACACACACTCTGAAACAACAGAGAAAGAATATTTTTATTCTTCGCAGAGTTGTGCGTCTTTCTTTCCAAAGTAACTCTGAATTAACCTGCTAGCTGCTGCAGCCACTGTCTCATCAATTCTATGGTGGGTGATGACACTGTCATCCTAGCAAGCTAGTTGGGTCAGTAGTGTTCAACTAGGTTGGCTAGGTAGGTCATTCTTGTTGAGCTACATAAAAAGAGAGGTTAGTTACTGTATCTGTGTTTTGTTTTCAGACTCTAGTTGGTTGATTCAGAATTACTTTAACAGCAGCTATATCTGGTAGTAGTTGTTTAGCTTGCTACATCAAGAGAGGCTGGGGACGTGTTATCTGCTGACAGCTGATGAAATTTCAAAAATTACATTTAAAATGTGTATTTGAAACAAACAATTCTAGAATGACATGAACATAAACACATTTTCTATGATTTATTTGACAGTGTCTCATTGATTTATTAAATATTGGATACTTTGAGGCTCCATACTAAATCTATAATCTGAAGAGTAAGGAATTACTCACCTGTCATCTTGAGAGAATCTCAGCAGAGGCGACCTCTCTGTAAGGTTGGCTGAATTTGTTTTTCCTCTGAGAAAATTAACCACGCTAAAATTGTGCCTGAAAAAAAAAGAAGTAATGAAATACAACAAGTTAAAAAAAAAAAAGCAGAATCTAAATCTGTGCTTTTCAAAAACTGACAGACAGAACAGGTCTCAGCTGTCACAACACACACGTCATTCACTGGTCAAAGACGTTTGCCACCCTTTGTAACCCATGGGTGGCAGAAAGGTGGGTGAGCAGCTGGTGACTCAACACCTGAGGAGATCATTAAAGCGTCTTTTGTCACCCTGCTGCTGCACTGTATCCCTGAGGCTCCTGCAGGCTGCCCTCAGGAGCCTCACAGCTGGGTCCCAACCAACAGTCACACACACACACCTACACACACATACACACACACACACATATACACACACTCTCTCTGTTTGTCTTCATTTCTGTCAGTCACAGGTGAATACACACACACAAACACACATGTACATTTAAAGCTTAGGAAGTAATGTTGTCCTCCTCTACCACAATAATGGTTATTAACACCAATCCACTATTTCATCAAGCCCACGGTCATCTCAGCAATTACTTTGACAACGTAGAGACGTCATGAGAAGCGTTATGTAATGGAATACCAACCCACTGAGCCAAAACTGTTAGATGGAATTCTTTCGGAAAATTAAAGGTCCCCCTCGGCTTATCTTATAATCTTGAAGGGTTTTTACCCTCTGCCTGTCAAAAGGGTTCGGTCTTCCTTCACACAGCAGCAAGCATTTTGGTTTTTTGTTAGTTATTTTTTCTGTGCGTTAATTCATGTATTATTATGAGAAAATTGTGTTGCTGTATAGGGGAGGTAATTCAGTAATTCATAATGCATTACTTGTGCTGTTGTTATTGTCTTACAAGTCTGGCAGGCATTAACAAACAAGCTCCAGACAGTTGGGTGCTTTGAATCAATGAATGTGGCAAGGGTGTTGGATAAAGGAGTAGATTACATTACGGAAGTCTGCCGCATTAATCCTCTTAGATACTCTTATACAGCTATGAAGAGATTTACTGCATGTCTACAAATGTTTTCTCCCCTCATCTTTCCCTGACATGACTCTGATCCTGTCCCCTGGATGTGACTTGGCACTGAGCGTGCACAGTACAGAGGAGTCTTTAAAGGATATTGAGTCCAGACAGAATACAAGCTGAAGATGAAATTAGAAGGAGGTATGCAGAGGTCTTTTTAAGACACCGACAAGGACCAGTCCTTGTGATTAATATTGATCAATAGAAAATAGGTCATATTTTATAGAAGTTATTCTTCATTCTTATATGTTTATTTTTTTATATATACCAATTTATTATTTTATGTCTTGGAGAAATAGTCTCATAATGTTTGGTTATCTGAAGTTGTTTACAGTTTCTTTACTTACAATGCATCATGTTAATAAACATGCTATAACCAGCAGAAACAAGCTGTAAATACAACCCTGATATATTATCACCTTTTACAGGGGGCCACTTTAGCCCCTGTCTCTTTAAGCCCCCCCTCCCTAAAGCCCACTTATGTCTGATTGGCCAACTTCCTGAGCCTGCTGAGGGGCAGCCATTGACAGTATATGTAAAGGGCAGCACCGACTGCTCATGAGCACCCTCCGCCTCTCATCCTGTTACCAGTGCTCAGTGGCATATGACAGCTACATTAACTCAGCTTGGAAAAAAGCAATATGGGGCATTGTATCTGATAGATTTACTGTTTATCAGACCACAAATGAAACAAGAATTAGGTTGGAAAAATAATAGATGCAGGAGCAGAGCTCCAGCTGCTCTGCTTCAACTCTCTGTGACTTACTGAGTAACTGATGGAGAGATAGCGATACTTGTTGTAGTAGTAGTTAACCACTTACTGCTGCTAACTGTAGCTGCAGCTAGCTAGTTAGCTCGATAAGCCAGTCCTCTTCTACGAAATCTGCAATGTTTCTATAGTAGCCCAGAATGGACGAACCATGGGGCTCTCAATAGGGCATTTTGTGCCTTTTGTGTTTTCACGCTTTGAAGGGTATTCAGTTTGTTGCAATCTGCAACTTCACCACTAGATGCCACTAAATCGAACACACTGGTCCTTTAAAGTTTAAAGTTGCAACTTGTTTAATTTAGATCTCTCTTATATAACATATTTTAAGACTGCCAGACAAACAACCTGACAGCTACCACCACTGCAGAATTCTTTCCATTGAGGTATGAGCTAATCAGGCGAAAAAACATTCTCAAAATGCCAGATGCAATCATGTTCAAGCACTCCCTCAAAGCTTTTATTACTGCAAACAGGAAACTACAGGGAGCAGGTGAACAGGCTTTACTCTTAGAGAAAATGTTATACTCTGTCTAAATAAGCTAAATTTCCCTGTCAGTTAAATTACCCATCATCTGTGCACTTTATAATCATGTTTTGTCTTAATGTTTTCAGTTCATTTTTTGTAGTAGCTGTTCACTTTCTGTTATGTATTTGTTGTCTCATTATTAAAGGCATGACTTACATACTGTGTGTGCTCTGCAACCTCATTTAGTTGTTTAATCTGTGAACAATATTTATGTGTGTGAGTGTCAAAAAGTCATGTTTCCTCTGCAGGAATTCAAGAATGAAAGCGCCTGATTGCTACTCTAGACATGAAAAGTTATCATCATCCTCAATGAAAAAGGCTCAAATATGAAACAGCTAATCCTACCTCCGACCACATAGCCATGCAGGAGACACACAAGAATCAGCTGTAGTACACTCTTTGTCACGTGCAACTTTGACTTAGTTCATGAAGCAAAAAATTCCCCAGTTTAATCCCAATAACGTCACAGCCACAGGTTTGAGATTAGCAACCCCCTGATGACTGAGACACACACCCACAGTCACACACACATAAGTCTGTCTGTGTGTGAATGTTTATACTTTACAAGAAAATTCCAGCGTTTTCCACGTATGTTCATACATCCCGTGAAAGATTTAACCAACAAAGCTTGTGTAATGTGATACTGCACGTGTCGTTCTTTAAACTGTCATATGTCTTTCATCCAGAAACCAGTGAGAAGAGAGAATGAGTGCTAATCTCTTTCCAGACTACAACAAAAAAAATTGTAGTATGTAAACTGTTTGCCACTGGGGGGCAGCAGAAATAAACTGTAAACACAACACTCACACACTGTATTATCACATTTTGTGATATGATAAACTTGTTAACAAATAGTTGCTTAGTCCAATTAGTCTACTTTTAGCTGTTTTGGTCTCAACCATCTGCTGAGGGAAAGTCTCTTTGGCTCCAGATACGTTCTCCAGTAAGCCACTGTCTGAGTAGGTTGGGTTTTTAGAGCTTTTTTGCTGAAAGCTGCCTGCTGTGGTTAAAAACTATGTTGATGAGAGCAGTGAGTGAATCAGAACAGTAAAGTTGTGGGCTATATGACTAAAACAATGAGCTGAAAGATACTAAAATGCTCCGCAAGGCTCAGGGGAACTGTAGGGTGTGATAAGCATTGTCACTACAAGCAACCCTTTTCATATTGCACAAAATCAATTGTCAATAAATAATTTTGAAAATATTGATAAAAGCAGCTTTAAAGACAAATAAAGACTGGTGCTATCCTCAGTGTGGCATACCGTTATGGACACGGTTCTTTCTTTACCAAGCTAGATAGTCTATTGAGTTCAACCAGTTACATCCTCCAGATCAGTAACTTGTGAACTAAATAATCAATCCAGCTTGTAATCAAATGAGATATTGGGTCAATAAACCACCATGAAAGAGTAGAAACACTTTCAGTACTCATACCCGTCCTCTTGTCGAACAGGAACAAAGCCCTCAGCATGGATGGCGCACTGTCCCGAGGGCAGAACTGCAGACTGCTGCAGCTTCTGGGTCTCTCTCCTCTCTGAGATTCCCTGCAGCAGACGCAGCTCTCCAAAGTTCCCTGCAACAGCCTCTGGTGACCTCAGGCTGCTCCTGCCCTGATGGCCTTGGGCTGACGTCTGAGACATCTCAATCTCCAGGTTGCTTTTGTTCTCCAAATACATGGTGAGACTGCTGGAGGGCAGAAGGAAGCACAGTTTGATTCAGTAGATATCTCAAAACAGATCAATTAAACAATTAAAGTTGGTGTGTGGGACTTTTACATAGAAATGAACGCCATTCAACAACATTCAGGAATTTGTCAAACAAATTCACACAATGCTGATTAAGCTTATCGCCACCAGGTAACTTTCCCACGCTGGAGTAGTAGTATTGATGCGTTTTACATCAACCGGCAGTGCTGGCATTTTAAGCCAAAAAGGGAAAAAGGAAGTCAACTCTCCAGGGGAAGAGGCCCAGTCCATCCTGAGAGTGATGGTAGATTAGCTTGCCAACCCATGGCAATGACCCAAAAAGTCTTTCATAGACTTTCATAGTTCACCCATTCTACAGAATCAGATTATTCTCACTTATAGATTTACTTTGGTTATACGTCTCAAACTGAGTATTTCTATTTCCCAAACTCAGACCTTTTTGTAGAGATAAGGACTCATTCACTGTTAGTTGAATTGTGGGTATTGTGTTGACCACTGACTTTCTTGTGTGTTTTGTGTTTGTGTCATTACTCTCACTGCCAGTAGGGGGAGACAAACTTTCCACTCTGCAGCTTTAAACCTGCACCACTTGAAGGGAGTGAAAACAAACACAATGCTGACATATTATCGTCTTTTAAGTTGATATGGCTAACATGTTAGCAGTCCGTTGCCTATATAGACACACAGCAGATACAGAGCCACATTAGCATTTATGTTATGGTCACCTCGTCCAATATGTGAAATATTTGAAAAGGAACAAGAAGCTTTAGTGCTGATTGATCCACAGGCCGGGGCTCAGCTTCGGCACATAAGTATCCACTCGTCAGTGTCGTCAGAGGACACTTTGCACATCTTCAACAATGTGTATATTTTTAACACTTTTCTGAATAATTCAAACAATGACTAAAACACATTCTTTTGACAGCTCTAGAGAACATAGGCCTAATGTAAGAAATTGCGAACATCAGAACTTTCAGAGTTTTTTTCCTGTCAGTGGGTTTCCAGGCTACCTTGCAGATCAGCAACCTCTGTCAGTCAGATTGCCCGATGTCTGAGTCATAGGTGGATGGCAAGGTAGGGAGAGAAGTAGGCCAGAAACTGACAGGTTTAATAACAGAATGTAAATTGCTCCGATATTCTGCCAAAACTATACAGAGAAGTCATCTAGCGTTTTAGAGTTTAAAGCATAAGGAATGTCTCACCTTGTATTTATAGTTCATCAGATTAGATTAATCAGATTACAAATCCCAATTCAACCTCCGTATAAAGTGTATACTGCGGTTGTCACCTTTAAATGTATATACTTTGTAATGTAAATTTCCCTATTGTCATGCCACAAAGGGAGCTGAGTGATTCACATCAGCCATAAAGCACAGCATGAGGTCAGTGGATGAGGTCAGTTACAGCAGACATGTGGTCCTCACCAACACAAAGGCTGCATGAATTCAATGGGATTATTGCTCACATGAAAGGCAACATGAACTCACATGTGACATTCGAGCTCTTATCTGTGATAAAACAACTTTTAGGAGTAAGGCTACAGTCCTGTCAAGGGGCGGTAGAGAGTCGAATAACTGATCCTTCCAACAATTTGCAGAAAAAAAACTACTACAGTACGAGCAACCTGGTTCGCTTTAAACATAGTGGTTTGATCCATTGTTAATATATAATGATTGATTATAGCAGCTTTAAAGTTAAAAGTTAAGTTGCACCATTGATAGAACAAACATTATAATTAATTTATGCCTATTCCTTATTTAAAGGAACAAAACCAAATCTTTCAGTCATTCAATAACACACAAATAATCCTAAAATCCATATGTATGTTCATGAATGTATTCAAAATAATGGGCTGGCTGGTGTTTTATCACGCCTCACAACATAATACCCTTGTCCAATGCTTGTGATGTGCCTCATCAGAGAGAAGAATGATGCTTTTTATATGACATCCTGCCTGTGGGCTATGTGTGACGACTAAGACAAACTGCTTTCTTAATTTTTCACCACCCTCGTTCACAGCAATTAAAAATTCAAGATAAATATCTTTCAACAAGTGCATTAGGAATAAGACAAAAGCACACTTAGAGAAGGTTAACCACTGCAACCACAATACACAACACTGTAACACTGTGTCAAGTGTTTTTTTTTTATGTATTTTAATTGTCCGTATCAGGTAACGTCTGAAAATATAACATTATATAAAATACAGTTTTTCATCCATCCACCTCACATCCATATTAGTGGAATGAAAGGGATTTTTACAAAGCTTGTGTGGTACTGTATTAGCACATAATGCTTAAACCCCCTTAAACAAAGCCCACTAGTGTAATACAGTGGTGTAACTCCACAATACAAAGAATGCAAAGACTGCTAACTTCAGACTAAATTCAAACTTTTATTTTGGCGACAGAAAGAGAGAGAGAGACAAAAATGAAAATTATCAGACTTACCTTCAAAGACAAAGAATGACGATGATGATGATGAACACAAGGACAATGATGATGATGACAGCAGTAGCGATGATGATAAAGTTTGTGATGTTAAACGATGCACATCCAACAGCAAAGTTACAGGTAATTGGTACGGACAATCCTGTAAAAATGCTGTTTATGCTACTGATGCTGGGACTGTTTCTCTGGGTTTTGCTGTTGTATTTGAGCACAGTGACGTGGTTGAAGACAAGAGAGGCTGAGGTGTTTTTTCTCCTCTCCTGTGCTCCCCAGCGAAGGAAGGAGATGTTGCTGAGCAGCCTGGGTCTGGAGGAGATGAGGAGGTGGGGGAGTGGCAAAATTTGCTCTCCACTAATAGCAGAAAACTTTCTCCCCTCTTTTTACAACCAAACTCCCACACGCCACTCAGCTGCCTCCTCCCATCCCCCCTGGCTCCTGCACTTTAAATGCACCAGTGAAAAGAACCTTTCATGATGATTTCTTGAACTAAATAAATACAATTTTAGCACTAAATTGACGTGAAATTTCACATTTTGAAAAAGAAAGTAAGAATTTCAGTGTAATACCGATATGTTAATATCAGCTTATCAAAGCATCCTGATCTTGTAAAGATGACTTAAAATGTGATGCTAATATTAATTAGAATTTTGTTATTTTGTGTTACAATGCATTTTTTTGTGATTTGAGATTGATGTTGATTTTTCTGGGCGAGAGAGCTGTCAGACGTTAACCACTGAGCCTAACTCGCTATAACAGCGTGAGTCAACTCCACAGATTTAAGGTGTAGAAAGGTCAGACAGGTCAGAGACAGATAAGCTTTCAGGAAAACTTAAACCCCCGGACTGCATTTTCAGAAAATAATTCTCAGAATTTTTATTGCAGAGAATGGTTGTTATTTATCACCGTTCTCTCATATAAAGCACATAGTGTGCCCATCATGCTTCTCTAAAAAGCGGTGGTATATATCTCATTTGAAACCTTTTTGTCATGTTTTTGATAATTGTTTTAATTTCACCAGTTGTCCAAATCTTTGTGTTAGTTCCATATATATATATAGTGAGAGAGAGGTGATAAAAAAGATAAATATATATTTTAAAATGTATCTAAATGATAATAAAGGGGTTAAATGTAACAAAAGGTCTCACATTTTGGCTACCCATCAAATAACCCCATCTATATTCAGCATTTAAAGTTAATGTTCAGTCTCATATCCCTTGAGGCCAAAAGGTGTGAGAGTAAACCAGAAACTTTCCAAATTCATCCAAGTTTATGTTTATGCATCAGAAACAAAAAAGCAACAGAGCCACAAATAAATGGATTTGTTTAAAAATAGATCATTTGAACATCGACGACTCAAATTTAAAAATGAACTGTTATATGAAAATAAATAAATAAGAAAGAGCCAGGAAAAAAATTGCAGATTTTGGGGTCACTGTTGGGATCTATAACAAATATCAGACAGCATATCTTTAATTTAATCTTTTAATACATTTGCCTTTGACCCAACACAACTGAGCAGATTAGGATTTTAACATCCTGCCATCCATGAGTAAAAGGCAGTGAACCAGACTAACAGGACCAAAGTAATTAGAAACTCCCACCACTAAAACCTTCCCCCATTGACAGTTATCTATCCAGTCAACTGAACAAAATCAGTGACAAAAATATATTTCCATTTACTTTTCCTCCCAAAATGATCTTTGCAGCCAAGTGGCTACAGTCTAGAATTCCAGCATTCGCCATCTCCATTCTCAGAAATCAGTGAAGACAATGTTTCCCATTGAGCCGACAGAGTCACCTGGTATGGACTCCCTGTTTCCTGTGACAGCAGAGGATGAAAGCTACAAAGAGAAGATGTCCCGGGGGGAGACTGCACGCTGGTCTTGTGTGCTGATGTGAGATATAGTAGGGAGAACAGTGAAATCACATGTACAACAAGGAGAGAGGAGAGTGAGCCAGGGGCTTTGAATGACGTTAACTAGTGTAACTACAGACTCTGAGTCCTGGATGAATGAGTTACTCACTGCTGAATGGCGTTAATCTCATACATGCATAAGGTGAATGTTAATACCAACAATGTCATGTGACACACGATAACATAGGACAGCAATCATCATCATCTTGAAGTGCATTTATAAACCTCAGTTCACCTTGTGAATGTGAGTCTGTTATTTTCTTTTTTACTTACAATGTACTTGTAAACAATTAAAGGAGAAGTGTGTGGGATTGGTGGCATTTGGCAGTGTAGTTGTAGAGTGTAACTAACTGGTTTCACCCTTCCCTTCCGAGCACAAAGGCGGAATTAAGGTGACCGCAAAACAGGAACGGCCCTGTCTACAGCCAGTGTTTGGTTTTGTCCACTCTGGGCTACTGTAGAAACATTGTGGGTCAACGTGGCGGATTCCATGGAAAGCGAGCTACAGCATCTGTAGATAGCATCTTTTAAGGCAGCGTTCCCAACCTCCTTCCTTAAGGGACCCCTTTTCTGTTACTGAGTAAACTGACAACCTGTAACTAAGTGAGATATTTTATGGATATTTCAGATTATATTCCATGCATAACAAGAACACAACTGATAAACTGTACAATAAACATAAATAGTAAATGCAATAACTGAAGGAGGTTTGTGTAAAATGAGAGATCTGGTTGGAAACCACTGTCCTAAGGTACCAAAAACATAACAATTATTATTTTCAGGTCATTATACACTAATGAAAACACACATATGAATATTATAATCCATTTCTGCCAATAGATGCTCCTAAATGCTACATGCTGGACCTTTAAGCACCCATGTCAATGAGCACAGTATTTTTTTTGACCCTCCTATTTATAAATATTTGGTGTCCATTGAGTATACTGAAAAACCTTTACTGAACCTTTAGGGAACGCTGCCTGAAGTTCATAACTCATAGTCAGTCAGTGTGGGAGACACCAGTCCTAATGTGAGCAATACAGTTAAGAACCAGTCTCTATGAATATGTTTGTTTATGTTGCATTATATTGTTATGCATGTTTGTCAGTGTCTATCCTTTTTTAAAACATCCACAGTGTGTGATAATTGGAACATTTTGGAGTCTGGCAAAACACAAGAAACAAGCTTAAGAACAAAGTTATTATTATTAACTCCAAACAATACTAATAATTATTAAATCTTTAAAATGAACTGCTTACCTTGATTAGATAATCCACAGAATTAACAGTCTCCAATATTAATGGAAATGTTTTCTACTGTAGAAACCGAATGAAATTGTCCACAGTGAGGTCTGTTGAAATTTGCATCTCCATTGTATTGGGAGAAATCTCTGAGATGGAGAAGTGGAGATGTACTATGATGTAAAATATGACCTCGGTCAATGTTTCTGCTGTCTATTAATATTCACTGGCAATAATGGAAACAAGCACATTTTATGGTCTAAAGGGCAAAAGGAACTGGATGAATTAGGGTCTTGCAGTGACAGCGGAGACCAGATTGGACCCAAAGAATTGAATTCTAAAATCTGGTTTGAGAGATCATAATGACCCATATTGAACATAATTTTGTGAAGTGCAGGGTGGAGAGGAATAGACAGCAGAATGTAACCATTTGAATATATTGTACTGTAGCTGTGCACATTAAGTATTCCACTTCAGCTGGGGAAAAAATCTTACCGTTGCGTCCATCTCAAAGCTGCTCTGGAGCCTTTGATAATATCACATGATCTTCATCAGCAGAATTGTGGATGTTAAAATGTCCTCAAGCTGCTTTTGAACCATTACATGCAAAAAGTCCTCCAAGAATCTACAATTCCTGTGACAACTGGGCAAACTGCCTGTGCTGATGAAGATCATGTAATATGACGGAAAGCTTGAGAGCAGCTACTAAATGGACCTTATGTGAGACTGTTTCTTCAATGGCTGTCTCCAATGTCAAGAATGAGCTGTTGTACTATCACCACACTTCTCATCAGGCTGGTGGGAATCAGATGCTGCCTCCATTTAGAGCTTTAGGCCTGTATTCACTGTATTCACTAACCTTCCTCTCAACGTACTGTATAGGAGCAGGATCATGTGCCACCAACTCAGTGACCTCTCTGGCTCAGCAGATAGCTAACCAACCGTTCTGAGAGCAACAATGGGCACAGCCGAAGCCACCACTGCCAATTCATCAGGGCTCTGGCAGAAATGGCCCACAGCCAAGTGAGGCGCTGAGCACGCATTCAGCTCAGGCTAAATGTAAAGAATCTTTACCCAAAAGCCAGTCCTGAGGGCTCCCAGGAGAGCAGGTAAAGTCAAATTAAGGATCTAAAGACTTCTTGGGGGCATCTGCAGATTATCTTCTTTAAGAAAGCTGATTTAAGAAGTTGTTAATCCAGTCACAACCAAATGACTCTGACCTTTCAAGTTGAACTGATGACTACTGAAAATCTATACTCAAGTAAAAGTTCAATTACACCCATAAAAAAAGTACAAATTAAAATTATTACCATTTGAGAAACATGCTCAAGTCAAAGTAAAAACGTACCTGGTTAATAAATTACTCAAAGTACAAGTTACTTTCCATTTTAATATTCTTCAGGGTGTGATTACTACTACAACTGTGAAAGTAACGTTAAAGTTGAAGCTGGCATTACGTACCTTAACTGCTTTCTAAAGCACATCAGTTTAAAGACAGCAGACCACCAGCTACAAGATAACTTAACATCATTATCATAATATCAAAGAGTAAATAGGTACTCCACCCTAAAACATGTTTTTTGAGCTCGACCATGTGGGGCGACTCTATGTCAATCTAGGTGTCTAGGTTCTCTTTGCACGCTTCCCCTTACACTCAATCCCAGCATTTAGAGCAGTGCTTACGCTTAATTCCCCTTTGTTCATGTACAACAGGCCGGTAAAACCATGTAGGTCAACCTAAATTATAATAATGTTGATTACCAACCAGTCCTTTAGTAGCAGTTCTAGCTTTGTATCCCCTATTTGTGACTCACTTTCCTGTCTCCGGTCCACAACAGGGTTTCTGCATTGAGACTTGAGTATGTTAAAGGAAACTAAAATCTAATATCATTATTAGCTGGTTAAGCCCTGTTTAAAAGGCCACTTTTGTGGGGGATTATTGTGCCAGATTTTCTCAGAAAGGGCTGTTCTGCTGTTTTGATGGAACTTGGACTTGGACTATATAGTATGTTCCCACTGAATATTATCAAGCAACATCAGAGCAGTTAAAGTGCTTATCCGTTAGATAGTGCAGCGACCAGCCATGGGTCAATAGTTTAAGCTTCCCAGTAGCAGTGGTGTTGCTGGCATGAATTTTTCATAGACAGACCCTGGCCCTGTGGTCTTGCTCCCATGATCCTCTGATCTTTTAGGGGTGCAAGGAGCCTCTTGGTTCTTCTGCATTTAGGCGGTAGCTGTTTGGGTGAACAGTGGCATAGGTCAGATCATTCAAAGACTCAAAGACATGAACCAGCATATGAAGCCTTTGACTGGGGTCAATATAAGCTGGGAAAGAGGGTTACTGAGGTCACACAGTTAGCATTAGCAGCAACATCATCATCATCATCAACAACATGTCCACAGGTCAGCTGGCAGCTGGTGTGAGGCTTCATGAAATTGTTCAGTATAACACAGAAAATTGAGTATAACTCGCAAAAAACATGAACAGCACTATCTAGAGCCAGTGTTTGGTTTGTCTATTCTGGGCTATTGTAGAGACATGGTGGTTCAACGTGGCGGCCTCTGTAGATAAAAACAGCTCACTCTAAGGTAACGAAAACACAATGATTTTTATTTTTTAGGTGATTAAACACTAATGAAAACCTACTAATAGTAGTCTCAATTTCTGCCAATAAATCCCCCTAAATCTTACACGCTGGAGCTTTAAGCTGTGTCCAAAATCGCTTCTTATTTACTACATAGTGCACTATACTGTCCGCCATCCAGTATGCAAATGTATCCACCAGCAAACAATCCTACAACGCAATGATCTGCATTTTTATGTCTGCCATTAAATGGGGTCATGTTACTATGGGAGTCCTTCTAAGAGGACTCCAAGTTCACAAGTTCATGTTCATGACTTCCATGATGGTTCCATCGGAACCATGAGCTCACAAGTTCCATTTGAAGGCAGCAACAGATAGGATGGTGCATAAGTGAGATTGATTGTGGACTGTGTCTTGTAGAGTGTTAATCACTTTAAAAAATAAAATAAAACAATTAAAATGTTACCATGTTCTTTCATGTTTAACTATTTCATAGAGCAATGCAATGTGGTTTGAATCCATCCATTTTAAGAGGCTTTAACTTTGTCTGTTAGTGTGAATGTAATGGACCTTAAATATACTCAGTATTGGGTTGTGCAGTCTCATTAGCCATCCCACCACTCAAAGTCACTCTCATACTCTGTCCAGGAATTAATACTGGTTATACATGATTCACTGATCCTCATTACCCTGACCACAAGTATGCATACTTTGGTCATGCAAGTTAAACTGCATTCCTGACTGATCCACTGAGCCCCTAACCGTCGTTTATACCAACTCATGGGTGCCTAAAGCTTTAGTTTATGAACAAGGAAAATATTAGGCCACAAGTGTATGACTAATGTATCACTTTCAGCTAATTAAAATACAGTACAGGGTTTCTGCCAATAGATTAACAAACTATTCATAAACCATTTTACTACTTATGTCTTTAAAATAGAATAGAAATGTTCCTTTCAGCTGCAGCCAGTAGTTACGACACTGATTCACAGTGCAGATAAAACAGGGCCAGCATGGATAGAAAGACAAGGAAAAGCTTTCTGAAAGTTGCAGACACAAGGTCATCATGCTCCTTTGTCTACCTCCCACATGCAGTCACATGCTGCAGACCCAGAGAGCTGCCTTCTCTCTGTCTGTCTGTCTTTCTGCCTATTTGACTAAACCATCCCAAGCTGAGCAGCATCCCTCCCCCCACATTATCCGAATGCAAAGGACTTCTCTATTGGCATGTTAAACAGGTTAACATGCTGTTTAACAGTATTAGAGGATGTAGACTAAAAACTCACACTTTAATAGTTCTAATACAGCAATAAAGGGCATAAATACATACAGTCTTGAATGATAAATGAAACAACATTTCAGGTACCTATTAAAATCTGCATAATGTTTATTACCTACTGACCATTTTAAACTGTATACTTATAACTGCATTTAGGGTGTCAGTAGTACATTAAAGTGGAACTGCTCCAGAAAATGAAAGGATAAAGCCTTTTGTGCCTCCAGAGGGAGCTCTGTGAATTCTCCAAAATTGCCTTAAGTGCTGTCACTTGAGTCAGCCTTGGTTGGGTCTGAGGGCTGCAAGTTTGGAAATGAAACAAATCTGGTGGTGTGGAGAAGTGAGCTTATCAAACGTCTGCGACCAGCTGCTTTCTTCTGCTGGAGGCTACATTAGCCACTACTAGCTAATACATCAGAATCTCTGACCAAAGTGTTTGTGTTTGAGTTGCATTGTGGGTAATGTAGGTTCCAGGTTTTGACAACTAAGAAGAATACATGGAATAAAAAACAGTATCTCTGGCTCTGCTGCATCGATATTGACTTTTTTTTTTAAACTGGCCATCGTGAATCTGTTCTCCTTCAATAGGCTCACCTTTCATACTTCATACTTTCACCATTATGTAAATGGATTAGGGGACTAAGACACTAACCATGTGATCATAACATCCCCAGTTTGACTCCGGTTGGTCTTGTTTGTGTGTTGAGCCCACTGCTTCACTCACTTCCTCTCCACTACCAGTTTACCCATTTTGGCACAAGTTCCCTCTGTTGGATGTAGTCCATTAATCCACAGCTTTCCCCCTTTCACTTCTTCAATGGATCCTCACAGCAAAGCCAACTGTTGCCTTCTCAATACATCCCACCAAATAAACACTTGAACTCCCTGGAAACTCACTGGAAAGCAGTAAATCTTTAAAGCAGGTGTGCCCAAACTTTTTGCCTTGGAGGGCCAAAACTGAAACTTTATGGTGGGCCATGGGCCAAAACCAAACACCTGTTGTATGTTATTGTTAAGATGCAAAATGGTACCAGATCCCAAGTTCCCTGAATTGATTGACTTCCTGTGCACTGTCACTCTCCCCGCCATGCTTAGATTATGAAAAAATAGGTAATAATTAGATACATATTTAACCAGAATGTTTAGCTCACAAAAAATAACTGCTCCCACATATGTATGTACGTACACATCCACTTCAAACAGTTATAACTTGGCAAAGGATTATGTGTTCATGCATCACACATATTAAGAAGCTGATTGAGGAAATATATTTTCATACGAATAAAGCTTTGAAAAATGAATATACCATATGCATAAGGATTCAATACGAAAACATCCATGTTTTGTTTTCCTTTGTGGTTGCCGACTGTTCATGTAACAGACTATATAACACATAACCATACATGAAGGAGGCGGTACAGTGCCGGTCTCCGCTCCCTCCCTCCCTCCCTCACTGTATTGAAAAGCACCTGACTCCCACCAGCATAATGTACTTTGTGATTACTGAAAAAAAGCACTAAGTCTACAAAGAATGCTCAGGATTTTGAAGCCAAATCAAGGCCTCATAAAACAGGTTTTTTTCTCATGCCTTTGAACTACACAGAAATATGCACGGAAATACCAATTGGAGAAGTTGGCCTAGACGGCATACACACACACACACACACACTCGATGGAGTGTACTACAGCCAGAGACAGTATGAGGAATGTGTAATGAAGCCTGTGCATGAGTGAGTGGGGGTCTTAAGATCCCCTACATCACATCACCTTTTTTCCCAGCACGTGAGGCGGGGGGCAGAGCCCCTCATGATGCTCCAGCTCAGCCAACAACAGCACGTTACAGAAGTAATTATGGGAGATTTCTTTAATCCCACAGAGCTACAGGGTTAACAGTGATGTGAAGATAACACGCCACCGCCATCCTGCTACAACCTTTGTGCCATTTATTAACAGGGATTCTTAAAGAAATGGGAAAAGAAAATCTGATTTAATTTCAGCTAAAGCTCCGCCTGGTAAAAGGAGGGAAATAAAATCCAAATGATCCTCTGACCTAGTTTGGAAAAATTCAATACAATGGTTTTATGAGGAGAGCAGCCTGTTAACCCTTTCCAAACGCATACACTTAAATAATAACTGTAATCCAGACTACAATGCCTGATAAGGATTAATGGAGCACAAAAAAAAAAAAAACAAGAAATAGATGATTTTCAAATGATTAGGAACACTGCTTGTATCAATTTGTGTTGCACTTGTTTTTCTAAAAATCTTCTCCGATCCGGCTGTTTGTTTAGCTGCAACAGCAACGCACAATCACCATGGCACCAAGATGTTCCCTTACCTTAACGAAACCACCACAGAAAAGGTTTCACTCTTTTTTCATTTGAATTTATTAACAGAAATGTATTAACATTTAATATGCAGGAATGAGACCTTCTGTGAATACATGGCACAATCATATTATATACATTCTTTAAGGAGACAGTGCACAAACATGGTGATAGGAGGGGTAAATACAGGAATCTTAAAATGACCCTTCAGTGGGCTCTGACTGATGTGAGCCAAGTGAGAAACGCTGAATTTTTTAAGTTAAAAATGTTGTTGTTTTTTTTATATAAAGAAACATGGCAATTACCGAGAAACAAAAAGTAATACTACTGTTTTGTCGCACATCAATTTCTATATACAAACTAGGGACCGGTAATTCACACAAACCAGAGGGAGAAATCTACCACAGTGCTAGGCTGGAGCCATTTTTTAACTCTGTAACAATATACATAATTCCCATGTAACACAACAATAACATGTGCAGCTGATCACCCCACTTTATTTTAAAGAAACTAAATCAGAGCAAACGTGTGTTTGTTCCTCTCTTTAGCTTATTATGCTTTAAAGCTCATTGCACATTTTTCCCCCACAGACGTTTGTGTCTTAGTAGAATGCCTGTATGAATGTGTGTATTAATAGGTGAGATTAATGCAGTCTCTTTGTGGCAGCTCTTCTGCTCGTGGTTCGCTCAGAGTTCAGTGTCCCGTTAAGTAGTCCTGGGTGGAGTCTGAAGCGAAGGAGTCCGCGTCCTCATTATCGGAGTCTTCGCTGCTGTCGTCAGCGGCGGGCTCCCCGGACAGGGCGATGCGGGCGTAGTCGTCGGTGTCGATAGACTTGCAGAAGTGAATGGCGTACTTCAGTTTCTCCTCCAGCACCTGTTTACACGAGTACCTGGGCAGCTTCAGCAGGAAGAAACATGTGTAGGACTCTGGCAGGAAGTGGTCAGGGGGGTTGTACTTATCCAGCACCTACAGCAGGGACAGAGAAGAGTTATTAGATCTTCAAATCAGGTCAATATAAAGCTGGATTTATATGTCTATGTTAAGGGCCTAATGCGTTTAAAACTTTAAAAAAGGTTTTGATACCAGTAAATTCTTTATTTTGCTCGATCTTATTTGCTTCTGTGCCATCTTTTAAACATCAGCTCTACTACTGTCTGATATAACTCTGCTTCACAGAAGAGATTTGGCTTCTACTGTAAGCTCAGTGAGAATGATTGTTTAAACTGTCTGTATGGACCTTGGTACAACTCAATACAGACAGGCAGGCAGACGGACAGGCAGACGGACAGGCAGACGGACCGGCAGACAGACAGAGACAGACAGAGACAGACAGACAGAGACACAAGATAAGATAAGTTGTGGTTTAATGTGCTTAACTATTTCCTGGCCAGGTGGAGTGACCTCATGAAGTCTCCCTGTGTTGCCTAGCAACCCCAAGATTACAGATTAAACATCATTCAACACTCATCTCACTCTCAGCAAGAAAAGGGAATAAGCATATTTCTGAAAATGTTTCTTAAAGTGAAATTTATCACCACGTCCTAACTGCATGCGAGCCTAAGACAAATCGGTCTGTTATTATCCGTTATTATGCACTTCTGTTGTCATGTAAACCAACCACGTTTCTATCAGCTGTGTGCTGGAGATCAGACTGGAGACATAACCAGTGCCATTCAAGTAAGAGATGGGTGAGTACTGTCTAGGTTTGTTCTTTTTAACACATGTTTTATTTTGTGATATTTAGATGTTTCTTTGCTGTAAAGGACATTAAATACAGCAATAGTAAGCAGCCTGGTATTAGCCATTACTTTTCTTAACCTTTTGTAGATAAATGCAGTGGTAGATGAGGTTTAGATTACTCCTCATTTCAACTTCATGAATCAACCTTTCCTCTGCCATATGCAGTGCTTCCAATGTGAGCGAAAGGAATCAACAGAAACACGGGATGACACTCGGGGGCAGTTATAAAACAATGTTGTTAACTTTAACAGAGGAGCATAGAAGGCATCTTGACTGGAAACATTACAAACTGGCATCAGATGTGCACAGCCCAGGACAGGAGGACTGCAGTGGGTGATTAAAACCACCCAGAAGATGCTCAACTACCCAGCATCAGTGATTATCAATGACGTGAGGTGCCTGCGCAGAGCCCAAAGGCTTCTAAAAGACAGCACCCACCACAACCACAGCCTGTTCACCCTGCTGCTGTCTGGGAAGAGGAACAGAAGGTTCGACTGTCGTACTAACAGACTTAAACACCGCTTCTTCCCTCATGCTGTAATTATTTTTTTGTGACTCATTGATCAGTTTTTATTATGTTTTTTAAAGAAGAATAAAGGGAATTATATCTAATTTTCATTCTACAACCTTAAGTTGTAAATTACAAAAAATAATGCAATGTTTAGATACCAAGATACCAGCCAAATTAAAGTATGACCAGTAGCTAATTACTTACCAATTAGAAATGACTCATTTAAGTTTTTATTAAAATCAACCATTAGGAGACAATGAACTTTCTAGCTACTGAAGCTAGCAGTAGTGAAATATGCCTGATGGTGTTGACTACATGCACATTCCACCATTGCATCAAACCCATTTTTACTCTACACTCAGATACTAATACTTTCATAACTAACATTTCTGAATCAAATTTAAGCTCTTAAAGATTTCCACTTCTTACCTGCACAACAAAATCCCGCCCACGGAAGTCAGCGATGGTGCGAGGCAGACGTGTGCGGCCCCAGACGAACCTCAGGAAAAGAGACCTCTCTGTGTTGGAGAAGGACTCCATCACCTCCCAGAACCACTGGATGAGCGGCGACGTCGGCTCCACTCCCTTATAAGTGGCCACTGACTTCAGCAGGTGGAGGGGGATGTCCGGGCTTCCACACACCTGAGGACAGGAAACGTTTACTGTCAAACCAGCGCACAGGAGGAGGATAGAGGCAACGTCACTACCTTGAAACCTGCTCTCACTCACCATTGTTTCCAGTTCGTAACCAGTGAAAAGCGACAGCAAGGGAACGGGAACTACTCGAGCCATTCCCTCGCGCACAGCAGAGACCTGCTCGTCAAACTCGTGGAGCCTGAAGAGTGTAGAAAACAGGCCGAAAGGGTAAACGCACACAAACACACACTGGAAAGTGCACGTTTCGTAGAGTCAGTTGGTTTCTCACCTGTAGTTAATTGCCAGGCGGACATATTCAGCACGGTTCCCCAGGGTGATGTGGGAGTACTTGGAGCTGAGCTGGATGTCCTGGCCGCTGGCGTTGGGCACTGTGAAGGGCAGGGTCATGGCCTCAAACTCCTCCGCTGTGGCCTCGTTGTCCCGGATGTACATCAAGCCGGGAATAAAATCCTTATCAACCTGGGAGATACAGAGCAGATATCCGCTTAATATTCTAACACAACTATTCCATCCATTTGTCTGTTTATAACCCATCATTCAGCATTCATCTATCTGTGTGTGTAATTATGGGCGAGTGCACTCAGGTCCTCGTGCTCACAGCACAGTTCCCGTGAGCTCCACAGCCATCCACTCTTTCTCAAGTCTTGTGCTGGGGTTATTTCCCATCCAACCTTTCAAATATCTTAAGGGCAAAATGGCCAAACAAGAGCAGCTTTGTGAAGGAAAAGAGCCTTTTTTTACACTTCAGTATTCTCTCAAAGACGGTTCAAGAGCTCATGATCACAGCGTGAGGGCAGGAGTGGACTCACGCCATCTCTTACGCAAAAAGCTGAAGTTGGTGGCTCACAAGTTCTTTTAGTAAAATGAACATAGATTTGAACCTTTCTGAAGAAGGTACAGTGTGAGTTTAGAGACACGTTTCTCACTGCAGAGCTCAGGGGAGCAGCGCCGACAGGCTCGAGGTTTAATCTGAGAAGGAATGTATAGGACCGTGTTCTTTTTGCAGGTTATAATGCAGATCATGAGGGTTTAAATGTTCTGTAATATGTGACATAAAGAGACATTTTTTTGCACATGGAAAAATGGCAAAAAAATATGATTGCGATCATTTTTCCATATTGATCAATATCAGTATTTATCACAATATATAATTTGTTAATGCTGCCAGTTTGTTGTGTTTCCAGTCTTGGTTGGCACCGACCAACAGAGGAATATTTTGCTGACAATCTTAATCTACGCTTCATTGCTTTTGAGGTATCCAAACTACTTCCATATAATTGACACTGTGTTACTTTTTTTGTCAACCGATTCCTCAGCTTTGGAGGATAATGCAGGTTCACTTATATAAGCTCTGTGTGGCTGCGTGAAACAAACCGTCTGTGGATTAAGACGAGCAGCAAGACACTGCAGACAGAGTGGTAGAAGTTTGTGTTCTGCTTGTTCAACAGCTGTTTGATAAATTAATCATACTGTCTCCTTTTTGGTGGACAATATTGAGCATCGTCATTGACTCCACTAAAATATATCCTAATGTCTGTTTCATTTCCTCCGCTCTGACGTTACACTGCTGTCCGCTCTGTGTGTGGAGTGCCCTGCCCTCGTGCAAACAGGCAGCGACACAGACAGCAGAGGCAAAAGATCCACTCATTTTTTTTCCTCTTTTACAGAGGAAATCTACTTCCACATCCACTTTCTTCACTGATAGCTCAAACTATGCTTTGCAGAAGGAAAAGGGTGTGTCCTCTTACGTAGAAGCAGAAAGATGCAGACTGACTAGCTGTTGTTATTTATTTACACTGTGTCATAGGCGGTTAGATCTATCCAAATCAAGAAAAAATGTTTATCATCGTTGACATAAATTTTAATCACAATCCTGTATTGACATTTTATCGCACATATCGCGCTAGCTGCATTAGACTTAAGGGGTACAGATCATAAAAATAATGTAAGACACTAAGCTGCTTATCATTTAACAATGGGCCTCATGCAAGAACATTTTCGTATTGTTATTCTAAAACTTTTTATGTGAGGTTTGTTCGTACAAGTGTTGGATTTCAGATTCACCATACTCTTAACTGCACAAACCCAATGCACAAACAAAAATTGTTTCAGTGTGTTCAAGAGTGGGTGCACATTTTAGATCAGATCAATAGCACAAACATAAATTACGGATACGAGGATATCTGTTCTGCAGCTTGTGGGCAAGTTTCAAAAATGTTATCCAGGAGTAAAAAGAAGAATTTTACACTGCAGAGCTTCAAGCCGCGCTGTCAGGAATCAGCTGATGAAAACTAAACTAACTAAAAATATATGAGTGTCAGTAGCTGTATGGGGGACCCGAAACTCCCAATGAAGTATAAAGCTTGGATGTTAGACATGAAGGAAGCTGATAAAAATCATCTTGCTAAAGCAATGAGGGGACCTCAACCTTAGCACTGAAACACAGCTCAGAGTCAGACATTACACTCAGATTACAGGCTTGTTTTCTAACATTAGAAAGAAATTGTTAATAATTCAATAATTATTAAAATACTTGACAACTACTTGATTAATCGACTAGATGTCGCAGCTCTAAAGAGAAGTCAGTATTAAAGTGACCAGCATGAAGACCCTGGTACAGCTGTTGGAATTATTGAACTGTTGACAAAATATGGCAATTAAATCTAAAATAAATGAAAATGTTGTCTAAAACCTACCTGCATTCAAATTCATTACAGATTAAGGCAATCTTGGTATTAAATTAAACCACTGTGGAGAACATCTGTTAATGACTTATACGACAAGTCTGGACAATTTAGTTTGCACTGAAAATTCTATGATAAAATGAATAAGTTCTGTCAAATCACTTAAGAACAAATGTGTTTGTACGAGTGGATCCAGGATGAGGCCCAGTGTTTGAAAAAAATAACAATCAATCAATCAGCATACTGGTTACACACTGAGAGCCCCATTGTGTAGAGAGGAGCAGGGCTGTGTACGTACCTCACTGAGGTCAGCAATGGTCAGGTTCATGCCTGCCAGCTGTTTCCATACCGGCTCTGCCAGATTCAGACTAAGAGGGCTTCCGGTCCGGATTGCAATGCCCAGGAGCACTCCTGCAGACACAGCATGGCAGAGCGCATTACACACAGCTCAAACATGAACAATCATCTGTCACTGTGCTGTGCAGAATGTTTGCAGCTAAACAGCAGAAACAACTATATGCAGTGAAGCATGCTCAACAGTTCAGGGCCAGGTGTTTTATCAGTGAAAATGCACATGAAGCATTTTGTGCATTTTAAAATAAACATGCCTATATTCCGTTTATCTGGGATTAACACACCAGAAGACCTGACTGGGAGATTAACTGGATTATACCTAGGAAGCGGAACATGCTCATGTGAAGAGGGGACTTGGCTGCGGGGTTGAGCAGGAAACAGTCCCTGTTGGCGCCCGACTCGTCGCGGCCGTTGGGGGTTACGATGAGCAGCGGAGTCAGGGCGTTTTGCAGCTCCTCGCACATTTCGGCAATGGACTCGCTGTAGCCTCCGCCGCAGTCGTCCACAGACTCCCCTGAGAAAAAAGTGTTTTGCTTTCTGTTAACTTTTGAAGAAAAATAAATCAGAGACATTTGGGCGAGAGCCGGACATTACAGTGTAGCACCTACCCACAAATTTGACCTTCCACACTCGATGAGGGAGCAGCAGGCTGTCTGGGCTGAACGAACTCATTTTGGCACACATCTGACCAAATACAGACTTGGTTCCGTCAGGACCCGCCAGGCCCCCTTTGCTACGGGAACGCTTCACCTGCAGGGTGAAGAAGAAGGGGGAAAAAAAAAAAGAGAGATTATGACTTGATTTGTTTCTGTTCTGTGCTTAATAACTTCCTGCTAGATAGAGAGGAACTACTGATAGGCATGAATGCCTGCATATGACTGTCTTCACAACCAATACAACTGGAGCTACATGGGGGGCTTGTGTAGAGGCAGTGGCCCAAACCAAGACTCTATGTGGAGTAAAGTCTAAAACTCAACCCAGGAACTTCTGCAGACAGGCTGGAGCACAGATCTCACACTCACACACACACACACACAAAAAAAATCCCCTTATGAAACACATCACATGTAATGCTCAGGAGCCTGTCTGGAACATAGCCTCCCAGTAAGAGTGAGAGGAGGAAGGGGGAGGGAAGTACAGTAAAAGGGAGTAGGAGACTTGAAGAAAGATAAAAGCAATTGTGCGTATGAGCAGGCAGATGTTAAAAATATGTGTTGTTTGAATGTTACTGTACCTGTATCCTGTTGAGTTCCACAACAGGTCCATGCTGTCTGTCCCTCACCATCGTGGCTTGAACCACCTTTCTGAAAGCTGCTTCCTGTTCACAGAAAGCAAAAAGTAAGAGATTGTATTTATTATTGTACAATTATTTTGTACAGACATATAGTATTATATTGTATTGTTATATTTTGGCTGTAAACACAGCTGCTTACATTTCTGGGATTTAAATTCATGCTATCTCACCTTCCCCTGGGAGATGAGGATTCCCCTCAGGGTGTCAAAGCCCACTGAGGGTCCATGGCCTGTCTGACCCAGTCGACCCTCTAGGTCAAACATGGGTATACAAGGGCAGAAGAGCTCTGAGATGTGATGCAGGAGCAGAAGCCTGTTCCTCAAGGCCATGATGGGGATCTCCTGCAGGTGGTTGTACTCCATGGGAACCTTTAACACACCACACAGAAAGTCAGAGATTGACAGCATGATAGGCATTTGAAAGTCTGCAAGCGACTTTGTTTTAATGATGCTTCTGTGTGCAAAGCTTTACCGCCATCTACTGGAACATGTGGACAGAGAACTAATTTTCCAATATACAAAGAATGACAGTTCCTTTTTATTCAGGTACAGTACCTGTGCAGGCAGTTTCCCAGCGTTGGTGGGCTTGCTGGTGGACCAGGCGAGGGTGTGAGCAGAACCACAGGCTACCCTGTTGATTTTCTTGCCCTGCAGTGCAGCTACCAGCCGTGGCCTCTGGATGGCATTTGTGGTCCCATCTCCAAGTTGGCCCTCATCATTGTCACCCCATGTGTACACTTCTCCTGAGCCAAACACAACAGCAAAGCTTGCTGTGAAGTTGTAATCCAAGCCGACTTATCTGAGCAGTTGGGACTCAATGATACCAACTGGCAAGATGGCAAAGAGAACTTGTACAATAAACTTATCAGTGGGGAATATGTACAAAAATAGTGATCATGCATAAAATGGTCAATCCTACCATCCTCTGTGCAGCACACACAGTGCAGGGACCCTGTGGCGATGGCTATGACCTTCTTCCCTTGTAGCCCCTGAACCTGTCTAGGACGTCGAACGTGGTCGTCAGAGCCGTGGCCCAGTCGGTGATAGTCCCCTTTCCCCCTAGAAGTCACATGACACATGTAAATGACTAGACCATCTCATCTCAAACAACAACAGTAACCCAAGTAGCCATGACAGGTCTACATACCATGTGTACACTGCCCCAGACTTAGTAAGAGCCACAGAAAACTGAGAGCCACATTCCACTTTGACCACTCCAAGGCCGGTGAGAGAGTCGATCTGAAAACAAGAAATCAATTCAACAATCATTTGTTGGTGTTGGACCATAATGAAAAATATAACAGATCTTTTAGATTATTTCATACATCCAACCACAACACACATCCATTGTGCCTAAATGAACCCCCTTTCAGTTCCACTTAAACAGGTAAATAAAAATGAATGTATGGGAGTTTTTGAAACTTTTTTTAAAACTCAGATTTTCTTCTAAGTGCCTGAATATATTCTTCAGTACAGATGCATGTGTTGAGTCATCTGATTACTTTTACAGACAAACAGCATTAGATGCTTAGATTCTTGGAACTATAAAACAGCTATTAGGATGAAGTTGTACATTGCTGCATGTGAGATTCTTAATAAAATGCTTATTCACCGCACCAAGAAAAAAACCCCAGCTCATAATTCCCCACAAAACCAAGACTCATTTTTACACTTCTGTTTTTGTACGTAGTAAACTAACAAGATATCACATGTTAATTAGTTAGCTTGAGAGGTGCTGGTAGGTGGATTTTTTAACTTTGGACAAAACCAGGCTAAGAGTTTCTCACAGTTTCCAGTCTTAATGCTAAGCTAACGTAACCATCTCTGGGCTGTGGCTTCAAATTTAGCTTAATAAAGGTATCGATTTTCTCATCAGCATTCAGCAAGGAAGTGAGTAAGTGCGGCTTAGCTTGTAGTTGTAAACAAACTCTGGTCTCTTCTTGTATAAAATAGCTAGCGAAAGAAGTATTAAGTGATGCTTCTGCTGACCTCCAGTGCACACTCCTGTGTAATTTGCCTTACCTTCATGGGGATTTTGCAGCCATCACTACCTCCCCGGCCCAATTTGCCGTAGTCCCCGTCTCCCCAAGACCAGACCATGTCATCGTCTGTTAGACACAGTGTCTGAGCATCCCCGCTGCCGCAGGCTACATCGATGACCCTGTGACCCTGTAGTGCATCAACCTGGATAAACCACACAGACACTAACATCAGCTTTATCTCACTGTGACTGTCGGGAAGTGAGGCAGAATAAACCGTTTGATTCCTGTCCAAACACTTCGGGTTGACAGTTTTTTTTCCTGTGTACTGACAAACAAACTATGCTATATATATATATAAAAAAATAAATAAATAAATAAATAAACAAAAACACACACACAGCACAGTATTTTGACTTGTGTGAGAAACTGAGCTCAATGATCACTGACCAGCTTGGGCTTCAGCTGGTCCTCGCTGTCTCCGTGACCCAGTCGTCCGTAGCGACCCTTGCCCCAGGTGAAGAGCTCCCCACTGGCAGTGATGCAGGCACTGTGTGCCCCTCCAGCTGCAATATCCACCACTTCCACTCCCCTCAGAGACTCAATTACACGAGGACGGTCACAGGGGCTAAAGTCAAGAGGAGGCACGGTTACTAGAAAAACACAACCTTTTATTCCATCTCAAACCTTGGTTCTTACAGTGACATGGACTTGTATTGACATTGTGTGCTATGAGCTGAAAATAGTGGGTCAAAAGTGTTTGATTCAGTCTCAACCTTCTGTTGCCATGGCCAAGTTTTCCATCCTCCGCCTCTCCCCATGAGTAGACTTCCCCCTCGGAGGACAGCGCCAGGCAGTGCTTCCCTCCAGAGTTTACAGCCACTTTCCTGATGAAGACATGTTGGATGGACTCCAGCAGAGTGGGAGTGGACACAGACTCTGTGCCTCCAATACCTAATCTGCCCCCAGCTCCATATCCTGTTGCATACAGCTGAGGATGGCGACAACATGTATTAGTCTGACAATGTGTTTCATTTTCCTGGAAGTCTTAAGATTTACATTGCTGATCAATACTCTTCCTATGTGTTGCAGCCTACATAGGTTGTGTTAAATACCTTTCCATCAGCAGTGACAGCAAACAGAGTCTGCTCCCCGCCAATAAGCTGCACTGGCCGCAGTGTGGCGAGGGCTTCAGTGGGAGTGGGCACTTTGACCTTTGCCCCCTCAATGCCTCCCAGCTGACCTCTATGGTTGTGGCCCCAGCCGTAGATGGTGCCACTGCCCCCAGCGGAGAGAGTCCAGTCGTCTGGGCGTCGGTTCATCCACTGTACAAGCTGCTCGTCGTGCTCACGCTTGAACAAGTCGTGACTCTCATGGAGGCCGTTCATACTCTCGTGATCGGCCATAAGCTCACGAACTTTCTTTGTAACCTTCAAAGGGGGTGGGAATAATTGGAGGGAAATGGATTAGGAACATTCTCAGGTCAAAGTGTGATGAAGAAAAGTGAAGGCTGGCACAGCCTGGCACACTCACTTCATCCAGGAAGGGTCTTGGTAGAGAGGTCCTCTTGTCTAGAGCCACAGCGACTCTAGAGGCAGTGCAGTAACGGCGGAACCAGGCCCACTTATGGGTCTCAGCACAGCAGGGTAAAGTATCGAGCTCAAGATCACAGGCAAGAGCAACCAAGACCTGAACAAAATGTTAAAATTAGCCCATGAAAAGAAACTGCATCTAATGATCTGTAAAAATCCAATACACACTCAATGTGGTGCCGCTGTGCTGGTATGGAAACAATTTTGAGCGTACCTTGAAAAATGGACTATGAAGCAGCTGCTTCCCTCCCCTGACAATAGGGTCCTCGTACTCATACTGCCTCTGCAGAGCCTCTGGTAGCCCCTTCACTAGAGCAGCCAGTGCACTGCCAGTGAAACTCTGAAATAAAATAGATTATCAATCAATTAAACCATTATTAAAACTATAGGCTACAATCCACAAAATAGCGGCTTGGCTCTCCAGTAAAAATTGTTGCTACTGATCGTGTGTAAGAATTACACAAAACATAACAGAAAATTGCAGCACTGCAGTTGATGGTGTATGAGGTGAAGACAAGACAATTAGCTGGAGTAGAAAAGAAAACATAACAAAAAAGGTACAGTTGTGAGGAAGAATATCTAATCAATCGAACAACAGTCATAAATCATGTCATACATCATCAATAACACATACAGTTAATATGTTCAGAGTGATGCCATCTCCAGTTTTATACTAGCTTAAACAAAGTGCATTGTCTCTCAGCTACACACAAATGTTACAGTAACACATTTAGGTACCATAGCAAAACCACATTAATTATAAACTAAATATATCTGCTAGCACCATACACAGCAAGTAACCAGATATGAAATATATTATAAATATAAGACAGAAAAGTCAATTATAAAAAACAAGGTTTCATCAAAATTGGTTTGGATGACACACTTTATGAAAGATGTTCAACATTAATATGCCAGTGTGACAATATTACTGCAAAAGGTTACCACATGTGCTTTGGTAATTATTCCATAATTATAATAATATGCACATAACATATTTCAGTTACTCACCATAGAGCGAGCTTCACCTTCGCTGTCACCCAGCAGCCTGTTTATGTTGATGGACTGACCGTACTCTGTGGTCAGGAGCTTTCGAAGTCTCTGCAGAGCCCACATCCTGTGTCCCGCAGCTGGACAAAATTGAATACAATAAAAAGATATATACATTCCTTTTATTTGGACTATGGTGAAGCCTACAAATAGTGAATCACGACTATCATACTGTACCTAGAGCGCTAAGCTGGGCACAAGCAGCAAGGGAAGCAGCCAGGCGAGGCACAATGCTCCTGTTAGAGGCAAAGTTGAGCCGAAAGTCCAGAAGACAGGTGACCAAGTCCATGGAGGGGCAGGACAGGATACAGCGATCAGACAGCAAGTCTTTGGGGCCTGTGGAAAGACACAAACAAAAGGCTCAATGTCACAAGCCTGTCTGTGTATGTGCCAGTGTAGCGGTGCAATTATAATATGATTTCAGAAACAAATGTCAAATGGCACATATATTAGTGTGTGAGAGGTACCATATCTGGTTTATTTGTGCCAATGTACAGAGGGTGTATTTTTTACTGGTCGCTCAGTGTAGTTTAACATCTAGTGTTAGCATTTTGCTGTATGTGTTTGATGTGGCTCACCAGCAGCAGGCATTATGGGGTAGACAGTGAAGCGCCAGCCCCAGCCGTTGACAGAGCCATCACTGGTGAATTTCCATTTGAGTTCGTCTCCTGGGATCCTTAACTCACTGGACCAGTCAGACCACTCCCGACCTGAAACACACACGGCACGACGCCACATTAAGTTTTGATTCACTGGCATACACCCGATGGCAATTTAGTTTGACGGTCTTCCTCTCATCACCTGATCTGACAGAGACAATCCTATTGGCACCGTCCATGATTGTTAATGGGTCGTGGCGTCTTTCAGTTGAACACTGTCGGTCAAACTCTATCCTTAGGCCCTCAGCGCCTAACAAAGGAAATAAAGAGATGTTATCTACATCCAAGAGGCAAATCAAAATTATTTCCACATCCTGAAGATTGTCTTGTTTCTTCCTGTAGTAAAAATGTTTGCCTAATATCTAACTAAAGGGTATATTCTCCCCTTTTACCTGGGATCTTCACAGTACCACTGGTAGAGGTGTCATCTGTGTATGGATGGCTGCTCTCCACGACAACTGGCTGGGAGGACAGACGGCCACTCTGTGAGTCTGTGGCAACGTCCTCCAACTCAGTGACACACAGCTCCAGCAGCATGTCAGCAACCTGCGTGCCACAGAGACCCCAAAATGTCAAATGTTAGCAGCTCCTTTAAATCACAAGGCCTACGTGGAATCAAAACACAGAATGCAGTAGTCATACCTGTGGATAAGCTGTACCCATGCCGGACAGAACAGCAGACAGCACCTCCTTCCCCTTTTCCCCAGAGCGACAAGACACTGCCAGTTTGAGCAGGTCCACCATTACGCGTGTATCGTCGGGCACGAGCAGACCTGTAAACTCGTCTAGGTTGTGAGGCTCTGGGCCAACCACTTTACTCTGGCTCTCAGAGTCCTGGAGATGAACATGAAACAAGAAAATGTCTGAGTTATGGCTGGGGTTAATGGCTTCACCAAAAACACATTACGCTCTGTTAGAAAGACAAACCTCTTTTGTCTTGGTCATGGTTTCAGCTATAATGCTGGCTGCTCCGGGGTCATCAGTGACAGGGATGAAAGGACGCGATGAGGCTCCAGAGGCAGACGGAGTCATAGCTGATGATGGGGTGACAGCTTCTTCTGATGAGGGAACCTGTTCACACGGACAGAAACACACATGGTAGCCATTAAATTGCCGTTGCCTTTTTTTCAACTTAGACTATATGACAGCTTCAAATATATTCTTTGTTTTAGCTTATTCCAGTACAGAACTATAATTAGTTTTATATTGAGTGCTATAATTATTGTATTATAGCTCTGACTCTATCTAAAAGACAAAGAATGAAAATGGAGAAAGTTGTGGTAGAAAACTTTGTTTTGTTTTAATTATGAAAAAATATCAAGTTGGGCCCAAATATAGTTTGCTGATTGCTGCATTTACACACCTGGCCATTATGAGGAAAAATTCACATTGCATAATTACTGTTTTACAGTAAATCAGTTTAACATACATGGGAACACCCTCACTGAATATCAAGAAATTATCCTTTTTTCATATATAGGGTTGGTGTAAATTAAAGTCGTATTGTGTTCCTCACCTCTCCCTTCTTGTCTTGCCAGGGATTAGGACTGACTCGTTCCTCAGCTTCAGGCAGGACAGGAGGACCTTCTTCATCACTCACGCAGGATGAGGATGAGGAGTCTGATGGGGGAACAGGTGAGCTGGAAGGACACTCTGCTGGCAGAATCATGCTGGCTGGCATCAGAGCATCAACCACAGCATCCCTGGGGAAAACACACAACACGTCCTGTCAACAGTAATACCGAATAATGACAATTACTAGTGCCAGTCAGCAGATTCAATTATTTAGAGGTCACACACACTTTTATCACATACCGTTCAGAATGCACGCCTCAGCAGTGCGTCACTCATCTCTACTTTGTAAATGCAGCAATTGGGGATTTAACTGATGCTAGACAAGATGGTAATCCTATCCTGGTTACAGGTTAGATGTAGAGACAATTTGACGATTTTACTTATCATGATCAAAGCTCAGAATGATATATGTGGCATCTAGCTACATTACAGAGTTCTTAATCCTGTATTCTTGGCCAAGGTTCCTCTGACTGTCCAACAATCAAAATTTAAACTGCACTTTTTATATAAATGTCCCAAAGCACCAAAATCACACACACTGACTGAGTTGGTGATTGTACCTATTATATATCTAGTTCCTCGTTTCATTTATTTGTAACCAAAATTTATGAGAATGTGATTCCTCTTGGTTGTCCTGTTTCTATGCACAGCTATTTCATGCTTTGACACCTTTTCAAACATTTTGTTGTTACTTTTTATTTGAGGGCTGAAAGTGTTGCAAAAAAAGATATACTGGAGAGGGGAATGACATGGACAAAGGTCCATAGCCAGACTTGAACTGGTTGTGTCACAGTTACATGGTGTGCATCACAGTCTTCTGAACCACCAGGAGAGGATACGTAGACAACATACCTGGCATACATGATCTGGAGAGCTGACAGCACATGAGACAGAGCCTGCTGTTTGGCCAAGTTGCCGTCCAGACTAAGGAGAATCTTGGCCAGCGAGGGTCGATTAGGCTTCACGTTGCTCTGCCCGCTCATCTTGTTGTTCACTGCTGATGAGTCACTGTCTGACTGGACGCCTGTGGTGTACAACAACAAAAAAATGACACACACTGTCACTGATGTGAAGCCCCCTACCAGCTCCAGCCATTATCAGCCAGAGCTGCAGTGCCAGAAGATTCAACCCTGCAGTTCTGGTCCAACCTGTGCCACCTCTCGTAACTGCAACAGTCGACTAGTTGTTTAATGCACGTCCCCCACCTACAGGCAAGGAAAGCAATAGCTCCTACAACTGTGCAGACAATGGGTGTTATAACTGTGGGTTTTTCTTTTATGTAGAGGAATACATGTGTCTGAAAATATTTGTCCTACGGTTCATCATGATCAATAATATTTTAGATGGTAAGATGGTATATATATATATATATATATATATAAAATAATATTTCACTTAAGTTCTGGTCTGACAATGACAGAACAGCTCCCCCTTGTGGACAATATGCAGTCTGCTAAACAAGTATGTGAGTCTGTAAGAAACATTCCCAACCATCAGGTTGACAAAGACTGAGTAGGTTGGCTGGGTTAATAGGATGCATGGAAAGGGAAGATCACCTAAATAGGAGGCTCCGAGAGAGTCCCTGGCCGTCTGGAAAAGTACTGGTTCGTGAACTGAGGGTGTGGTCACATCCACAGTGGTCCAGGCCACGCTGTGGGAGGAGCCACAGGCCACTCGAGTGATCTTCTGTCCCTCCAGACCCTGCACCAGGGTGGGCTTCCTGTTAACTGTGGTGGTGCCGTTCCCCTGTTGCCCGTGGTCGTTGTCGCCCCACGCATACACCTGACAGAGAAACAAAACAACATGATTGGATTTCATTTTCATGTTTTAAAATAGAAAATATTCAACTATTTTCCATACCTCCAGATATACCATATATGTATAAAGTGTATACAATGTATATCGTGTAGAAACCTTTGTGATCGGGACTAAAGAAAAGCCACACAACACAAATTAAAGGCACCGCTCCAAGCACTCAATCTCAACAACCTCTTGGTCAAATATTGAGCACCTGCCTCTTATCATTGGAAGTGATGTGCAAACATTAATAAATTTGTTCTGAGGGAAGGTATTATACAGGATAAAATAAGCTGTGTAACAGCAAAGGTCATAGGTGCCTGGAAAAGTGGAGTGAGAGTCAATAAATAAACTCCTGCTACAGGTGGAGAAATTCACACATCTGGAACAGTGCCATAGCAGCAAATGAGCAGAGTGCCTGAACTATGTGCTCTGGTTTATAATACTCTGATGGTGGAGGCCAGTACAAACCTGTCCTGTGTCTGTAACAGCCAAACAGTGCAGGGCTCCAACAGCAACATGAACAATCTTTTTGCCCCTCAGTCCTTCGACCATCTGGGGCTTCCTCACATGGACATCGGTGCCATGGCCCAATCGGAAATAGTCGCCTTTGCCCCTGTTTGGAAACAAACCGTGAACGCTCATTGGAAAAGAAAAGGATATGCGATGAATAATCACATACAGTCATTGTATCATTTGTCCATCTTACCAGGTCCATACAACTCCAGATTTAGTAAGAGCCAAGGAGAACTGTGCTCCACATTCAATTTGGCAGACACCCTGCCCGTTGAGCCTCTCTATGTTTTGGGGGATGTTGCAGCCCTCACTGCCTCCACGACCCAGCTTCCCAAAATCCCCATCACCCCAGGAGAACACCAGCCCTGACAAAAATAAGCAGTTTTTTAATTTTCATTGTTGACAGGAACGCTTTTGTTTACATTCAATGTTTACAAGGTTTTTGACCAAAATATAACACTAGGACTAGCTCAAAGCATAACTCTATAATGCTACCAGTGGTCTAAAACTCCACAGGATACCTTTAAGTACACTGGCAGAATTACCTTCATCAGTGAGGGCTAGAGTTTGAGCATCCCTGCTCCCACAAGCCACCTGGATAACACGGTGTCCCAGAAGCACTTTTACCTAGATGACGAAGACACAGCAACCAGGAGTGCATGGTCAATTTACACACTTGACAGTATACATTGATTCATAAAAGCAAAACATAAACAAATCAAGTTCTACCCTTGTTGTACTAAGTTACTGGCTGTAAATATTTGTCTTTCTATAGGCCACCTGATGATGTATAGCTGTATATCTCTGAGGCTTAGCTTAAGCCCAACAGTGCCCCTGCAAAGTGAGGGAGGAGATGCAGACATACCAGTTTCGGCCTCAGCTGAGTAGTGTTGTCCCCGTGTCCAAGGCGGCCATATTCCCCCAAACCCCAGCTGTACAGCTCCCCACTGGAGGTGATTGCTGCACTGTGAGAGCTGCCACAGGCGATGTCGCGGATGCGCTTGGTCTTCAGTGCCTCAATCAACCGAGGCTTGTCACAGTTCCTACGTTGGAAGTTATAAAATAATTTGAACAACTTTTCCACAACACTGCATCATGGAGATGTTAAACCCAAATACCTTTTGATTTAGGAAGCACCTTTTGATTTAGCATACAGCTCAAAAAGCTGGAGTTGGAAATTAACTTTGTAAAGTCATGACCCACTTCACCATTTAAAGAATACCCAAACTTGAGAAAGGGTATAGTAACCAAATATTTATCTCTAACATATGTGCAGTATCTGTGCAAGATAACATACATTCTGCTAAAGTGTCCCAGTTTGCCGTCATCTCCCTCTCCCCAGGAGAAGACCTTCCCATCCACAGTCAAGGCCATGGCGTGGCGGCCCCCAGAATGCACAGCGACCTTCTTCACCACGTAGTTACTGAGAGCAGTGATCTGACGGGGGATTGGGATGGTCCCACTGGACAGGCCCAGGCCTAACCTCCCATTAGTGGCCTCTCCACACGCGTAGATTTTCCCCTCGACAGTCACTGCAACAATAATACATTGGTTACATACAGCATAAGTGCATGTTATATAAGAACATTACCCACAAAACCAACTATCACCCACCTGCAAAAAGGCTTTTGGAACCACCGGCTACTTGAACCACATTGAGTGCAGAGAGAGTTTCAGAAAATGAGGGCACCTTGATCTGTGAAGGGCACAAACAAAACTGATTAGAGAATGCAGCAGTGAACTAAGCTTCTCCCACAGGCTCACCCAAAGGACGTGCTGCTCCCATCTGCTGTACATTTTCTATAACCACCAAAGGGTTATACAAGTGTTTGACACATCCTCATACAGTGAACACACATCGTTATATAATCACAAGACAAAGATTGTGCCTTTGTTACAGATCTGACACATTGGGGTCACTGTTGGATAGTAACTAAGTACATTTAGTTACTTTCAGTTTTGAGGAATTTAAGCCACTTTATACTTCTACTTTGATTGATTGTACTTTTCACCCCACTACATTTACCCAAATAGTTACTTGTGATTTTGCAGTTGGAGATTTTACTTTCAAAACATTATAACCAGCCTATAAAACACATGGTTAAAGATAAAACTACCAAACAGCAGGTTACATTGTAAAAATGACCTCCACCTTGACCAGTTATAATATCACAATGCCCCCTACAAGTTAATGCAACAGTGATGATAATCCAATTAGTAATATAGAATAATTTACCACTCTGAAAAGGACTATTCTGCTGCATAATGAATACCAATACTTTTATCCTCTTACATGAGTAAAGATGTAATGGAGGATATACAGCATGGTAAGAGCATGGTTGCTACCTCTACTTAAGTAAAGGAAGGAATACTTCTTTCATCAGTGATTGGTGTAGTAGCAAAACGTGACTGGCATCTAGCCAGGAAAACACTGTCAGATGTAAGTGTTGTGTAAAGCTCAAACTACTCGTGTTGCCCCTTTATAGAGAGGATTTAAGGCATGCAAACCACAGGCTAGTTTAGCCATTAGCTATTTTACAGTCAAATCCACTCTAAGTTGCACCTTTGAACCCTTGAGTCCTCCCAGCTGGTCCTTGTCATTCAGCCCCCAGACAAACACTTTGGTCCTGATGGTGGCTGCAGACTCCAATCCTGATGACTTCTTTCGAGCCAGACTAAAGCACAGGACAAAAAACACAGAAAGATTGTGGATATGAATCCACTTCATCTTCATTTGAATGTTCTGGTCTGGACACAGCTGTGTTCAAGTAAACAGTAATTAATTTGGACTGCTGAAACAAACCAAATGTAGCTCAATGATCCTCAACCATGGTAATCTTTCATAATGGCATTTAGCCATTCACCTATGTGCATACACAAATAATCCATTCAGCTCTACATCCTCAATTTACTGCTTCACTTATCATCCTCTTACCAAATGCAGACTAAAATAAAGATGTGCACTGAAATTAATTACTGACTTATCCTTTGGCCCATCATACCTCCCAGTGGCAGTTTTGTCATCCTCCTCTTCTTCATTGTCAGACGCCAGGAAAGGCACTGTGGCCAGATCTTCATCCTCTGCTCGGATGCGCCCCACAATGCCAAGTCCATGAATCTTGCAGTCTATACCGGAGCTGCGGCACTGCTTGATTGCAATCTCAATGTATCTGTGATACTGGGGAAAGACATCATTCAAGTTAATATAACACAAATGTTTTAAGGCAAAAACAATAATTGGAAGTCAGTTACTATGTCCAACCAACCTCAGTACAGTCACTAAGCAGAAAGACAGTTGTGTCTGTGGGATTGATGTTTATGGTCTTCAGCTCAATTAAGTTGTTCAAAGAGCTTCCACCTGTGTATCAAGAAGAAAACATTACTTCTGATGATAAAAAAACAATTAAACAATTCTTACTCTTTGTCCGTACAAGAGGAACTACCAGAAAAGGAAACAATAAATTAAATGACAGAATAGAATTGTCCCATGCACCAAGTACATCACATCTGTCTGAACTAACCGGCAACCAAATACTAAATAGCTGGCCAAATGTTACCCACCTGACACCACCACTAGTGAAGGCATGTAGCTGCTGTCCGCTGGGTCCACAATCATCTTCAGCCTGTGCACAAGAACATCTGGGAAGAGCTCAAGACGAATCCAGTGCTGCAGAGAAAAGAATGACAAATCCTGTCAGGCAATGCATTACACTTTAATAAAGCCAAACTAAACAGACTGTCATCCAGCTTATTAGAGTATGCAATTCAATCTCCTGCCTTTCCCTGCGAGCCGGAGGACTGCCAACACTGATCACTGCAGTCAATGAGGCGTGAGGCCTGGTTAATGGACGATGAGACATTGAGGCTCTTGACAGCGCGAGACCAATCGTCAATCAGCATCCCTCGCTGGCTGCTGTAATGCTTCTTAAGCTGTTTTCCTGAGCGGCCGCAGAATGCTGGAGACTGGCCTAATTGCGGGGAAGATGAACAACAGGTTTACACCCACACACAAACAGAAACACCACGGATACTATCTTAGTGAATATGTGACTTACCAGGCTCGTTGATTCTGCCAAAGGAATGCCTGGTGTTGTGTTTGCGGGTCTTGAAGCAGTTTTCACAGAAGTCAAAGTCGTCGCAGTTCCTGCATTTGAACCTGGCGCCGTTTATTGGGAACATCTGGCAACCATCACACCTGCAGACAAAACAAGATGCTATTTGAACAACATAGTGAGATAAATAGCTAACTGGGCTGACAGAAACCTTAAACATATCCATACCTCACTCCAGGGTGAACACTGGGCACCAGTTCCATTTCAGACAACAAGCCGGTCCAGTGGGACTGCTGAGGGAAGTCAACGATCACATCCTTTCCATTGGCACTGAAAGCTAAAACAAACCATTTAGCACCATTAATACTTTAACTGAGGTTTTTGTTTAGATTATAAATAGAAAGCTTAATTTAAAGACCACAGAGAACGACTTACCTTTCACAACCCCAACACTCCTGTGAGTGACAGAGCCCCATTTGTACTTTGGCGTGGTGACTGTGGGCTTCACCCTCACTTTGTCACCAATCTTTATATGGGAAGGAGAACTTTGTGGTGGGAATCCTGGGAAAAAGCAAACGATGACCCAACACATGTCAAACATGCTGCCCAGGTTTTCCCAGAAATTCTCAGTTCTCGTTACAAGCATCCGGTCATTAAAAATCACACAGGCTTACCAAGCAGCTCGATGTGGATGTAGCGGACCCAGTAGGTTCCTCCTTTCTGCTGCCAGTCACACTGCACGTTTAAGTCATGAAGTCCATCTCTGTCTAGCTTGATCACTTTCCCCACATCTCCGTCATACACTTCCTCGTACGTTCTGCAGCACTTCACCATCATCCCCACCTGCAGAGAAGTCACCAATCTATCAGACTTATGTCACATTTCCGCAAGGCAGTGTCAGAAAATCTTTAAAAGTCTGCTGCTCTTACCTGAATGTTCTCTCTCACATAAACAGCATAATCATCGTTGCTTTGGAAATCTGATCTCTTCTTAAACGTCTGGCTCTCAGTTACCACTGCACCTGGAGGCTAATGTCACACACATACAAAGCAATTATTAGTCATGTCATGAGGAGAATTTGAGAGGCTGAGTGGCAAGTGATTGAGTTGGTGTATATCAGAAATAAAAGAGAAGGTAACGTACCACAGGGAATGTCGGTTCGGCCTCCTCCAGCTCCTCCAGCACCTCCTCATCAGAGTATTCATCTGACACAGTGTCAGCATCTGACAGCTCGGTGACGTGAATGTCTGGATGGTCCAGCAGCCAGCCCACCAGAGCCTCAACACCTGATGTACATGCTCAATTACTCTCCAAAAGTAGATCTCAAATCATAACATAGTGACAAAAATATAGCTGATACATTGCTGCAATGACAGCTACAGAGTAATGGTGACACAAGCAAGCATTCCAATGTATTCACACATTCAGGTTTGTACCATGTGAAATTATACCTGGGACACCAGATGCACTGCCTGTAGTTCCAGACAGCGACTTCAAGGCAAACTCGATGTTTTTCCTTGGGAACCCCATCTCCATAAGCTGGAGGACTATGGGTAAGGGAGGGACGGGAGAGGTCTTCTGTTTCTTCTGTTTGGGAGGTCGGACATGTTGTATAGTGACTGGCGTGGTGGCCTCGCTGGAGCTGCTCTCGTCAAACAGCGGAGAAGACGGGTGAGCGGATTCCACGGCCAGGTACTGACACACTGCCAGGGCTGCAGCCTACATTTACAGCCATACACAGGAAATGTTGAGCTCAAATACACCAGCTCTAACGTAAGCAATATCAGCACTGACACTTAACACCGGGTTTCTAAAGAAAGCTCTATTGACTCACCTCCATCTCTTGCCGGTCAAAAATGGCTTTGATAGGGGAGGGCTGAGTGGCAGCGGACAGTAGCTGCTGCAGGAGGATCAATGGAGGTAAGGGGCCCTCAGGGGACAAGTCTCCCACATCGGGAGATGACACCACTGGATCCTCTGCAAACAAACAAAAAAGGAGAGGGGTCAGGAAAAATGCCCAAATGGAACAGATAGATAACAGAAATGGTGCTTTAAAGTTCAGTTCATAATGTTTCTCTAAACTTTTATAACCACCCACATATGATGTGCAATTGTGCAAGGTAAGCAGACTTAATTTGACACTGCAAAGTTTGTCCTCCTACACAGTAGCTGCTGTGCTGTATCAAAAACACAGCTCATAATTATGTTGCCCCAAAGCAGCAGAAAGTGTCACTGAATTAGGCCAAATAACAATGTATAACTCATAAAGAAAGACCTAGCCGATTCTCCAGATCCACTTACAAGACTCACAAATGCAACCACTTACCACTGGGGTTAGGTCCTATGTCCACAACTGCCGGCTGGGAGAGGATCTGCCTGAGTTTGTCCTGATGAGAGAGCAGGGCCCGTGCTGCTTTTAAAATATACAGCCTCAGCTGCTGGCACCGCAGCAAATGGATGTCCACCTGATCAGCTGGAGACACAATAGCTTTGATTAAATCCACTGGACTAGACCTTAGGCTCTGAATCAAATCATCCTCCACAACTTAAAACCTTTTGTCATGGTCCCTTATTGTAAAGAACAGAATGAGACATGGTATCATTTATCATAAGAACAAAGTAATGCATATTGCCGTGGCATTTTACTAGACACAGGCTTAATGCAGTCAATGGTTTTTATTTTATATTTTTTTTATTTTATTATTATGTTTATATATTATCATATGTGAGACCATCAGATTTGTGTTGTGTGTCTCAGCAGTTTCTGTACCTGTAAGTCCTCTACTGAGGGACTTCTTCATGCGTTGTTTCTCCAGTTTGCTTCCAGCCAAGCTGACCAGCTGGGCCCAGACTGCCAGCATGGGCTCAGTGAAGGGCAGGTTCTGCACACTGAATGTTATTGCAGGCAGCTGAAAAATGAAAATAAAAAAATGTATTACCTAATGAACTCTTTTTAAAAGTAAAAGTAGACCTAATGTTTAAACTGTATGGACACACAAGCATCTAAACACTTCCATACCGGTCTGAGATGGCTGAGTAAGCAAACCCTGCAGGTCCTCATCTCGTGAAATTGGACGGTGATGCGTCCCTTTGGGGTGATACGAGTGACTGTTCCCTCTCCATATTCTTCATGAATAACTTGTCCTCCAAGCCTGAGGCGCCCATCAATTCCTCCAATGACTGCCAGTACTGCCATTAGACTCCCCACTCTAGGACCCTCCGCATCAGGAAAATACTCCTCTAGGAAACACTGAAATAGATAGACGGGACATTTACAATCACCATTTTGTTAGAACTTTGATCCAGAATGAAAGACACTAGCGTGAGTTAACATTTTAACTAATAATTAAATCCATAATAGTGCAATAATTCTTACTGCTTCAGACTGGCAGCCTGCCATAACATCTCCAATGGAGCTCAGCTGAGTGTTGATGTAATCATTTATCATGCTGTTCCATTGGCCAAGAGAGTGCAGAGTGCGCAAGACAGACACAATCTCCTCAGCCAGTGTGCTGCTGTGAGTGGCTGTAAGAGATGCCTGAGGGCGGGACTTCCTCCTTCGCAGGGAACCCTCTGTGTCGAGAAAGTAACAATTTAAAAATACATTTAAAAAATAAAAACAAACAAACGAGTATGATTTATCGACATACCTCTAAGAAGTGGGAGGTCTGAGGAGCAGGTGCTTAGTAGGCTTCCCAAGAAGTTGAACAACTTCTCTACCAGGAACTTCATGTCCTGAGTGCGCTCCGTCTTGTCCCAGGAAGGCAACACTGCCTGCAGGAGACGCAGTGCCAGGATCTGGAAACACACAGGGTGCACAAGACAAGTGTTGGTTCCATCTTGAAATGTTTGGCAAATAACAAATAACCTAAATAAGCCTCCCACAACGATATCCAAGTCCACTTCTCTCAGGTTTTACATATTTTCCTACATAACAAAATTAGTCAAAAAGTATTCAGAGCACAGCATCATTAACAGCATGGGCAGCACATCTAACACGAACATGATAATTATCCCACCTGTCTCTGCAGAGTAATAGCATTAAAGGACTGGTGCCCCTCAACAATTCGAATGAGCAGGCTAATCCATGCAGAGGTGCTGAGAGTGCTGCACATCTGGGGCATAAGAGCAATGCTGCGTATGAAACCCAGTGTACACCAGCTTCTGTGCTGCTCCCGAGAGACCAGCCTGTGGGTGTGACAGCCTGACAACAAAGATGGGTCCATTTAGAACAGGATAATACCCAACATGAATAAAATGCTCTTCGTTATCAACATGGCGGTTCAGTTACCTGACTTGTCATTAGCTCCACTTTCCACAAGCATCCTCAGTAGCCCACAGAGGGTCCGTGTAGCATCCGTTTGCAGCACCTCTGCATAGATCCCAGCTGACAGAGACAGTGTCTTCAGCAGGTTGACTGTGCTGGTTAGCATCATAGCTGTCGGGTGGCTGCTCTTCTCCATCAGCTCACCTTCTGTAAAGACGAGAGGAGATGGTAAATGTCAGTATTTGAACCTCAAATTTTGTTTGTTGTAGCTGTGGTGAGCTGTACTGAGGCAGTCTTGTGAACCGACCTGTGTCATCCTCTGTGTCTGAGTCCTCAGTGGGGGGCTGGGCAGCTGGTGGTGGCTCTGCCAGTTTAAGGTCGTATTTGCCCTCCTTGCCCATCCGGTAGGAATTGGTGCTGCTAGTATCCCACTGGACCCTGATCCAGCCATCCTCGCCAAGCTCCCCAATGACTCGACCAAGACCTGGTGCTGGACCGTCCTGGACAGAGCATGCACAGGTTCAAATACTAAACACCAGGCTTTGTCTTCCCTGCTTAAGTTAGTAATTACAAAGCAGTAATCCATTAACCATCAAAGTGTAAAACTTTAAAATGTATTCAGGTACCTGATCTCCCCATTTCCAGTCAACTCCCCTCATTACCCTGGTGCCTATCTTCATCATTGCGGCCAGCTCAGGGCCGGAGGCAGGTAGGGGGGCGGGGGCAGCCTCCTTCCTGGACTCCTCCAGAACTGTGGCTGAGCCTCCAAGTGCACATAAACTCAAGTCCTCCTCACTGCTGTCTGTGCTGGGCCCTGGGAATACAACAATAGAAGAGACATCATGCACCTCCATCTATAGCTGTTCTGGATAGCCTGTATGTATTTGACTGGACAGTACTCACCTATGAGCCGCAATATACTCTGTGTGAGGGCCAATATGCCAGAATTTAGCAAGAGGCTGAGGCTGTTGGACCCATGTTTCAGGGACAGCATGTGTACCATGGACAGAAGGAAGCGGGCTTGCGGAATGGTGCCCAGACTTGGTCCCGCCGGGTTCTCATTGGTGATGGTCTGCAAGGGAACGGGCTGCACACCTGGTTACAAGAACAGGTGGTCAATAAGTTAGTTTGTGTATATATGAGGTCTAAAGATGATGCAATACTAGTATTGGTTTAGCTTTCTGACATTACCAGTCATATGACCATGCCACTCACCAAGTTCTTTAAAGCGGGCGCTGGCCTCGAGCAGGATGTTGCGAACATTATGGATGGCCCACGAATACAGCTTGCCGAAGGTCACCTCCAAAAGCATACGGTTGAAGGGAGGGATCAGATCCACGTCCTTCAGGCAGTCAGACAAGGGCTCTCTGAAAAGAAGAGTTGAAACATTAGAAGGCTTAATAGCTGACAATAACACTGTGGCTAAAAAAGATGCCGTCTTTACAGGAACTGACGTTCACTGAATCATCACATATTAATAGACCAAATATGGTATCAATTCACGGCAAATTTCTTAATGTCTTCCAAACAAACTGTTGACTTACCCAATGTTGGTCCCTTCTGGTATGACCCTTTGCCAACCACAGAGCATTGCATACTGCACAGACGGCAGCAGGAAGCTTTTGGAGGCCAACTTCAGCATGGTGTCAATGCCCTCAAGTCTCACCTCTGCCCTCTCCAGCTACAATAACACAGTTAACATGTAAAGAGGTGGAAAAGTATGACAGATCATATACATCTTGTTGTGCCTTCATTTTTTTTTTCTACTTCATCACAATGACAACTTATAAAGTCAGTGATGAACTGTTGTTTACAATCACCTGTTTAAGAAGACACTTCCTCATCTTCTCTACATCGAGGGGCTCCTCTTTCAGTGCAAACTCTACGATGGTGGCCATAAGGCTGGACTGAGAAAAGACACCCTGAACGCTGTGTTTTAGCCACCGGTACTTCTGGACATTGGCCACAGTGTTCAGAAGTGGATGCCACTTGTCCTGCTGTAAAGTAAGAAAACAATAGAGGCATCGATGTTAAGTACATTATAAGAAAACTAGTCTTCCAAAATAATAAAATATATACTTTAGCTATGCAATTCACCTGTAAGAAAAAGTAACGAACGAGCAGTATGGTTATCACATTTTCCAACAGAAAGTAAACAGGAAAATTTATGTTAATACTGTCAAAATTAGCCAACAGACCACTGAGAAGACGTTTTAAGATCATAGCCCGAAAAATGGATTGCATTTTTTGTTACAGTTTCTCATAAAAATGTACCTTGGATGTCCTGCTAGTGGGTGATTTCCTGTCCGCAGGTGTGGGGGTGATGTGGACATTAAGTTCCTCTTCATTGGTCCCTTCATTCTCCAGCTTTGGCTCTTCTATGTCAGCAGACTCTGACTTCTTAGGCACTACAAATAAAACACATTTAAATTCAGAAACAGGCTGTATGTTAATAAAATAAAAATAAAACCATGTAGTGGGTTTTGAATAACCCACCTCTTTTTTTCCTGCGGTCCCTGATGAGTTTCTGGGTGATCCTCCTCCAGCGGGGCTGAGAGCTCAGCAGCTTCAGTTTGGACACTATAGACAGGTCGTTGCTTACAGCTGGACGCAGCTCATTAAACAAGAAGCGCAAACGTTCAATGACAGGGGCACACACCTCCTTGTAAGAGCGACCTTGTTCCTGATGGGTCTAAAATAATACAAAGCACACACATCATTAAAAGCCCCATTCCTCTTTTGTTTTTCTTCTGTATGACAAATTACCTGCACAACATTATCCACTGGGGAATTAATAGTTCTTGTGTTTTGTAACGGTAATCATACCTTGATTAAAGAACACTTTGCCTGGTAGACCATGCGGCACACGTCAATCACAGATTTAGGGAGGGACCTCTGTTTCCCTTGGTCCACACCCAAGGCACATTGACTGACAAGTGAAAGAGCAATGTGACCTGTGACAGGAAGAGATTATGCAAATAATTTAGGATGTGAAGAGTTACTTCTAAAAGAGATTGTGTAGTGCAGAAAGGAAAGATTTCAATGCATCTTTTGCATAGCTGACAACAATAAAAAGCCCATTTCAACAGCAAAGTGAGCCAAAATTAGCTCTTAATTTCTCCTCAAACAGCCTGTCTGGGACGAGTTGCTAGGTTACCGAGGTCTTGATGTTTGAGCAAGCAGCAGAGCAGCAGGCGGCCGACTTCCTCCACAGGGTGTTCCGGGGGGAAGGTGATGGGTGTAATAAGATGGTACTGCTTACAGCAACGCTCTATTTGGCATAGGAAGTCCTATAATGTGACAATAAAAACCGAAACATTAAAGAATGACTACATCTTTCAGCTTCACGTAGCTATGCTGTTTGGTCTTGGGTCATTGATGTTATACCTGTACCTTCACAGTGTGGTCCTGAGTGTTGTTGTCAGCTATGGCCTGCAGGAAAGGCTGTGCGTGGTCGCTGAGGGTTATTCTTCGGGAGTAGAGTTTGGCCTTGTCTGGAGTGGTTGTACCCAGGGAGCTGCAGTGGTCTTCATCCTTCTCTTCATTGTAGTTGTAGTGGATCTGGCTGGTCTGCAGGCCCCCAGAGAATATTGAGGACTGGAGCCATTCTGTGCAAATGGATAAACAATTTAAACAAATTCTAATGCAGAGTTTGGGAAAGATCTTGATTTTCAAATCAAGTTGCTTTAAAATCATTAAACCCACTGGCACATTCAATCTCCATGGGTGACAGGGGGGTGCTTTTGGCCAGGTAGGAGGCATGGAGACCCAGCAGCAGCCCCAGGTTCCTCTCTGTGTCAATGAGCGGGGAGGAGAGACTGCTGAGGTCTGGAGTGGTGACGGTCTCCTGGTTAGGCTAGATAAAGATGATAAAACATCAAAATATCAAATAATAGAACCAATTATGAAGAATGAAATGAATTTAGAAAGTATATTGGGAAAGCTGGTACCTCCATATACTGGCCAACACAGAAGGCCTGCATTGACTCCCTGGTGTCCTCAAACTGCAGAGCAGCTTCCAAAGCAACCACTGGATCCTCTCCTGCAAACTGGGCTGCAGAAGGAGAAAAACAGAAATGCAATGAGATTTGGTATTAGTCAAATTTCTCTACTGCCTAAAGCAGATAAAGAACTCTAAAATTTATTCCACATAATTATATTACATTTCATTCCAAAAATATATTTTTAACCATACCCAGGATACTGTTTCCTGTTACCGACTGGGACTGAGCCTGGAAGTCCTTGATGTCATAGACCTTTCCGTCGATTACAGTCCAGAAGCCACCATCTTTGTTGTGGTTCTCCAGGTCAGCCTTGCGAATGAGGGAAACCTCCTCATTGTTCTTGGAACTTTGCCCTGTGAAGAAAGATCCTGCCACAGCAGAAATAGAGCTAGTTACATTCTAAACAATGCCGTGAACAGCTTCTGATCTTTACCCCAAGGATTAAGACTCTACTAATTTCACATCAATGACATTGTAAGACACAACTGGTGTTATACCCATAATGCCTGGCCAGGCCAGATCCTCATTATCATCCCTCTCGTGTCCTGGGGCCAGGTGGTTGAAACGGTCGAGGTGCTCAAGGAGTCCAGCCAGGAGAGGGATAGAGCCAGTCTCCTGCATTAGACCTGCATCAATGGTGAGGAGGAGGACGATGGACACCACCAGCTCGGGCAGCAGCACTCCTATCGAAGAACAAACAGCTAGGTATCCATAACTCTCTCACAGGTTCCTTAAATGTATGCATGCAATTCATGCTGCACATAAACATTCAGCACTTTTGAAGGAGGGATTACCAGTTAGATCTCCTTCAATAACACGAGAGACTTCAGCAAAGTGGCGGCGACCGGTAGAGGCAATACTCGTTGCCACTGGGAGGATGTCTCCAATGTGAGTACACAGCAGGGCGATGTACTTTTTTAACAGGGAACCAACACCCAGAAGCTCAGGATCTGCAAAAACAACAGAGAGATCAAATGCTACTCCTCTATAGATATTGTCTCTATGTGACTAGAGACAAACACTTGGGTTGAAATAAATGACTTACTGTATCCGTTGACATTCTCTGTGCCGTTGACACCTAGGTAGAGCTTGCTAACCAGCAGCCTCTGGAAGCGCAGCAGCAGGTCCAGAGACGCAGAGCGTTCTTTGCTGACATGCTCTGCCTCTAAATAGTTGGAAATACGCCGAGCAACATCCTTCAGCCTTGCAATGGTCTGGGAGGCGATGTTCCTGCAGAAATCAAATGAGTAAATCTGCTAGCAGACCGCAAAGGTGACTATATGTAGTGGTATAGGTGTAGCATGCTTCAGGCATAGAGCAGGTACCTCAACAGCTGCTGCACAAGCTGCACCAGAGGCAGGCTTTGCTTCCCTGCAGACTCGTAGATGCCAGTGTTGATGAGGTCTTTGTCCAGCATGGTGCGACAACGGTGCATGGTGGAAGCATTGGCCTCCTGCTCATCAATCTCCTTCTCTTTCTGAGCCTCTTTCTTGGCTTCAATGTCCTGTCATGAAAACAATTAAAAAGTTATTCCTGTATGCAGGGAGAGGGTTATTTCAGGAGTTTAGGTATGTGGATGCAGGAGATTTTAAGCATTAATGTCTAATATTCTGAATTAGTTGAAGTATTCAAATACCACACTGGGTGTCAAATAACATTTATAATTTCCAACTAATCTATTTGCCCAATGGTCCAGAGCATAAGGCAAGCAAATCATAAGAAATGTAATGAAAACTAAACTAAAGCCGAGTACATTGTGTGAGAAAAGAGAGACGAATGATGTGCATTTGAACACTGACCTGTATCTCAGCAGTGATGGCTGCATTCAGTGCAGATTCCAACCCTCCATCGGCCATTAAGCTGCTGACCAACAGGTCAATCATGAAGCGACGTCCAGGGCTCACACTCATTTCATTTCCGGATGCTGAAAAAAAATAAAAATAATAATTTATATATTTATATATATATAAATATATATATATAAAAAAAGTGTCTCCAGTCCCAACCATTTTTGACCTCATAACATAGTTAATGGACTATTAAGTGTTCATTATTGTATTTAATCAGTGTTAGAAGATGTTCTGATTTGCACTCACCAGCATTAGGCAGAAGTGAGGATAATGCCCTCGCTCTTTCCTCTGCAGTGGGCAGCAGCACTGACCAGCCACTTTGGAGAACTGCTTGTGCAGCTGCTTGCACAGTATTGAGCACCCCAGCATTGCTAGCTAGAACAACCACCGTCTGCTTGAGGTTGTTGAGCAGTACGCTGCCAAGCCCCAGTCCCAGCTCCTCTGGATCCACCTGGTTACTGATGGCTGCATGGAGCTGAGGAGGCAGGTTTTAGATACATTATGATCCAAAGTCCAGTGAGTCTACTGATGCAATGTTAGAAATTATAAGTCCCAATCGTGAGCAGGTAAACTAGGCATGAGATAAGGTGTTGAGATGCTAAGCTAGTGTGGACAAAATCTAAAGCTGCCACAAATAAATGAAACATTTGTAACCAAACATCAACTGTTGACAGACTGTCGCCTACCTGGAGCCTGAGCAGGTTGAGTGTGGCGACTACCATGCATTCCTTCTCCTGTGGGGGAGGCCAGTCTGAGCTGCCGTCCATCCCCTCACTGACCTGTCGCAGGAGCAGGTCCAGCTGCTCAAAGGTCATGGGGCAAACGTCCACAACAAAGGGCACACGCTGCCCAACAGACCACTCTGAGCATGAGGACCAGGCGAAGCTCTGAAAACAAGCAAACAAGTGTTACATGGTCTATCACTAAAATCATATAAAAATAATCAATGACAGTAATGTATTACCTGTCCTGGGCCACAGGAAATTCCCACTATGTGTTTGGAGTTGAGCCCTGGGAGTGCCTTAGGCTGCTTCTTGTTAGAAAAGAGTGTATCAAAGTGTTGTAGCTTATCATTGCTGCCCCAACTGTGCACCTCTCCGTCGTCAGTAAGGGCAAGGCAGTGTGTAGATCCCACAGCAACATCCACAACTTTTTTTCCTGATTACAATCATAACAGGCAAAGATTAGTCTCTATTCTAAAAGCTTCTCAAGATAATATACATATACAAGACAATAGTCAAATCACCCTGTAAACTGTCAAGCAACTTTGGGTAGCGAACATGCTCATCGGTGCCATGACCAAGGCGCTGGTTGTCTCCCTTTCCCCAGGTGTACACTTGGCCATCTTTGGTGAGGGCAACTGAAAACTGGCTGCCGCAGCACACCTTCACTATGTCCAGGTCCTGCAGTTTTTCCACAAGTTTGGGCGTCTTGCAGCCATCACTGCCTCCTCGGCCCAGTTTACCATAGTCTCCATCCCCCCAGGACCACACCTGACCTGTAGAAACACACAGAGATGGTGAATAAAAATACAAACACTTAACTGTGGGTGAGTCTGAAAAAGACTCTTGTTCTTACCATTCTCTGTCACAGCAAGTGTTTGTGCATCACCGCTTCCACATGCCACATCCACCACCTTTAGGCCCTTCAGTGCCGTCACCAGCATGGGTGTGGTCTGGTCCTCACTGGAGCCTAGAAACCCAATCAGAAGACAACTCTTTTTAAGTGATAAAACAGACAAATTATCATTATCAATCATTATTCCAGCTGAGGCTGTATATAGCAGTTTAAAGCAGATGAAGCTTACCGTGGCCCAGACGGCCGTAGTTCCCTCTACCCCATGTATAGAGTTCTCCATCAGCAGTAATTGCAGCACTGTACGTGCTCCCACAAGCAATGTGCACCACATGCTTTCCTGTCTGTTTCCCATTGAAGGCTGCGATCATTGCAGGCTCTTCTAGATACCTGAAATAAAGGGAAAATAAAGATGTAGAAGATTGAAATGCTCCTCTGACAGTTTCAAGACCCTTTTAAGGAATCTTTCTAATAATTGTGAAAGTAATAAATTACATCTCAAGTATTGTTTGTGTCTTTTTTAAAGGAACTGCTAGTGTTGAATGTTTTCATTCTTGCTTAAAATTCAGTTAATGGCAGCTGTGAAAACTGTCTTTGGTGTAATAGCATCAAATATTACTACAATATCCTAGATATAATAATAATCAATCAATAATTTAACTGGGTTTTGGGGGGATTTAGTGCCCCAAATGCCCCAAATCTACATCTTTACGGTTTGTGAATGTCAGTATTAGAGTCTGTATTATAAGTCCTCAATCTGGAAGTATTTTATATTTTATATTAGATGACAAGGTGGAAATGCACATGTGGAGTGGCCCTTACGGATATTAAACATCAGCTAAAGTTTTCTCTAGTTACTTACGTGGTGTCTCCATGTCCAAGGCGGCCTCCATCGCCGCACCCCCAGGAGAACACCTCCCCATTGGATGACAGGGCCAAGTAATGCTGCCCGTCAGGATGTGCTGCTAGCTTCAAAATCTTTCTGGAGCTCAGACCATGGATTAGCATAGGAGCCTGCAACAAAATAATTTAGTGACTTACTGTCTCGCAAACGACAAGATTCTTCCTTTTTTTTCCAGAACAGGGCTAAATAATTAGAGAGAGTACATAAACGAACAGAAAACACTTGTGCACGAGAACTGACCAGGGTTGTGCTCTTGTAGTTTTGCGTGTAAACAGCACCACTGCTGCACAGGATGAGAAAGCCCTTCTCTGAACAGACAATTTGTGCGACTCCAAGGCTTGACAGGGATTTACACTGAATGGGGCCATTAACATTGGCATAAAGCTTCCAGCCCAACAGGCCCCAGGCGATCACCTCCTGCAAGGTTCCCTGGAACAACACGAGCCAGAGAGGGAGACAAAGTCAGGGAAAGTTACATGGTGATTAAGTACCATTTTGGCTGTAATTTCTCCTTTGGCAGAAATACATAACCATAATCAAATGTGAAATTAATTTTATACACTGTTTTATTAAAGGTTTTGAAGTCTGATAATGACCCTGTTTATTCATGCTTTTTGCCCCACCATATCACACCACTAAATAGGACACAATGTGCACATATAACAAATATATATAGCACAACAATAATAAAGCAGGCACACAACTCAAGTAATTCTTGAAAGAGTAGTGTCACTGACCTAAAACAAATAAGATAAGTAATGATTCAAGCATTGCCAGTTGTCACCTTGTGTGATGTGGGGGAGTTGCAGTGTGGAGGGCTGCATGGAGAAGCCAAGCGGTCCAGGTGAGCCATGATCACTACAGCTGTTTGCCGTAGGTCAATAGCCAGGTCATTATCCTGAGGCAAGGTCAGGTAGCGCAGGAAACTCTCATTTGGACTCAAGGGTGACGCGAGGATCTGGAAATAACAGCAATCAACCGCAAAGTACTTATTAGCTTGAGTCTCATTTAGGAATAAGACAAAAGAGGTATTTGAAGACAGCAGTTACCCAAGCAACACACGAGACAACAGACATTCATCTGATAACATTTAGTTTGAGAGGTGTCTTGTTCTCTCATTGTCCTATCTTCAAGTGACGTAAAAAAGAGGAAATGTTCACCTCAGCCTCCTCTTCAGGAATGGGCTCCTCCTTGCTGCTGTGTATGTTCTGAAAGCGCTGTAAGAGGGGCAGCAGAGGAGCGCTGGTTCCCTGGGTGGAGCGCTCGTTGTCCATCTCTCTGGTGCCACTTTCCCACAAGCGCAGCAGCAGCATAACGGCAGACAGCAGCTGACTGGACAGACACAGTGACAAAAACATTAAGTGCGCAGTGGGGGAGCAGTGGATTTCAGCTGCAGGAGAATATCAGCATAGGCAAATCAGCAGGTATTAAGGGTGTCTAGTTACCTGAGAGTGCCCCTCTGTACAGCTAGTTCCAGCAGGATGGCCAGGGCCAGGTGCTGGTCCTGAAGAGGAATGTTGCCTTTGGTGCTGGCACTCCCATGTACGTCACTGGTCCCAAAGGAGATAATCACAGCACATTAATCTAACACATCTTACAATATGCAAAATTAGTGATTGATCAGAAAATAACGAACCTGAGGAACTTGGTGGCCCTCTCAACAACTTCGAGCCACACTGATGATACAGTTCCCTCATCAAAAAGTGTAGCCTCTGGTAGAGCACGCAGGGCATCCAGAGACTCCTGGAGGAGCTCACTGCAAAGATCTGCATCGTCTCCTGTAAAACAAAAACCTCTTCTGTTTTATAAACAGCATACTGGCTAGATACATAGAGGTTAAAAAAAATGGGGCCGTGCAATATGACAATTTATATTGCGTGACGACTAAAAAACGTTTAGCATTATATATTGTCAATATGAATCACACAACAGAAATATTTGTTGTCATTTGGGCAATGCTTTGCGTTCTTCCACGGCACGGATGCAGGCACGAAAATCTTCATGAAGGCAACACACAACACAAACAAACATGGAGGGAGTGAACCTGGAGAAGGACTCTAACCAGCCAAGACAAAACAAGGAGCTCCTACCTAAAGGTACTTATGTTTCATGGGTGTGGTGTGAGTATGAAAAGTCTGACACAGGGGTAATTTTATATGAATTACAGAAAATGTGCTATATCGTTATCTGAATATAAAATGACTGATATCAGGATATGGGGAATTTTGGTCATATCGCACAGCCCTTTTACCAATCATAATATAAAGTGCACAATATCTTGCCATACTCTTTACTTCATTTTAGTTTACATTATATTGTTCCCTCTTCTTTTCTAACATCTTAACAACGTAAAATAGCAATAAATGCACCATATGTGTTATTATTGATGCACTGCATAATTTCACTAATATCTCCTAAAAGAACAGACTTCCTTTGTAAAATAGGTGATTCCACAAAAGCAATATGGGAGAGCTATTTTACACATCACTTATTGATTCTGAGATGCTTGATGATGCTTGACAAGAATCTTCAAGAACCTAGAAATCAAATCAGATTAAATGGTCCTAATCCTGACCCTTGAAGGACCTCAAAATCAAAAAAGCTCTATAATATCCACGATTTGTAAATGTGTTCATTGAGCAGGTGGGGGGTGAAAGAACACACCGTTACACTTCTGTTATTCTTACAGTGTATTCCAGGAATACAGCTAGACTGTGGACGAGAGGCTTAACTCTGTGTGTGTGTGTGTGTTGTGTGTTGTGTGGTGTGTGTGTGTGTGTGTGTTGTGTTGGTGTGTGTGTGTGTGTGTTGCTCATGTTACAGGAAGGCTACAGAGAAGAGGCTCTTTGTTCCCACCCAGTCCCTGTGGACAGGCAGCTCTCAACCTCACATCAGTGCACGTAACAAAAACAGCATCTCTACATGCCAAGTTAACAATGAGGGACAGCCAAAGTTGCTCATTATTAGATATAAAACTGCATTTCAATACAGTCCAACTACAGCCTAAAATGAAGCTATATTCAACTCCTCTGTGACAGAAACTGATCATTGATCATTCCTAATTTATCTGCCTGTAGTGGGGACTGTTAATACATGAAGATTCAGAGCTACATGGGACAAAATGGCAATTTTTCATGTTGGATACATTCCTATCCCACACCAGTAGGAATGTAACAAACAAGTCTCCCTGGCCCTATCCAGCATAAACTCCTGCAGTCCTTCATCTAGCGGACACCACAAGCTAAGGCTAAAAACATAGCACTGAGAAATCTGTTTGTGTTGTTTACTATGAGCAACATGGTGCAACACATTCATTCACAGCTGTTGAGCAAAGCTCCATTACCATGACAGCAGCTATCATCACCACCACTAGGGCACAAAACGTCTTCACTGTCAGTATCCCGACACATTCTTACCTGACCTCCAGGCCCGACGCAAGAACGCAAAGGCAAAAGAGAGAGCTGCCCTGGACCCAACTCTGGCCAGACCTTCCACGCCTTTACTGGTTGGACGAGGGCTGAAAGAACAAAGCAAAACACACAGGGATTAACACAAGTTGTATGTTTGCTTTTATGTTTAAGAGGCCTCCATGAGTAAAACAGTGTGCACTCACACATCACACTGCAGAGTTTAACCTAAACAAGCATGGACAATCCTGTAAGTCGACGAAGAAACTGTACTGTATTTTGTACATTGTAACTGTGCTGGCTCTATCTATAGTTAATTATTAGTTCTTGTTACCTCTTATTGTCAGCAGCAGGCAGTGGTGGGCTGGGGGGCGTCTTCCAGCGGACCTTGTACTTTTCTTCCATCATGCTGTGGCTGAGAGAGATGAGGTAGCGCTCCAGGATGACCAGGCGCTGGCGCAAGCGCTGAGCAGACAGGGCGCTTTTGGCCATCTGACCCGAGAGCTTCTGCTGGTCATCAACCAGGACCATGAGACAGTCCTTCAATTCAGTCTCATCTACATACACACATGAGGATAAGGGCAATGAAAGCATAACTATCCTAAACATAATGGCATATATTTGACACCTATAAGTACCTCTCACAGAAAAACCTTAAACTAAAGCAATGGGACTTTGTATGGCCCAACAGTGTGCACTATGCTTTTAAAAATATTTCACTACCCATGAAAACTCACATTTTCATTTGTCAAGTAACAATTTTGTCAACAGCACAAAGCAGAGGGTATGACACCCTGCAAAGGGCCACAGGTCAGACTTGAACCCATGGCTGCAGCAAGGAGCCATGGTACAGCCGCAGGGCGCCAGCGCTACCAGGTGAGCTACCAGGTAACACACCTTTATAGAATTTAGTATAAGTATGTCATATAGTATGTATAGAAGGCTCTGTACTTTTCTGTTTACCAATCTTCATACACTAACAGCATTATGTTTATGAAAGGGTCCTATGACACTTAAAAGTATTGCTTGTAGTCTTGACTGTTTCTTAATGTAAAGAAAACTAATATTTTCCACATTCAATGTTATCTCCACTGGCCTTTATCACAATCAGTCCTTTGTTCTGATCTGCTTCAAGAGAAAATGCTTTATTATGCATCTATACAGCAGCGCTGCAGGGTAGACAAGATGGGCCAAAATAGCAGGTCTGAAATCCACTTAAGCTTTATGTAAGCCAGACTGGCCTGAGGTTGTATACTACAGTCAGCTGTGCTCAGCTGTCAGGACGGATATGTATTCCAGTCAGACAAAGTCTCTAACTATTTATTTTACATTGCCCATGGCTAAAAAGTAACTTGTGCTAGAAAACTACCAAAAGAGAGGAAAAACAAATCCACTGCAAAGAATCACAGCAAATGTGTCATATGTGCCTGCACCATCCTGGTTTTAAAACAATATGTTGGGTCTGGGCTCTAACGGCTGTTCCAGATATCTGAACATTCGATGGAAAAGCAGGAAGTATGCTGTTTGAACTTTAAGCATCAAAGACAGAGCACTCGTCCACTGAGCGATCCAGTTACACTCCAGTACAATCAGACCAGTGTGATTTCCTGACTCAGTTAATAAAAAAATAAAAAAAAGGGAAAGGAGCAACCAAGTATCTACTAGCAAAGACTGCATTCGCTACGCATATAGACCCTCCCCCCTTATCTCCCACCACCATAACACCGTCCCACCCAGTCCTGCCAGTAAACACAGCTAGGGTGAGAGACGCTACCCCGTGCTAGGCCACATTATAACGCCTACCAAGATTACACTCCGAGGGGTAAAAATAACCACTCAGACCTTCAGACTGCAAGTTGTCATTTCAGAGTTTCCACGCCTCACGTGCCAGCAAAACATGCACAGATCAGCAGGGCCTGACAGACGTGAAATTGATAAACAGAGAGGTTGGCCATGTGTCGAAACGGTCAGTATCATTGCATCTGGTCGACATTTAGGTGTTGTGAAACCATGTGCTGTCAGCATGGTATTAATTACCCTACTTGGAAACAGAAAGGCATAAAATAACACGAGTCACAGCAGGAAAATAGGGCAGCATCGTAGTAGTAGGCCGCAACGGGATATTCTGTAGCCTGACACATCTTAACCTTGTTCAGGTCACCCTCTCACCTGGCTGCCTCCCCCAGTCCCAGGTCTCAATGATAGAGTGATGCACAGATGTTGACGTCTCCTCCTCCTCTTTCTTCTCTTTGTCGTTGGGTTCATCCTTCTTCTGAGTTCCAAAGCAGTCAGTGCAATCCTCTGAAATCATCAAAAGACCTTCATTTCCATCAGCAAGATTAAAAAGCTGTCCCTGGCTCAAGACAGCCCTTAGATTGTGTTTAGAAATGCACCATGGTATGATAAACAAATGACAGCAATGTGCATTCCCTATAAAAAACATAGAGGGTAAAGAATGCTGTCCTCTCTCAGCGCCATACCTGGGTGAGCTGATTCCTCTCCATTGAATGTTATCTCCTCATCTTTTACCATTTCATTCCACATCTCACTCAGGCCCTCTGGAGAGAATGCCCGCTGCCAAAGGAAACAGAAAGCACATTTAGAGCATCAACTTTAAAATCTTTATCTGTTCCTCTGTTTGTGAGTTCTGCATGGCTATGTCACATACAGGCTATGATCACATTATGAGGTCATTATAATCTCAGCTGAAATGGATCCAGTGAACTTGGGTTAACTTGGGTTAACTTGTTTTTGTGTTATACTAAAAATATCCTCTTCTAAAATAACCATTCCATGTGTGTTATTTGTCTTTAATTCATTTTACTTTTGATTTTTTAACATTTGGCGCAAACATCAGAGAAACATCTGTTTCACTTGTGGAAAGAATTCTTCTTCATAGTTAAGAAACGTTACATCGTTAAGCTAAGAAAAGAAACCACGACAAACTCATGTCAAATACAAGTACAGAATGAGAACAGAAAATGGCGGCTTTACTTCCAACTAATTTGAGGATACACCTGCTGTCAAATCTGTGTCATCGCCCCAGTGGTACACCATTCATGCTTTGCTTCAGTAAGAAACACTCACTCAAGTGGAGAGCCAACTCAAGGATCTAATGTCTTCAGTGTCAAAAACATGTTAGCTCACAGATGACACCAAACCAGACACATAACACTAAAGCTGCCTTCAGCACTGGGGAGAGCTATAACGATGGGAAAACATGACACCCTTCCCCAATTTTAGTTCTCATTTGGTAGCGCAAACCAATTTTCAAGTTCAGGTTGAGTCCAGACAGGCTGCAATTTGTGGAGGTGAGAGCAACCAGCTGTTTTGTAGCACAGTGGATCCAGGGTGTCTTCTCTCAATCTGTCACATATTGATAAAAGACCTCATAATTACAACCAACATGAGTTTGTTTTCACAACATAGATCTTTCTTTTAATTACCCTTTCACCTGAACCTACAGATTATAGGCTTCACCGCTTTTCACATTACAGGAAAAACAATAATCATCTGTGCACGAGGCTTCACACAGCTTGCAGGCCAGTGGTTGCACAGATGTCCTAAGTGATCAGGTAAGTCAGCTCATTACAACTAATGCAGCCCCTATAGCTCAACGCTCAGTTTGACTCTGACCGTGTTAAAGTAGCAGACTATTGGATTTATGTTAATGTGCTATCAGTGACACAATAAGGTTCAGAGGTTTTGCAGTCAGTCCCCAACATGATGCAACAGTCAGGCTGACAACAACCTACAAATTATACGGTTTCTAAAAACTCAGCAATACAGTCATTTTAGATAGCAAAACACAGCTGGAAGTGCTGCAGCAGACACAGGTGAATGTTCTCAACATTTACTAAGGTAATTCATTCATTCAATGAGGCAAATATGAGAAATACAGTCAAACTCAGCCCCAAGTATCAGGCTGTCCTCCTACTCTGAAAAAGTATTAATTTCTATATGATTCACTCCTTCATGTACACATACCTGTAAGTCTATCTTCAGCCATTTGTCATGAAATCTCAGCTGAGCATCGAGGGTAAAAGATGTAGAAGGCATCTTCCCCTCTCCTCTCCTGGCTGCAAACGCAGCCAACCTGCAACATAAAGAGATGAAAGGCTGCGTTATAAGACAAATTAAACACTCAGGGTTAGAGGAGAATCAGCGTTATAATGTGCCTTTTAATGAATGAGGGTAAAGCTTTGTGCCTAACACGGGCACACACCTTACCGGGCCTGTCTCCTTTGTGTTGTCAAGGCCAGAGACAATTTACCTTTTACAAGCACGCTGATTGGACTCGGTATGATGCAAGTAAGACTGATCACTATGCCAGTTCAACCAGATTATTGATTATTGACTGATGCATTTGTTGCTTTGATTATACTGCATGAAATCATGAGTTGAATGGAGGCAAAAAATAGTCGACTGCATTACATTTGCCTGTCAAGAACACCAGCTCATATATTAGAGAAAATCTACCTCACTTTGACTTGGATAAAAACGCAGTTCCTCAACTCTCGGTTTAAACATTAACACTAACATTTCCTCAAATGTGTGAACTTGCACAGTCAGGATAAATCAGCATAAGCAACCATCAGCATCAAGCAAACGTAAACAGAAGGAAGCCCAACGCCGGCTGTCACCCATGATTGAATCACTCCCTTTTCAGTGACAGGTCTTATAATACACAAAGTAACATCAGACAGCAGCTAAGTTATGTCTCAATATTGCTGCTTTTATCGAGACTGGTTCAGTTTAAGTAACGTTACACAGAGTCCTTCATCACTAACTGGGTCAACCTTTTCAATTACATACGCGATTATAACTAAGATTTTCTTACTTGATCTAAAAGTACTATTGTGACATGTAAGTGTAATGTGTGCCTTGCATTAGCACCATTAACACCATTAACACCATTAACGCTAGAGTTTAAGGCCGAAGATGTAACGTTATCCACAACTGTAACGTTACATGAGACGTTGGGAGGAGAAGGACTATCTCGTAGCATTAATGCTATCAAGGGCACACTCTGTGTTAACCCTGATACAGCGGCGATTACCTGCCTACCAGAGCAGGGTGATAACAGACACTAGTCCAGCGGGTAATAACACACACTGACACAGCATCAATACGCTCACAACGCAACACCTAATGCTAGCTAACGTTCACGTTAGCTTGGCGGCTAAGGCTAACTTCTTAGCTTGCTGCACAGCTAATACCGACAGAGCGTAAGCTAGCTGACGATAACATCATCGGACAACCGTGAAGCCGCCGCGGAGCCCTGACAGCGGCACAGCGGCACAGCGGCACAGCGGGGACATGTTCGAGACTGACAACAAATGTCTCCATTACCTGCGGTGTGTTCTCGGGCTGGTCGCGTCCCCTCTGCTGCTCTGCTGCATTAACAAACCTTCATTATCGATTGATTGACAGGTCGCCGACTAGGGCACGAGGCTTGGAAACAAATTACGTAGTCGTAACTGGTAGAGTTGATGCGATTGATGTGAAACCACGACAGCCCGCCGGGGCGGGGTTTCTAATGAGAGCGGATCCGTTGGCCATAGAGTCTACTCCGCCCGCTCGTGCTGGCCAGTGTAGTAAAATGAGCGGGTTGGAGGCGGGACATAGGAGGGGCGGGGTCGGCCCAGCAGGAAGGCAAACTGTCCGCTAGGGGGCGGTGTGTCTCTAGGAAAGGGTGGGGGTATTTATTTCACAGCTGATTTATTTAGGGACAGTTATTATTTAATATAGCTTTAGATGTGTATTTAATTATAGCGTTTGTTTATTTAACTAAAACTATATATATACTTATATATATCTTCAACCAATAACTTTATACAATGACATTTTTAAACCAATATCCTACTTAAAACTAATTTAATAAAACAGTTTTGAATTGAATGTTGCATAATTTGGCTGTGTAACTTTGCTATTTGATGTGTCTGCTGCTATTTTATCTATTTGACCGACAACAACCTCAGAAATGTGGGTTCCTTGTGATTAAGTATGTACTTCTTATTTTGAGTATCTGTACAAAGGCCATGAAGTATATGTGGGATCATCTTCCTGAGTCCGCTGAATGTTCATTTTTAATGTAATGTCATGTTTTCCACAACAGGGCGAAGAGATATTCCAGAAGGAAGATTAGCAAGATAGCTGGATCTGTTAATAAATTCTATTAATATAATTTCAGTAATCCATCATTAAGGGATTATTGGATGGGACAGCACCCCAAATTGTAAGAGTTCCAGTATGCCAGGTCCTATGTGTGTGAAGAAGGTAAAATATCTTTCTGACAAACTAAACGAATGGCATTAACATTTAATTTAGGGGTAAGGAAAAAGCTATAATGACACATTCAGAAACAGTATTTATCCCCTTGGGTTTTGTGTTGAAAGTTAAGGTCTAGTTCAGTTTTGGTTCAGTAATGACACTGTATGATATGATTCTATAAAAAAAAGGCAGCTGTTGTCTCACTCCAGCAGCAGTAGTGAGAGGTCTAAGTGTAATGTTTGACAGTTAATTTCAGACTGGATCCTTCCTTTTTGCTCAAGGGGATATTTTTGTGTCCTCAGGTAGGAGGAAGACTAGTGTTTAAATGAAGAACATGATTCACAAGGCAGACAGCTCCTATTCCAGTGCAGCTCTCCTCTTCTCTCCTTTTTCTCTCCTACTTTCCAGAACCGCTGAACAAAGTAGTTCTGATGTGGTCCCTTTAGAATCGGGCCTTCAGTGCCATTTCAGTCATTATCTAGGAGGCTTGTTGTGTGAGTGTCAGATGCAACGAAAACACAAACAGACAGTCACTGCAATGTGCATGCAATGTATATAATATATGATTCAGTGCAGTGAGTAATGCCGGGATGGCGCAGCCGGGTGCTTCAGGAACCGCACATGCGCACACTGTCTCACTTCCTAAACACGGAGTTGGTTGGACGGTCAGAGCTTCAGTCAGTGTGCTGCTTAAAGCTAATGAGCAGCAGCAGTAATGGCTGTGGACTCAGAGCCAAGCGGCGGTTCGTTACCTGTAGCTGGAATAGTGATAGCAGTAGTGTCAAGTTTCATCAATGGGTCGACATTTGTGCTTCAAAAAAAGGGAATATTACGCTCCCGCGACAGAGGTAGACAGAAACAGCAGAGAAGTAGACGGACATTAGCGTTAGCTTCATGAATATATCCATGGGTAGAAGTGAGGAAGCCATGACAGTTTTATCTCTAAGTCTAAACTCTTCACTGTGTTCCACAGGAGGCTCGTACCTCACAGATGTGGTGTGGTGGTCTGGGACATTGTCCAGTGAGTATAGCGCCATCTGTCGGCTCTGGATGCACATTTCAAATAACGCAAGAAATCACACTTGGAGTTCCGTGTGCAGCTGACTTCATTTAAAACATTATTCTCAATGAATGTTTCATGTTTTGACTCATGTGTTTATGAATGTCATCAGTGGCTGTCGGTCAAATTGGGAATTTCCTGGCGTACAATGTGGCCCCTGCTGTGATAGTGACACCACTGGGAGCCCTGGGAGTGTTGTTTGGGTAAGAGTGAGGGGATTTTTTTAAATTCAGGATTTGGCTTGAAACTGTGATCTGGTTTGGCCAGCTTTCAAACACCATACGGTGAATACTTTTTATTTTTAATTATTTTAGGAGATTTGTCCTTATATCTGAATTTTCACAGACAGTATCTGATCAGGCCGGTTTACTACCTCAGGCAAAGTAAAGTTGTGGTTAATTATTCATCCTTTTAACTGGCAAATTTTAATATGGAAATGGTTTGCTTTTAATACAATTTCAATGTGTATAAATGATTTTGGTCCTATGACATTCAGCGATCATGAACTGCTTTAATCTACACTGTATTATTTCACATCTGCCAAGCACACGAGTGCAGAGTCAACATTTAAAACTAGTTCAGGACTCTTTGAGTTGCCTTGCGTATCTTTGCAACAAGATGGTGTTTTTGTGCGATGCAGGGCTGTGCTGGCCTCTTGGATCTTGAAGGAGAATTTAAATATCCTGGGAAAGCTTGGCTGTGTGTTATGTTGCTGTGGCTCCGTTGTGCTCATCATTCATGCCCCTAAAGCAGAGGCTGTAACGTCGAGACTGGAGTTAGAGGAGAGGCTATTTGACCCAGGTGATACAAATGATAAATGTGTATTCCAGAATCATTGAAGATAAATATACTATATTAGGTAATATAAATGACAATATCATTTTTCATCCTGCAGTGTTTGTGCTTTATGCCCTCTTGGTGGTCCTGCTGCTGGTCGTACTAATCGTGTGGATTGCTCCAGCTCACGGCTCATCAAACATCATGGTGTACGTTGCCATATGTTCCCTCTTGGGAAGCTTCACCGTTCCGAGCAGCAAAGGACTTGGTCTCGCTGCACAGGACGTCTTTGGAGAAGGGCCCCCGAGCAGCAGAGCTGTGGCTCTCTTCCTGGGCTTGCTGGGCACGTTGGCCGTCAGCATCCTGATACAGTTTGTCTTCATCAACAAGGCCTTGGAGTGTTTCAGCTCCAACACCTTCGAAGCCATATACTATGTGACCTTCACGTCCACTGTAATTCTTGCTTCTGCTCTTCTCTTCAAGGAGTGGACTGCACTAACTTTAACTGACAGTCTTGGCATGCTTTGTGGTCTGGCGACAGTGTGTGTCGGAGTCGTTTTGCTCCGCATTTCCCAAGAGGCTTTGATCACTTGGAAGAAGAAGACTGATTGAGATGCCTTCGTATGACTTGTGCCAAACTGCATTTCTTATACCACTATGAGAGATTTGTCCTGTGAGTTTAAGTGACCAAAGCAACAGTATATTTATTATAACTACTTTCACCAACATTATACTTGAATCCTTGCAGTTCCTTGTGAACAGTTCTTAGTTACTATGTAATAATAATCATTCCTTTTTTAATTTTTATTAATATTCACAACTGCAACACTCATCATGTGACCGTCACTGCCCCTTTAGCAGCTTTCAAACGGCACACTCAAATATAGCTTGGGGAGCAGTTAATTTGTCAACTTCACACACTAATGTAAAGCAAACACTGGTGCTTGGTTAAACAGGAACTGAAAATAATTCAGTTTACTCTCATGTAGAGTGTTACCTTGAAGGCTTTAATGTTCTGCTATCGCTGGACTGTATCAGTGTGGAGTCGCCTACACTTTGACTTATTCAGTGTGCCTCTGAATTATTCAGTGTCATTTCAGAAGCAGTGTCTTTAGTGCCGGACTTGTGTAGAAGATGACTATCAACAATGACTGAATCTTTTAATGGAGGGATTTGGAAAGCTGATATGACAAATATGAACTTTTGCTCTGGAGCCACTAGCTGTTCTGTCATGATGTGTTGCGCCTTCATGTTATTAACAAGTAATTAAAACATAATTTGGATTATTATGGATTTTTTATGTACATTATTTAACCGTTTACACTCATTTCTGTAACAGCATGTGTCAGCTTTGGGCTGGCTTCGGTGAGTCTTTGTCATACAGAAGTGTGATTAAGATGAAGAATCTAACTAACTAAATCAAACTACTTACATATCACCTGTAAAATATTTTGGCTTTCCTCATACCAGATCTTTAATACACAGCCAGGTTTTTGGAGAAAGAAAAAAACTAACTCAGGGTATTATTTATAATAACTTTACTTATTATTATTATTATTATTATTATATTTACAATAACTCAATTAATTTAGTAAGTCGTTTGACTCACTGTTATTAAACTAATAAGTTGAATGTCCCACACATTTTGGAAATGTTTATGGTTTTGAATAAACAAGCATTTTCTAATCCCACTACGAGTCGTTTTGTGTTTTTATAATTCAAAGTGTGGACTGAGTGCAGTAAAAACCTCACGGTGACCGCGGTAATGTGTCCGTGTTGCGGTGCACTGTGCTCTGTGTGTGTGCTCTGTGTGGTACTGGACTTCAGCCTGCGGAGGGCACACAGTTCAGTGGTCACATCCCCGGTGATCAGCAGAAGAAGAGGCTCGCAGTGCGGCAGTCGTCGAGCGGTGTCGGTGCTGTCTGAGTTCACAGAGCAGTATGAGATGGTTAGCAACAGAGCCAGGAAGCAGCCTAGCGATTAGCTAACCTCCAGCTGCTACCACTTTCTTCTCGTCGGGGAGACCAGCCACCTTCGACAGGTATGTACCTCTCTGTGTGACTTCTCAAACCGAGCAAGCGACCGATACTCTGATTCTTGCTCAACGCTAACTGAGCTAGCCGACCAGTTAGCCGTCGCGCTAATGTAAGCTAACGTGGCTAACGAGGGGGGATACTAGCAATTAAATGCAGTTTAAATAACCCAAATGTAACCCCGTGGCCCCACCATAGTGCCGCTGCCCCTGGGGACAGTGTGGGTACATGTAATATTGGGGCAGGTATTTAACGGACTGTTAAGGGCGACTTTACGATATGGTTAACGAGCTGCGTGTCCTGGTTAACCTGAGTGGTGCGATACTTCCTGAATTCCTGTCTTCAAGTGAATATGTTGACAGCAGCTGGCTGACTTCAAACAAAGCTCAACACCCAAACAACCGGTTGGCTATTCAACATCATTACTTCAGTGTGTTTGTATGAGAGTGGAAGGCGGAGAAGGTAGATAGTCCTAAATGTGCTGGTACCGTGATGGATTCTTCCCACACATCAGATTATGGTTCACCCGTTTGTAGTGTCGACTGTGGAGACGGTAGGTCGTTAGAATAATGTTAAAAACCTTGTTTTATTTTATTTAATTTTGTACTTTTTCTCATTATCTGATACATGTGCTGTTGTCTTCCCCTGTGCTCTGCTCTCAGGTGTGTGGGCTGGCCAGAACTGTACTTTTGGTCAGCATCTGCATTGTTTGGTCGTAAATGTGACAGACCACACCAACACATCCAGCCTCACTATGGGTCAGGACAGAGGGAAGTATGACTTTTACATCGGTCTGGGATTGGCCATCAGCTCCAGCATCTTCATCGGAGGCAGCTTTATCCTCAAGAAGAAGGGACTTCTGAGGCTGGCGAGGAAGGGATCCATGCGGGCAGGTACTGACCTTCTCTAAGCATCTATTGTCAGTCACACAATGGAACAGATTGTCCAACTTTGGCAGCTGAGCTATGGCACTCCCTGGTCTAGTTGTGCAACACTGAAACCCAGCTAAGAAGCCAAACGAGTGGAGACAGCACATTAACACCTGATTACACCCTCCCTACATTTCAGACTTACGTTTGCTCACATGTGCAGGGTGTGTTTCTGTCTCTGTGTGAGTGTGTGTGTGAGTTAGCAGCACTCTTTTAACAACTAGTAATCATTAACTTCACCTTTTCATCCGTCCTTCAGCTCAAACCCAGTGCGGCTGCCTGACTCGTAGTTGTGATGATTACACAATTCAGGGTTTGCTTACATGCAAATGTTATTTAAATGAGTGGAATCACATGTTCTGAAGTATTTATTTGTTTGCTCTTCAGGCCAGGGTGGTCACGCATATCTGAAAGAATGGCTATGGTGGGCCGGTTTACTATCAAGTAAGTGATGACAGTCTGTAGTTAAAATGTAAATCTCTACAATCTCAGTTTGCATGGATCTTAGTGATTTGCAGGTTAAATGATGTTTAGATGTTAAGATTTAAACTGAGGTAAAGTTGGCTGAAGATGTGTTTTTCTGACGTCTTTGAACAATTTAATTTGAAATGCTGTTAAACCAGTATATCTAGCGTAGATGTCTATAACCAGTTTCAACCAACACTTTTAACCTAGACTCCTTTTACGTCTTCTGACCTGCAAAACGTGGGAAGATAACATTGTACTTGCAACACACTTCAACCTCAGGCAGCATTTCAGTGTTTGCCCCTTTCTGCCTTCATTACAACATAATTATCCTTGTCATATTTGGTAGTTAACTTAATGCGTCTTAATCCTTTACAGTGGGAGCTGGTGAAGCAGCCAACTTCGCAGCATATGCCTTCGCTCCTGCGACTCTGGTCACCCCGCTGGGAGCCCTCAGCGTGCTTGTCAGGTACAGACGACTCGCTGCATGACTTTGACACTTACATGTTTGTCTTATATCTATAAATGGATGTGTGATGTCACTGTGGCTGACTGTAAATGTCATTGCAGCGCCGTGCTGTCGTCGTACTTCCTGACCGAGCGGTTAAACCTGCATGGGAAGCTCGGCTGCCTGCTCAGCATCCTGGGCTCCACCACCATGGTAATTCACGCTCCGCAAGAGGAAGAGATCAGCAGCCTCGAGCACATGGCCCACAAGCTGGTTGACCCAGGTACAGAACTAGCTTTAGGGATCCTGTCCAGAAATAGTTCTTTTACCAAGGGTGGGGCCTGTTCTACTGGATTTAAGACCGAGCACAACAACTTTGTTCGCATTGTATTTCTTCACTAATTCATTAATGTCAGCTCCAACTTAACACTCCCTTTTTCTCATAGGGTTTTTCATCTTTGCCACGCTTGTCATCATTGTCGCCCTCATCTTCATATTTGTTGTGGGTCCCCGCCATGGTCAGACCAACATCCTTGTCTACATTACCATCTGCTCAGTAATTGGGGCACTATCGGTGTCCTGTGTCAAAGGACTGGGTATTGCCATCAAGGAAGCAATTGCTGGGAAAAGCGTTGTGAGAAACCCACTGGCATGGATCTTGCTTTTGGGTCTCATTGCCTGTGTGAGCACACAGATCAACTACTTGAACAAGGCTCTGGACATATTCAACACATCCCTGGTGACCCCCATCTACTACGTGTTCTTCACCACATCCGTGCTCACCTGCTCTGCCATCCTCTTCAAGGAGTGGGGGCACATGGGCACGGACGACGTGATCGGCACCCTCAGTGGCTTCCTCACGATCATCGTGGGCATCTTCCTGCTCCATGCCTTCAAAGACGTCAGTGTTAGTTTGGCTACTCTCGCGGTGTCCATGAGGAAGGAGGAGCGGGCCTTTCCCGCAGCCAACGGTATGGGCTCCCACAGCACCTATGAACTGCTACATAATGAGTCCACTGAGGACATTGAGGGCAGAGAAATGGGCTTGCCTTTTGACAGCGTCTCCAGAAGAAATGGGGCGATGACTTCCTCATTGGATCATTAAGGAACTTTCTTTTCCTCAGCCCCCTACTGACTCACCAACCATGGCATTGTTATGGTATGACAACAGTAAGACAATCAGCTGTATGGGGAAAGTGACTCAGACAGACCAGTGGATTGTATTTAATGTTTTAATTTGCCTTACTTTTCTCAGAATATGACCTGGTCATATTCAGTTCCAGTTAGAACTTAATTTCATTCCTCTGTAGCGCTGTAAATATGAGTTTTTTTAAGAAATGTTTTGTTATATGTACATGCATACTCATGCACTGACTTACTTTCTATAAATCAAAAGGATAAAGGTTTTAATATATATTCTATATGAGCTCCTGCTGACAATTACTACAGTTAAAAGGACAGTCACTATGATTTGAGGGTTTTTTTTCGTGATACTTGAAAGTAGTAACAACTTTTGTTGGAATTAGTTCTGACCTTTTTTTGTAGCGTTTACATGAAAAGCTCTCGAGATGAACCAACAGATTTGTTACATATTTATTGAATTAAAATGATTAAAACAGTTGAAACACAAGGCACAGTGAATAAATGCTTAACATGAGTATGAGATTTGTTACTTTTCAATTTCCTTTAAAATGTTTAGCATGCATGTCCAACAATATAGAAAATACAAATTTACTTCCACCCCCACTTAAAATAGACTGCTGTTCACCCTCTAATATTCCACCACTGCAAACCCTTAAATACTTATCTGATAAAACTAATTTCCCTTCCCTGATCTATAGCTTTCTGTAAGTATAAAACAAAGAATAGTTCATCCAACAAGGGGAAATATCTATTCATTTCTGATAAGGCACAAGTGAAATACAAAAAAAAAAAAAAAAGTGGCCCAACTTCCTTACATTTAATGGTCCTTTGCTTCTAAAGACCTAAAGTAAATGAGGAATAGTTGTGGATAGTCTGGTAATGCTGACAGTGTTTGGAACTTCAGGCTGGTCCACAGTATCGACAGTGGCGACGGCAGCACCTCAGCTGCTGGCAAGTGACTGGTGTATCGGCGGTTGGAAGCATCGGACGTGTTCGACCGGCATGTTCTCTCCATCTCCAGACTTCAGGTACTTGTTCAGGATGGCAAAAATCTCGTTGTTGAGGACCTGGAATTTGCGGATTCTGTCGACCATCTTCTTCAGTGGCTAAAGGGAAGCAGAAAATATGAATACACTTAGTATGAGTATCTTGTGATTGAAGACGAATATTTTCCTGCTTAATATGCTCATTGAGTCATGTTTTGATAAAT
>NW_023339674.1:22315631-22320577 GCF_004916995.1 Morone saxatilis | reverse complement strand
TCAGTGCATTTTGTACAGAAAAAAGTAAGGTCAGGGTCCTATATGGAATTTGGGGTTTCGGGGGAATGTATTCACATTTTTGTGGAGAGTTTGAAATTACCCATGTCTGTATATTTAATATAAAGCTACAGCAGCCGCTTACCCTGGCATAGCATACTGGAAATGGGAGAAACAGCTAGCCTGGCTCTGTCCAAAGGTAACAAAACCTAATAGAACTAATCTCACTAATTTTATCTAACATTTTATCTCGTTTGAGTCATATAAAAACATAGATAAAAGTGTGAAAACCCTAAGTTTTCATGGGGTTATGTCATTGTATATGACATTATTGCTAATCCTAATCTCTCCAACTCACCACACTCTTGATGACCTCGTCCTTGCCGTCGTGCTTCTGCACCTTGAGAAGGTGGTAGCTGAAGTCGAGGATGTCGAAGCGTCTGTGCTGGCCCAAGAGAGCGATGATCATGCAGCCAGCCCAGTGAAGGCCGTCTCCGAAGCACTGCCTGGAAAACAGTAATGGGGTGCGTGAGTCCAGCACTTAAAATAAAAAAAATCACATGTGGCGAGAGGATGTGGTGCAGATGTGTGAACTGCTGCACTCACTCCACTGTGAACTCATGGGCTCCCACAGGGATGCAGTACACAAACTGCATGGCACTCCAGAGACGGTGGAACTCCACACACTCGTCCACATGCATGACGCCGTTGCTGGGCAGCGGCCCGCGCCAGATGGGGTCGTCCAGGAATCCTCGCACACGTGTGAGGATAACCTCAAACATTGACAAACCGCAGCACAGCCTCTCTTTGGTCAGGAGGTCGCCTTCACGAGCAATGGCAATTTGCTGAAAGACAGGTGAAGAATTGTAGTCACACAAAGGGCTGTGATATTCAGATCATTTGGTCAATGTCTTTCACTCGTAACAAAGCTGATTCTGATTCAGTGAACACAGTAACGACGACTGGCTGTACCTGTGGGGTGCCAAGGCGCTCTATCAGTGGAACCATATGCAGTGCTGTGTATTTGGCTTCCAAGCGCTTCATCTTGGCATCAAGGCGTTCCCCTTCTGCACATAGTGATGAAAAGAAAAGCATAATAGCAAAGGTCTAGTGATATTCTTTATTTTTCTTGTCGCCAACAATCAACAAAGTATTATCTGTGTATCTGAACCCTGATGTAGTTAATTACTTTGTGCCATAGAGCTCTTCTGTTGTTCAAAACCACACAATGAGCTGTTGCACTACTTGACACGCACTGTGGTTTACTCTGAATCAGCTGCACCCACTTCACTCTACTCTACTAATCCACTCTGTAAACGGCTCCCAACAAATGCACACTGTTTAAGGAAGTTATTTATACTTTGCAACCACATTTTGTGAGCAGTTTTCACAACTTTAGCAGAAACCAATGGGCTTGGGGTTGAAAGCCACAGACAGGGTACGGAAGTCAAAAAGTGTCAGTGACGCATTACTGATTTTGGGCTATGTCTAAAATCACTTGCCCATTCAATACTCCTTTTAGACAATAAATATTTAATCTCTATAAATCAAATTTCTGCATATGAAGGCAAACAGTCCATGTGGAGAGCAAAAGAGGCAAAACGCATTGGCCGAAATGCAATCTAAATTTATTTTCATTCATATTCTGACTACACCGGAAGCCTTAATACACTGGCCGTTGCCCCTAGGGATTAATTCGTTGTCAGGCACGGTTTACTCAACAGTGAGCAGTAAATTGAGATTCCCGGATTTATGAATACTATTATACTATATATTTTGTGCAGATTGTTAGCAGAAGGTATGTGTATGTCATGGGCATTTCTTTATATTTTCCATTATGTGGCTTTTTGAGTGCACTACATGGAGCATGAATCACTGTCACTCCTCTCCGAACCCACTCACCAGCACTGCACATACACCATCACAGCACATCACGACACTGCCACACACGTCACACCACTCAACAGCACTCCACACTCACACACTCCAACCCACACTCCCACGTGGTGGACAGTAATCCAAATATTGGTGACCTATATACGTAAATAGGGAGTGATTTTGGTCACAGCCTTGGACTTTAAGTGGTAAGAAAAACTGGTCAGCATGCTTCACCAGAGCTGCTTGTCAGATGGTTGAATAGCTTCAAAAACAAAAACACATCCCACACCTTACCGACATCAGAACTGGGGGCAAGCAGACATTGCAGCCACTGTATGGTGCGATTGGCCAGCTGGGGTTGAAACTCTTCCTCTTGTTCTCTTTTTATCACACTATTTATTTCTGTCATTTTGGCTGCATATAATTGTGTGAAACACTATGGATGGCTTAAAAGATTATCGTGTTTCACTTCTCTAAATGACTGCCAGCATCTCACTCTGTGTTTGAGCGTGGCCATCTGAAACTGCTACTGTACGAACTAGTTCAGCCAAACGTTTGTCATGCATTTACCTTTGACGTGGACTCTTGGAAGGATGTTCTGAAAAGGTGCAGCGTGCAGTAAATCACAGACTTCTTCCTGTGACTGGAAGAAAGAAGCAGTAACAGTCATAACACTGACAGGTAAATATAAAGATTTAAAAATGCATTTAAATTCCATCCTGAATATGTGAAATTAAATAATACTTGTCTCAACTAAGATCCGTACCAGACTCTGCTCGCTCAGCAGACAGAACAGCATGGCGTTGCCCACTTCCCTCAGGTTCTGGAAACACACCGTCTTGAGTTCGGCGTACTCAACAATGTCCTTCAGCTGATGGTGAAAGAATTCCAGGATACCTGAAAAGAAATACCGTCCATCACAGCAGAAGGCAAACTTTATTCAGTACGAAGGCTTCCCGCAGTTTGCACGGCTAATTTTCTCAAGTATACAGTTCTCTGTAAAATGAGGGCACTCAGAGTGAGTTTTCAGTCATCTTGTGCATTTATATGAAATATAAATAAATAATTTGAACAAAACAAGTGCAAAAACTTGGTATTTATTCTGTTACTTAATTTTCTTTGATGCCAAGTGTTCTGATCCAAGTTCATTTCAATAACAACTAGTTCATCTCACATTTAAAGGCTTCAATTAAAACTTTATAATAGCTGTTAGTAGCTGCGCAGCTTTGTTCTTTTAACTAGAGTTACATCCTGATTCTTAGCATTCAACTGTTTTCCAATTTCTATAAATAAAAGATTTTTGTGGAATCAGAAAACTAATGTGAAGTAACAATGTGCAAGTCATAGTTGAGGTATCTTCATTTACACCATTTTAGTGCAGTTAGCAGATGTAGAATAGGTCATTTAAATTTGCTTAAGATTCAAATGAATGTTTACCAATTTCTCCAAATGCACTTGTACAGGTTTATCTCACAACAAGTCGATTACATGGTCAGTTACCTGGGGAACCGTACTCGTGGCGGGGAAGTCGGCAGATCTTGGGCATCACCTCCATCAGGGTCTTCACATACTGCATTATGGTGCCCTGAAGCTGCACAAGAGAAGGAGAGCGTTAAGCAGCAGCACATTCACAGTTAAAATATTCAAAGAATGAAGAACAGACACAAACAAACAACAAAGAGTCCCTTTTTTGTTGTTTATTTGGTATATGATATCAATCTCATTCATGACAAACAAACATAGAAAAGCACCCTCTTTTAACCCCTCCTCGCAGTTCGCTCTGTAACAGCAGGAAGCATCAGCAAAGAAATTATCACTCCCACACACCCTTGCTGTTTAATATGTGCTACTCACCAGGCTTTTGACGACCTTCAGCAGCTCCTCCATCACCACAGCGATGCCCTGGTAACCCAGAAGCCTGCACATGACCTTGATGTGCGGGGGACCCACAAAGTTCCTGTAGGCGCCAAATATGCTGCTGTACGCTAGGTTCAAGGTCTGTATTCAGAGGAAAAACAGGTGAAGATGAAGAACAGTTAAACATAGAGCTCCAGCACTTAAATGAACATTTTATGTGTTTATCATGCATCAGTGAGTGGGGATGAATATTTGAAAGATCAATGGTGATTAGATTATTTATTTCTGTTAAAGCCACTGCTAACTCGTACCATCTCCACCATTAAGAAATGTGTCCTGAAGGTATATTTGTCTCCTGTGGGTGTATTTGTGGCTATAGAATGGCTGAGTCACCTTGTCACTATGGACACTTTCAACACATCATCATCCAAGGGCACATCTGCAGTTATGGAGAAATCCAATACAATGACAAACACCATTATGAAGTGGAAACGAAGACACAGCCAGTAATGGAACATTGTGGGTTTGCAAACTGTTGCCAAAGTTGCTGTGTGAAGCTAACACGCAGAGAGGACTTATCATTTACCACAACTTTAAACAATGAATGTTTAAAAAAAAAAAAGAAAAAAAAAAAAGAATGCCTGTTAGCACCCCTACAGGGGCTGCAATGTTCATAACACCCTACAACACATGGAGCATTCAGAGAGGATGTATATCATCCAGACAATTTGGGGATTTCTACCACTAGTGGGGGTGCAACTGTAAAGACTGTCCCACATGGGACAATGAATAACAAGATACCCAGAGCCAGGTTAGCGGCTCTGTGAGGCTGTACCATTGACATACATAAGGTTGGACAACATGACAGCTCCCCAAAAGTGAAGTCAAAATATCATGATCGCCTTCTGGTGGCTGACTGCAGTTTAGGTCATCAAGCCTGCTGCCTCCATGTTAGCAAATGGGACATGGGCCAAATAGAAAAAAAAAAAAAAATCAATGTACACGTCGAACAGCTTTTTCCCCAAAGATGTTTTCTGTCATCGAAGGTAGTTCTTATCACACCAATGTATTTTAAAGTCCCTTTCTGATAAGTTTGGTTTTAATTTGTTAGTTGATGCTATTAAAAGGAGGTTTCACGTCATGACTGACAGCTGAGTCCTGCTCATGATAGAGGTGGCTGGGCTCATAATAACAATAATAATAATACATTTTAT
>NW_023339674.1:22284401-22315595 GCF_004916995.1 Morone saxatilis | reverse complement strand
GAAGAATACAAGAACATCAATAGGATGATGTCATGGAGGGGACCTCGAGGGGCTAGCAAATGTTAGCAAATTTAAGCATGCTAAATGTTAGTATACAAAATGTTAGCATACTAACGTACTAATTGTTGGGAATGTCATTCGTTTTGCAGGTATTTGTTCATAAACCAAAGTATTGGACAAATTACAATTTTGATTTGGTCGGTTGGTTTTTCATGTATGAAAAAGCAGGGGATCATCAGAAATCATCCTCTGGAGACCATGAATGTTTGCACGGAATTTCATGGCAATCCAGCCAATTGTTGACATTTTATGCTGGACCACAGTGGTGGACTGACCGATATTCATGTCCCTACAGTCACAATGCTAAAAATGTCCAACACAAGATCATCAAAAACAAAATCACCATAAATTTATGGCAACCTGCCTGTTGGATTATGAGGCACTTTGTTTGGAAAGGTTCAGATTTTAGCCAGAAGGTGGCGCTAGTTGAAAGCTAACTCAAAGGATCCATTTCACAGCAATCTGCCTGTTTGATTTTAATAATTTTTGTGTGCAAGTGAAAATACACAAATGCCAGGGGATCACTAGCCTCTGGGGACTGTGATATCCACAGTAAATTACATGACAATCTGGCCAGAAGTTGTTGAGAGACTTTACTCTGGAAAAAAACCCATTTGGACAGATGGATTGCCCAAATGAACAACAATTTCAGCTCCCCTTCCCTAACCCCCGCCACATGATTTCCAAGATAACAGAGCATGGACCAACGTGCTGGTGAAGGGGAAATGAATGATTGCTATCACTATGATTTTCTGTAGATAACCTAGCAGGGGAACATGGGAACAGAAACAAACAAACAATCAGAGTGGCAACATTTACAACCATAAGAAAAAATGACATACAATGACATTTGGACATTGTAGTGTTTCTACACAGTGCGCTCTTTTCTAACATAAACTGCAAGAGATTTCATTCCCTCTCTCTCCCCTGTCGGCAGCTAGTTGAAGCTGCTGCTGCTCTAATCCAGCAGCACTCCCACTTGTGTGGCAGCAGCAGAGATAAGGACGCACCGATCTCGGGTCCACTCCTGAGGTTGTAAACCTACACAGCAGCCCCCGGCGTCAGAGCTCTTGATGCGATGACAGTGGAATAGACGCTAAAATGTCTGAATAGCAGGACCACAGGATAGTCTATCTGAAACAACACCTCAGGCACGACAGATTGCTATGTTCAACACGTGCTCGCAGTGTTTTTCTGGTAAGTCTTCCCTTCTCTCAAGCCTTTGAATGGATGGCCACTAATGATCTTCTTAACATGGCTCATTACCATATAGACAAGTATGTTTTGTTGCTATTGGTTACAGCTGATGCAACAGAAAAATGTGAAAGGATGAATTTGCTTAATTGTATAGGTGAAAAAACTGAAGCATCTCTAGTGACTTGTACTATAAAAGTCAGATGGAAGCTTGTCAGGCTGACGGAAATTGTAAATGACCTAGAAACTACAATTCTGTGTCTGTTTTAGGCATTTTTATGATGGCTTATTTAGAGTATTGAGCAAAAATAGCATAACTAGAACACGTACTATGAATGTGCCTGATGAATGCTCTCAAGGAGCACCACACCCTCGCTGCATTAGTTCAAACATAGGGAGGCACAGTGAACACTTACAGTTAATTATTTCACACTCACACACACTCTTCCATTTTGGGCAATATTAACACCTGAAATGCTTCTATTACCACCACCTGATATCAGTGTTTGGTCAAGAGCATGTTATTATTTTGTATTCTATAAGCTTCAATACATTTCACGAATAATGCTTAAATCAAAGCTAAAGCCACAGTCCGTACTATTGCTACCTGAACTGCTCAAGGTTGTCAAATCGTCACCTGTCCTGTAACAGGTGACTTAACAGCACAGATGAGTCTCTTAACAAATCATTCTGCATTATATAATTTGCTGAACATCTGTGCATACGCTCACCTCCCTCCCACCGCTGCACTTCCAGATAATCCTTCATACAATGCTCATTATCCTCTGATATTGTTCTTCCAACCTTTCACTTTTTATGCTTTGTGTGATGTGTGTGTGGGATCGGTGGATGGCCATGACATTTTTCATGAATTATGCTTACACTATACACCAGGAATGCAATTTAGAAGAGGGATGTAATTACACTGTGTTCATATCATATGGCCATAAGTGTGTCAGGAACAGAAAAGGTGCTGTTATCAAAGTATCTTGTTAATGATGGATGCTCATTATAGAAGCTCCTTGGTGAGAAGCACAAAAATCTGAAATTGGTGGACATTATAGCATTATATTAAAGTAATCTGAATTCTTGTTTATGTTATCTCTCTTTTCCAGTTGACTGTAATAACTGAGGAAATATTTCACTCATATCAACTCGGCTCTACAAGCAGACAGACAGACGGACTACAGAAACGGCCTTGCATCATGGGGATTGCGGTCTACAACATCTCCACCACCTCAGCCAGAGTGAGCTGGCCGTCGTCCCCCAGCTGCCTGGACACCTTCTACAGCGTCATGTACGACCCGAACTGGAACAGCCTCCTGATGGGCTACAAGCGGAAGAGTTTCATGCACGAGGAACGCATCCCCGTCAGTCAGACCAGCACACACCTGGCCAACCTCCTCCCCCAGACCGCCTACTTCTTGTGTGTGACGTGTCAGGCAGCCAATCCGGTGCGGGACCAGTGCCAGGTGTTCAGCACTCTGAGCGAGAACAGCGAAGGTCACGACAGAGCTGGCTGGGAGCTCGCCATGGGCGTCTGGCTGACCTGCTGCATCTTGCTGCTGGTCATCGCTGGAATCCTGTTGTGGGGGTGTCTCCACACCATCTGCTCCATCCCCAGTCAGGCCGCAGACAGCTGCCATGTGGTGACTAACTCGACCTGCCAAGACATGTCTGGATCCGGACGCCTCTACACTCCCAGAAGCAGCAGCGAGGACAGCACCAAACATGCCACCATCATACAACGCTCCCTTCTCTCAGCGCAGACCACTGGCCACATAATTACCCAGGACCACGAGCTGAGGACGCTCGCTAAGCTTTCTGGCACAGAGCCAGTATGAATCAATTGGATTGAGGTCATCAATCGTTCTGCCCGGACTGAATCGAGTATTATTAATTACTGATGAAATCCTACGGAGCTCGGGAGGCATCAAGATGAAAAAAGAAAAATAATTGAATTTGTGCTCTCGATTTAACAATTTCAGTTTAGTAATTTTAACGCACATATATCGGACCGGTACTCGGTATCGGCCGATACACAAAGTTCAGGTATCATAATCAGTATCAGGAAGAAAAAAATGTTATTGAAACATCTCTAATCCCAACCCACACACTTGATTATCAGTGTGAAATACATGCCATACAGCCTACAGCCCTTTTCCTTTCTTCTGCACGGCGGTGAGCAGTGACTTTACCTATTTAGTCATGGTGATTAACAGTTTTGATATTTTCCCGTGCTTTCTGGCTCAGCTATCGGTAGGAAACTGTTCAGTGGCTGCTTCAAAAGCACTTAGAATCATGCAGCCTAATTTGGTTTAATTATAACAGACAGTCAGACAGCTAATCTCAGGCAACGCTATGCTCTTTTGGAACAGCTATCTGAATTAAATGTGTCCAATTGGACGGGAAAACAATTTGACACAATGTAATTGGTTTTAATTTATGAGAGACAGTCATATATCTGATTTCATGCATATCAGGCTAGAACATCATCGTTATCCATTATCAGCAGGTGACAAGAGAGCGAGAAACAGAGAGCTTGATGCCAAAAATTATTAAATCGAGAACACATTTTTGTTTTTCTTCACGATATCTCCCGTGCCCTGTAAAATCCTGTTTGTGTTTAGGAGAAATAAAAATGTTCTCACCATTTGAAATGAAATATGACCGCGCTGCTCCAAAGCTTCAGTGATAAATGTTTTGCAAATGCAACACTTGAAAAAAATTTATTTATCTGGTCAATATAATTTGTTCCATTGTGTTCTTGTAATTTTTTGTATACAAACATCTATTTTTTTTTTTCCATTAACCTTGCACATGTTTTAAGATATTTAACATATCATTTCCCATAATGATGCTTTTCCACTTGTAATCTACAGATATTAACATGTATTGAATGTTTTTTTTGTTTTTGTTCTTTGAGTCCTGGCAGAAATCAATAAAAAAGACCACGCAGTCTCATTGGCTGATGATAAAGACATATGTACTGACCTTTGACCCGTACAAGTACTGCGGCTGAGCGTTGGGGGGCTTGTCCCTCTGGAACTCCTGAGAGAAGGGTAGGACGGTGCGCACAAACCTGAGCAAACAGATAGGGATTGATCAAACATGTATCACTTCCAACATAATGCACATGATTCGAGATGGCAGGAGGCACACACACACACACACACACACACACACACACGTAGATAACCTTGCAGCAGTATTGTGTTGCAGAAACAGCTTTATACTGAGCAAACAACAAGAATAAAATACATACAAATCAAACATTGAATAAAAAACATTTGTGGCTTATAAAACAGCCAAACAGGTTCAAAACATGTGTTTGTTGCAGGCTATATGGAGGCTGTTGCTGCTCATTTCAAAAGACCCCCACTGAGAGTGCCTCCTTTGAATCCGCAGATTATAAGGTTTCCCTCTTGCTGGGATCCTGTATAGTGCATATGAACAGCATATAAGCAAATACATGTATATATAGTGTATCTAATTGGGAGCTTTATTGGTTTCTTTTTATACTGTGGTCTAGTACTTTGTTGCAGGGTTGCGGATCTTTTAATAACATCAGGGCCAAAACAAGGAAAGTTTTATTTTGCTACATTTACAATAGCTCATAAAAATGTTCAAACTTAAGGCAGACAGAGAGTTTTGACTGTTGAAGTCTGTATTACATTTGCTACTTACCCAGATTAACTTAACTCTATAAAAAGGACAGCCGCAGTGTTAACAACAGTTAATGTTGACTCACACAGTCACCCAAACTAACACACCTGTTGGTGGAGCCGTTGTAGCAGTAGTTGGGCAAGAAGTCATAATTGAGCTCCCAGAAGACGTGCAGTGTTATCCGGCCGTAGGGGGCCGACACGTTGTGGTTGGCCTCGCGGAACATGGCGTCCATGCTGTCCAGAGTCAAGAACTTACTGAGGAGCTTGTGTGTCATGCGGTTGATGTCCAGAAGACCTTCAAGTTCCTTTAAACAAATAGAAAAATAGCCCATGACTGTACGCCAACACACAAAGTAGACAATAACAGCAACAAACACAGAAATACTCTTGAAATCCAAAAAGAATGAACATACCATGATTGAGGTAAGGTCCTCACTCTCAAAGCGATTGATGGCCAGCTCGAGAGACTTGTAAAGGGCAGCTGAAACTCTCTGAGTGATGAGCCTGTTCAGATCAATGGAGCGGCCTAGAAGCTGAGATTTACAACCAGTTAGTAAGGCTGACACAACATGACGCCAATATAATGGTGGTGTCAGTACAGAGCGGCCATAACGCATAACTGGTAGAGTATATACCTGGACGTGGCGTTGCTTCAGAAGTGTCTCGTAGCGGTTGGAGGCCGGCCAGGGAATGTTGGCCCCTTGGTTCTTACAGTCGGTTCTCAAACGTTTGTCAAGCAGAAGACTGAGGGATTTAAATTAATAGAGAATGAGTAAAGTTACAGGGTGTTTTTTATAAAAGTCTGACTCCATGTTTTCAAACTATTTCACACAGTGGGTTTCCAACCTTTTTATCTGATGTACCCCCAACATCCCTATCTGATGAACTCAATACCCCTTCATCAGCACCACCCAACATTATCCAAGAGTGGTCATTTCAATTGATTATAAGTGGATGTCAACACCATTAAAAAGGCGATGCTATTGCCAATTTTGTACATGCAATTGAATTGACGATATTTAGGTTGATTTGGTAAAGTTTGCATTCCTACTACACTTTATGCATCAATTTAAGCTAACAACCTGTTAATCCATTTTTTGGCATTTCTGCTTTATTTGTGACAGTGACTGGTGGAGAGAGTCAGGAAAGGTAACGCAAACACATTTCAATCAAATCATCAATCTATTTTTTCAAAGGAGCTACTTTACAATCTTTATATGTAACCCATGGAAACTGCTGAAATAGCCCCTGGAGGTACAGATACCCATAGCTGGGAATGACTGCATTGCAGCACAGGGAAACCCATCACATCCTAACTAATGGAACAGTATGAAAAAGGACAAAGAGATATTTCACCTACCTTCCTGCTAGAATCTTGTAGTAGGCAAATATCTGATCAGCCAGCTTGTAGACAAACTGATCAAAGCACAAATTCACCTGAAATAACAAAAGACGTTCAAACAAACATGTATGTTTCAGAATACACGTTTCAATTTGTGACAAAACGTAACAATTTAATTCATCCAACGTGAGGTTTTTTTTTTTTTACATAATGAGTAAACTGCACTGGAGGACATACAACTAACAGGCAACTGAGAATAGATGTGGAAAATAGACATTCAAATTGTTTGTGATACAACAGGCACACATGCCATTCTTATGGAAAGCTGTCACTGTGTGTCTCTATCGCATCAAATCATCCAGTACATACACATATTTAATTACCTCAGCCTCTATTTCGTCATAGAGGAACTGCTTCTTGAATTTGGTCAGGGCGTAGTGTGCACTGTCGTTGTACAAATCCAGGGGGTACAGCACATACCTGTAGTGGATTAAAGCAAAAAGTTTTATCCCAAAGTGTTACACCACGTATTCAACCACAAGAGTACAGGCAGAGATTGGAATATGGTGACTTGTTAAAAAGACGGTTGAAAGCTAAAATAGCAATGCCTTTGTATTGTTTCACAGTGCTGAAAATATAGCGGGATAGAAAAAGCGCAGAAAGTAAAAGAACCCTTATATCTGTCAAACCAGATAAATCCAAACCTGATGACTCATTGCAGTCTGCTAAGACACAAGCTCAGGGAAATGTGTCGAGCATTACTATCAATATACACTTCTTATATGGTTGAAATGTAGACTTTGTTTTTAGCAATTTTGGGTGTATAGTTGAAGAATTACAGTACTTATGATTCATGCCAGATGATGTGCTTAATGGCTTATGTAAAACCTGCCTCGTATCAACATAATCCCGCAGCAAAGATTTAAAACATTTACGGTTAATCCACATTTTTTAGGATTTTACCCAGGGTGCTTTTTGAAATCATAAGATAAGAAGAAACAACCACTGAAGTTGCTGAATGCCTTTGGCCATTCACACCACTAATAATCTCACACAGCCAGAGCGCTGCCTTTTTCAAACTAAATTGTGTGCTTTGATTTTGAGAGGACAAACACACAGTATGGCACCTTAATTCTTCAAACCATCAAACTACATTATGGAGATTGTGTTTGTTCCATAAAGGAAAAAAATTTGTGGTGCCATTTGTAGACATTCGTAGTATCTTTAAACCCATAGTTGCTTAGTGTTTCTCCAGACCTCTGTAAACGTTAAAAGACAGAAACCTCCTTACAGAAGATGCTCCATGCATCCATCTAGCTTTCCACTGCTTGATAAATGATTCACATGCTGATCTAGACAACTGTAGAGAAAGCAAGAAACAACTAAAAGGTCTGGATGTCTAAAAAAAAGGAGGAAATTAAGTAGGAATGGGAGGGGAAATGTCTAACACTCAGTCCACACAGCCCAGAGCAGCAGCTTCACTGCTCCATCTGCTCCATCAAGGATGCCTTCAGGCACAGTATTGAGTGTAGGTCACCCACATTTTGACAGCGCTCAGTGCCCAACACAGAGTCACTGTAGTTAGGACGTAAATGAAAAAAATAGACTTGAAGTGTAAGAAACGTGCGCCATTACACATATACAGTATTACATGAGTCGTTACACTGCCTGATTAAAGAACCATATTGATTAAAATAAAAGTGTATCTGTTCCATTACACGTGCAAAGGACGGACAATTGGAAAACGTGGCTAAAATCCTTCTGTGTAGACGTGCTTTAACTTTTGTTATCATCTATCGTGCATGCTATCCTTACTCCATCATGGATGCTTCCTTTGTCTCCAGGATGTGGTCGGTGAGGATCCAGGGCATGGACATCTCAATGGGGAACTGGATCCTGCGGCCCATTGTGAGCTCCAGGAAGAATTCCCTGAACCAGAGCTGGGAAAGGTCACAACACTGCTGCAAGGTCTCTGCATAGGAATAAACAGGCTTTATTAGAGATTCTATATCTGATAGTGGTTATACAGCATACAAAGGACTCTCGAGAGCTACAGGGTCAAACTGTTTTGTTCTTCTTACCACTGAAGTTCAGCAGATGGGTGTAAAAGAAGGACTCGCGGTGAAACTTTTCGATGTCCAGGATAGTGGGGCCTTCCAGACTGCTGCGCAGAGTCTTCTTTGAGCCACTTTTGTCAGCAACGAGAGACTCCAGCATAGTCCTCACCATGTAGAGCTGCATAGAAAAAAAAGCCATAAAAAAGCCATAGTAGATTATTAATTGAAAAAAATCTTAGTAGTGTTAGCAGCCCGGTGGTTTGACTAACTACAACAACCTCACACACCACACGTCCTTCAAATACGAGTAGCCTGATCTCATTAAAAGTGGGTGGCTCGAATACAAGCTTGTCTTTCTGCCTCAGACATGTCACAGAGTAGCATCTCATTAAAAAGAATATTTACTGAGAATGAGACCTTTCCTCCTGATTTTTTTTCCTGATTTGACATACATCAGCAGGGAGGCTGCATTACATTACAACTCACAATAATAGAGTTCACCTTAGTGGTCAACATTTTCTTAGAGCTGTTTTCATCACCCGTGATTTTCTACTCCAAACACTACAGTTGGAATCTTTTGATTCTGGGTAGGTAAACACAGAAGGTGATTGTTTAGCTGAGCTTTACAGTCCTGCACAGATTAGTTCTCGGAACTGAGCTCTAAGCTGATAAATCTGCTTGGTTTATGAAACATAAAGGACGCTACAAAAAAATGACAATATGTGTGATACATAATTGCACAGATGATTACTATTCAGCTCTGTAATGTATGGATTTCAATGAGAAGTAAGGCTTATTAACAGTCCTTCAGACATAAAGTGAAGAGAGAACAATTACAGAATACTGAACAGGCTCGTTTATGTGATCTTCTCATATTCTCTCCCTTATCCAGGAGCGATTCAACTGTGACATGACATGTTGCAGACCTGAGCTTAAAGCGCTACAGGGGCAGCGCGTGAGCTTCATAAAGCTGATTAATGTAGAATTGCAGCAGCCTGGATCACAGTGTGTAAGACCTTGGAGGTGTAGGAAAAAAGGATAACGAGACGGAAAAGTTAAAGCGAAGTGTGGTTAAAATGGATTTATGAGCAGAGGCGAGACCTGTGTGCTGGAGGGCCCCACTGCACGGCGCGGGACCTTGATATCAAAGCCGCCCTTGGGATCCTTTTCTCCTCGGAGGGCAGGGTCGTTGTGTGGCTCCCGGCCGGTCTCCCAGTCACACACCGTCTTCCGGATGGCCTGGAGGACGCTGCAGTGAGAGGATAATTCAAAAACCGGAATGAATTTTCTCTTCAACTATTAGCTAGGGAGTCTGTGCATGAGTGCAGTTACACACACACACTGAAAATGCTGTATACAGCTTCCCCTTTGAATTATGAATGCTATAAAGTACGCAGAAAATATTGTTGCTGTGAGAAATTTGCTGGAGGGCCTTAACAACTCAGTGGAGTTCAATTTATTATAGACTAGGGAGATTTCTAAGGGAGCAGCTGCACAGGATTTTACTGGAGCACTCAGGGACATGTGCAGGGAAAATAGATAGGCCATCACATCCAAAATTACCTACTTCCAATAGAAATATGGTTATGTATGGTTATGAAAACCACCATATTTTTAAGTTCAGATTTTATATGTTTGTGCAAATGGCCTTCCATAGGATACTTCATGCAAAAATTACAATATTTTAATCACTTGGGGGCTGCTGAAACAAGCTGCAGTCACAACGTTGACATATCACCTTTTGAGCTGATCTGGCAAACGTATTGGCTATATTCACTCTCTTTTTAGCTCTGTTTTTCTCTCCGGGCTTTTTAGCTGCTAAATGCTCCACTGTGTTCACCCCCTTGTCGCTAACTTTATCTGTCCGATATTGTTGCTTTTTAGAGCTTTTTTTGCTGAAAACAGCAGCCTGCTGCAGAGGAACCAAAACAATACAACTGCAGGTCACATAATCAATACAAGCTGAAATGCTTTAAAGCACACCCTGGAGCCCAGAAAGCCTGCAAACATATTTACTTATATACTTAAACTCACATCCTTCACTTATGAAGGAGCTATCAAAAGCTCCTTTTTGATCCATAAAAACGTCTTAAACTGGGTGTGTGCTGCATAATGCAAGTCTCAGGTATCAACTTGGAAGCTCAATATGTAAATGGAGCTTCCAAGAAATACATGTTTTTGTTGTAGATTTGCAAAATCATATTTGCCTGTATTTTGTTCTTTGGCAAGTTGTCCCACTTGGTCATAGCTCAATCAAGTTCAAATCAAGTTTTCTGTTCGCATTCAAGGGTACCAACATTGAATAATTCAGACATAACAACTTTTGGGTGATATTATTACACAATGACAATGATATATGTATTGTGTTTTTGCAGCTGAGATGTAATTACTTGAATCATTTTAGCTGTAGTGTGACCCGTACCTCTGGACAACGTTTTTCTTCTTCTTGATAGCCTGTCGCAGTGGGTCGCGCAGAGTGACTTGAGCAAAGTCCTGCAGAGCCGAGTAGATGGTGTGACGGATGGCGTGATTGAAAACGCTCTCCATGCGTCCCATCAGCACCTGCAGTCCCTTTATCATTGCCATCACCTGCCAAAAGCACAACATTTAATCAGTGGCAAGACTACTAGAAGATCAAAAAAAACTTAATGTGTGTGACGAAAGTCATAACTGACCTCCACAAGAGCAAACTTCTCCTCGCTCGTGTAGTTGTATCTGGTGGCTCTCTCATACTCCTCAGCATTGTCAGGGCACTCCTTGTTGGAGTACTTGTCAGTTGGATGAACAAGTTTCCAGGAGTACTGTGGGGAAAGTGAGGATGTTTTTAAAAAGAAAAAACTAAATCTAAATCAGCTGCAAAACAATCAGGGAGTAATGAGCCACTACCAGTACAATAAATCATTTTATGACAGATACAAGAAATAAAACGTCATACATACAGTTTCAACTATATCTCAATAGAAATTATTTGTTTCATGGATGTCCTTCTGTACAATATGTGCTTCCTCACCACTTCCATGACGTGAGCGCTCCACTGGGAGAGCAGCTGCATGCCCTGCAGGGCCAAGTCAAACAGCTTCCTGTACTCAGCATCAGTCTTTTGGGCTTCCTGACGCCCTGATCCAGTCACCACCTACATGGAGACAAATTGGCACACAGAATTAGCAAAAATTGGTACGAAGAGGCAAACCAGTAGAGCTCGTACGGAGTCCTAACCACAGCAGCCCAGGTTCAAATCCAAAAATATAAGCAAAATGACCAAACATCAGACCATAGAGGATGTGATCATTAAAATGACTCTCTTTCCCAACATTGCTGCCTTCAGTACATCATTAGTTCTGATCCAAAGGTCAGTCTACTTAACTTGACACAAAATTGAAAATCCACTGTCTGTGAAAACTGCCAGGTGGTGGATGTATTAAATGGACTCGTATTTGAGGTAAAAGTATGCATGTTAATGTACTGATCCACTCTTCAATCTAACACCTCTAATACCTGAGTGTCTCACTTCAAGCCCAATGTTCCATACCAACCTCACTGTTGCTATAGCGAGCCAGCTCTGAGATGAAGCGCATATGATCCTCGCGGATCTGAATCATCTGCTCACATATGTTGTACTGGGGGCTGCTGGATATACACGTGCAGGTCCACCTATAAAGTCAAAGAGAGACGGAGAGTGAGGAATACAGGGATGTGTAAATACATACTAAGACTGATAGGAAGAGAAACCACTCAGGGATTAATGGTTAAAGCGAGACACAGTACCTTGAGGTTAACATGCTGCTATGCAACAATACTTGCTAGGAGGATAAATTAATTGTTCGTTTTAGTCTCTTCATTGATCTAGTCGTATTTCTGAAGGTTTAAGGTGGCTTAACATAAGAAAAACATTTATACTGTCATTTTGTTACTTACCTTACAATTACATTAAAAAGACACAGACAGCCAACAGTATGCCATTATATCAGAGCATCTTTTAAATGCATCTCACAATACAAAACGATCCTCTATGAGGATGTGATGGCCGAGCAGGTAGACGCATTAACCGAGGTAGAACAGCCAGAAATAGTATCAATGTATCAAACTGTAATGTGGCCTTGAAGACTAGGAACACAATATTTAATGAATAAGTCTGGCAATTATTTATTTCAAGGGTATTTCTCACTCGGAGGGCCAAAACTGAAAGTTAAATGGTTATTAAATGGTATTGTATTGCTAAGATGCCAAAGGTTTCCTTAAATTAATGGCTTCCTGAGCACAGTTTCACTCTGCTCGCCATGCTCACATTCTGAAAAATATTTAGGGATCCTGCATATTTAAACAGCATTATTAACTCACAAAAACTAAAACAGCATCATTTCTTAAAATTAACTTTAAGTCAGGCCAACTGTAAAAAGCTCTACTTCTTTGCTTCAATTTGAGTAATATTTGTTAATAAGACTTGAAGTCAACAGCCATGCTAGAGGTTCTGTGAGACAGCACAACCCTTCAATGAGCTACATGCTAACTTGCTGTAAAGTTTACCATTGTCTCTATCTAACACAAAGTGCAGCTGAGGCTGATGGGAATGTATAATCGTAATTACTGGACAAATTTTAACCTGATGATGGTGCTAGATAAAAAGGTAGGTTAAGTACAAATTCACCCTTTAAAAAATGTCATGGTATATCTTTCAGTCAGGATCAAAATGGGCCAACAAACCGTGGTTGCAGTGTCCTGCTGTTTTAGGAAATTAAAAATTAAAAACTATATCTGCGTTATCTGTTTTTAAAGATTTAAAGAGCCACTGACAGGGCAGGGAGGTCATTAATTATTGAGAAATTAACTAAAACACTGCTGGTTTTGGTCTTTATATGAGATCTGCTGACAATAAGACATTATGATAACCAAGATCCAAGATAATAATTTGAGTTACTTATCATATCAATACATACGATGATGTAATCATATTGATGAATAAAAATGGCAGGAATTATAAAATTTGTATTTTTAAGATAAAATATAAAGAAGTAGGAAAACAACCTTAACCCTGACAGCAGTTAACTGTTAATTGACTCTGTATTGATGACATTTCATATCATTCTTAATCATCAGTTTCACTACGTAAATAATATATCTGTCACAGACATCCTGATCAGAGAAAAAAAAGTGTGTTTTCCTCTCACCTGGATTTGTTCTCTTCAAAGTGAGCACTGGTCTTGATGTACCGGGACAACTCGATCTGCATGTCCCCGAACAGAGGGACCACCTGGAGTTGCTGTGAACACCAGGAACACACAGATTTACATTATTCATGTCATATCAACAGTGGAAGCCTGCACCAAAATAACTCACTGAAAAGGTAAAATGGACGAAACAAACAAACAAACATTATGGTGTGCAGCAAACAGAGCATTTAGGATAATGTGAAATCAGATTAAAATGTATATTAGAGTTGAAATAAGTCAATTAATCAATTAGTTGATCAACAGAAAGATGTCTATTTGGAACATTATATTTTATATTTATTTCTTAACATTTTATTGACCAAACAATTAACTGATAATAAAAATCATGGTTGGTTGCAGCCATAGTTTATATTTTAATTATTTTTTAGCATTTAAAGGTAATTATTAGTAATTTAATGCTAAAAGATCCTCTTGTTGTTTTCTTAAACTTAGGTAAAATGTAAAAGATGACTATGAAGGAACAGTATGTGATGTGTTAAGTCTGATTTGTCAATAAGTGGCTGTACATATATTAGGAGCAACATTTTATGGTGAGGTGAATGGTTCAATAGAGTCGTTTGTCACTTCATGGCCACCAAACATCAGGAACACCCTGGGCTTACTAAAGATGCATACAATACACAGCAATTATAATCAAATGCCCCATTTAGCTGGAAACTGTATTCTGTGCATGAATATAAAATAGTAAAGCATGGACATTTCATACAGAGCTGAATTTCTCTTCTCTTTTTGTTCTCGTCTTTTTTGGTCTTGTTGACCTGCCTAGTTACATTTTGCCTTCTTCTATATTGTTTCATTATTTATATTATGACAGCTTGTTTTTTTAGGAGGTTACTTCATTTAAAAAATATGAATAATAAGCTAATCAGATTAGGGTGAGTTGGGAAATGTAACTGTAATGTACTGTTTTGGGGTGAATTACAATATGCATTGACATATTTACCACATGTACACACTTCCATACCTTGAAAAACTTGTCGATCTTGGTCAGGTTAATTCTCTTCTTGGCATCTAATTTGTAGATGTTGCTGCTGTTTCCATCCATGAGGTACAAGCCAAAGCCCATTACCTACAATGTGGTTATATATAGGATGTCCATTACTGTCAACAATGCTCCAGTAAATTGTTTACAATAAGTAGGATCACCGAGGCAATTGTTAACCAATCCACACTTGCAGGTGCAGGAGCTTTACTTACTTTGAGCAGCATGTGTTTCTCACTGGGAGTGAGGTACATCTTGTTCTCGTAGTAATCGACACACAGGTTGACGATGTCTGCCAGCAGCTCCTCGTATCCATTAATCACCTCCAACTGCTGCTGCAAAGACTAGCAGATGGTACAGAATAGATGGTTGAATGTTAAATTATAATGTCATTAGTCATGCCGAAAATTCACTCTCAACACTTTTCATTTCAGTATTCTCGCTGTTTTCCTGACCTTAATTCACTTCAGCATTAAACGACTTGTCATGTACGTTGTGATAATAGAAAAGCAAAAATACATCACTCTGTGGCTTTGGCACTATTCAGGAAAATCTGCGAACAATGGGTCTACAGTGGGAAGGCAGATGTATTTGTGTATTTCAACAACAAGGCAATTCAAAGTCCTTTACATAAAACAACAAGACAAAATGTAACAGGGACATAAGGCAATATAAAAAGAGCATTTTGGTTAACTTACTAACAGGATTCCAGACCATGTATTCTCTGTTTATTGCAGAAAAGGGACCCATGTTACTGTCTGAACACTTTTATATCAGTGAATATATAGCTATTTAACACTTTTAACTTACTTTTAAAAGATGATCTTTTACAATTCCTTGTGCAGTTCCTAAACATTTTATAGCTTGGTAACCAACATATTAATTGTTGTATATTTCTGCAGATGGTTCAGACAGAACAGAAGCAACACTGTTGAGAACTTGTCCTTTTAGATTATTTAACCAGTAATAATGCTGAATGACCAACCTGAGTGATTTTGTTGTGGTTTGCCAGGAACATGGACAAATTCTGAGACTCCTGGATGGATGAAGGCTCAGACATTTTTCTGAGGAACTGGGCAGCTCTGAGCGAAGGCAAGAAAATGATTTTGTTTTAATTAAAAAATCCACACCAAAGCAGACATTAAGCAGGTTTTGTGAGGTCGAACCTGCCCAGACATGAGGCGTCAGAATCTGAACACACAAACATGATGTGCATATTTTTAGATCCAATGTGACTTACACTTTATCCATCACAAATAAACCACTTTAAGAAGAAATCATAGAAAGAAGGAGCTCCTTAAGCTCCAGAACTTGCCCAGAGAATCATCACATTTTTAGGTTTTCTTCAGTATCAAAGTGAGCCACTGATAGCTGTCTGTACACCCATGGGCACATTGCAAACAGGACCTGCTAGTACCTAATTTAGCATTCATTAATGGTGCCAATCTGGCAAAATGTAAACAAATATAGGCTTTGAAAATTAGGTTTTAGGCCACAGCTAACCCACAGAAAGAATCATGTTGACATCCCCCAAATGATCAGAACTGTATTTCCAAAGAAATCGATATAAGACAAAGAATGATAAAAGTTACAAAATACATTAATGTTGGACATAGGGTTGGGGACAGAGCCCCTGCACATACTGTTCAAGAGCTGAAGTAAAAAAAAATAAGAGACTGGTCTTTGTGGTTGCTGAGTGATGCTGCCACCTAGTGTCTGTTGTGATAATCAAGGTGTGTGTGAATGCATGCAGCATAACTTTCAATGATCCTGACTACCGTTTGTAAGCAGAGTGGTCGTTCTTGACGCTGCATTTCATGTTCTTCAGCTCGTCCAGCACAGCGAACATGTTTATGAACTTCCCGAGGGTTAGCAGGTACGCCTCGGAGACAAAGTCTTTCCTGCGCTCGGTGTGACACAGACGCCGGACTTCTCCACAGAAACGGTCGATCGCTGTACGCTGGAAGATAGAAAGAGGAGGGAAATTATTAGATATTTGCAATTTGGTCAGCCTACATATAGCATAAAGTCTGACAGAGCCCTTGATGAATTACCTGGAAGTACATGAAATTCATCAGCTTGGTGACTTCCGGCTCCAGGACCTCCACTGTCTTCTCATAGATCTCCACTCTGTTGGGCTGTTCGTTGCATTTCACCTAAGAGAGAAACAAAGTGAAACCTCATGAATCTTTTTCTCACTTAGAGATTATCATAGAAGATTAGGGCTGTAACTAACAATTTCATTATTGATTAATCTGGAGATTTGTTTCTGGATTGATTTGTTAATCTATAACATAAAGTTGTTTAATTAAATTAAAATGATAATTTCCCAGAGCTGAAAAGGACATATTCAAATTGTCAAACCGTCTAAAACCCAAAGATATTTAATGTATAGTTATATAAGACTAATTGTAGCAGATCCTCAAATTTTAGAAGCTGGAACCAGAAAATATTTTTCATTTTTGATTGGAAAATAACTGTTTCAGCTGTACATATGATGATTTAAGTACATAATGAGAACACACAATGTTAGCAGAAACACAGTGATTACCTGTGGTATTGCACGTGAGCAGCTCCTCCAGGTGTAGAGCATGATGGCATACTCCTGCCCCTCCTCCAACATCTCATTCTGATTCAACAAACAAAACCAACCAGTCACATCGATAACTGAACATCACCAGATCATTAAAACTAAAACTAACTGGCTCATATTTTCCAAACTAAATCAATATACAAAACAACACACATAAGGACTAGAACATGCATGCACCATTGCTTTTTTTCCAAGTCATTTATTCCCAGTGGGGGGGGGGCAGGGAAGTGCATTAGCCCTGCCTCCATACAAAGTGCTGTTTGATTCAGACCCTGAGCAATTATCCCTCACTAATTAGACACAAAGCCCTACTATTCCTGTTAAGAGATGGTCCAAAGCATCCGTTTGTCCCCAGGCCATTTGCTTCTGGGCCTGGATCCTAGGAGCTGCCTGTTAGACAATACCAAATGCTCTGGTGGGACATGGCAAGTCCCTTACCAGATCCGGTTCACAACAAGCCTCTGACCCCATTCTGGTGAATTTATTATTCCCACCAAGCCATTACCGAGGTGACAAAGACCTGACACTAAAAATAAAGCACTAATAAGTGGTTTCCCAGAGATGTGACCCTCCTACTGTACCATGCTAGAGTGGACGGTGGCCTGCTCAATGTATCTGGCGATGCCGGTGACGAATGCATTTCGGTCCTCAAAGTTGGTGTTGAAGTTGGGCTGCGGGAAGATGGGAGATTGTGTTTACAAAAAAAAATGACACAAGTACAGATGTCAGGCATGTAACAGGCAAAAACACAACATTCAAACATGCTAGTATGCATGCTACAAGTAAGCAGTGCAAAGCAATGTGTAAGATTTGTACTGTTCCCCATCAACTGAAGTTATTTAAGCGGTCTACCCACATAGACTTACCTAAATGATATTATATTTCTGCTTTCATCATTTCTAGATGTTGCATGGAAATAAACCTAAAAGTTCTAAATAACAATATAATTCTACTGTTAACAAAATTAACAAAATAGACAAGATGCATCTTATTGACCGTGTTGCTATTTTGTTAATGGCATTTTGTGTTAGTTCTCACAGCCTTTCTAAATCTACTTTCTGTAAGGTGTACTTTGGGATTTTTAAGGTTTTTTTATACTGTATATGTGTTGATCTTACATCCTTTACAGTAAATACTGATATCATAAAGTTAGTAATTGTTGTTGTAGATAGAGACTCTTTTTCCCTTTTTTTCCCCCCATTCACTGTGATATTGAATTACCGTACTATAACTGAAAGTCAGAGTTGTGGGTGCAGGAAAATCATCAGCACCTACCTGAAACATGACTGAGGAGGGGAGGGGCTCGATGCATGGCTGCTGGTCCGGGAGCGGCAGCTCCTCCAGCAGGTCCACATTGGAGAGGGCATCCTCTAAAGTCACTGTGGACGCCATGTTGCTGAAAAGGACAAAAAGAAGCATGTTTACAACTTTTGTCTGGAAAAGCAAGAACTAAAGGTCTTATCAAACATAATAAAGCAGGCAGCCTTCATGCACAAGTAGAATCAAATGACTGAAAGACCAGACTGCAATGTGGCTGGTGTATGCTTTTTTTAAGTTACACATTGTTTGGGTTTGACAACAGTAACTTTTTGGAGGAGGATAAATGATGGAGTCACTGGACAGCGTGGAGGCAGCAGCACCACGGAGGCTGGGCTGGGAAAACTAAAGTGAACTTCATACTAAAAACCCCAAATTCCCAACTAATTAGTAAGCTGATGCAGCTGCGGACAAGGCACCTTTGGCTCTTAACACTCCCCTCAAAAGGAGCTCCAGAGTACCCCTCTTTGTGCAAACCAATGGTGCACACAGGCTGCACACTGCCTCCTGCCCAAACAGCCTCAGTGTCAACCAACAAGGTCAGTGCTGAATCATGGCCTCTGCACTGCTGAAAACAAACTGAGCTAATCTATCTGGCATTGGCTTATCATTTATCTGTATATGTTGCCACCTTTTTCTTGCATATGCCTCCTCTATCTGGCCATGGCTTTGTATGTGCTCAGGACATGTACAGACACGTGTTTAATAAAATAACAGTGGTTTCCCACAATTTCCTGAATACAAATATAAAATTGAGGACGTGATTCAGTGATGTAGAATGATGGTGCTTTTTCAAATTCAGCAGATACAGACACTGCAATTATTACATATTCTCCCATTCCTCGACACCTACCAAGAACATAATGCACGCAGTCTGCAACATGAAATCAAACAGATTAGTACTGTATTAGTGAGTGGTGTGGTATGCTTTGGTTTGCATTCTCACGCTGCTGCTGACTGCTGACTTTCGGACGTCACTGAACAATCAAAAAACCCATTGCAATCAGAATCGTCAGCGAGTCAAACAATCCACAGCGACGAACCACCAACACAAAAGCCTGGCCGTCCCTGCGTGTACAGGCCCAGGGTCAGAGGAGGTCACTGACCTCCTGCTCTGTAGATGGAAGTTCAGCACAGAGCACAAAGAGGAGAGGGTCCGTACAATTAAAAGACTGCTGCAGGAAGCTGACTTAGCACACACTAACACACACAGCAGCTTTTATGTCTTTGTCAGCCCTTAGAAGATGTTGGTGACTGTAATGATGATGATCTACTCGTGAAATCACCGTGGCCAGATTACATAATGTCTGGGATGTAACAATGTCAGTTGCTATGGACACAGTTTGGAAATTGTTATGGCAAATATGAAGCCAAAGACCCACCCCTCTGACTCATGGGCTACATGGCTGCTGAATGCTAATAAAATTACCCCCAATATATTTAGGTTAAAATGCCAACATGCTCAAATGTTGCTCTCCAGTAGAGAACAGACACACATTTATCTTTAACATGGATCGAAGAATCATATTTCATTATACTGACTTTGACAACATGGACCAGATTGCAAACTGGAAGAGGGCTTGTGATCTCATTGTGAGCTCCTTTTTTCATCTAAACATTTTTATTATGCAGGCATTATGCAAATCATACAGGGGACCTGGCTGGCTAATGCAAGCCCGGGCTTGCAGTCCACAAAGATTTCTACAAAGCATGTGCACAGTGACCACCGTCAGCGGCATCAGATTACAAAAGGCAGCTGCTCTTTGATTACAGAAATGAGGCATAGAAAAAATGTCGGCTGGGCGGTTGTTATGGTAGCCTGAAGCCGATCCCAGCTTCATCAATACATATTTAAAATTCTGAAAACATTTCAGTATAATACTAATGACAATCACTACACTGTCTACTGGGGGTCAAATGAGTCTTTATATGGCATTGATTAGTACTTAAACTAAAATAGGTAGTTTGCTTTCAATTCAGTTCACACGCTAATGGACTGAAAGCATCATCACAGCCCTGACAAACTTATATGTCACCTCATAAATGTGTAAACGTCAGTTCCTAAGTTTGGACAGTGACACAGTTTATATTGTTCTGGCTCTGTTCTCCAGCACAATGAACTTTGAAAGACACAATGACTAAGCTCCAAGTGCTGACTTTCAGAGTTTAATGTTCACATCTGTAAAAGTACAAGAAGTGTAGCCATTTTGTTATATACTATAATACAGCTCAGACACTGCTCACCAATTATAGATGTTAACACATTCAGATCAAAGCTGAAAGTCAGTACCTCAGTTGTAGTTTTATTTTAGTACAGAGCCAACAAAAGCAAAATGATGTTACTGCCCTACACTTACAGACTGTACGTAATAAGTAATCGACATTTTTATGTTGCTTATGGAGTCAATTACAATACAAAAGTATACAACAAAATTACACAAGTGACTGTCAACTGTACAGGGAGTAAAAATAGGTGTGGTTAGTTGCAAAATATGTTTCTGAAATAGAGGAGGAAGTCGGATGGGAAGTTCATTATGTAAACCAGTTTTTAGAACTTTAAGAACTTAACTTCATTAATGATTCAGCTATGCGTCTTTTTTTAGTTTGCAAACAGTCCAGTAAGCATATCTGTCCTTTTAGTGACAAAACAGGGAAGTATGAATCCCAGATGACAAGAGCATGTGATGCACAGTCTACTTCAAGAAAAGGAAGGACTGACACTGAACATTTAGGCTGACATCAAGGAAACTGAAAGTGACCAATAATGAGGACACACAGACAGTACTGCACTTCAAAAACAAAAAAATTACTTGAAATATATACAGAATAAAAAACAAAGTAGCTTTGAAAAAAAGGGAACTAACTAACTACAGCAAGTGCAACTACTGTTGAGTATAGTCGACTTTAAGTATAGATGGAAACCATGTTCATTCTTTTAAAAAAAAAAAGGAACCTTGGTGGCTTTTGCTTTGGTGCACAGTTCCTGTTAAGACTGCAGCATCTAGACCTGTCTCCTCTCATAAGAGGAAGGCAAGGGACAAATTAGAAAAGTCATGCCTCTTAAAGTGTTAATTTAGCCTGCCAGGTTGTCTGCCTTTACGCCCACTGCTGAAGTGGTACACCATGTGTTTGTAGGGCTCCATCCGTAATTACACAGTAAGGAGCTTAAACCAGCCTCAAGTAGGTAACCTAGGTGTGCCAAGCAGAGGGCAAACACAAGACACTACCATGCAACAGTATAATAATACCAGCAACAGTTCACTTCAGCTTCAAATCACACAAAAAGAGCTCAGAAGATAAAATAACATCATCAACCAAGATATATAATATATTGGGTGGCGTTAAAGGATGTGGGCGAAACTCCAACTATTTAAGCGCAGTTTGCAACAAGTCTGAGAGCAAGGTGGACAAAATGGGGTCGCTTTCCAATGACACTAAGTTTCACTTCGAGCATATCGCTTTCCTGGCAGCTAAGAGGGTCTTTGCTGTTATTTGATAACTACTAACTAAGAAATAAAATGTATTTGTAAAAATTGAATTGGGCTAGTAGATTTCTTAAACCAATTGTCTGTTTGGGTTCAAGACATTAAACATATCGTCTCCAGACATGGCTGGCTGTCGATGGGGCCTTTCACGTGGCAGAAGAATACGCCACTATTCACAGCCACCGTAGTTCCTCCTAAACAATTCACAGCCTGTTCTCACTCCCAGGTCGTCAAATACAGACACGAGCAGCACTCAGTAAGTTGCAGTCTGCAACTTCACTGCTAGATGTCACTAAATCCTACGCACTGGGCCTTTAAAAAATACAGTGATACAATTTGGTTATATTGCCCAGCACTCATTTCCATTTGAAAGTCGAACCCGGGTATATCGTTGTTCTATGCTGTGAGCAACACAAATAAAATCTATTCACTTTCGTTGTAGTCGGGTGGTAGCAGAAATGTTAAAGACTGATTTCTCACAACCTCCACAGATAAAACTGAAACTATCTGCATGGCTGGATACCCCTATGACTAAGTGAAAATATGACATTTGTGAGGACTGAACTGATATTTTAAGTTACTGTGTGCAAGCAGCAGCAGAAACATTCCTCTGTGGTTACAGATAGAGCAGCACTTTAGCAAACTCTGCTACAAACAAACACCAGCTGATCACACTTGTATAGATCCTAACACATCTGACTATATTCCTCTAAAGTGAGAAACAAATGCAACAACTATGCCATGCAGCAAATGTACCAAACACATTTCCTCAAAGATGGTAAACACAAAACATCTGCAATGAAAGTCACTCCTCCAGCCTGCATTGGCTATTGCATCAGTGCCACTCTGAAGGAAGCTATAGATATGTGTGCCTACTGAGGTGTGAAAACACACCATTTTCACACTTATTTTGCAGGGTATCACAACACTACTTATCAGTGCAAGATTCATCTTGACGTATCTCAGTTTTTTTCAGGTCTGAGCAAGCAAATGATTTCACTTCTCCTAAGAATGAATGTTCACACACAGTATTATTTTGAACCCAGCAGCATTTGCTTGGTCTCCATTGAATTAAATGTCAAATATACCAACTTTACTAATTTTCCTTCAAATCAACATACAAAAAAGTAGAGCGAAAGAACTACAGTTGGAAATAGAAACCCACTGTTCAGTTTCAGTGGCTTCACCGCTGTACCAAATGCTGTAAAATACTGTGCATAGCACTTGTGTTATGATCCTTAACTGGCTTTACAGCATCTTTAAATAAGAGATTCAACCACAGGGAGAAAAAACACCACCACTTTCACCCAAAAAACAACAAATGCGGTTTTACAATATCTCCATACCTATCACCCACTCTTCTTCCTTCCTTCCTTCCTTCCTTCATGTCCTCCGAGCTAACACTGAGAAAGAGACTACTAAAAGGCAGAGCAGCAGTGAATAAAGTGAAAGACTCCTCATGTCATTTCAGGACCTTTCTTCCAGGTTCAGTGAACACAGCAGCTGCCACAGTTTACCTCTAAAGGAACAATATCATCTAATGTAAAAAATATCGGACATGTCTTCACTTAAACATATTTTACCAAACGTTTATTTGACGTACCGATTTCCAAATATTTGAAAAGACTGACTGAACTGGGCAGTGAATGCAACATCAGGAGGGTGGGGAATACAGTCTGGTTCCTGAACACAACAATCTCATACAGTACTTCCCAAAGCAACAAACAGAGGAGAAAAAGAAAGGGAATGATAGTAAATCCATCAGTCTGACATTGTACACTCACAGTTACTGAGCCCAAAAATAACGTAGAACTTTAATAGTAACTTCTATCCTACTGCGGCTTTCACACCTGACGGACACACAACTCTCTGCTCCAGCTCTCAGATAGTCACAAATCCTTCCGAAACAAAGTCCAGAGCGAGAAAACTTCACACATCGATGAGCGTTTGGTGTGGAAAAGTCCTGGAAGTCCAGCCTGCAGCATGTAGCCGTGGTAATGGCTGTATCCCTGCTCCGTGCCGTGGCCTGAGATTAGTCACAGCTCGGGCCTGTGAGCCAGGAAAATGGCTTTACACTGCAACAGGCTGTTAACCTCAAGTAATAACTCTGAACTGTGAATGTGAAATAAGTCTGTTCTTAACGGACAACTTCACTGAAGTGGCTCTACACCCGAAAACTAAACTTTTCCCTCCACCGTGGGTTAGTTAAGTTAGCTGGAAACACACACACACACACACTGAAACCAACTTTGCGATCAATCGTTTCTACTCACCCGGAGTTTGTTGGTTAGCAAGGGAAACTTGTGCGGTTGTAAAGCCGACTATAGCGCCATGTAACCGGGATGTTTGATCCCTCTGGCGACTGGGAAGTCCAGGTTTGGAAGTCTTCGATCCAAGTTTTTTTTTTCCTGTCGTCGGCCAGAGGAATCTTTCCTCGGTCGGTGTTATTATCATGGGCGGGGGAGAGAAGTCGAGCAGGGAGTTCCTGTCCCTCAAACAGGGAAACTCAACAGGAAGCTCCGTGCAGAGCTGCGGTGCTGGAGTCGTCCACCAGGGCCGGAGGATGAAAGGTAGAGACAGAGGAATGTACAGGAAGGGCCTGCCCCAGGGTATGGAGGGTGATTAGTGCCAAAACACCTCCCACTAACACCCCCATACACAACACGGGGCGTTGTTTTTAACGTCCTTTTCTCTTGAATTCAGAATTTCTATATCAAGTATTCCCAGAATATAATACAAGAAGGTATTTTTGAATAATGTATAATGTTAATGTTATGAAAATAAAAACTTTTAAACTGCAAGGTATATCTGCTAATGTAGTTCTACTAGTTGATATGAAAATATATTTTATTATAGTGACAAAATAATTACTTTAGTAGGTAGATACTAGTCATTATAAGTATTATTGGTGCAATGCCAAAATAGAGCTTTCATTTAGTATTTTTTAGTGTGCTAGCGTTTATAAATCACAGTTAATCACCCAGTTAATATGTTTCACTATTAGATATTAAAATAAATGTGGTTACTAATAGTAAGTTACAACTACTGAGAAAACTAGATTAGAATTAATAAGAAGAAAAGAGCCCTTTTTTTCATAAGAGATAAAAGGCTTAAACATTTTAAAGAACATATAAGCATATACAGGAAATCATAGAAAATAAATCAAACTAGAAAATGAAGGTGAAAACATGAAAGTAAATACATAAAAATTAGAGTGACCCTTACCCAATTTTAGTCTGGTAAACAAAATGACTTGAATGTGGAGAGCTATAGAGCATATCCCAGGTCACAGTGGGCAATAGATAGGGTACACTCACTAATAGGACCTGCAGAAACATTAACACCCAGTCTTTTGGGCTATAGAAGCCATACAGCTAATGAACCAGGACCTTCTTGTTGCCTGCAAGACAACAACCACTGAGCCACTTAGCTGTCCTTACTGAACTCAACTAAGATAAATGAGGCTAATAGGATCAGTCTTAAGCTCCCTCTTATACCATACATACAGTAGTGAATGAAAAAAGAAAGGCAACATTGTGTGGAATGAATAAACTCTACATTTTGTACATTTACCTAATGCTGTCAGTTTAATTTAAGCCACACAGCAATTTGTCACAATGAAAAGTCATAACTGAAACAACAGCCTTTAAACCAGTTTACATTAGGGTACTGCAAGAAAAAGACCACAGACTGGTTGCCAGTCTGTGGTCTGGTCAGTTGCCAACTTCATCAGACTGCTTTACGGTACAACATAAACAGACATCCTTCATTATTAATGAGCATTTAAGTGAGCGTAATTTAGTTTTTACTACTTACTGTACCTCACCTAGCAACACCCTTACATTTACATTATCTACATTACCACAGATATGCAGTGTACTACACTGTTGTGTATTTTTACCTAGATAAAAAATATACTATAAACCTAAAAGTCAAACCAGAACCTACATTTGATATTTCTATTGTGTATCAATTCTTTCTTAAGAACTGTCTGTATGATGTATAACCATCAACTGCAGTACATTCAACTATGTAGTTGATTACAATATTAATACTTATATTAAAATGTTTTATTATAAAGCAGTGTTACATCATAATAACAATATTTATTGTGCTTATTATTTACACATCAACAGTCACAGTAGCTCATAAAAAAGCTTTACAAAAACTAGAAGCTGATTTTATGTTCACAAGTAGCTTGTTTGATTGTGGCCCTAAAACAACCCAGATAATCCTCTAACATCACGTAGTCCAAGTCCGTCTCCAGCAGTCAGAGCAGATAGTGACATCATATGCTGCACATCATCACGAACAATGACAGCAGTCAGACAACAGACAGTTATGAGACGGAGAACCAAACAGTGGAGTGCAGTCCATCACATCAAAACAGACACATGCATGGTTCCTCAGCACTGCTCAAACCCTGCCATCAGAGAGAGGGCCAGAGACTCCACTGTACAAGGAGGAAAGGCAAAAAAACATGTGATTAGTCATTAATGAATTAAAATGAATTATTCCTGTCTGTGCACGAGGAATAAAGTACAGAATCAACATGACATGTATCATTGGAAATCAGAGGCCGGGATCAGTGTTTTACTTACAGTGAGGGAAGGATCCACGACATACAGCCTTGTTGAGTATTGTCACAAGGAACATGTGACAGTTTTTGAAATCAGATTCCATTTTATCAATGGACTCGATCCTGAAAGTGAAAGATAAACACAATATTTAGAGACAAACAGGCTGGCCAAGAAAGCTACAGCAACACAGGTTTGAGGTTTGGTGGTTGGCACTTCGGAGACCAAAAATATATTAGTCTGTGAACAGACAATGTGTGTACTGTTATTGTCACTTTACAGACACAAAATACACTAAATACTCCAGTTTATATAAAAGCTCTTACTTCCAGGCTCCAAATCCAGCTTGCCATCGGTCAGAGAAGATGAGGACGAGATTGAGAACCTTCATTATTGCCTCCTTCACAAAACTGACCTGAGAAACCACAACAGCATTGGACAGTGTCATAAATGCATGTGTGGTCAGAGTGTTGCTTCAGTTTAGGAATAGCAGAGCTGTTTACCTTCTCCCTCAGTAAGCAACGGTCGTGAATGGTTGCCAAATATCGGTAATGGATCTTGATCAGCTGGTCCAGATCCTTTGCTTCCTGTACTTGGTGCTGAAACTCGAGTCCCGTGCTGTGCAGAATCTGCCAAGAGACAATGGAGACAATCAGTGTACTATGAGAAACTACTGGCAGCTACGGCGAGAGCTACAGGAGTGGTTTAACGCTAGGTGTGAGACGACGTGTGACAAGTGACCATTTTGTTGTTTTTGTTTAGAATGAGATGTTTTTATCTACAGACGCCACATGTTGCCGTCCATGGAGTCTGCCATGTTGAACCACCACGTTTCTACAGTAGCCTAGAACGGACAAACCAAACACTTGCTCTAGATGGGGACGTTTTCACGTGTTTCGCGGCCACCATAGTTTCTCCTTCGCTCTTGGACACTGCTAGAGGCCACTAAATCCTACACACTGGTCCTTTAACAACAGTGCTATACTCGTAATAAATATCTTATCCTTTTCATTTAACTATACTGATATGTACAAGCATGTGTGATAAGCCTTTTTCACAGAAGACTTGTGTCACAGTTTGTGATAAAATTACTGGATGAATTTCTGGTACTGTGCTTCATTAATGTTTTTATTAGTAGATCTGATTAGAGTCACTGCCGATAAAGAGTCCCACTCCAATACTTGTATTTGTTAGATAATACAGTGCACATTTCAAGTATATTAAAGTTATTAAAATTAAACCAATACCTGGCAATTGAATAGCTCTGCAATGCATCAAGAAAAAAAAGTGCCTGCATCAAAGCTGTTCCTTGATGGGTTTTTAAAAGAAAAAGAAAATATATAAAGTATAAAATAACAAACCATGTCTGTAATCTTTTTGGTTGCTGTATGGAGGGAGTTTCTTTCTCCAGTGTTTAGTGCTTTGGTGCAGCCTTTACCTGAATGAACTGTCCGTATTCTGCTGAGTGAGTATTTTCTCAGTCAGTAAATACATTGCACGGACTAATTGAATTAATTACTCTTATTGGCCGGGTCTTTCTTGCACTTGCAGCTGCGTGTTAAGTGTGGCTGTACCATTCTACTCCGAGCACAGGCAGCCCTGCTGCTCCCTCTCTCTCTCTCACACACAGAGCAGAGTGGAGAGGTGGACACAGAGTTGACTTTGGTTGCTATGTGGCAGCTGATGTAAAACAATAGATCAGATCGGGTCAATAAAGCTCAACATATCTAATACCAATCAGTTAAAAAAATGCCTTGATTGGGGGGACATCCCTAGTTATCAGTGACACCTGTGCTGTTCCCACTATAACAAGTTTAAATGTCTGATGTGAGAGGGTCTGTTCCACATTTAGTCTCACCCTGGTCGTGATGTAGTTGTGAAGGCTGTTGACAAAGTGCATCAGTTTGACCCGCAGCAGACACATTCGGTGAATCTGCTGATTTATAGGCTCTTTGACCTTTACTTCCTCCCCGAGAGCTCCCTCCAGTTTCTTAGTGACGTTTGTGAACTCTACAAGAAACAAATTCACACATGAGGATATTAACACATGATCAAGTTGTTTTTATACAAATAAATTGATGGAGCTTTATTTCGGAGAACGTAGTATAATATGCTGATTATAAAGAGCCCCTCTAACTCATACCACTGAATCGAAGTGTGTCCAAACTGTATTTGGCCCATTTGATCTGCAGCAGCAGGAGAAACACTTGATTGTAGATCTTCTGACACTCCGAGCTGATCACAATGTCAACAGGCCAGGGAACCTGCGGAATTAAATAAGAACATGTCAACTTGTCACCAGTCATTCTCTTTGTCAAAAGAGCATGAAAAAAAATTACGCAAATGCATTCAAGTTGCTTGCCTTGTAACTCAGGGTAAGCACTTCTAGATTATTCACAGGATGTTTTTTCCTTGCAGGGTCGATGGTCTCCAAGAATATTGACAACCTATAAATTATGAAATGACGGGGGAAGTTGTTGAATTTTTAATAACGTGAAAAGAAATGAACAGATTTTCAATCAGATTCTTCACTAATAAATAAATCTATGTAGTACCTGCTGCTGTCCTCAGGGTGGCGCTGTCCAACTGCCTCCTGCAGCTGAACGTTGAGAAAAGACAGCTGTTGCCAGCTCTCCTTCTCCTGCACTTTGTCAAAAATGGCTGTGTAGAAGTCATACATGGTGTCTCCGGCTTCCAGCAGGAAGTAGTTCCTCATAGCTTGGAGATATTCCAGCAGCCTGTGGGGACATGAAGGAACTCATTATTTTTGTATGCAAAAAACCCCCCAGAAAAGTCCTCACTCATATGACCCCGAGAGTGATTCTTACTTGTAGTCTTTTTTCAGAGTCTTCATGAGGTTCCCGCAGCACTCGATGTACCGCCTCTCGATGTGGGGGTAGAGGCAAGAACGCAGGGTGAGCTCAAATGTTTGGCAGGTGACCGACTGAGATGAGCGGTCCACAATGAAATCACCTCCGGAGAAACGCTCGTGGAAGTCACTCTGCTCCAAGTACAGCCTGTGGGGGAGAACAGACCAGAGCTACTTTATATTTTTAAAACTCTCTGGATTTTCTGTCTGGCACAATAAAAAATATAATCGCTTTAAAATATAATTATCTTTGGACAGTACCATTAGAGATTATAATTATAAAACCAGCAGTTGCAAAAATGAATCATGGCTGACTTAATTAAATCCCCAAGCTTTACTCTTGAAAGGATTACACAAATCGTTTTACTTTTCACAATCTAGCATTTTAAATTTGCTTTACTGCTCATTTCTGAGCAGGTCTGCAGTCTGGAGAGTTACTTTTTAAATGTAGTGCTTGCTGCTTACCTGGCAAAGTTGATGGCCAACAAGGGATCATGGACGTCGTCGATTTCCAGGTGCTGTGCTATGATGGACTGCATCTTTATAAGGCTCCTCTTGGTGGCCTGTTGTTCAGTCACTGTGTCTGTGGGCGACTCCTCTTGGCTGCAAAGGCGTGACTGCACTGACTCCAGAAACAGTGTGTATAAACTCTTCCTCTCTGCATCTGCAATGCAGTATTTTTGCCTTGTTAAAAAAAAATCTGTTTAGTGTAAAAAAGAAATCTAAACTAGTTAAGGTGCAAAAACAATAATGAAACACTGACCTCTGGAGGATCTCTCTGACTGTTCAGCCTCCTTGCAGTCCAGGTTTTTGAGCAGCTGCATGGATTTCCCAGCCATGATGATCTGCTTGAGCACAGGTTTGAGGAAGGACACCATGGTGAGCTGCCGGTTGCTGGAGCCCTGATCCCCTCCGGAGCTCCCGCTGGCTGCATCGTTCAGCTTCTCCTCATTCTCCACCGTCTCAGACACACTGTACAGCGTGTAAGTGGCGTACCAGAAGTCCCTGTGGTTCACTGGGACATCCTTGTTCCTGAGCAAAAAAAGAATCCAAATCAAATGTCAGTAACTGTAGTGCAGCCACCAAAATGTCAGGTTTTTGTTAGACAATCTCTTCTATATACCTCTGGATGATGAACTCTTTGGCGGGGTCAAAGAGGTGGCCGTGAACAATCCATTCATCCACAATCTCCAGATATGGTCTGACTGTCTCCGTCCACAGGGAAAATAACAAGGCCACCTAGCAAGAGAGGTCGACACACAGTAATGATCATACACACAGATCCTTTAAGTCTGCTTTGTGTGTTGAATTCACTGAACTTAACACTCAAAACTCACAGCTTGCTCTGATGCTTCCCCAACACTGTCATACTCAATGATAGCTTTGTACAGAGTATTGAGCAAGTGAGAGGCCCGCACGACATTCGGGGTCTCCGGAGGAACTTCAGCGACCCCAGTACAGAATACTTTGTGCAGTACTTTAATCTGTGCCAAGTGAGGGTTGAGTCGCTCCAGAACTGAAGACAGGGTCACCGTCTCATCTGCAAAAGAGGACAACACATCAAACACCGGCTCAGAAATAAACCCATCATGAATCAAATACTCACTCCTAGGGTTGGAGACAAATGTACGATACAGCAATACTATACAGAATACAGCAGGTGGGTGGAAAACATGCTGCCACAATGTCATCATTTCTTATATATGGAGATTTAAAGAATGCAGAAATGAAGCAACTTGCTGGAAACCAGACAACTACTTTTTAGAGATGGATATACATTCATCCTCAGATTACTACTCCACCATGCTCTCTCTCACCAACA
>NW_023339674.1:22267083-22284301 GCF_004916995.1 Morone saxatilis | reverse complement strand
GTATGAATCTGAATCTGAATCTGGATTCCAAAAACTACTTATACTACACACTTCATGTTGATAGGTATCTGTAGGCTGCAGCTAGCTAACACGACATATAGAATTTTAGAATACGGCAGCAAGTGTGAGTGATGATGCAATCCGAAAAGACACAAAGTTAGCTCTTGCTGGTACTGAGAAGTGGGAATGTAAAAATAAATAAGACAGTTAAACAGGAAGACGAATATGTAAAGATTCAAATCAGTGAGATGGAAAATGAATTGTGACATCAATCGTGGTATTAAGGTGCAAAGACTTGAGTTTCACTTTTACAAAGTAACGGAAATATGCATTGTTTGCACAGCTGACACCTACCTACCTTAAAAATAAAAAAGGATTCTATAAATTGATAAAGAAAATATATTTTGTAGATTTTTGTCTAAGAAATAAAAGATTCATTTAGTTATAATTTGTCTTCAATCTCATTTATCTGAGAAAATTGTAATGTGAAACCAGTGTTACGAATTTTATTAAATCAGGAATTTAGTGTCTTGTTACATCCTGTCTGCTGCAGGGCACAAACCTCCCTCATTCTGAATTACTGCACTATTCCTATTCCTATTAAGAGCTACACAGCTAACACACAGTATAATTGTGCAAAAAGCTAACAGTCTAAGTCACCGTGTCACAGACTGTTTCATCTAGTTATGCCAGTGTTTTCTTATGTTAGTATTGCAGGGTAATGTAGAGTTCCCCATTGATTTCAAACCCCTAAACATTGCAACTTGCACTTGCCATTGCATATGAGCTCTCTCTCAATTGTGGTCAGCTCCTCTTTGAAGCTGGTAAAGTACTTGTTGAGTGCCCACACAAAGGCCTGGTAGGTCCTGAAGGGAGGCTCGGAGCCCTTCTTGGAGCTGTAGGAGGAACTGGAGCCTGGTGGGCAAGGCTCCGAGCTGTACCCCGTCACCTCGTCTATGAACCTCTGGAGCCTGAACACCGCCTGCCCGTACACAGCGATATGCTCCAGCACAGAGCGCAGACAGTTCTGCAGCACAGGGAGAGAAAAGACTGTTTCCTACAGTGGACAGAATACACATTTATTAAGATATAATAGAAGCACATTTCAGATTTTAAACTTACACTTGTCAGATGAGTCACCACAACGTTGTTCCTTACGGACACTTTTCCATCATGGTGCTGGAATATAAAGTGTTTCTTCACCCCAGAGAGAAGCCTGCAACATAGCAGTCACACATCTCAACTTAATGATCACACTTAATGTTAATGAGCCTGTAAATGAAAATAAAAATTTCTCTTAAATCCAAAAAGGATTCAGTTGTCTATGAGATAATGAAAGATACAACTTGTGAGAAAGTAGGAGATTAACTTCTTTGTAAGTTTGTACAATGGGCACAGTCACACACCAAATCATCATTACATCTTACCACAATGTCTCCCGTATTACTTGGGTCTCTGTGACAAAGGCCTTTTCTTCGGGTAGATACAATGGATCAGTGTTATACAAGTGCTGATCCCTGAGAAGACAGACACTGGGGGTAAGAATCTTTAATCATTTCAAATCACAAATACCCCAAAGTCTATTTTAAAATAGTCCGCTGATACACAGGCAAAATGTCTCGACTGGTATCAAATTATTTTGGTCCAATGCTATTCTTACTGGTTTGTTTAGCTCTTCTGTGATATCAAAAACACTGTTGTAAGTGTTAACCCTAAAAAAGTGAATCAGTGCATCCATACTATCATCTAAAGTCCTACACAACATTTCAGAGTCTTACCACACGTTGAGCAAATTGGAGTGTAAATGCAAGCTGTGAGGAAAACGAGGAGCATGAGCCACCCAGTATGGCGTCACTACATGCTGTTCGAGCCAGGCCCGGGCATCAGGCTCCCCCACTGCAAGCACACAAAGGGGGATTATTGTCATTTTAGAAAAGGGCTTCTGTGTGCATTGGTCCTATCTCAGTTTCACATTACGAAAATAGTAAAGGCTTCCATTATCTGTTTTCCATTATAACATCATTTTCCTGTGTGATCTGTTCACACCTGTCCATGTAACTGGGACTGTCTTGTTGTTGTTGTCCTGGTCTTCCTGGGGCGTTCTGTCCAACTGGATCCCAGAGTCCTCCCTGCTGATTGGCTGCTGGCTGTCATCGTCCTCGCTCTCCTCCTCAGACCACTCCTAAAAGCCAATCGATACGGTTTTATTTCTGCTGGATTGGTAACTTTACTGCAGCTTTACAGCTCCTACACAACCATGGGGCACCCATACAGGTGTGTCAGTACTACTGGCTAACAGGACCTCTTCTCAGGAATGTGGGGCCATGTATAGACTGGGATCTCCCTCACTCTGCAGTTAATATTGTTACAGCTTTGTGACGCTTATTAGTACAGGAGGTTTTGTGATCTCAGCATAGCTATATTCAAAACCTAAGAGGTGCCGCTGAAGACATCTGAGATGGTTTACAGGGAACTTGATTCACTTGCAGGTATTGTGGTCATTCATATCAATAAAGGGTGAGTTTGGCTATGATTTACTCACAGGGGTATCTGGGTATGGTCCCATGTTTATGTCTTCACCCTCCATCAGATATCTAGCCCAGTCGAAGTTGTCCTCTTCTTCTGCAGATGCAGGATTAAGCAATAATGATTAACATGGACATGTAAACTTTCACAAGTAAAACTGAAAATGTGTAAAGTGTCAACTCACCGGCCTCCTTTACCCTGGGTCTCTCTGTAAAGTCTGTGTTTGAAGGGGACCCCGATAAGAAGAGCAGCAGTGACAGTAAACTGTAGTGTACATCAGTCTGCAAAAAACAATTGAACTGTATTGTATTCTGTATGTATTGTTAAAATGATATGGCTGAAGGAAAAGGTAACTACAGCAGGTCTGTCTTGAGGGCAGTGTAAGGTCACAGACCCTCACTCCACTAAGTAGTGAATTTTCTGTCAGCCCATACCTTTGCTCCATCTGTATTAGGTAAAGGTGAGTTCAGGAACTCTTCAGTCAGCCTCGTCCAGCTTTCTGCTTTACTCAAGTCTGAGTGGACCATGAGCTTTTCATAGATTCTGGAAAACACGGCAGATTATGAACATATGACAGTGACATGCAAAAGACCTAAACAGAAATGGGAAAAACACAATCTTCCTCATGGCAAAATCAATCAGATCAATGCGCTTGGGAAAGGCTTTTTTAGTATTTCTTGAAAATGGAAGATCCAGGGCTAGATTTGGTTATTGATAATAGTTATTGGACACTTCTTCTCCTCTGAAAACAACCACCATGTAAAGCTCTTGGCGAATACATATGTTGAGATATGAATATAAGATGTTGATCATATGCAGGACCTTGGCAGTAGCTTAAAAATGGGTTCACTTGTTTGTTTCAACACAACATAACCCAGGTAACGTTAGCTCGCTGTGTTTCTCTAACTGTCCAGTACAGAAGTAAAAGACCAGCTAGCACCACAGACTCACTCACCCATTTATACTGCGCTGGACTTTATGGCTGTCCACGTCCAAGTACCGATGAAACCTGTCAAGAAACGAGACTATTACTAGCATCACTGATTGCGGCTAATGCTAACGTTTGTTTACATGTTCCCATCCTGTCAATGGCTAACTCACTTGAAGTTCGACCAGGCAAATTTCAGTGCCAGCTGGAAGTTCTGGTCCTCCTCGTCCTCGACCCCGCTGATACATCTTATCAGCTTCTTCGTTTCTCTCTCCGTCTCCTTTTCGAAGGTGCTCCAGTGTGTCATGTTGATGCTGCACTGAACTAACCAACGTTACAAGCGTCCACATGTAACGATAGTTAGCTGTCAGGCAGACAGACCTGCTGCTGGCCTGGTGACTCTGCAAGCTAAAGAGCTAGCACGAACAAGAACACGTTAGCTTGATAATGCCATTTACTGCACAGGCTCGACAGCTTCAGCTACTTCATTGATTCCTTCGGTACCGCGCAGAGTTCGCCTCTGACAACAAACGATGTAAAGTGCGCATGCGCAAACCCTAACTGCAGTAAATAGTATTGTTGTATTTGTCTTTTCTTTTATATGTAAAAGCTCGTGTTTAAAGCTGCACAGTGAAAACATTCAACGTCTCGAGATACGAATACACTGCCGACGAAATACACAATTCAAATGGAGCCTACATTTCCCATAATCCCTTGCGTCCATCCCGGTTACGGTTGGTGGTAGCCGTTGGAACCTCTTCTCTACAAGGCTCTTTGAGATTAACGGCCGCCATTCTACATGTTGTTATTGATGAGGCTTTCTCAAAGATACTAACATTTTGTAACGGGTCTAACGCAATTATTTCACCTACCGACTGCAGAAAAGAAGCAGAAATAATCCGGTATTTCGTCTTTAAAGGGGCGTGGTTAACCCCCCCCTCACATACACACACACAGACACACACAGACACACACACACACACAGAGACACTCCTTCCCCTCGCACACACATAACTTTACAGTAGCTCCCACAGAGCCACAGAGCGCCGCGACCCTCCGGAGAAAGAAGCTAGCCAGCCCCCTCCCGGCGAGAGGAAATGAAGAGGAGGCTACATAAAAAATACTTGGTTTTGATCCTGGCATATTCAGGTTTACTTCTGCTAATCCCGTACGTGTTAGATTACCGAGATAAATCCGTTCAACACGCCAGACATGGACTGCAGCAACAGCCCAGATGCCCAGATTTGGCGCTGCTGTGGGATAACGGTTACAAACTTAACGGCAGCGAGGAGACGGAGCCGGCCGTCAACCGGAGCCAGTCTCGGATACACATCTACCTACATGCCACCTGGAGGACTGGCTCCTCGTTTTTGGGGGAGTTGTTCAACCAGCACCCCGATGTTTTCTACCTGTACGAGCCAATGTGGCACATATGGCAGGCTCTGTATCCGGGGGATGCGGCCAGTCTCCAGGGCGCAGTGCGGGACATGATGAACGCCTTGTACCGCTGCGACTTCTCCGTCCTCAAACTTTACGCCGGCTCGCAAAACATCACCACTTCGTTCATATTCGGCTGGAAAATGAACAAGGTGATATGCTCCGAGCCGCTATGCGATGCGCACAAGCGTCATGAAATTGGGCTGGTGAAAGAGGACCAGTGCGCAAAGTGCCCGAAGCGGGACATTAGGGACCTGGAAAGGGAGTGTAGAAAGTACCCGGTGATGGTGATCAAAGGAGTGCGCGTCTTGGACCTGAGCACGCTGGTTCCTTTGATGAAAGACCCTGCGATAAACCTCCAGATCATTCAGCTCTTCAGAGACCCGAGGGCCGTGCACAACTCCCGCCTGAAGTCCAAACAGGCCCTGGTGAAGGAGAGCATCCAGGTGCTGAGGAGTAAGAAGCAGGCCGACAAGTACAAGCGGCTGCTGGTGCCGAGCAGCAAGGTGAACCGGGCCGAGAGCTACGTCTCCAGCGCCATGGAGCTCATCTGTGACAACTGGCTCAGTGACATGATGCTGGTGATGAATGCGCCTCCCTGGGTGAGGAGGAACTACCTCCGCATCCGCTACGAGGACCTGGTCCTGCACCCCATGGAGGAGCTCCAGAGGCTGTACCGCTTCTCCAACCTCTCCTCCTTCCCGGCTCTGGAGAAGTTTGCCCTGAACATGACGCACGGTCAGGGGTATTCCTCAGACAGGCCGTTCCTGATCTCATCCAGAGACGCAAAAGAGGCTATATATGCCTGGAGGGAGAGACTCAACGTTGAGCAGATCAATCAGGTGGAGGCCTACTGCAGCGAGGTCATGAGGCAGCTGGGGTATCAGAAGAACAGCGTGGACAAGACAACATGAGGATGTGCCCTGAGGAATCAAGGGTCAAGGTATGGTGAGATCACACAAAGGGTTTTAATTCAAGAGCGAATGAGGGCTGAAGTCAGCAGAGTGAAACTAAAGACAGAGGCGGTGAATGCCCTCCTCACTGTTTTTACCTGCAGGAAGTTTGAGGTTTGACAACAACAGCCTTGGTGCTGCTGCTGTGCTCTGTGGCTGATCCTTGACCTGTGACCTCCTTCTGACTGAGGCAAATTGAAAACAGAGAGTCCATATGGGGGTCAGGAGAGAGCCAGGCAGCAGGGTTTGATTGGATCCATTAAAAAGCCCCCCACCCTCCACAACATGATGTGTTTAGCTTGTTACTTTGATGTTTGATCTTCATTTTGTGACGTCCTAATGAGTTAGGAAGCCTCCAGCAGACAGCTACACAAGTGTGATGAGGAAAGAAACACATGCTGTACATTTTTAATAGTATTAAATAAGAGTATTTTTATGTCATAAAAGTTGTCTAGAGGGGGCCTTTCATTTTATTTTAATTGCATCAAGGAAATTTACAACAACTGGTTGTACAACATAAAAGTTTTCAGTTCCTTCAAGCTACACATAGATGAAGAAAATTAAATGTATAGAATAATAATGATTAAAATAAATCAACCTACTGTTATTTATATACATATACACCCAGGACTTTGCCTGTCTTTAATGAAACCCACCTGTTGAATGAGTTTTAATTGCTCTCATATTAACTGTTAACTAGGTATATCAAAGTGGACTCTGCTCTTCTTTTGTAGATAGCACTCAACCTATTAATATGTCAACGGCTGGCTGCTGCTTTTTGCGCACAGAGCTTTCCCTTTTAGTTTTCTTACTAGTTAATGAATCACGTGTTAGATTAAGGTTAACGCAGACACACTAACAGATTTTTACAGCTATCAGAGCGAGACAGTCCCACAAATATTCCTCCCTCCTTGATGACTAACTGATCTGATGTCTGATAGAGGCCTCATTGTTTTCTCCCTGGCAATGCTGGGTCCTCTCATGGATAGCGGGGGGCTGGCAGCGGGTCGTTGGGCCTCAGACTCTGCTGTCAAGAAGGGGATCATTGTGTACGGCTGTCCGTGACGGGGAAGCTCTCCCAGGGTTACCACCGGCCTGTCGCCGCCAGCTCTCACAAGCAGACCCTTTAGAGCTCGGGCCGCCTGCAAGCCGCCAGCATGGAGCAGAAACAGGGTGGAGGCAGCGGGTGTCCCTTATGGCACTGCCTCCACCCTGACCACGGATAAAGCTACGGCTGGAGGTCTTGAACATGGACATGATTAACTCCGTTGAACGTGTTTATGGTCCTTTTGCTCTGTGTCTCTTTCAGTGTGAGGCTGTGTCGTAACTTAAAGGCTTCAGCTATTTTCTGTTCTCTTCCAGGGACCTGGTGTTCGAGGCTGAGGGCAAAAGGTGGAATAACAAAACAAGCAGCTGGAATGTGGTCCACTGGGAGCTCGCAAGCCGGGTCGATGAACTGGAGAAAATCCAAGTGGAAAGAGCAGCCAATCACAGACAGATGAATTTGAAACGAGGAGAAGGCAGCTTATTTGTACAGTGTTACCTTTACAACACTAGCAGGGACTATGCAGATAGAGGGGATGTGGGAGCGGACTTAAACAAGAAGAGAGAGATTTGATGCTGGTTTGTGCTCCTGTTACACTGGCCTGCCTCTATCCTTCTGTCCTTTTAGCAGCACTAATCCCTCCACAAATCCCCTGCAGGCGAGAGCCATAAAAAGCCAGAGATGGGTCCTTCTTGCGAGATAACTGCCAGGATCCGGTGTGGCAGCGTCAGGCTCGCTCTCACCTGCGCCACTTATCTGTCCAGCCTATGACTAAGCGAGGCAGTAATCTCAAGCATTACTGATACTTAACTGAAGTTTTCTCACTAACAATGCCCATGAAGAGCTGTGAAAGAAGAAACTACAGTGTTTTCTGGAAAAGAGGCCTGACTGAGGAACTATTGTTTCGCCCCCAGCCCCTCAGGAATCCAGACAGCTGCAGCCACCCCACTGACAAAACACTCACATGGGTGTGAAATTTTCTAATATCCCATGGACGTGTCTTGGAGAGCTGCCTCTGTGCTCTGCCAATGAACTTTTTAGCAAGTTTTCACAAGCACAACAGACGGTACTTATTCATACTGTGCGCCATTCTTACTGTTTTTAGTTTTTGTCTAAAAAAGTGTAAAATGCTGTGACACCCCTCTGGTTGAGGATGTGTTTAGGAGGAGTAAGAAGTTTACCAGCATCCATGTGTTCAACTTTAGAAGTTGGTTCTGTAATGATTGTTGTGGGTTAAATGCCTGAAGAAGTTCTCTTTTCAAAGAAAGAAATAACTTGACTATTTAAACTGACTTCAATAAAGAGTTAGTAAAAACTAGAGAAGCATCTTCTTAAGAATGAATTCTCCATTGATTCTGAAAGGAATGACTTTTGGATGACTTCATAATCACATGAAAACTAATTAATCGTAGAGGTCTAGTGTGACATTCAGGTGGATCTACGGGCAGAAACAGAATCTATTCATGGGTATGTTTTCATTACTGTATTAATCCACAGAGGGAGCGGGTCCTCTTCTACAGTATGTTTCTACAGTAGCCCACAACAAACAAACCAAACACTGGTTTGGGGCCTTCCACGCTTTTTTTTTTCGTGAGTTTTGTAGTCACCACAGACACTCTACACAGTTACCAGGCTGAGCTGTATTCAGTTGGTTGCTATCTGCAACTTCACCACTAGATCCCACCCAATTCTACCTTTACTACTGGCTGACTTAAAGATCCAGTGGTAGTGAATGGGGGCTTGAAAACACACCTGCATTCAGCTTTAATGCATTACAGTAAACTTAAACTGTATATGGCATCATAACGTGCTTACTCACAGTACTCTAGTGTGTGTGTGTGTTAGCGAGTATTTAGATATTTGAATGGAGAATTCTAAATACATTGAGACCACATGGACCTCCATAGATTATACTGTACTATGTAAATCCTAATTAATCACAAACTGTCATCATAATTAGCTTATGTGCTGTTGATCTGATCAGGCCTCCGTAGACTTAAATGCAATTATATAACCAGTAATAACTCACAAACCGTATTTCAGCCTCATGACCACATGTAGTTTCAATGATCCAAATGAACACAACTGGGTGGCTCATTATTTGACGATTTTTATTAACATGTTGACATGCAAACCATGGAAGGTAGAACCAGGCAGCCAGTTGCTACTAGAAACAACAGGTGCACATAATGACAATTGAGCTACATCTCATATTTCCCAGGTACAGAGAGCATGTAAATATAGCCAGCAAGACAACTGACAGCACAACAGTCTGGAGATATAGTGCACATGAAGGTTATATAAGAGTCCTGTGAGTGTCCTTTGCTTGAGGTAAAGTGCCAAACTCTGCTCATATATTTGCCTGCAGCCACCAGTTATCCATGAAGTACTCCCACATCTCGAAGAAAAACTCCAGTCAGTCTGTCCTGGACATGTCGACAAATGTGAGTTCTTGTTCAGTCTTTTTTCTGCACTCGTGTTTGTACATCAGGAATTTGAAATTCTCAACAGACATGATCAAAAATCACAGTTTTGCACAATCCAGAGATAACATCTGCTGTAAGTTATACTGTTAAAGGTGTATCTGGAGGCTGTGTAACCTTTTCATATCAGAAGAGATTGTGAAATGGTTTGGTTAGACAAAATGGCGAATTTGATTATTTTTAATGTCCTAGATACAGACAAGCTTCGCTACCATCAGACTGTGAAAGGAGATGTTAGACAGAGCACGGCTTCACATTACTTCTCACTCCAGCTAGAATTTAAATGACCCACAGTGCATACAGCTTGGCAACAGCTTACATAACTAGATTCATTTCCTCCTGGAGGTTCTCAGTTCTCTATAAAACTTGTGCCAGGCTTCTTCCTCACGTGAAAGCCTCAAATTAAACCTACACAATCGAGCCTTTCACACCTGCCCTTGTGTACTCATACATAAATGCAGCAGCAAAACAAAAGGCAACACGTGCTGTGTGGTGAATTTAAAACGGGGAGCGGTTCAGATGTCTAGACGTGGTAAAGGAAACACAAAATGTGTTAGAAAAACCTCCTCCTTCTCCCCCAGAGACAGTTGTTGTTCCACCAGTGTAAAGGGCCTGTGTGCTGCTCTGTAAGCCCAGCAAAGTCTGCCATTTAAATTGCTATTTACATTTATTGGATAAGAGCTAAATATCACATCTTAAGGGGGAAAAAAATATGCAAATGACCCAATATTTCCTCTAATAATCATGCTGCATAGGAGAAATTCCCAAAGGTTCACTACAAACTGCGAGGAAATGTGGTTAGAAAGTCACCAGAGTAATTGATGCGCTATAAATAATATATTTCTATAGTTCACATCGAGAGATGCAAATCAACCTGTAGGGAAACAATATGGTTCAGTTGTCTGTTGTAGAAAGTGTCAGCTAACAGATTAATGCCACAAGTGAAATCCTGAGCCCTAAGTCACTGTCTCGTGTCAATGATTTGCATGTTGGAGATCAGTATTAATAGTATTAAGTATTAAACTATCTCATTTCAAACCTCTCAGGGCAGCTGGGAGGAACTGGGCCACAGGTGAAAGGATGTCAGTGTTCTGTATACTGTAAGCTATATTTGCTGTCCCACCTGCTATACACAAAGAAATCTATCTAATGCTGAGACAAAATGCATTCATTTAGTACCAAAACAGAAACTGCAGGAGGTTCACTTTATTTTATTGTGAAGAACTTTAAAGAGAACATGTGTTCCCATTTATTATCGATACACTTGAGTTTCAGGACAATGGGTGCTCAGGTTTCTTGTAATCAGCTCAAAACTTAGGGAAGTGTCTAAATTACCATTGTGTGTGTGTGTAGTGACGGTCAAATGTTTATGTGAAGTGTTGTAGCTGCACAATGTTTACAGCAGTAATTTACAACATTTAGGGAAATAAGCCAAGTACCTTTCTGGCAGCTGGATGAGAAGTCCACTCTCGTATCTGTGCAGTAAATATGAATATATGATTATGATATCCATAATCCCATCCAAAAGACGGTCAAAAGCTTTGCATCATATTCTACTGATGTGATTTCTTCCAACATGAACAGAGCAAAACAAATGATGAGTTTATGTCTGTTAGTATGACAGTTAACAGCGTTAGCAACTAAGGTTAAGGAAAAACAGGAGATTTACATAAATGACCGTTGATTGTAGATTTATGAGACCAGCTCACCTCATCGTTCTGTTTCAGTGCTAACTAATTCAACAGGCATTTGAGGCTAACATGTGGGAGCCAGAGACATTATTTCTTTAAGAGTATAAACACTGTCGATGCAGGTAGAAGATGTGCAAGCATTCCTTCATTCACCTCTGGTCACTGTTATCAATGGCTCTTCTTGATTTGAGATTTTTAGTTCAACATTGTCAGGCAAATCTTATTAATGGTAGAGTCTGAAGAACTACTTTGCAGTCTTTCTTATGCGGTGCTGCACTGCTGCTGCTGCTGCATGGACTCAATGAAACATATGCACACATGCTATCATACCACTTACTAAATTTAGCTTAAACATAGAGCTGAAACGATTAGTCAATCATAAGTTTTATTAATCATATTAATCAACAATGTAATTTTTTCACTGGTTCCAGCTTCTCCAATGTAATGATTCACTGCTGTTATTCCTTATACATATATTATATTAGTTATTACTGAATATTAGACTACTGATTGGATAAAGCAAGCAATTACCTTGGGCTCTAAGACTGGGGGGATTTTTTACTATGTTATGACATTTTATAGACTAAACAGCTAATTGAGAAAATCATCAGCAGGTTAATTGAAAATAATTGTCAGTTGCAGTCTAACATCAAAAGATGCATCTGATAATCTGAAGTATTTTTAAAATCAGCAAGACAATATAGAGTTTTTGAAAAGTATTCCAAATTATAATAAAGGCTTGCCCTTTATTTTGTAGTGTTGTATTGTTTATTAACCATGTTCGAGTGTACATCTTATGCCAGTTTTTAAAGTTTTGGGAAATTAGCATTATCTCATAAGAAACAATATAATTTGCATTAAGACACTTTTGTCCCTTAATCATGTTATTGTTGTGAAAACCAGCCCAGTACTGTGAGAAGGATCCAGACCAGCTCAAAGACAAGATACACAGGTACTATTTGTAACGGTCACAGGATGTAATGCGCTGATAGAAGCAGCCCCACTAAAGTGGAACAAAGCTCAGCCTTGTAGCTATTTACATGCTCACATTCTTCACCCCTTTCACTTCACCCATGACACTCTGTGGTGGCTGAGAGGGCAACTCATTCACTGTCCCTCTCTGTGCTCCTCACATGTCACAGTCTCCCCCACACAGATGCTTTTGTGTGAAACAAAGGACATCCTCACACTCATACCAAACACTGGTCTATTACAGCTTCAGATGGTACACACTTAACCAGAGAACACTTTTTCTTTATAAACTATTGAAAGTGTAGGTGAGTGTGTGGCCTTAATTCAGCATCTGGATGGGGTGTGCTTCCAAAAAAGCCACTTCTCACATTTTCTAAGTGGTCACTGGTGTGATGTGAAGACAAACAGGTCAGATCACATGATGCCAGAGAGGGCTGCAAGGCAATTTTTCTACTTCTTTTCCAATCCAGCTGAACATACACAGGGTCACATGTTCAAAAGTGCAGACTGAATCTCACATGAGGATTTTTTTGACCTCATATCCTGCATAAAAGGTTTCCCTCCACTTTATGCAAAGGAAACAATCAGTAAAACTGAATCACAGTATAAGAGCAAGGGAAGTTAATCTCTTAAAGAATAAACTCCAGCTCTGTAATGAGGATGAAATGCTCCTTGAGCTTTGCTCCCGGGCCGGGAGGGAGCTCAGAGTCACTCTGAACCCTCCCCTCTTGTCTACTACCACGTCTCCACTCTCTGAAGGACTGGACACTCTGCCCGCGGGATGTGGAGAGAGTTGAGGGTGAGGTGGTCTTGGGGGTCAGGTCAGGGCGGTTTGACAGTGTAGGCAAAAGGAAGGGGAGGGTCAGACGTGATCCTCGATGGGGAAAACCAGCCGCGTGCCGCGACTCAGCAGCTCCTGCTCGCGGGAGTCCAGCTCACGCTCCAGCGCCTCCTCTGAGGTGCTGCCGCTCCTTTTGCCATTCGCACTCCAACCCGACCCTCCGGCTGCATCCCCCCCACCGCCGGACGCCCCATTGGCTGTGATGGCAGTGTCACCGAACATGAAGGTCAGGTCGCCGTCGCTGTGGAGGAGGTCAGAGTCGTGGTCCCTCAGCTGCTCGTGGTTCTGAAAACACATCCGCAGTGGAACATGAGGGGAGGGATGGAGAACATGGGGGTGACACGCACAGATGTAGGACACACAGAATGAGTACATGTGGTGTAAACAGACAATAACAGTGCAAGGATCATAAGGGACACTATGGATTTACAGAACAAAGGGAGGAGGAGACTTTCACTTAGTGTCCTGTGCTGCAGCAACTGCATTAAAGTGACATAACAAAAAAAAAAACCCACAGGAAACCACAGGCTGCACAATTACATGCAAGCCAACCCCACAGTGAACAAATAAGTGACAGCTGTGAAATGGACTTGTTAGAAAAGACAACTCAATTTAAAAGCACACATTGCATTGTGGGTAAGTAATAGATGGCTGTAAAACTGTTGCATGAGGTTCTCACAGCTCTAATTGACTGGCTGACAATCAATAGTCGGCCCATGTCCCCGGGGAGAACAGGATGAGTTAATGTCAGGTCAGCAGGGATTACTCAGATGAAGGGATCAAAAAAGAGAGAGATTACATAACCGCTTCCCTCCAGCAATTATTTGGGAGGGGAAATGGGGAAAAAACTCCAAATAAATCCATCAGGCATTGTATGTAGTTAAAAGGGTAGGGCTAGTTTCTAATTAAAAGAGTGACACAACTGTTGGAAGTGAAAATAATCACATTTAGATTCATTATAAATGAATGTCAAGAAGCCAGCGTCAAAGAAATAAAGACAAGGGGAGGAAAGTAGAATATAGACAATGATGGCATGTCTGAGAAAATAAGCTTTTAAAAGCTATTTTAAGGATGTCTGGTAATATTCTATATTGTTTCTTATTGTAAACAAATTCCTAAAAAACACCAACAGCTTTTGAGCCACAGCTCTGACTCTTATACTGGGTGACATGATTCTTCATCACATATGAAGGTGGGCGCTGTACATTTTCTAATTTTGAGCTGTTTCCACATTTTCTTTCCTGCTGCCATCAAAGAGCTCCAGATATGTATTCATCCACAGCTAAAAATAGTCCAAATGCACTAATTACTCCTGTTTGAGTAACTTTTGCTGAAAATTAAATAATATACTATGCTTAAAAAAGTGCCCTTTTAAAGAGAAATTCAAATTTCCCCTTTTTGTGCAGCCTTTTATTCCCTCCCCATTTCATAACACCCATAACCAAAGAGGAACCAAGCAAGGAGCTTTATTTAATACGGTCTCTCACCCCCTTGGCATCCCAGAGGCCTGTACGGTCCTGATTATATGAACAACCACCTAAATTCATGGCTCGCCTGGCTGGCAGCCTTGCACTGGAAAACCAACAGCAACAAACGAGCAGAGGAAAACATTTGTGGATGCAGAGCTTAAGACAGAACTAAACATTTAGACACTTTAGTTTAGTTTGATAAAAGACATTTTATGACTATTTTGCAGTCAAGGAATTTAAATTTTGTAACCCGACAGTGAGGGGCTCTTTGGGTCACTGAGAAGGGAGAGTATAATAGCCAAAAGCCTCCACCTGGAAGTATTTCACATGAAATGAAAAGGAGAATTTGCCAGATTAAATCCAAGTGTGACGGTTCGGTCAATGGGTATTTCTCTGTTTAAAATATTGGAGCGCAGAACAGTGATCATCATTGAGGTGGTGCTGAAAAGGGCCTTTTGTGCCCTTTGAATGCAAAAAGGCTTCTTGACTGTCCATTTTCTATGTGCTTTGTTTGTTTACTGGCAGGCACTGAGAATACTTTGACAGTATTACAATTCTCCTGAGAGAAAAACCTTCAGTATTCACAGAGAGGCTTCCTGAGGCACTGTGCACAGGTCTGAACCACTGACAGTATGGTCTGAACATAGAAAAAGGAACAGAAAACCACCACCTTTTAGTGATTTCACAGAATGCTTTGGTTATAGCTCATTTCAAAAGTATTTTTATATTTATAAATGTATATTTATATATACATTTATCTTCAAATTGTGGTTGTCTTTTCAACATAGATTAGCCTAGCACATAGCATACCTATCTAAAAACAGGAAAGGAGAAAGTTGACCGAGCCTTGCTCAACTGTTATTGTAAGTAAGAAAGCTAATATGTGTATTTCTCAAAATGTCCAACTATTCCTTTAAATCCTCTTACTGGACAACATGCAGTGAAAAGAGCTTCTACTGTTTCTACAGCATGCATTTCTCACAGATCACTGGTCATGTAGTAGTGTTACTGAGTATTTACTGTTGTTCTGTGCACGTGGACACTCACCTCGTATGCCTGGGGGCTGGTCAGACAGCTCGCCAGTGGTCCACAGTAGGCGGGCAGAGTGGAGGTGAGAGGTGGGCCACTGTGTGTCAGAATGGGCTTAAGGTAACTGGGCAGTTATTAAGGAAAACGACCCGAAGAGCTCAATAATTATATTATTATTACAATGGGCAAAGGCTGGTTGAATGGAGGATAGTAATATTGTTCATATCCAATATCTGTACAATTTTCTAATATCTCACCTGTCATAAAGCTGTAACTAATGCCTTTCTTTGGGGTTAATACATCATTTATGAATTATAGATCACTTATAAGAACAACTGTTGGGTTGCCAGGTTTTTAGCTAGCTTGGCATGAGGCTTCACACTTGCTTTTTCTGCATCTGCATAAATTAATTTATAAAAAAGTAGAAGAACTCAACTATCTGCTCAAACTAAATTTGCAGAAGCTAATTCAAATATAAAACATTTAAACTGCTCTGATAAAAACAGGCCTTGCAGGCAGTCATTTCCTAAGTTCTCTTCCAGCAGTAACTCACCATAAAAACATTAAAAATGATAAATTATGGCTCAATAACATTAAGGCTGTCTGCCAGCAGGAGTCTGTATGTGACTCTGAGGGTAAAGTAATTCTGTGAGGCTCGGCTGCAGTGCAGCAGAGAGTCAACCAGCCGGTTCCTCTGCCTTTTTTTTTAATTAGTCAAGCTGTATTGCTCTGTAGGAAAAAGTTCCTTGTTCCTTGGTCTGGTCACCACTCCCTTTAGGGAGGGAGGCAGCCCTGACAGAACAGAACATGTATGTTTGAACAGAAATCAAACTCAGCAGTCCATTGCACAGTCCTCTACACCAGAAATAAATAAAATCACTAAACTCTCCACACCAAAGCCCTGCGTCATGTGTGTTTACTTCAGCCTCCGCAGTGTTGGGACATGAAAGAAATCCACCCTGCTCGCCTCAGCTGCGTCTAGCACGTGTCACCAGGGAGAAAGTCTCCGCTGTACAACACAGCTGCCCCGCTCAAAAGCAGCTACACAATCAGCCACCTGGGGAGGCAGTTGTTGAGCAGAGAGGGAAGGAGGAAGGACATGGGAGGATGACCTGCTAAACACATTTTCTTTCCTCTGTTTTTGCAGCCAGTCTGACTCAGGGACAGCAAACATTTATGGATTCATCCAATAAAGGCAGCAATTATGAATGTGACTTTGATGGCTTATACAGGGTACAAAGGGAAAATAATCCCTGGAAAACCATCCTGACTGGATATGAGACCTGATATTATCAGAAAGACCTGCACTAGTTCAAACAATGACTTTGTGTCCTGAAAGCTAATGGTTCTGTAAAGCCGGGCACAGAAAGGATACTTGTGATCAAAGGTGTACCACAGTCTGAAGAGCCACGCACTCTCCTGTTTGGTTTTACTTTGTCCTTCAGCCTGAGGTCCATCCTGGAGAAACACATGGAAATATCAAGATATGCAGTGAAAAAAGATCTGGATCCAACATGTTGTTAAAACAACCCTGGTAATTCTCACCCAGCTATAATCAAACTCTGAGGAGGAGAAGTACCAGCATGCAGATTCATGGACGTAAGTCTTATTTTATGTGTTTCATTCCCCAGGTTACAGGTGATATTGTATTTCATACTGTGCTCCACAATGTTTCCTCACTTCCACCATTGTTATACAGGGATGTATAATGACTGAATGCAGTCTATAAGTATATAATGAAAGTGCTCGCTCGTGGTACTGTGCTGACGATACAAGTATAGACAGTTTGTATTTATGATGTGGCAACAAATTTCCTGAAAAAGGACAATAAAGAATCTATCTAT
>NW_023339674.1:22251494-22267042 GCF_004916995.1 Morone saxatilis | reverse complement strand
TATCTATCTATCTATCTGATCAAAGTACATTTAATACATTTTAGAGTTAAAATGCTTTCCATCATAATCTCACTAATAAATGCCATATTTAATGGTTCCAGTGGGATGATAACGATAGCGACTTTTGGTTGAGCTGAGTTTGGTTTCTCATCGTAAATCATGATTACCATAATTATTATGCTTATATAATTGTTATTTTTGCTCCCCATTAGACTGAGAAGTAGTTAAAACACATAGCTCCATGCTGAACCTCTCTATGTGAGACAGTGGGGTGCATCTTAATAAAGTAGATTCATCACAAATAGAAAATGATTGAAAAGTGAGTTAAATAACTAATTGTGCTATTCTGATTCCGCTGTCTTGTTCAGCAAATTCACATCAATTTCTCTTGACAAACTGAACTAGTTATGTGTTTTCAGACGTGCTGACTGTGCTCTGCGTCAACATAAAATTGCAGAAGCAGAACCATTGCAGCAGTGAGAGCTGTACTGACTTAAAGCAATAATAAACCAGTTTTCAGTGAGATCCTCACCCCCTGTAAGACCTGGAAGCTGTCTCCACAGGGCTGCAGGTCTTGATCTGGATCCACACCAACCCTGAAACAGATGAAGAAAGTAGATGAAAATATTAACACCTTGTGTTGTTATTTAACTTTAAAGTAACTAAATGACTGCAAACACTGTTGCTGGCTAAATGTGGCTCATATTTGTTTAGATACCAATCAGCAGTATTTGTCAGCATACTGATATAGATACTGAGATACTGCATGTCTGTAATTTCTTTACTTGTGACCTCTGCTCTTCTTTCTGCGGTTTGCATTTGACATTTTATAGACAGCTCCCTACGAGGATTATTTCTGTGTCAATCTTTTTGTGACTGCTGCACATGCAGAATACAGACTTGTTGTCTTTGTGGCTCTGCACCAGAAGTTGCTTTGAAAGCCCACACATCAAAGTGCTGGTTGCTAGACCTTTTAATGGCTAATAAAACACTATAAATTAGCCTTCAAATCAGCACAGACACAGGAAAACAGACAGAAGATCAAAGAAGAGAGTAGAACGTACAGTTTATATAATTCAGTGTGAAGCACATGAGGGAGAGATTTGAACCACCTAATTACTTTTTTGCTCATGACTTAAAAAACAAAACCACAACTTTAAAAACAAGCTAGGTTTTCACCGAAACGGAAGGTCACCGTAAAGTTACCCCTGACCCCGTAACACAGAGACATTTCAGCATGCAAGAAAGCTATAGTGATTTAAATAGTCACGTGTAACTGTGCCTTTTTCATTTTTCTCCTAAACATCCAGTGCGTAGCATTCAGAGGTATCTAGCGATGTAGTTGCAGCACGCAACTCTCTTGATTCACCTTCCCCTTCCAAGCGCAAAGGGTAAACTGGAGCAGCTACGAAAAAAACAAAGACCCTCTCTAGAGCTAGTGTTTGGTTTGTTCAATCTGGGCTACTGTAGAAACATGGTGGTTCAATATGGCGGACTCCATGGAAGGTGACCCGTGGAATCTATAGATATGAACGGCTCATTGTATAGGTATCATAGGTAACAAAAACACAACAATTTCTGTATTCAGGTGCTTATACACTAATGAAAACATACCTATGAATATTATATTTAATTTCTGCCAATAGATCCTCCTAAAAGTTACACACTGCACCTTAAACCAAACCAGATTTGACTAATAAACTACAGACTAAAATCATTAATACTGACCCACTTTGGGTTCCCCCCACAGTTTTCAGTTTTTTGTGTTAAACTAACCAGCTGCTGACCAAGAACAGAAATAAGATTTGGATCAAAATCTCAAAATGCAAAACAATTCCTTTAAAAAGTGGAGTACTGGAGCACATACATTCAGTCTTCACAGCTGGCCAAAAATTCCCTGTGGTGTCTCTTACCAACAGAGAAGGATTAAACTGAACACAAGCAGATTTTAAAGGGGCACTTTTAATTCACATAAGCTCTGGAGCAGTTGAGTCTAATCCTTATGGACAGAGGCCATGGCGGAGATGTGTAGCCATTCATGGTTACATCTGAAACTACAACTGACACTGTACAGTAAGGAGTCAAACTAACGTGCGTGGTTATCTTTAGAATTTTCCATAGCAGCCATACAGAGGAAATATCCATTCTGACTGAATGAGTAACAGCATTTTTCATTCTTCTTTCCACCTAAACAGCTAGATATAGCAGCCCACAGGTATCTGACTGCCTTTTAGGACTTTCTCCTCTCTCAATTATACACACACACATTCAGAGGATCTTCAGGAGGTGGAGGTTGCGCAGAGGTCAATAAACTTGCAAAACAAAGAGGTGCAAAGCACTGCTTCAGGAAGGATCTGCGAGGAATGGATCTGAGATTAGGACACAACTGCTGGGGGCCCCAGAAGAAAGAGGCCCAGGCCAGCACACGTTTCCTCTGATAAGAAACAGTATAGACCCCTCACACGTGTTCATATGCACACACATACATTACGTAAGCGGGTGTTCCACTGACTTCAGTTCACCCACTAACCTTTAATCCTAATCCTGAAAACATTCCCTCACCTCCTTAAATCCATCAAATATTCCTCACAAGCCATTTCATTTGCAGCGTCTCTGTCCTCTAGGGAAGACATGCAATCCTAAATAGAGTAAATGTGGAGGAACTGCTGTGACACAACTCTTGGTTGCTTTTTTTTTTCCTCTTTTGCACATACTTTTTAGATCAGTTCACACGTATGTGTCGGGCTGCTTCTGTGTGACCACAGTGCGTGGTTTGTTATTTACACCGCTGTGTGAAAAGTTATAGACAGTCCACAGAGACTGAACAAAGAGGCAGGCTCGGGTTTTCACATCCCCCGAGACAGCCTTAAATAAACCAGTCGATCATGCTACAGTAACTACTCAAGCAGCAACACCTCCACCAGAGCTGGGCAGGTGTGTGACACAGTGATTTCTCTCCTCTGTGGTTTTCAAAACCTTTTTCTCAAAATATTTCATATGTTCTTAAGAGTCTCAACTTTTCCTGTGGCCCCATGTTCCGCTTTACCCGAAAAAACAGAAGTGAACAGTGAAAAGAAAGAGTCCCATCTGAAGCAACCACACACTTTCCCAACACCAGCTACTGTCAGAAAGTTTGTTCACATTCAGATACAGCACCTGAAATATGCCCACTGTCCATGTTGATGTCGCTCTTCCTGCAACGCTTTGCTGTCCCCAAAGCTGTCACACACACACTCAGTAAAGTTAGTCTTAGGTGGTATATTTAGATATTCTTTTTTAGTATGTGTAAAAATAGCCATGTCGTGTGTTAGATACTCATATGAGGTCACACAACAGTCACAGCGCAAAACAAATCTCTGAACTCTAACATTTAATCCTAACATTAGATAAAAAATAGGGATTACATGCTATTTCTCAAGAATCAAAGTTGTTGTTTTTTTGTGAAATTGTCAAAGTTTATATATTTTCACACATTAGATAAAAGCATATCATCCATATATTTTTGAGGATCAAGAGACATGTCACAGTCAGTGTTACTTAAATGGAGGACTAAGGACATAAAAGAGAGTTTAAGTAGATAACAGTGACCACAGTGTTTTAAATACAGTCATTTGGCAACAGTCTCATCCAAATATGATCCTCTGTTTTGGGGACATGTACTAATCCTCGGACTTGGCACAGAGGATCAGCAGATGTTCAGGCCTAAAATAAAATAAAAACACTGGATGAAATGACTGGAACGCTTCAACTGACCACTTAACTGCTTTCAGCATTTACTGTATATGTTAATAACAGTCTCACTGCTTTCATCTCTTATTGTTTGAAGTAGAAATAGAATCTGTGATTACATTTTAGCTAACAAACACTTCGAGTCCAACTTGTTTCACTATTTCTGTAAACCACTTTGACTTCAACTATTTCAAATGTTTCAACAGCTCATTTTCAGCTGCAATCACACTTCTTGATTCTTTTTTAAAAATTCTACCATTCCAAGTTTATACAGTAAAGTTTGACCAAAATCCATCTAATCTATTGCAGCATTTGTTCCTCAAAATGCTCATTATATCAAAAAACTTACACTGAAATAAACTGATGCTTTAAAGCATTGGAGTTGACAGATTAGTAGCTCTTCTGTGCCCCAGCGTGAGCACAGAGATCTTTTTCCCTCTCGATGGCTGCACGGCCAGGGCTCGGTGATAAGCTGCACGCTTGCCTGCTTACAGACCATCCATCAAAACCCAATAACATAAACCAGCAGCGTCTTCTGTCACAGCAGACGTTTGCTATCCCAGCACCAGTCACATCCTGCTCGTCAGCCTCACTGCCTCAATAGAACTGCCTGAGGATTTAGTCATGAAAAATAGCAAATAACAAATGTAACTAAATTAAAAACTGGGTAGAAAATCCCACTCAATAATGCACATATGCAGAGGATGATACCAGGATCACGGAGCACAGCTTATATCCGCCTGCCATGCACCACATGCCCCTGTTACCATGGCGATGAGTTCATGGGGGAAATTTTGGCAGCACTGTAAACCTCCACCAAACATAATAGTTCCTGCTCGGCCCGAGGAGGCATTACTCATATTAAACAGAGCCTGTTCACTCAGGCCACCTCTGTCACACACATTACCAGCCTATAATCCGCTTTGTCATGACAAATAGAAGCTCCCAGTGCATCGTGGTCAGACAACACTGAGTGAGGCTGGGCTCCAGACGGACAGATAGCCAAAGCAAGCAAAGTGCCAAAGCCAACGCACCAATCCTACTACGTTCTAACTGTAGACTCAGCATCACCTCTGGCTCTGGAACAATCCTGATTTTATGGGTTAGCGTTCAAGTGATCAACCGCAGAGTGAAGAACCTATAGTTGAACATTGCAGGATTTCTTCGAAGATTCAACAAAAGTGCCTGTGACCTGAAAGCTCTGGATGGAAGAACATGGGAGAAAGTGAGCAGCAGTGGAGAACTCTGGCCCCATCTACTGGACAATACCACCAGGCAGCACAGGATAAATGTAATAATGTCAACTGGAGAGGAATTACGTGTCGCAGGAGCAAATAATAATGCTTAAAACTAGTACAAACGGAGCAAATATATAACTGCCCTACAAAGACAGAGAGCAGTAACCCAGAAGCTGTGAAGGGAGATAACAGGTTCAGGGTACTAACTCAGTCAAACTCAGTAACAGGTAGAAACATTGTAATGCCTTAATTTTATGTATTTTTAGGCAGTTTACGGTGTAAATACGTTTTATTTAAATGTAGCAGAGATGCTGAACATTAAAGCAGATTTTCTTCTACAGCACCTGATGTGTAGCCAGGACAGCATGGGTGTCGTCCCACCCCCAAACACCCAGACAGTAAAGAAGACAATGAGCAGCGTGGTGGTGAACATCATCTGGCGGGCGTAGGTGGCTGTGTCCCGGATGGCCAAGGCGAACGCCATTGCCCCACGCAGACCTGCAGAGGGTCACATCCAAAAACCATCCAATAACATCAGAGCTGCAACTGGCTAGTCAACTGACATAAAATCAACTATTTTGATAATCCATTAATGGTTTAAGTAATTTTTCAATTTGAATTTCGAAACATTCTCTGTTTCCAACTTCTCAACTGTGACAATTTGCTGTTTTTCTTTGTTATATATATGACAATGAATTTATATATGAAAAGATTTTAAACGGTTGGTAAAAAAAAAAGGTTCATTGATCATGAAATTAAAGATAAATAAACCCCTAAATCACATTTAGCCTGACTCGATGAGGAAAACAAATCAGTGTCTTTTCAATACCTGCAAACATCATCATATGCTGGAAGTTTCCCTTGATCTTGTGCCTTCTGCCGAGGTTGAGAAGGAAGGACAGCGGGTAAATGTTGAAAGCTCTTCCAATGAATATGGCAATCTGACAGGCAGGTCAGGAAGTCTTTGACTGAACATTTTAATGCTTTAGAGATTCATGACTAGACTAATACCTGAAAGTGAACTTTATGGTAAAGCAGCAAACTCTATCTTAGAACATTCTGATTGTCTTTGTGGATGTAGCACCAAAAAAAAACTATGATCAATTCTGCAGCTGTGGAAAAATTGCATTTTTACGAGAGGGGTAGTCCCAAATGGAAACAGAAGAACGTGTTTGTTGTGCCCAAAAAGGATACAAAAGCCCCGATGATGAAAATAGGGCTGAAAATGTGATTCTGGAAGGTGAACAGAGCCAAACCCATGTAGGAGAAGATGAAATTCTCCGCCAGGAAGTGAAGTACCTCAAAGAGCTGCATGAAAACATATACATACATAATAAGATTCATAATAAGATAATAATAATAATAATAATAAGATTCATCGTGAATTCAGTTTAGAGGTGTATGAATACACAGCAATAATACAAGAAGAAATGCACAAAAAGAGCCTTAAAATGTTCAGGTTCAGTGAGACAGTTTCACAGAAAGTTTCCCACACTGCACTGCCTGGTTCCCTCATCTACGTATTCCCTCAGAATCCACAAAAGCTTGGGAATAGTTTTTTTCTTTTCCCTCTCCCAGGCTGCCTGGCTGCCATGATGATTACAGAGCTGAGTGCATCTGTGTTGCTCTGAGAGGGAGGCACAGGACAAGGGCAAACACACACTGACATATAGACACATTAAAAAGCAAGCCAGCACATTAAGAGCAGGAAGAAGTTCTGTTTTAATTGAAGTGAAGTACTTGAACCTTTGCAATAAGCAAGTCTAGCTTTCTTTCAAACTGAATAACAAGAGCCTGAGAGACACTGATACTGATCCAAAATGTCACACTGTGTGCTGTCTACGTGCTAATCTGCACCCTGTCCTCAAGACTGAACCCCCTCTGCGAAACTAAACAGTCATGTCAGGAGGGATGTCCTCAGACAACCCCGATTAAGGTCACAGCAGGCTGATCACTGAGCCATCTGGCAGCGAGGCCGAGCACCCTGTTCATACTATTGGGGGGTTCAAACAGCAATTCAAAATAAATGGGGCTGCGTGTGCAGGCAGTGGTTGGATGCTACCTGCTTGGTGCGTTTTGTGGACTCTTCAGAGAGGTTGTTGTAGGTGTAGTGAGCCTGCGTGATGCCACAGAACAGCACGGCCACGACGCCTGTAGGACAACATCAAACATACATTTATTAGCCTTAATACAGTGACTCAAAGAGACAGAGTGGGATGTAAAACAGTTCACCTTTTAGAAACATGAGAATCAAACATTAGCTTGTCAGTCCTCTTATAGCTTTGCCACTGTATTATCTGTGCACTTCATCTGCTACATAATCTGTATTTAAGTCCCTGTCACATTTCATTTGTATAACAGACAGATTCAGTTCTCTAAGGATGGTTTACCACTGCTTAGTTTAAACAGCTCATAATTACACTATTCAGCATAATCAACAATGTGAATGAGCTTGGAATTAAAAGGCTCAATCTACATAAACTGCACTTGTGAATGATCATGAAATTAATTATAAGTTCTCTGGAAAAACCTTTAAAAATATATTAACGATGAAAGATTCTTTTGAAAGACCACATTTTCTTTTTAAAATGGGACACTCAGTTACCAGTCATGAGAAGAATTACTCTGAGATGTGATTTCTTTGACAGAAAACCTAAGCAAGTCTACTGAAAGAAGAATTTGAATTGCATTATGGGAAATGTTGGGTCCAGTGCTTTTGGAGATTGGCCCAGACTAAGGACAAAAAGCAAAGATATATTTCGATCACCCTTTTCTTAATCTGTCTACCAACTTTATAGAATGTAATACTTAATCACTGGTGTAACAGATCACTAGAAAAGGCTCTTTAGATTAAAAAAAAAGGTCAATTTGAGTTGTTACTCTGTGGAAAAGTTGTGCTGATGATGGTCTGAGTCACCTTTCTTCCACATTATTTCCCCTTTTTTACCTTTTACTCAACTATTAGTACAGATACTGGTGTAAAAAAAGACTCCAGTAAAAGTAAAAGTACTGATTTAACTTCTTTACTCAAGTATATGTGAAAAGGTACAGGCTCTGAAATGCTCTTTTGGTTTCATGGTCATTTCTACCATCTGTTCCTTGAAACTTTGAGTGGAGGCTCCCTCTCAGATCTATCATGCATGATAGGGGTCTTGATGTTGGGAAGGCATGCCATGCAAAAAATGTTTTTAAATCAAAGTCAAATGCATTAAAACTAAAGTAATGAGCTGTTCTGAAAATGTAGGTAAAAAAGTACAGATATTAGAAAAAGCTACTTAAGTGCATTAATGAAGTATTTGTACTTTGTCACTTTCCACCTCTCCCTTTTGGATATGAAATAAATGTATGTCTGCCTCGTGCCTATACAGCTCACCTGTGAACCCGCAGGCTTCGGCAAGCAGGAAGGTGCTCCAGGACATGAGGAAGAATAGGGCCGTCTCCAGCAGCGGGAAACAGTGCAACTTGGTGAACTTGGTGACGTGGGAGTTGAGTTAAAGACACAACACTGTTTAGGATATTTGCTAATACCAACTATAACACGCCGACTGTCCTAAGAAACTCAAATCTATCTGGAACCTAGACTTCATGTTTCCATTTCACAGTAGGTGTTAGAGAAAGGATATGAGAGCGGTGACGACTCCTGTGGCTGCACCCATCACAAAGGAACCGCTGAAAATACCCAGGAAAACCCCCACTGACTTGAAAAAGGCAGAGGCATCAAACATGTGTGTGTTTGCTCCACTGGGCTGGTAGGCCACAATAGACCTGAAATGTAATAAAAACATGGTGTGGCACAGATTTTCAGTATTTGTCATAAATTTACCAATTTCATAATCATGTTTTGAATTGATTATAATTGATCTTTGTGTCCATAGTGTTTATTTGATTACATGTCTGGGAAAATGGAATATAATAACTAGTCAGAAAAAAACTCTGTGATTTGTAATCTTCCAGTAGAGGGAGGCAGAGTGCTGTCTGTCTGTCAGGAGAGGAAGTGATGCAAGGCAGTGCTGCTCTGTCTCACACTTCAGTGTTGAATTTCAACATCAGGAGGGAAAGAAATCTCAAAAAGGATGCAGAGACAGAGACCTTTATCTGGTGCAGAAGGAAGGAAAGTGTTTGCAGATTTCTGTTAAGGCAGACATTTGACTTACGATGAAAGCACAATGGCCACTGCGTCATTCATAACACTTTCCCCGAACAGCAGAGCGTAGAGATCCCCGTCTGCATGGAGCTCATTAAAGATGGCCAGCACTGTCACTACACACGGGGAAAAAGATTCAATCAACATCATCAGCCACAAACTGCATCATGTTATTCTGATTGGCCTGTGCATGTGTCCTACCTGGGTCTGTGGCAGAGATAACGGCACCAAAGAAAAGGCAGTCAGTGTAGTAGAACTTGTCAGTCAGCTGTCCGACCACTTGCATCAGTTTGACGACACCGTACATCAGATTTCTGAAGATAGACATCCAGGTGAGAGGAGAACAAAAACATATAACAACAGGTAATCCAAGTACACAACAGCAGGATGTAAAGTTCCTGATTTTAAACCGACGTTTAATGAAAGGAAGGCCAACGCTCACCCAATGACAAAGCATGAGATGGCAGTGCCAAGAAACGCATAGGTTATGATGGAGCCCAGGTTCCTGAAGAAGTGTCTCTGGAAAAGGGAAAAGGAGAATAAGATAAGGAAAGGAAAGGAAAAGAAGAGTAGGGAAACATAAAAACATCCTTTATATAAGTTTATAACAAGTGTGCAAAGTTAGCTTATTGCTGTTCCATTCTCAGGCATTCTCACACTGAACATATATTCATAATATATAACATATATTTCCTATTACAAGACAAATGTCTTTTAACACTGAAGGATTTAAAAAAAAAAGCTTCAGGTCAGGACTAGAAACACAAACACAGATTCAGCTGTTTGACTGGTTGTAAAATAAACAAGCAGCACAACAAAAATGCCTTTTCCGATCCCTTTCATAACCAAACTCCCCCCAACTCTCTCTGCAGTCAGTAAGAAACGAAAATGCTGATGCTGATGCAGATTGCGCCAGGAAATGTGCCTTTTCCTGAGAGACTGTCAGGAGTGATTTTTGTGAAATAAAACATAAAAGAATCAAACAGAAAGGAAAAAGAAATACTGTTGTGTTTATGCTCAGGATATACATGGCATCTTCTTTGGCAGCACAGATCCTTATGCCAACATTTGCACATCACTTACAAACACTGTATGTTTTCATACAGTGATCTGAAGCGGATGATTAACTGAATGGACAAGTTGACGACCAAAGAGAGTCAAACTACAGAGCCACACACTGAATCTTTCTCTGTTTCTCTCTAAAGCTGTTGACATTGTGCTTCAAATGAACTCCCACTGCAACAGATGATGATTTAAAGATTTAAAGAAAAAAGTATTTGAAAAAAACAGACTAACATGACCTCCTGCTTCCTATTTCCTGAGGCCTGATGTTTGAATCAGCAAATTCCATCTTGAAATGTGGCCGAGAGCCAAATTATAGTTTCTCCAGGAAATCACAAATGTCTGTCAATACACACTTTTGCAAAAACTTTAAAATATTAATTAGGGTATGTTGATTTTTGTAAACTAACTGCTAAAACAGTATTTGTAGTAGTACTGTGACAATGTGTGTAGTGCATAATGTAGAATCAGTATGTAGTATGGATTTGGGACACAAACAAGACAAAGGCCTAAAATCTATGGGCTCTATCAGGATGTACTTCTTTGAGCTAAATGCCAACTTTAGCATGCTAGCATGCTCACGATGACATTGCTAATATGCTATTGTTAAAGGACAAGTGTGCAGGATTTTGTGCCATCTAACGGTGAAGTTGCAGGTGCAACTAACTGAACATTGCTCACATCTTTACTTGACAACTTGGGAATGACAACGGACTGTGAAGTGTGTAGGAGAAACTACGGTGCCTGCAAAAAACACCAAAGGCTCTATCAACAGTGTTGGGTGTTGGGTTTTCCGTTCGAGGCGACTGTAGAAACACGGCAGACTCCATGGAAGGCAACCCGCGGCGTCTGGAGATAAAAAAAGGCTCATTCTAAGGCACAAAAACACAAGTCAGGGGATCACCAATGTCATTATCCTCTGGAGAGCATGAATACCTGCAGAAAATATCATCACCCATCCAGTAGTTGCTGAGCTATTTCCATCTGGACCAAAGAGGTAAACCCACAGACTGACACTGCCATCCATAAAGCCACGCTGCTAGCATGGCTCACTACAACCCATGGTCAGATCCTATTTATGCTCTGCATTGTAGCAAAGCACAAGGACATTTCCCCTCATTTATCTGACTTCTCCTTGGTATCATCTATCACTGTAATTGGAAAAGGTGCACCCACGCGATGAGAACATAGATCAGATGTCACCAGTTGTTTAAACACATTTCACTCTCCATTATTTCAAGGTCGGCTCACTGAAGCACAGACAACCCACAATTCTTATGCACAAAAAGCAACAACGGCCGTAGCTGAAGTTCTCAGACCGGTAAATATGGTCATAAATTAATAATTCAAAGCACAGAGCCACCAAAGGATTCCCTAAGTAAAACAAATCTGTTGCTCTACAACAAATAAAAGCAGAAACTACTCATATTGTCAGCGTCAGCCGTTTTCTCACTCTTTCTCCCCGTAAACGCCAGAGAGGAAACGAAAGACATCTGCTCTGGACTTCCCCTGAAAGGACCACTTATTGTCAGCAAAAACAGAATGCTCTCTGTGTGGCCAATGAGAGTTTTTCTTAGCTAACCATCTGTCCAATGAGACAGCAGTTTGTGGCAGCACATACGACCACCTGGCTCACATTACTGTGCATCATACAAATTCAGCTCTTAAAACAGTCACAAATGTAAACCTCACCTTCTTTAGACTGTACCCAGCATGGAAAATAATTGGAGGCAGCAATATGTTGAAGAATACTTCAGGGTCAAATGTCACCTGGAAAAGATGATACATTTAAAAAGGGTTAACGGTGTAAAAATGGCAAATGAAGAATTGATGTTTATTTTTTAACTGTTACCTTGCGCAGCATATCGTTCTGCTCCACATTGTGAATCTCTCTGGAGTTGATCTCCCCTTTTAGGGTGTACTCAAAGAACTTGCCACTGACATTAAGCAGCAGGGTGCTGACAGGTCCTTCCTTCAGCGAGCAGCTCGGGGGTGTCTTGTTGTGGTAGCTGGTGGCAGGGATGCCGTACCGCAGAATCACACCAACCAGCAAACCTGTAGGAATAAGAGGAGAAAAAGATGACAGGAAGACAAACAAGTGCATGTGTAATTAGCAGGTTTAGACATTTGTCATTCATGGGTGTAGCTCTTTCAGTTACTCAGTTAATGAATGTGAGGCAAAGGTCGACTATTATCCAAAAATAAATGGCACCAAAATCAAACTCATCCAGGGAATTGCTCAGTGCTAGATAATGTCCCAGGTGCTTCTGTTTCACGAGCCCCCAGCATCAGACAGTGACACACCGAGAGCAGCGGAGCGAAGGAAGAAAAATGAGGAGATGGTGAGCAGAAGCTTGTGGGGAGAGCTGAAGCCAGGAAGAAAGGAATGAGGCAGGCAGTTAGAGAACATAAATCCTCTGATCAGACAGCAGTTATCTGCAGGAGACATGGCAAAGCAATGCTGCCAGCACTGCGCTCACTCATAGCAGACGGTTAACCTGGTACATCACACTCTGGCTTTGGCCTAACCACACACACACGCACATGCACACAGTGGCAGTTTCGCAACAGGGTTGTTACCTTTGAATAATCACTGAGAATTAAACCGCCTGTTTCTTGCAAAATATACTCAAATGACAGTTGAGTTTTGGCTTGAGTTGGTAAATGTAAGGTTATTTCCAGCTAAAGGGAAGTTCCATGTTTCAGATTAGGGAGTAACATAAAAGGAAAAAACAGCATTTGATAAGATGTCAGCCCTGCAATGCATCATGTTCTTTCTTTAAATGGACACCAACAACTTCTGACAACATATTCCGAATCATTGATTTGTCTTGATTGCCGTGCCACAGTGAGCAAGTGAACATACCAACTAAAAACACCAGGTTTTTTGTAGAGTCTGCTCTTTATACAGCAAATCAATACTCTGACAAGGTTTACGCTTGGTAGCACTTTTATCCTTGTGACAGTCCAAAAAAAACAAACAGTGTGATCTAACGTCATTACATCTTATCAAACTGAATCCACCAAAATAATGTTTGTAAAAGCGTGGGTTTCTGACAGCTTGACAGAGATAATGATATTAGTTCAAGATACTAATCCCACATGTTTATTATGCATGTATCACATTAGGTATGTGCACATATAATCCATTGTGTTCATTATCCGTTCCCACCTCTGCAAATAGTAAATCTGAGGTATAATATTACCGTCAGTTTGTGTTTTTGACCCACTACAAGGACAGGGCCCATATTTGTGAAGCTGAAAATTGAAACTACAAAGACAGCCAAAGCACGGTTTACTTTTCCAGCATTTAAAACGAATCAAAGTCTGTCTTTTTCATATGAGAACTCGGGTTAATCAGTAACATTTGTAGCACTGACTAACTGGAATCATTCTGATAAGCTATTAAGAAAAAAAAACATACAGATGTTGTGGCCAGCTGTGCTCTAAGACATTAACACTGAAATACATTACACACACACATTGTGGCAGTGGTCACGTTATTTATTTATCTATATCATATAGTCAGATGATAAAGAAATAACTGAAATCTAGTTTCTTCTCTCAAATGTATCTGTCACTGTGCTGCTGGGAGAGCAGACTGATCCCTGTTGATTCCCCAACTGAGCATTCGCAGTTAGGCTATGAAGCATTTTCTATCATGTATCCCATCCTTTCTTCTTTGAAAGCTTGAAAGATGCTAGATAGTATCTTGGGAGATAAATCAATACATTATACATCAAGGTCAATGTAATCTGATTTATTACACCACAGACATTGTATAAGTGCCCTCGGATATGTCAGGGTGCTGATTCGCAGTCAGTCAGGGATGAAGCTGCATAACAGCAGCCTAGTGGAGAGTTTAAGACAAGGCTGAGCAGCAGACAGCACCTTCTAGAAATTAGCCCTGGCCCAGCCAATTAGGAGCAATGTGAGCTGGTGGAAATGCAGAGGCGCGTCAGTGCATTTGTTCAGCCTTAAACCAGATCTGTATCTTCATCTTTATCTTCCCCATCGCCTCTGAGCAGCCGCTGCACAACCACCAGAGAGACTGAATCACGCAAAGCCTGCGGGGAGGTGGTGGTAGTGAAGGAGTGTGTGTGTGTGTGTGTGTGTGTGTGTTTGTACATTGAACATATAATCCTATAAGCCTCACCGTAAATCATTGCCAGTCCGGTTTCGTGAAGGAAGCGGACCCGTCTGTGCTTGAAGAGCCATATGGTGAGAATCGTTAAGGTCAGCAGTAAAATGAATGTCAGCAAATTAACACTGTCCTGTCGGTGACTTTCCTCAGCCTCCTTCTCGGTGGTAAGTTCTTCCATACCGTCGTCCTCCGCCTTCAGTCCCGACACCGCGGTCAGTAATATCCACACAGGCAGCATCGTGTCCAGCGCCGCGAACACTGCGCTCCGCTTCGGCCGTCGGAGAGCGTCCATGGTGCAGGATGCTGCTGCTGCTGCTGCTCACCGCACACCGCCTCTATGCCATGTCACTGCTGGAAGCTACGCACAGCTGAGCCGAGTGGGAAAACAATCCAGTGTTCGTAGACCGGCGAGTTCAACCTTTTAAAGGTACACTGCGCGATGAGAAAAAGGGCGACGAAGCCGCTCCGGAGTGAGACTGCGCTGCCCTTGTGGAGGAGACCAGATCACACCGTGGCCCGCAGGCAGCCTCAAAGTCGGCTGATTCCAAGCTGTACTGAGTCACTGTGCTGGGATTGTGATGAACACGCAGTTCGGTGCTTCATCAAAACAGGAAATTCACATGGCCTCGGCTTGGATGTTGAAAGTCAGCCTGTTACATGGAGAGTAGAAGCAAATATCCGCTCTGGTTAAGGTGGCCTTTGTAGTGGTAGTGGAGGGGTGGGAGGTGGGATGATACCAGAGAGCCACAGCTGGAGGGGGGGCCAAAAGGGAACTAGAGCAATATCTTTTAGGAGGGGCCATTTCTGTGGCCCCTAAGACTTTAAAGCTGCACTAGTCAGTATTTTCATATTAACAATGGATCAAAAGATCATGTGTAATGCTTGAAGTGATGAACCCACAGACAATTATCATCTGACTCTGCAGTTCCTGTAGTTATATGAAGCGTTTTAGCTTCTTTCAGCTCTTACTTTTGGTTTAATGGCTGCAACTTTACAGGTTTCTTTCACACTGGCCACCCTCACCAAACTCTTACCCAAACACAGGCAGCTGTTTACCAGGGTTAGTTAATCTACCAGCTTGGCACTAAACAGCAGACAAAGTTAGCAACTTGCCAGGGTACCTAGTGGAGGATTTGGCAACCAGAGGGGTCAGATATTTCCCTCACGGGTTGGTGGAGACCAAAAACATATTTCTCATGAGCCACTCTATAAATCAAATCAAATCAAATCA
>NW_023339674.1:22243465-22251420 GCF_004916995.1 Morone saxatilis | reverse complement strand
AAAGTGCTGTAGTGGTGCAGCGCTACGCTATAAGGCCATATGTCAGCTTGTTGCGCTGCTCCTAAGTGACCCAAAAAATACCGGTTTGATAAATTTAGTTTATACTGTACTCACATTGTGTATATCTTGAATAAAGTTGTATTTATTAATGACTGACTTCATTATAGAGCTTGGAGGTGATTGGATTCATAGTGATAATGGGAGGGTGTGTGTGTGTGTGTGTGTGTGAGCCCAACAGCCCCGGGGCCAACTAACAGGTTAATCCAGCCATCCCTTGCGCTCTCATGAGCTATAACAGAGATATTGCTTTCACACTGATATATGGACTGCTCCACGGCCATATATTTTCCCAGTGAGGTCCACTGCAGTCATAGCTGCTGCACCTGTGAGAAAGAAAACACTGTGGCTGTGAAAAGAATGTGAATATCTTGAAATGAATTTAAAACAGATACAATAGTAGCGCCTAAAAAATACATTTAATTTGGAAGCTAATCAGTGCACCACATGCATCAGGTGCTGTTTTAGCATAGCATTTGTCTGCACTGTTACTGGCAAAACCAGCTGTTGTTAGGGGTAAAGGAAGTCTTGTGGTGTATTTTGCTTTCTCACCCATTAGTAACTCTTATGTGTGACACTGTAGGAAATTTCAAAGCCCACTCTGATGCTCTATTAACAGAGCCTTTACCATACACCGACTACTGCAGAGGTACTTTGTATTTGAACAGTATATCAGTCACTCAATGGTCATGCGGTTTCACAGAATAGAAAGGGGATGTACAGAGAGGTAAGGCTTCAGAGCATCTCTCACAACGGGCATGATACGGGGATTACCTATTATTAGAGTGGCCTAGTGGCTTAAGTTGCAAGCTAATCTGATGTCTGGTTGGACATGGTTACATGTTGGTGTCGGTTGTGCATGATTGTGTTCTTTTTACAGCTCACACTTCATACACTGCAAATACATACACAAACCTGGCTGGTGTGTAGAAAACGCACTTGTGCATTATTTTGCGTGATTTGATTCTGGACTCCTTTCACTCGTTTTATTTCATCGCATGATATTGTTATTTTATAGACGTTTTTTTTTATAAGAGCTAGTCATTGTATATAAGCAGCGTTTTGTGGTAAAGACAACACCCGGAGAGGTGTGCCCGATGTGGATATGACGGTGCGTTCAGGTAGTGTGGTAAAGTCAAAGGTTTTTGATTTTACCTGGGTGTACCTCACTGACCAAGTGACCATTGATGAAAGTGGCGAGGTCAATCTAATTTGAGAGTATTCATGATTTGCGACGTGTAACTGTATTTTGCCACAGAGAACGAATTAATTTAATCATGTATGAAACACTATATTGTATTATCTATTTCAGAATAGCAGCGATTATGTGTTTATATACGCTATACAAACGTGGCGTACTAAATTAAACTTGGAAATAATATTTTGTACGTCTGTGAAATTGGATTTTATGTACATTAACACGCATTATGTTACGTTATAAATATAATCTGGTTACGGAAGTCTCTTTTATAATTGTACATCGAACGCCTCATGAGTGCACACCTCCTCCACATGATCCCGTAACTCTATCCAGGCCTGTGATTGGCTGTTGTAACGACTACCACGGTACCGATTGGTTGCGAAACGCAGCTGGGAAACAGGAAGCTATAAAAAAAAAAAAAAATCTTGTCAACTAAAGTGGACGTAAGCGTCTGCCTCACATTTTCTCGTGTTCTTCAGACTAACTAACCAACTAATTGGTCGTATCTAGCCGCGACTGAGAGACCAAAATGGGCTGCTTCTTCTCGAAAAAATCCAAAAGAAAGTCCTCCGAAAAAGAGGATCTTACGCCGACAACGACGACTGTCGAAACTACGACGACAAGCAACGCGGTTCCCCTTGGCAACAACACCGACGAGCCACCGAAGCAGTACAGCTGGGATAAGAGAGAAAAGGTACCGCAGGGGACTCGTGAAGTGACACAATAAAATAAACTCCTACCTGGTGGCAAGTGGAGCTCTTAACTGGCGACACCTGACTGATAAACGTGTTTTATTTGTATTTTCGCTAACGTTACTGTCTCCAAGAGGTGCAGCGAGCTATACTGACACCCTTTGATTTAATGACTGAAGATGTAGCTGAGGTTTGTGTAACATGAACGTAAATGTGTAGCTGCCCTCTTCGACGTGTCTGTCTGTGACTGTCTGTGTGTGTGAGTGACCCTGTTGCACCAACCAGTCACGTTACCTTATGTGGATATTTGTATTTCTAACCTGGTTTCCTGAGTGCTACAGCTGCACAGCCAGGTCCACCTGCACTGTTTACTAACTTAGCTGGGATTCATTGCGCAGCAGCCATTTATCCTGTAACACAGTCGAGAAATATTCAGCTTTCCACGTTACCTGTTACCTAAGGACCCAGGATGCACGCAGGGCTCTTTATACGTTGAAACCAGCGGAGTTTGAGGTTCACCGCCTCGTCCTCTCTTTCTCTCGGTCACTAAATGTGTCCGGCGTTATCTCATTATAGGATTACAACACCGTGTAGTTCACTGTTACACGACTGACCGCCTTTAACTTGTGCAGACATTACAGGCGTTAACCAAGCGGTGGTTCAACTTCCGTTTTGACTCATGGGATGTTTCACTAAAATTAGTAGACCAAAAAACACACAAAAACACGCAGTATCCGGTTGTGGAGTCTGAAAGTACCCACCTAAAAGTAAACTAGTTATACATTTCCTTCACGCACGCAAAACTAATGTTAGTGAGACATTAAATATAGATACCATTGTATACTTGGTATGAGCATGTCTAAAAGGTGGATCTCTGATGCTCTACACCAAAGTGCGGCTCTTACAGTGAGATACTAGTGGGGTTTATAAGAAGTAGTTTGGTGCGTCTCTAAATGTGTTCAAACACTCATCCGGTCACCTTTCTCTTCGCACAGGTTGATCCGAAAGACTACATGCTGACCGGGCTCAGAGACGTCACGGTGGGCCGCCTGTCTGGCAAACTGAACGGGCAACAGTTTGTCATCCAAGAGTGTGAGAACTGCAACATCTACGTGTTTGACCACTCTGCGACCATCACCATCGACGACTGCGTCAACTGCCGCGTTGTCCTCGGGCCTGTCAAGGGCAGTGTGTTTTTCAGAGACTGTAAAGACATCAAGTGCGTGGTGGCCTGTCAGCAGTTTCGCACACGGGACTGTAAAAAGATGGATGTGTTCTTGTGCTGCGCCACTCAGCCCATCATCGAGTCCTCTACGGGTATGAAGTTTGGCTGCTTTCAGTACTACTACCCCGAGCTGGCGTTTCACTTCAAGGACGCCGGGCTCAGCATCTTCAACAACAACTGGAGCAACATCCATGACTTCACACCCGTGTCTGGAGAGAACAACTGGAGCTTGTTGCCAGAGGCTTCAGCGGTCCTGGATTTTGTACCGGCTCCAGACTCAGAGTCTGAATTCAAGTCTGTTCGAGTCTCCTGTGACCCTTCACGCAGCATTGTGCCTTTGACAAAGGGAGGGAGACGCAAGGACAGTGAAGAGTCCTGCCTCTTTGTTTTCTTCGCTGGAGAGTACACCACTGCAAACGCCCGCAAAATGATTGATGAGGTGAGGGGAATTAAACGGACGGCAGCATGAGGTCACTTAGTTTAAAAAGTATTTTTATGATGGAAAGAGGGTGGTGGTAATGATGTGTCTTATCTTATTCATTGATCATACACTGCTCAGTTTGGGTGCAGTCGGTTTGCTTTAAAAGGATGCAGAATTAGTCGCAAGAAAAAGCAAACCCAGTGTTAACTCTCACTGCCTGCCCCATTTTATAGAAGGAACACTAATTAAAGTTAAACATTGAGGAACTCAAGCTTTAGCTTCACATTCGTTGCAGTAATGTGAAGCTGGTTATCAGCCAAATGAGCTGAGCTGCAGCGGGACGGAAGCTTATACTCTATTACCATTATTTCTTCTGAATATATAACTTGGAGTTTACAATGTTGACTTCTCCCTCTGAGGCTGTTCCACCTCTAGTGATAGTGCTTTATGGGATTCTTACATATTACTTAATTGTTACATAAACACATTTTAAATCTTTTTATATGCTTAGTGTTCCTATTTCAGTTTTTTGTTTTACGCTCTTTGTTTAGCTGACTTTGAACTTTAAGACTGATGTATCTGAAATGTTTTGCTACTTAAGCATTCCAGTTGTGTTTGTGTTGTTGCCAGTATATGTATGACTCTGTCACATAAGCATGAGACCAGATGTTGTTGTAAGACTTTACTCTTTACAGTTTATCTGTGGGTGTGTTTGTTTGTGTGTGTGGAGGATTTGTTAAGTAGTTTGTGGTTTGCTGCAAATTTATTGTGTAACTTTTTCCATCTCATTTTCACAGGCAACAGCTAAAGGTTTCGTGCTGATCCAGACTAAGGAAGTGTCGATGCGACCTGAAGACGTGAAGAGAGTGTTTCAGAACAGTGCAGAGGAACTCGTGGAGTGGATCACCAAAGGTAGTTTCTCTTTTTTGCTTTGTTGTTCCGGCTCCAAAGTATTTCTAAAATATCAGCCGCTCAGGAACTCAGCGAGGTTTGTTAGATCTTATCTGACAAACCTATAGTTACATATTTGCATTTGCAGTAATGAGAGTATCAGGTTGTGTTGTAGATACTATAGCAGAGCAGAGTGAAACAAGCGCTGTGTGTTTTAAAACAAGGGTCTGTTTGTAGTGTTTTCTAGCGTTCATATCAAAAACTCAGCTCTGTTTCTTTTGGATTCCTTCTTCCACACAAATGCTTGAAAGCAACTTTACTCCCTCTCAGACTTCATGCTGTTTTTCAGAAGCTAAAAAATGACTTGGTCAACATATTAATATGATTTTATTATGACAACATTGCTGACTGCTGGTTCTCCAGAGCCAAACTGAAACCCAGAAATCAACTGAATCAGCACTCAGACTTGGTTGTCAATATCGGAGTGTGTCACAATCTTTTTCAGTAGAAAGCACTTACTGTTTTATAACCAAATTGCGTAAGAACATTTTGCATTGAAGGAAACCTGTATTTAGCTGTTGTATGTTGGAAATTACCAATGTAGTTTGGACTGTTATGATACCGATGCCAGTATTGTAAACTCCTCCGACGCTGCCTACAATGGTGTTTGTCTGTGCCCCCCAGTCCAATGTTGTATGTAATTTATTAGCCCTGAAATTGGACCTGCTGTTTGGTAATGGTGTCGGGACATCTCTAGTTTGGACTGCTGTTGTACTGTAGGATTGTGACTTTCATGTGTTACTCCTAAAGGACCTGTCATTGCCCTCGAGCTGAACGGTGACGGAGTCGTGGAAGCCTGCAAGAACATCGCTAATGAAGTGTTCAGTGGGACCAAGGTAATTTCACTGTAGTTGTGGCCTTTTCTAGTTCGATACAGATCAGTTCTCTATTTCAAGCAAAACATTAAATATTTTTGTTTTTTTTTATTCAACAGATTTTTGTCTCTGATAACAAGAATACATCCTCTCGAGACGTGGACAGCTTCTTCAACTTTGCTGACATGCAGATGGGATTGTGAATGAGTATGAAGTGCTTGTCAGACATGGAATCTGATTTCCTTAATTCCCCGCTGTACAGCTCAGTTTGAATATGAGTAGCGTTTGATTATTTGCCTGTTTTCATTCTCAAAAACTAGGTAGGACACAAAACTATTAAGGACTGTATTTGATAAGGCCTTGGATTCAACAATTTATCAACCATGCAGTCTGCAGACTAAAATCCAAACACATTCGCTGTAAATCACTTAACATCCACTAGTTGCTAAGAGTGCTGTGAATATTTATATTTCTATGAATGTATTTGTAAATTCTGTTGCTTTCATCAATTGTGAATGTAGCTCTTTGCTGTCAGTGTATTTCATTTTTATTTAAAGATTTGTTTTTCTTTTCCGTCTGAAACCGTCGTTGCAGTGAAAAAACCATGAGCACAAGAATGCCTGAGGGAGAATATTTTATATATATATATAAATCATATTTTTATTTCTTATGAAGATTTATTTGTGTATGTGGTTTAGATAATGGACTTGTTTAAAACTTGTATATTTGAGAAATGCTGTGTAGACCATAACTACATCTTTATTGATATCTGTTAGGCCAAAGTTCATTTGTGAAAGTGTATTTTGCTGTTAATCCAGATTAACTGATCTGTTTACATTAAGTAGTGTAAACACTTGCTGGGTTTTAGATGTAGGCAACTCGTGTGATCATTTTTTTAAATTTGTAATATTTGTTTTATACTCTAATGAATGTTTTTGTATAGACAAATTCATGTTCTTTATTGTAATTTTTTAGTAAAAGTTTCATTACACGTGACTTAATTTTGTTATGAGGCTTTTCACAAGCGAGATGACTGAAACAAAGCAGTGTGTTACTGTGATCTAGGTTATATGGTGACAGACGTGAGCCAGTGCAGGTAACAACAGTCTATAATCACAATATCATTATAATCCGTCCTCCTGAGTAAGTGTACTTTTAGTTCTGCTCACTATCATCAGCGCAAAGCCACTTGGTTGACATTTACAAAAGAAAAAGACAACGAACATTCTGTTTGTAACCTGATAATAGCGTCCTTTTTAAAAAAAAATAAAGAACTTCTAAGTTTTATTTGAGCAGTTTAACATTTGTGAACTAGTTGTAAATGTAAATACTCATTTCTGCCTGTGTGTATTTTGTCTTAAGCTGCTAAAAGGTTATGAATATCACCATCCAATTAGTTGTGGATTTATTATTCCAGTGATTGCCTGAAGCATGGGTTCAAGTCTTCCTCTGTGCCAGTTTGCAGCTTTCACTTCAGCTATTTGACTTCCACACAGCATTTTCATCATTTGACTCACTATTGATTGTTCCTGTCAATGGCTATCAGCTTGACCTCACCCAGTCTGTGTTGGGGCCCGTCCTTTATACATTTATCAGTGATGACATGAGACACATTACAGATTTAGTTAAAGTTAAATATAGCCTGATATATCAAACTGGTTTGTACAGTTGCCTTTGAGTCAAAAAAATCCATAGGGAATTGTGATGTACTTTTGTATTTGTAAACCTTTTGTACTTGAGCATCCAGTTTTTGTAGAACAATTTGTCTTTATGAATGCACATTTGTCTGTAATTTGTTGTTTCTACTCTTGAACGACACCTGTCTTTATAACGATGGCAGAGTCCCATTAAAGCTGTAGAATATCTGACGGCACACTGGTAGCTGGCTGGTTATTTAATATCAATGCGTAATCATTATTGAGGACTGTGTTGTGGCGTATGAATGGAGGTCAACGCCAGGAGGCAAATCGAGCGCACCGAGGCTGGAGGGAAAGCGGCGGGGTTTAGGACCCGGCGGGACGCGCGGTACAATAGAGCTGTTGTGCCGTCCGTGGTGGTGGACAGATTGCAACCCTGGAGATTCCCACTGGTGGGATACAGAAAAAAAACTCCATTTAATCTACAGCGAGAACCGGAGCCTCTGTTTTTATCGGTGTGTGCTGGAAGTTTGGTGTGGACGGAGAAGTGGAGTGAAGCGGGAAGCCGAGCGCCGAGCGGAGGTAAGAGGGGAGGAATGTGAACAATATGCTCGTGTGTTCAGTGGGGCTCGGTGTGCCAGGATTTGCCCTGGATGTGCTATCCAGGCCACGGGGCCTGCTCCTTCTCTGCCTCTACAGGACTCTTTCTGCTCCTTTACCACGTTCATGTTGGCGACTGTCGGGCAGCCGTGTGTGTGACTCCTCGCTGCCCCCGGCAGTGAACAGTAAACCCAGTTCAGCGGTGTGAATAGTCGTCTTAATGGCTCTAGGAAGTGACATCTTTGTACGATGGTGGCGCCCATGTTTGATTTCTCCACAGCCTGCAGTGCAGCCCGCTACAGGCCTGTGTGTGTGTGTGTGTGTGTGTGTGTGTGTTTGTGTGTTTGGCGCCAACC
>NW_023339674.1:22220318-22243365 GCF_004916995.1 Morone saxatilis | reverse complement strand
GTGCAGCCCGCTACAGGCCTGTGTGTGTGTGTTTGTGTGTGTGTGTGTGTGTTTGTGTGTTTGGCGCCAACCAGGCTCTTTGGGCAGGGCAGGCTCTCGGTTATTTACGGGTTTATTCTTCTGAGACACAGTTCCCTTGTAGCCCAGTGCAGTCTCAGTGAGCACATTGGTGCAGTTAGGACAGCACAATGTATGAGGACAGACATGTAAACAAGGCGGCGGTCGTTGTGTCCTGTCACTCACATATATCGGGGTCTCTTCACAGTGTGATGTCATATCCGTGGGCATCCATAGCCAGTTTACACTGTGTGTGGGTGGGGGAGGTAAGCAGGGGGCGCATTAACATCCGGCTCTTCTTTGGTTTCTGGCCTCTCTCGACTCCTCCATGGTGAGGTGCCGTTGCTCCTCAAGCCTGTTAATGGTACGCCACGTACAGAGTACGCGAATATGTCCCTTTCTCTTGTCACAACGTGGGGAAATTCCAATGTTACAGTAACAAAGTGGGTAGAGAAAAAACAGTGAGAGTAGGGAAATAATATAATATAATATAAACACTATGTACAAGAGAAAACAGTAAGAATCAAGAAAAAACTAAGAATCCAAACGACAGATAACACAAATAGTAGCAGTTGCACATGGGCAATAGATTGCACAGTGAATATGACATAATTGATAACTAATTAACATTAGTAGTAGGGATGCAGATATCTGTGCTATATACAAACTGCAGAATCTGCAATTTCTTGATGAAGCTAAACTATGTGACAGAACAGCATCATAATGAAGTACTGTAGAGCTGCAGAGATTCCCTGAACTACAAATCTTGTTCTTCAGATGTAAGACGACATGTTTGTTTGTTAGAGATCCCAACAAATGTCACAGCATCAGGATTTGAATTGTTTTTTAGCAGAAAAAATGAAAATTGTGATGCAAAAATGACCATTCCCACTAATCGTGAATCATCAAACAATCGTAATATCTGTCATATTAATGGCAATATGATTACTTTTTTTACTATATTGTGCAGCCTTGGTTGGTAAGGCTGGAGTGAAATTATAACACCAATTGTGGTGATCTTTTTTCCTGTTCCTGCAGCAGTGTTAACTTTTTACACAAACTACTTGTTTGATGTAGTAAATGGTACAAGATCCCATACTCAGTTTGTCCACATTTGTAATCGGACAATAACTTAATGTACAGTATATTGAAATAAAACACGGAGAGGGATGTTTGTGGTACAACTAAGAATTACTTTTATCATCAATTAATTGTTTAGGCCATAAAATGTCAAACATTCAAACTTGACCACCATTTCCCAGGTCAAAGCTGACGTCTTAGCTTAGCTCTTAGTGTAGCTTTAGTCTTAACAGGCCAAACGTCACATTATTCATCACTTATCCGTATTTATCAGTATTGACTGAACTGAACACACAAACTTTGTTTCGTTCAGAGATGGAAACACTCATGTCAGTAGCAGATGCCAGACGATTAGAGTGCAGCGTCAGCCGGCTCTGCTGTGGAGGTGAACACACAGTGTACTGTGGTGTGTTTGTGTTGAGTGATTTAATCTTAAAAATAGCGCTGCGTTTTAGTCAAGAAACATACTGGAACGACTGCTGATGGTCAAGTAGTGACATGAAAGTTCAGCGTGTGATAGTATTGATTTACTGGGGAGTCACTCTGATCACACTGAATTATGTCTTCAGACACTTTGGACTTTAACCAGCAACAAACTGCTTGTATATTTGTCTACGCAGTTGGCATCAGTGTATTTTACTCATACTATGGTATGGAGTGGAATTGGCTTCATGCGTTTCCCCTCCTACCCCTCCTGTCCTCATGGGGAATGTGAGGCATGTCCTGTCTGTTGAAACAGCGTACTGTATTTGGGGCTACTGTGGGTTTGAGTCCCTCAGTATTTAGAAACCTTTTAATGAGTCGCCCCAGTGGTTCAGTAGACTAAAGGCACACACTGTGAACCTGTGCTGTCTGTCTGCGCAGTTTTCCTTTATTTTAAACAGTCAAAAATAAATGCAAAAAAGAGGTTTTGATTTGTAATATTTAGCAAATGCAGACCCAGCTACGAAGTGTTACAATCAGTCTTTGTTACAGACATTTTTTGTTCCTTTTACATCTCTTTCTTTTTCACTGGTATATTTTCCTGGTTGAGTTGACATATATTTCTTCTTTGCAGGCACAACATTAAGCGATTTAAGGGTTTCAGAGAAATCTACTAGCATGCTTTTCAACTTGAAATTTATGGTGAGTAACTTATCTTCTGTCTATCTGTTAGTTCATATCTCCATTTAAGAAGAATTTAAAAAGTTTCAATTTGTTAATGATTTAAAATACACTCTTTCTTCCTACAGTCTTAAATGCTTCAATGTCTGTTCTTTCTTCTTCTGCAGGATGTTACAGGATGAAACGTCTCAGGTCCTCGAGCAGCAGCGACAGTTCTGACAATGAGAGTGAGTTCCATCTGTGGGAAGCCATAACCTAAACCAGACTGTTTCATTTTCTCTGTTCCTCTTTTATTCACACCCTCTTTCTTTATATAGGTCCCTCTACGTCCTTCTGCTCCTCCAACAAGTATGGCAGTAAACCTGGAACCCCCGCCTCCAACCCGAAGAAACCGGCTGAAGTAAGTTCCCGTCCTTCCTTGCTGCCAGGCTCTGTGCTGAGTGTTGTTAAACGTGAGGACCAGTGTGTGACTGACTGTGTGCCGTGGCCTCTCCTGCAGGTGTTCAGAAAAGACCTGATCAGTGCCATGAAGCTGCCTGACTCCCACCATGTGTCCCCAGAGGACTACTACCTGCTGGCAGACACCTGGAAGCAGGAGTGGGAGAAGGGAGTCCAGGTGCTGGCAAGTCCAGACACCATCCCAGAGCCGTCTGTCAGGTAAGACCGTCCCAGAGGTCTGACTCTGGACAAAGAAGTCTGAATGTGCTACTCCGCTGACAGATTCTGATGGTGTTTTTCTGTGTTCAGAGCTATTGCAGAGAGACCCAAGGAGGTGCTCTACACCCACCAGAGAAAGTACATCCAGTGCTCGAGCCAGGAGTCTACAGAACCAGGTTATGTCAACATCAAAGAGCTGGCAGAGGCCATGTGTCGCTACGACCTGGACGACATGGACCTCTACTGGCTGCACGCTCTCAACAGAGAGCTTGACCGCATGGGTAAGGAACAGGATCACAAGGGGATAATCCGCCATGAAATTCACATTGTGCAATTTATTGGACAGTATCTATGAACATGGACATCTGTCTCCCTAAGCTGGAAATAAGAGCATTAAGATTTGGACTCGTGATGTCCCAGCAGTCTGGTGGGGTTTCTGTGACCATGTGGGGTTTTGTCTACCAGGGGAGGAGCCCATAGACGAGCTGACAATGGAGCGCACCATGGAGGCCCTGGAGAGGCAGTGCCATGACAACATGAATCATGCCATCGAGACGGTGGAAGGCCTGGGGATTGAGTACGACGAGGACGTCATCTGCGATGTGTGCCGCTCCCCCGACAGTGAAGAAGGGAACGACATGGTGTTCTGTGACAAGTGCAACATCTGTGTGCACCAGGTAAACCAGAGTACACCTCTCATCACACAGGCACTATGTCGGCTCAGTAGTTTGTTGATCAGTTGATGAATTATTAAAGGACAGCTTATCACTGCTGATTCTGATGATGTAAAAATGATCAGTTACTAGCGACAACTCTGCTGCCATTAGTAAATAATCTTGTTTTTCGAAGGATAACAGTGGCCTAGAAGGCAGCATAAAAATGTTGCACAACACAAAAGTACAGAGATTATCCAGTTAAAACATAAATGCATTTAATGTCTCATGTGACTATCAGATAAATTAAAGGTAAAAACGTTGATTCATAGTGCTTATTTCCAAATCAAGAATTTCAATTCAATTCTCAACATAAGTTATTTAAATCGTTTGATTTTGTCCTAGCTCGTATCGCTATATTGAATAATTTTACGGGTTAGCTCTTCTGCTAGTATTCAAATATATACATTTGTATAAGCTGCCAGTATTGGAAGTTTATTGGATGTTTGGAAGGCACATTTTTTTTTCCATTTTTAAGATACACATTTGCCCATTTCTTCTCATTTCTAATGAGTATTTTCAAATTGTGTTGACACTTTAAGTAGCAATCACAAAGTGGTCCAATCTGCTGCTCTCCTCACAGGCCTGTTATGGTATAGTCAAAGTGCCTGTTGGAAACTGGCTGTGTAGGACGTGTGTCCTCGCCATCGACCCCCAGTGCCTTCTGTGTCCTAAGAAGGGCGGTGCCATGAAGGCTACACGTGCAGGCACCAAGTGGGCACACGTAAGCTGTGCCCTGTGGATACCAGAGGTAAATTCAAACAAACACATACTGTACATCCTCCGCTTTGCTCTTGACCTCTTTTATAGTGTTTTACACTAAATGTTACACAAACTCTCACAATGCCGTACACTTTTCCCTCTTCTGCAGGTGAGCATCGCTTGTCCTGAGCGGATGGAACCAATCACCAAAGTCTCCCACATCCCACCCAGCCGCTGGTCGCTCATCTGCAGTCTATGTAAATTGAAGACAGGTGCATGTATCCAGGTGAGTGTTCATCTGTGTCCTCACTGTGAGCGCTTTTATATGAATGCTTTTCATTTTATGATTAGGGCACGACTTTATGCTCTCTGTACAGACACCACACTCATTGTGATTGTGCACAGCCAGCAGTGCTTAGCAACTAACACTGCAACTAACTAAACTTCCATTAATAGTTTTGGTAAATAACATTATTTGCGATCCCTGTCTCATCTCTGTAAGCTAAACATGAAGCAGCTTGAAGGCTAGTTAGCTTAGCAAGAAATAGTCCCGCACATATTCACCATGTGAGTGAGCTTTAGAGGTGTTGATTGGCTGGTTTTTGGACGGAGCCAGGCTAGCTGATATTTAGCACACAGAGATGATTGGTAGCAATCTTCTCATCAAGTGTAATTTCCAAAATGTCCTGCTGCTTAAATGTGCTCCGTAAATTCATCAGGGTGACAAATAAGCATGCCTCAATGCCCTTCTTTGTGTCTAATATAATATTATCCACCCCCCCACCCCACAGTGCTCGGTAAAGAACTGCACCACTCCTTTCCATGTGACATGTGCCTTTGAGCACAGCCTGGAGATGAAGACTATCCTGGATGAAGGGGATGAGGTGAAGTTCAAGTCTTTCTGCCTCAAGCACAGCAAGTCTAAAACTGGGGAATCTGGCCTGAGCCCAGCTCGCTCTAAACCCCCCGCCGAGGCGGAGAAGGTGGGCCAGCGGGCCCAGAGACTGCAGGAGCTGGAGGAGGAGTTCTACACTCTAATCCAGCTGGACGAGGTGGCCCAGGACCTCATGCTGTCCGAGCGCCTGGCGGACTACATCTATCAGTACTGGAAGCTGAAGAGGAAAGCTAACTTTAACAAAGCTCTGCTGCCCCCTAAAGAGGAGGAGGAGAACCTGGTGCTGCAGCCTCAGGAGGACAGCATCCACACACGCATGCGGATGTTCATGCACCTGCGGCAGGATTTAGAGAGGGTGGGTGCCTTTTTTATACGGCAGTCTTACAGTCTTTAGTGCAGAGTCTGGCTATTTCTGGTTACAGAGCAACAGCCCACTATTCGTTACCCTGATTTTATATTGCTTAATGGGCGTTCTTCATAAGGAGCCAGACAGCTTATGTGCTAGAATTAAACTCACTGTGGTGTTTGATGTGCACTGTATCATTGTTAATTTGAGTGTAGCACATTATAACATATTTGATGTATTCATTTTCAGAATATTAACAAATATGCTAATCTTTAGAAATCTCCCACATAACAAAACACTGCNNTCCACATTGATCTATGATTTAAAAAGTATATTCTAGGTTTGGATTGGGAAGTTATTGAATTTCCTGAGCTGACCGTACAAAAATCTAGATAAACTGTCTAGTAAGTATTTACCTTCTTTAGTGTTTCTTGCTTTCACTTGTTTTATAACATGAAATCACTGTTTAAATGAAATCTCCACAAATTAATCTACACACATCAGCAGAAAAAAAATCTGCAGCAGGCTTCTGGAAGACATGTGAAAGTAAAGAGTAAAATGGAGTGAGAGATCCTGGAGGAAAAGAGAGCAGCGAGACAAGAACACAAAACATAAAGCCAAAGTGACACACAAATGACTTGAACACAACAACAATATTAAGAGTTCAGTCTCCAAGCTAATGCAAAATCTGTGGCAGGACTAGTAAATTGCAGTTCAGAGTCAAGTCAAGAAAAATGGAGGTAAAAACTGTAGGGCTAAAATAGACCTGACTGCTCAACAAAGACACAATTGTTGCCTCTGACGTCAGAGGTGAATCCTAATGTAGGGCCATGAATATCAATTACTTACGTGCTCATTTATCCTGCCAATGTAAAAATGTCAGAAAACAGTGAAAAGGTTTCCTAAAGCCCAAGGTGATGTCTTCTAATCACTTGTTTTAACAGTCCAAATTCCCAAATATTTGGTTTATTAGACAGATAAAGCAGCAGAAGCTGGAACTAGTTAAATGTTAAAATGTACAAATGTCTTAAATTAACGAATTATTCAGAATAGCTGTATATTAACTTTCTATTACTAATATTTCTGTTGGTAAAAGTCCACAAGGGTGAATGCTTTCATAGGCGCTGCACATGCAAAGTATGTATAACAGAGAGTAAGCATGGCCGTGAAGTAGTGACAAGCTTCAGTCATGCAGTGTAGTTCTTGTTTTTAATGAACAGTGTTTGATTTATCCTCATTGTGCAGGTGAGGAATTTATGTTACATGGTGAGTCGGCGGGAGAAGCTGAAGCTGTTGCAGAGTAAAGCCCAGGAGCAGATGTTCAACTTGCATGTGACGCTGGTGAACCAGGAGCTCTCTGCTGGTGAGCCATATGTTGTCACTACAAGCGATTCCAATAATATTCTTGCTTTGTGCTAATATTTAGTTGTGAAATCTTGCACATCTTTCTTTGTCACCAGGCCTTCCTCCTTCATTTCCAGCAGAGAGTGTGCTGTTTCGTCCTCCCCCGAGGATAACTCTGAAGCTGAAAATGCCCAAATCCTCAAGTCTTGGAAATGGAAATCCCAGTTCCAAATCTGGTAATGGGCCGCTCTGCCCGGACAATAGTGGCAATGTTACTGAACATGCAGGGGAAGGGCTGGGTCAGGGGAAGCCTCAGATGCATGGACGTAGTCGGAGAGAGGAGCGCTCCAACGGACGGCTGTCCTCCTCAGGCCACTCCAGCAGCTCTGCGCTGCCTGTTAAACCCACCGGCAAACCTTTAGCCCTGCACGCTGCGCTCCACGGCCACTCGTCCAACAGCAACGGCAAACTGGACCAGGAGCGAGCGTGCGTGGCTAAATCTAACGGCCTCTTAGAGAAGTTTGTGGCTCAGAAGGACAGTTCTTGCCAGACGCCCAGTGACCAGGACGCTTCAAATCAGGCTTTGGACAAGAGCAGCTTTCGCAAGTCTGCCATGGAGCACTTTGGCAGGTCCTTCAAACAGGCGACCATTAAATTGGTGCGGAGCACAGAGGACCTGCGGGCCTCTGACAAACTGTCCCGAAAGGGCTCGTCCAAGGAGAGACTGTGGGACAAACCCGTGACTGAACACAAAGTGAAAAACGCGAGATCGTACCAGGACAGTGACGGATACTGTCCTGACTTGGAGCTCAGTGACTCAGAGCCAGAGGCCAAAGGGAGGCACAGACGGCGGCAGGTCGCGCTGCCTCAGCCAGACGCTCCGAGGAAAGGAGTCAGTCATGGGAAACAGTCGCTGGGCTCCAGACACCCCATGCAAAGGTGACAGCTGTTTGTACTGTTGTTCTCCTGACCTTCCCAAGTGCCAGGCCGTCTATGTGAACACACCTCCATCAGGGACCAGATCCAAGACCCAGTGCTAACGGCGCTGCATGCATAAAGCAGAAGATGCACGAAGGGTCTTCAAGAACATCTCCCAGTGAGGTCCATAAAGAAGCATAGCCGTGTGTTAATGTTGGTTTGAGAGGAACAAAATCTGTCAGTCTTCTGAGATTATCATGCTTGCCTTTCATTGTGGCTAGCATTACATTTTGTACTCAACTTTGTATGAAACACTCCTGCTGCACACAGGTTCAACTTGCCTTTGACTAAAACTGCTGTACATAAGATTGGGATGTAAATAATGTTTAACTGAATCACACACATTCCACTTTATTGATACTTCAAAAAGTGAATTTAAGTTGTAGAAAATAAAACCGACATGCCAGATGGGAATTTTGTAGTGAGTTGTAGTATTTACTGCACCTGTTTCTTGCACACTGTCTGTTACAGTGTTTCCCCGGGTGATGCACTGACTTGGTGATCTTTTCATTTGTCAAGTAGTTGAGTCATTTTTATGAACACAAATGCCTTTTATGTGTAGGAATGCAGTAATCTGGTAAGTGATAATGAAAAGCATTCAAGTTGTGTAAAAATGGAAAGAAATGTGTGTAAGAGAGTATAATTACATTCCCTGATGTATCATTCAGTAACGTAGTTGAACCTGGATGCATAAAAGCAAAGACTGAGTACAGATATGTAATCGATTGCCTTTATTACTGGTCTCAAATCATCACAGACAGAAAATTACCTTTGGAACTTGCATATTTGCAGTCTTTTCTGTTTTTCTTTTTTTTTTTGTAATAAATGACCTGGCATAACTGGTTTTACTAGGGCTGGACACTGTTAGGACTTTTTTATACAGATGCCAATTCAATAGTGAAATATTACTTTAGTATGTGTGACCTAATTTGTACCACCAAAAAGCTTTATTATTTTTTTATTATTTTAGAAGAGGCCAAATTTGTGAAACACATCAGTGTTTAATGGTGTCAAAAATAAAATGAACAAAATAAGGATGTCTGATCGAAGAATAAATAATCTGACCAAGCATCTACCGTTGGAAAAAGACCCCTTAGAACAAGGCTGAGCCAAATTACCTTTTCAAATGACGCAAGAGAGAGCAGGTGAAACCGGATCTGTTGTCCCATTTGTAGCACATAACGAAGAGTGGGGTTTAGAGCAGTGGTGGCAAACTGCGTGGCATCAAAAACTTCTGAAAACTTCATGCTGATGTGAAACGTGGCTCCGTACCTAAATCACTGTCATCATTTTACAGATACACTCTACTATACAGAATATGACTGGATTGTGGATTGTAAATTGCAAAAACAGGTGCACACTTTAACACTAACACACTTCTGAAACATTCATTTTTCAATTAAACAGGAGGGACTTTCATGTTATTCACATGCTATGTTTCTACTGTGGAAAGTGCATTTTTTAAATAAATTTGTTAAATTAATAATTGTGTTCTTTGTGTATGTGAAAGTATATGAGGATATTGAAGTGTAATTTAGCAATTGTGTAAAAAGTATTGCAATTTAGTTTGTGAGAGGGTGAGTATTGGGAAGGAAGAGTTAAATAATGATGACTGACCACTTGCAAAACATGAGTAGGCTTTCATGATTTTTATCAGTTGTGGGTGGAAAGCTAGATGGCAGCATTGCCACACTTATCCATTACAGCCACTGTACACGGTGTGTATTAAAGTGGAGTTGGTAAGCTGTATTTAGAATATGTGTATCATACAGCAGACATTGCCTTTTCAGATTCAGATTCATTCTTTATTGTCCTCAGTGGAGGAAATTTGTTTTCACAGTCTGTACAAAGAGCACCTTCGACATGAATTCTACACACAAACTACACATAGTACACATATACAGACACAGGAGTGACATTGTTAACTTGTCTGTGAGTTTAACGCTCTTATAGCGCAGGGTACAAAACTCTTTCCAAAGCGTGCCTTTTTGTAGAGCAGCTGTCTGAATCTACGGTCAGATGGGAGAAGGGTGAAGCATGAGTTGAGAGGGTGGCTGGGATTTTGTACTATTGGTAGTTTGCCCTGTGAGCAGTGGCAGTATTAATGAGGGGCTCGGATGTTGGGAGTGGGAAGACCTATTATTTTGGAGGAAGTGTTAGTGATTTTAAAACTTATCCTGTTGGTGAGAGGAGAGCATGGTGGAGTAGCACCTTTTCATAACGGTACAGGTGTTATTAATAATTTATAATAAAGGCTCTATTCAGTTTAGTGTGTCAGTGAGACAGAATGTACAATACTGAGACTGTAGTTTAGTAATTAATATTAACTAATATTAATCTTAAACCTGTGCTTTCACTTTTGACTAACTGTTTGCTGTTAACAGAGAGAGGCAGAGAAAGGAAAGCTCTGGTGTGGTTTGACTTCAAAGTCAGCAAGGTTGTTTCACATGCTCATTAATGAGTTTGTCTGGTATGTTTCACCACACTGGTTAGTGCTGTTTCAGGGTTTATTGACCTGCTGAAGACGCTGAGAAAGACCTGACAGACCAAATTATCTCAAACAAACAGACGACTTAATCAGTTTACTCTTGGTAAGGACATTTTAGTACACAAGTCAGTGTTCTAAAAACATGACCTATTTACAGCCGAGGTAAGTGTTAAGGTAGAAGACAAAAGCCGCATAGTGTGTGAGCCACACTGTGGTATATTTGACACATTTACACAACATGTGAGTATAACTGGTGTGAATATAAAGTGTAATTCTGTCTGTAAACACCTCACTAACATTTTACAGAATGGAGAACTGGAGTGTTTTATAACAGATGGGCCAGCTCTTAACAACCTTTTCTGTCTTGTTGTGACCTTTCAAAGCAAAGCTGTGTCTGACATTTAGAGGCCTGAAGAAGTTTCCAGAATTACAGAATAAAAAAAAGCAAAGTATTAAAAATAGCTCATGTAGCAGAAATGTGCCTTTTAAAGGTACCCTGTGGAGTTTCTGACCACTTGTAGCGCTGTGGAGCAATGTTTTTACAAGCTGTTCTTTTGTGTGAGCATATGGGCGACGTGCAACGAGTAATGTTCAAGAAACGTACATGTGCCAACAAAGGCGAGGAGGGAGAAAATGGTACGCTACAGCACATGGATGCAAACTTTTAACTTTTCCTTTTTTTTAAACCACCTTTGCAAATCAAGGACAGAAAGTAAACATAACTTTGTTTACAAGAAAACTCCAAAGTGCATCTTTAATCATATCGCAAGCACTCTGAATGATCCTTTGACCCCTTGAAGGACCCAATAGCCTATACCATCACCAGCTCCAGCTGATGTGAATAATGTGATGACTGTATCTACTCTTTATGCTAAGCTAACAGTGGCTGCCTCTGCTTGTTACCTTTCCCGGCACCCGTCCCTGACGTCACACCAGGTGTTTTGCCCCGTGCAGCTGATGGGAAATACCTGCCGTGACATCACTGGTGGGGATTTGGGCAGGGCTGCAGCATGTTTTCGGGAGTTTCCGGCCACAGTCCTATGAATTACTCCAGTGGGCTCTTTAAGAGGAGAGCCTCTCTGTATCTGCTGATCTGTCAGCAGGCGCGGTGCCGCCCTCCCCGCCCGCCGCCGCACACTCTGCTGCTGCTGCTGCACCTCGCAGGACCGACAAACACCCGGTGCACTGACGGGGCTCACCCTGCGTCCATGCACCCGCCAGCGGATCATGTGTGGACCATCGATTCATTATGGATAATCCATAACTGGAGCTAAAATGCGCCGGGCCCGCTGTCCTCGTCATCCCGGGCTATGCAGGTGTAGAAGGTAACCAGACTGTGCGGCCACGCTTTATCTCCGGATCTCACCATGCATGTTTTATGCAGAGCCATGACATTTTGTAATGCTGTGGGATGGGAGACTTCTTCTGGCACACGCCTATAGTTTCAGTCATCGCATTTCCCCTCTGTGGTGATTGGGCTGGTTCAGCTGGTTCTGCGACTGGAGGAAGCAACGGCAGCAGTTTGATCCAGTAAGTGTGAAATAAACAGGGTGACTGCTCAGGGGTTACTGTCTGTGTGTGATATTGAACATCATTTATGTGATACTTATAGTAAACAAACGAGAATGGCCTGTAGATGTGATACAGCAGCAGGTTTAATGATGTCCCTCTGTGTGCCATTCACTGTGTGCTGACTGCAGACGCTGGAGCTCAGGATGTCCGGAGTGATCGAGCCCGGTCTGGCTGAGCTGCCTATGGAGAGCTGGATGTCTCACCTGCCATGTGCTCTGTGGGACACCCCGCTGTACCACCTGGCCATCCCGGGTAGGCTGCCATACAACAGCACTCTATAGTGTGGATTAAGTAGGTTGTTTGGTGTAGTACACTGAACACTTAAGTCACTCTTTACTAATTGTAATTCTAGCTGCTATATAGGGGAGTGTATCTACGTTCCCTTGGTCTCAAGATCCCGAAGCCCCTCACCCTAGATCTGGAGGACATAGGACCCTGGGAACATAGCGATGATTCCCTATGTAGGGTAGCCCTGAGAGCTCAGTGAGCTGCAGCTAAAGAAAACACATGCAAATACACGCAACACAAGCAAATTGAGGAAAATATCTTCACCAGTTTAACACAGATACAGATACCCAGACGACGCAACCACATTAAGAAACATGCTGTGAAAGCAGAAAACACAATCTATGTCTGACGTGCATTTTGTTATATGTGCATACGTGTTGGCAAAGAAGTGTTTGCTTCATTTCCTTTTGTTTTGTCTATTTGCTTTGATTGTAATGGTTGTGTTTATTGTCCTTTCCCAACTTAGGCAGCCACAATGCAATAACCTACTGTCTGGATATGAATGACAGATCCCCTGTTGACCTCACCCAGCCAGACATGCTTCAAAAGCTAGACAAATACATGAAGCCCCTCATTCGCCCCTTTGTGTACAAGTGGGCTATAACCCAGGTAATAAATCAGAAAAGATGTACCAGCTGGTTGTTACTCATTGTTAATAACAAAGAAGCTGCACCTTATATAATAAATTATGCATCCCGTGTCTTGCAGGAGTACACTATAAAGCAGCAGCTGGACTGTGGGGTCAGATACTGTGACCTGAGAATTGCGCACAGGCCCAATGACAGCTCCACTGATCTTTACTTCTACCACGGTGTATACACCACGCTCACTGTGGAGGTGAAGTAATGGCATGCAGACACAAATGTCCAAAAAGTTGTTGCTACAGTGAAGTTTATGATCCTGTAAAGGCAAATTGATTCTACAGCAATAACCATAAAGAACATTCATGCTCAGCAAACATTCGATGAGAAAGGATTACAGGATGATAATGAATGCTCAAATGTAATGGAACAGTAGCAGATGTCAGTGAACTCACTCAGTAACGTCAGTTATTGTTATAGAGTAAACTACTGATCACACCAAACCAACTAAAGAGTGTACTGAACTGAATGAGGATACAGTTTATGTATATATGCAAGAGGAAGAAGGTGTTATTTCTTCTTTTTGAGGTTACATAGTCTCACAGCCGTAACTCTTGAATCTTCTGGAAATATTCTCATATAAACAGGAGCAACAAACTGTTTTCAATGTATTATATCTGGTGGCAGTTTTACAGCTCAGATCTCCGTACATCTTCTCAGCATGGCTCTAATGGCAACAAAAGCAGCACATTTCCACAAAATGTGAAGTTTTTGGACCTTTATCCATGATGTTACAGTGGAAACTAGTTGACCTATAGGGACTAAATCAATCAGTGAGCAACTCCAGGATATTTCTAAACCACTCAACATGTCCAAAAGCCTGTTGCTGCAGAATACTATTGGAAATCTTTCTGGCAGCTTGTGTGATAAATCAGAAAGTTCTTCACTCACCTCTGCTCCAGCAGTGTTGCAAGGTGGTGAGAAGAAACAAACAGATGTGTCAGGTTGTTACAGACGTCCTTCCTATTGTACACCCGTGTGTGAATGCCAAAAATCCGGTCCTACCAGATATCTGAAGCTGGCAATGTTACAAGTTACACGTGTGCTTTTATAATAAGGCTGTGAATCGTGCATTATATTATTGTGTCCTGCTGTAAAGGCAGACTAAATGGTAGCTTGTGTTTTCCTGGCAGACTGTTCTAATGGAGATAAGAGAGTGGCTGGACGCTCATCCCAAAGAGGTGGTGATCCTCTCCTTCAGCCACTTCCTCGGCCTGAACCAGGAGCTCCACGCGCTGCTGCTCGCAACCATACGCAACGTTTTCACCTCCAAACTCTGCCCCAAAACGGTACAACTTCTCCAGTTTTCAGTGAAGACTATAGAATTAGAGTTGCCACAATATACATTTTTTAATGGCAGTGAATCCCCTGAGCAGACCAAAACCAACAAAGATTGATCCTATTAACAAATGTTGTCTTTGTAGCCAAATTTTGACATATCTTATTCCTCTGTACAATAGAGCTAAATTGTTGTCCAAAACCCATTAAACCCCACAATGTGCAAATGCACTATTTACTCCTGTTTGAGTAACATTTGCTAAAAACAGCAGTGCCCAGCTGTTGAAACTATGTATTTGTGACTTTGTTGAGTGTTTGTGGCTTACGATGACGGAGGTTTCTTACAGCAGCTGCTGTAGTTGATAATTTCTCTCTTAGAATATGGAAAGTAAACTTCAGGAACATGTTTCATATTTCAGAAAGAGATTTCACTGTTTTACAGAAACTATTCTGGATGTGACAGCATGTCTTTAGCTCTCTATTGAGAAACAAACTCACTTATGTCTTTTCATGGGTTTCTTTGACAGTAAGAAAAATCTAAAATAACATCAGTCTTATCCTTTAAATCAGGGGTTTCAAACCGACGGCCCGGGGGCAATTTCCAGCCCTCCATTCCCCTCCCTCTGGAATATAATTTCATAGTTTCATTTAAATTGAAATTACCCTTTCATATACAATTAAAATAAAAACACAATTCAAAGGCCCAAGATGCGTGCAAAGAGTTGATAAGAAGAGGCCTTAATTTGTTGTTTTGCTGCGAACAACAGAGAGTATATATATAATGATTTAAAAAATTTACAGAAACTGCTGTTTGCTATATGTTTTTGTTGTTAGTACTTGAAATATTTTTGTGTGCTTTGTTGTAATATGTTGAATTACCTGCTTTAAATAATGTCTAAAAATAACTTGACATAAAATGCAACTCAACCGGTTATTCTGTTGTTTTCAGGAAGTGTTAACTCTTCGAAACCTGTGGGCTTTAGGCTGCTCAGTGATTGTGTCCTATGAACACAGTATTGCCAGCTGTCACAGCGACCTGTGGCCACATATTCCTTACTGGTGGGCCAACAAATGCAAAGCTGAGGCTCTTATCGAGGCATTTGAACACAGGAAACAACATGGCAGACCAGGTAATCTGCTGTTGATTTCGATCACCAAACACAGGCTGGGAATAAAACTGATGATTCATTTCTTTTTAATTGACACTGCATTTGACCTATGCCGCTCATAAAATTTCATGTGCGTATTTTGTGTTTTAGGAGGTTTCTTCGTCACGGGGATTAATCTGACAGAGGACCTGAAATACATCTGCACACACCCAACAGAGTCCCTGAAGGACTTGGTGATGTCCACATATCCCACGCTGCTAAGCTGGGTGAAGGAGCAGACTCCCGGCTCCAGAGTCGGCTCTCTCAATATTATTGCTGGGGACTTTATCACAGAGAGCCACTTTGTACCTACTGTGGTTGCACTGAATGAAAAACTACTGAAATGGTCCTCATGACTTTTAAACAATTTGCATTATTCTACAAAAAAAAAATGTGAATCACAGCATGAAATACACACAAGCTTGTTTTTTTAAGAGTGACAGAAAAATACTTCAAGTACTTGAATTATTCATCTAAATATAAATGCACTTACTGGAGGCAGTGAAATGTACATTTCGATCTTAAAGCTGCTTGAAAACAGACTTTTTGGTATTTTGACCTGCACTTGTTTGTTTACATTCAGTTCACTATTTATGCAATGTACTATATCAGTTTTCACGAGACAGAGAGGTGGCCAGTTTATGTTACGGCCAAAGCAATAATGATACAACTAGTCTCACCTTAATGTAGGCATTATAGATGAGTAAGCACAAACAATGTATTCAAGGAGCACATAGGACCGTAAAGTAGGCCACAAACTTTTATAATTATGACATGTGGACAGCAAGTTTAAGAAGTAGCTAAACTGTATCAACTATTATACTTGTATTTATCCGTAGAGAATGTAGAGAAGAACTTAGAAGAACTTATGCAAAATGCATGGAAAACTTATTTGCATGAACCCAACCTTGACTGTTCTACTTATATATACTTTAGCCAACAGGTTCGGCCTTGATTTAAAATAATGCTGCACCGCTGTGCCTGTGAAGATGAGCTTTTACAATAAACATGAGCATTTTTAAGCAAATCATCACACTTTTATTTACTGATCATTCAGATGTGCAAATCAGTGTTAAAATGTTCCTTCCAAGATGCCTGTGCTAAGTCACAATCTCTACTCTCCAAAGCGTTTGCTTCGTGTACATAAAACAACTGACCTGTGGTGTTTTCAGTCCCTGAAGGGCCACAGTGGGGAAAAAGCTTTTGTGTTCCCTCGCAGTATGTGTTCCTTTTCAATGCGTTTACGTTCCCTCACAATGGTTTGTATTACATCATCAGTCTGAAACTCTGCTCTTTTGGGATCCATTCAGCCCATTCAGTCCAAACATTTCCATCTTTGTAGCCAATATGATGACAAACAGGCAAAAAATCCACGTAGAGCTCTATTACTTCAGTTCATTGTAAAACATTGAAAATTGTAAAATAAGAAACTATTTATATTCAGATAATGACTTCTACTGTTCATGGTAGGTAATGGTGTTTAAATTATGCAATTAGTATTGAGACTGAAATTAAATTAAACTTCTCAGTTTGTAAAGACCCAATTTGAATTGATCAAATTTGCATTATTAAACTAAAAAGATCCTAAAATCTGCCAATTTACAATTCTGTGTTTTAAAATATAATCGTTAAAAAGATGTTATTACAGTTTTATGTATCTTCCAATCATATTCTTGTTTCACTATTTCTGTTTTTACTGTTTCTATTTTGTAAACTGTTTCATTTTAGGATATAATTTAAAGAGGTGTTCACAGTGAAACTTCTCAAATTTAACTGAAGGCCAACCCCCAGAGCAGCAGCAGGAGCTCTGATTGATCCTCCTGAGCTCCTGCTGCTGTTTAATTATTTTATTCCATTATAGTGGCATTAAAATTATAGAAATATAACAAACATAAAGTTTTTTCATTTAAATTTCACTTTAAATTCATTCATAAAAATATTTAACAGTTTAATTTGTTCCATCTACAAATGTGTCTAATACTTTGAAATGTACAGTTTATATTTCGTCCACAGGTCAATGTAAATATCTATTATTTAAAGCCAAACACAACTTAAACAAGGTCTGACTGACAGAGTAACCGGAGCTCTCACTGTGTTCGGTAGCAAACATAATTCTCTCATTACCATTTATTTTGAAATGTATAAACAGTAATTATAATCAATACCTGAAAAGTCTATAATTGATCTTGTGACAACATCCTTACAGAGAATGTTTTTCCAATATCCAAACAGTTACAGTTACAGATCTCAGATGTGGTTTTGATGGATTGTTTTTTTATTGATGCTGCACATATTTAATCAGGGACTTTGTTCTGCTTCCTTCTGTTTTTCTCCTCCATGGCGGCTGCTGCTGCTTTGTGAGATGGGTGAATGAGAGAATAGAAAAAGATTGTCTTGGCTTATGTGATGGAAGGATGGGTAAATAAACTTGACATCAACACTTTGTCTTTTGCTCCTTAAAATGTTTACTACAGTAGAAGACATGCATCATTTAATGTGAGCTGCAGCTACAAATATCACCTTTAAAAAGTTACATTCAATTTTCTGAGATAAATAAAATCACATTATACTAGTAGAAAATAAGATATATGGTTCATAACTAAGGGAACACTAATTCTATAATATATATAATAAATGTTACCATAAGATGTCTTTTGTCTTTGTTAAATCTGTCCTGTATTAATTAAAATAATGCTCCTCTAAGTACAAATAACCTAAAAATGGTATATGCAATTTCCAGTATGACCTAATTTTCTTTCTTTCTTTTCGTTATTTAAATATATCGTATTACATTGATTTATATAAAATATCAGATAATCAATACAAACAAAGAAAGTAAAAAAAGGGTAACAGACAGAAAAACATGTACATCTTAAATGATCTGGGTCAAATAAGAATAAGTCACTTTAAACACCGTATATTAGTGTTATTAAAGAAATGGTACCAAACCTTAAAAGTCCCACCACTGACACCTTTTAGCTTGTAACATTCATTTTTATGAGGCAACATCTGCCATTAAACATCTTCCACTCTTTTATTCATGAAGCAGTTGTATTTTTTCCTCTGACCTTAAATAACTACTGATGATTCCCACTTTATATATGAACTGTACTCCTTTTTCATAATTTCATATAGCTTAAAAAACATAAAAACTCTTCTTTAATTAGGTTGGAAGCATATATATTTTACATATGTAAATAGTTTCGAACAGTGTTGTGTTTTCCCTGTATTATAATGTTGGAGTTGTTTTTTTCTGCAGGACTGAATTGAAGAGTGTGTTCATGTGTTTTATGTATTTCATATATATTCTCATTGATGTATTTAGGCTGCATTCATTTAGCTCAACTTCCGGTTCGACGTTGGCTCCACCCCCTATCAGACGTCATGGCGACGCACTCGGAGTTGTTCTGATAAAGGAGCAGGGGTGTGAGGGTAAAGTGTGCGTTATGTGTTCAGACACATATAATACACAGAAATACAGAGTGACCTAGAACAGCGGCATCCCCACTTTAGCTGCCGGGCTGCTCTGGTGACACACTCAATCTGTCAGTCAACACCGCAGAAGAAACAGGAAATTCAAAGTTTCATCTCCCTCCTCCTCCTCCTCCTCTTGTTGTGCAGCGTGTTAAAGGAATTAGATAATGGACGGGGACAGGATCGACCATATGATGACTAGCCTAAACGGGTTTGTCAGATGTGGAGCTCAGCCCTGGCTCCAGTGAGTCTCCTGCAGGTCTGGGACTGTGAGACATGGACCTCCGCTGCCAGGACTGGATGTCAGCTCTACCCGAGGAGCTGTGGGACGTTGCGCTAACCAACCTGGCCATACCCGGTACATTTAACACCTGCTCTTTCTCTGTTGTAATGCAGCTCACCAGTGCTGGATGTTACTGCTGTACAGGAGAACAATATACAGCACATATTCAAGTCACACTGTAAACTGGTTTATTATTGCAGCCTCTGTAGTGAATGGGAATATTTGCTGTTCTTTTATGACACTAAACTGAATATCTTTAGGTTTGGGATTGTTTATGTTCCCTCGTGTTCATTTGGAATACTTTCTTCTTTTCTTTTTATTTCACTGCCTTTGCCTCCTCCGTCTATTTATTTTATAATCACCTGTATTGGTTTTACCTATACTATCACAACAAGACTAGTCAGTCACTCTAAACAAACCCCCCACACACAGACATTTTGTTTTGCATTTGTGGTTAGGTGTACAGAACCAGCTACTCTTTTCCAGTTCATTATGAGGAACCTTTAAAGCTTTAATGTGTATATTCACACCTTTTTACACAGGGAGCCATGATGCCATGAGTTACTGTCTGGACATAAACTCCCCCCTGGTCTGGTCTGAATCGGACTTTTTCAGGCTCCTGGATAAACTTTTCTACTGCTTTACCAGACCTGCCATTTTTAGATGGGCTACAACACAGGTACGTAAGGTGGAAGTGTCTTATAAATACAACAGCAGTGTGTGCTGATCATAATGTAGGTGTCTATGACAATGTGGTGTGAGGAGCCTTACAGAAATAACAAAGTACTGCTGAATTCCTAAAAGTCACTTGGAAGTTGGCTAGTGAGACGTGTTTGTCAGGGTTTGTAGTTTATCCTGTTCTATCTGTATCTGCGGACTCAGGCAGCCACTGACCTTGGAAGAGATCTTGTGTTTCTCACTGAAAACAGCTGCCGACTTCAGCTGTACATAGGCTGATGGGAACTAAAAGTTTGGGGCCAGAAAACCAAAACAATGAGCTTAAAGACACTAAAAAAGCTCTGTAGAGCTGAGAGGAACTGCAGAGTTGAGTGATAATCCTCTGAGGGTTCATCACTACGAATGACTACTTTCAGATACACACAGCCATCTGATTTATTGTTAATATAAACATGAATTATAGCAGCTTTAAGTTATGTTTATGATGTTATTTTGATATGTCACATGAGTCACTTTTTCACCCAAGATAAAGTGAAGGGATAAGTCTTTCTTTCTAGAAGGAATATCAGTTTATACATTTGTATGAATAAACTGCTTCTCATGGCTGATACCAATAAGATAACTGATAATTTCACATTTTTGTATTTTTAAAAAGAAGTTTATAACCTGCAGTTTATTCACACCTGAGGGGAAACGGGGAACGATAACTGGAATAATTCTTCTTTTATGAATTGCTCTTCCTTGCAGGACAAAAGCATCGAGGAGCAACTTTCGATGGGGATTCGGTTCTTTGACCTCCGCATCGCACACAAACCCAACGATTCATCCAGCGACCTGTACTTCACACACGTCATCTACACACATTTAACAGTTTTGGTGAGTGTAATTATTCATTTAAAGTTTCAGTTTGCTTTTAGAACACATTTAGAGTTAATGTCCTTCCTGTACAGGAAACACTGTCGTCTGTTGCCACCTGGCTGGAGTCTCACCCAAAGGAGGTCGTAATCCTCGCTTGCAGCCACTTTGAGGGAATCAGCGACAAACTCCATCAGGCATTCATTTTCTCCCTGAAGAAGCTGTTTGGCTCAAAACTCTGCCCCCAGAAGGTTAGTCTTCTTCCTTGTGCAGCTGATTTATGGTGTGTTAACAGCACAATGCCTTACACGACCTAACCCGCCCTCCACAGGAACCAGTCCTGACCTTAAGGAGTCTGTGGGCATCTGGTTACCAGGTCGTCCTGTCCTATGACTCCCAGATTGCAGCTCGACATGAGGAGCTGTGGCCTGCCATCCCCTACTGGTGGGCCAACCAGCGCACAGCACAAGGAGTGATCAGTTACCTGGACTGGAACGAAGACCTGGGACGTCCAGGTGAGTTTCATTTACACTCACGTGTCTTTTCTGTCACCCTGGTGTATTTTCACCAACATACTAAGGCTGCGTCCACACTGCAGGTAAAAGTGGCCCAAATCAGCTCATTGCTTATATTTGACTCAGATCTGTTTTCTTCATGACAGTGTGAACAGTAAAAAATTCTAATTCTCAATTCTGATTTTGACCATATGCGGTCCAAATCAGATACAGGTCTGATTCTTTTCGACCTCAGTGTGAACAGTCATATCAGAGTACATGTGATTTTTACATCACTGTCGATGGACATTGGTCATGCGGGTCACTTCAGGACCTGTTCACACTGGAATCTGATACGGGCCACATTCGAAACATAATGTGAACAGCCAAACATCAACCAGGAATCAGATCTGAGCAATAAATCAGAATTGAGTGTTAATGCTTGCAGTGTGAACGTAGGCTAAGATGTCTTTTTTTTTTACCCCCAGAGGGCTTCTTCGTCTCCGGCCTGAACCTGACGGCCGACAGGAGATACATCACAGAGAACCCAAAGCAATCCCTGCGGACGCTGACCTTCAGTAACTGGGAGTGTTTGAGGAAATGGCTGGAAGAGCAGAAACCTGGGTCGGACCCCAAGAGCCTCAACATCATCGCAGGAGACTTTGTGGGGCCGCTTCCACTCTGCTCTCTGGTCATCGCACTGAACCAAAAACTTCTAAAGAAGAATGCCGTCAGATAAAAACCAAACATTATTAGCTGTGATTTTATCCCACGGGAACGGATCCCCGAGTACCTTTAGTATAATTAATTTCCTCTTGTCTGAGTTTTAACTTAAAGCAATGTTTCTGGAAATAAATCTGTATTTCTCTATGCAATTAAGGTGTTTTAAATCCACAGATTTATGTGCAATCTATGTCTTTACAAGCAAGTACATCATTCTGTACTGTTATATTTTCATATATTTTAATATACTGTACAATACATACACAGTCTTTTGTCTTAAATATGTTTGTGGTACAGTTTGCAGTCCGTCATTTCTTTGGATCTGCAGCAGGAAGGATCCCGCTCCTCCCTGCTTTACTATCTGTCTGTGAACAGTTTCTTGTAGCGTCCGTAAGCGGCGGTGCTGATGATGACCTTGACAACAGCCGAGCCTTCATCTGCATTCACCTGCACGTCCTGAACGGTGGCCTGCTTGTACAGCCAGCTGTGGATGAAGACGCACATTTACTGTGGATGCTCTCTTATTCTAAACATAAACACACGGCGAGGAAAAACAGCTCTGACCTTAACTGCGGACTGCTGAGGTCGACACTGAGGTCTAAAATGTGTTTTCCCGTCGAGTTCACAATCACGTCTTCCACTGCTCTCTTCAGCTCATCCAGGCCTCGCTCTTCCAGGGCTGATATGGGCAGCGTGTTGGGCTCTGTGAGTTGATAGCTGAGAGGGGACGAGAGAGGATACTTCGACTTTGTTTCTTCTTCTAAAGACTACACCAAGTCCTGGCTCGACCCCATTCAAACAGCCCACACAATAAAAGATCAATAAAATGATGCCACTAATAACAATAATACAATTATGAATGCAGGACATCCTTTGTTTTCTAAATCCAGTGTACTATATTGTTTTGAGTACAGTTAAATATGGCAATTTCTGTCCTAAATTCAGTAGCATAAGTTACATTTTGTGGTTTTCTGATTCTTTAGGACATTCAACCCATCATGATATCAACCTTCTAGATCTTATAGGCTGCTCAACGGTATACGTTTTTCCCTTAAAAGGGCCAGTGTGAAACATTTAGGAGGATCTATTGGCAGACAGTGAATATAATATTGATAGGTATGTTTTCATTAGTGAATTATCACCTGGAAATAAGAATCGTTGTGTTTCGTTTCCTTAGAATGAGCCGTTTATCTACAGAGCAAGTGGGTCCTCTTCTACAGAGTCCACCATGTTGAACCGCCATGTTTCT
>NW_023339674.1:22201385-22220300 GCF_004916995.1 Morone saxatilis | reverse complement strand
GAAAGGACAAACCAAACACTGTAGTTGGGGCCTTTGATGTTTTTTGCGAGTTTCATGGCTACCATAGTTTCTCCTACGCACTTGGAAGGCTAGTGGTATTCATTTGCTTGCAATCTGCTTGCAATCTGCAACTTCACCACTACATCCCGTTAAATCCTACACACTGGTTCTTTAAGCATTATCTTGGTCTTATTTTTTATTGTGTCCAACATGGAATTTTTGCTCTTACTTGTCAATGAGGTCAATTTTATTGTGGACCTCTATCATGGAGCTCATCAGCCTGTCAGGGACTTGCAGGTTCTTGAGGACATTCAGTACGTTCACCTTCTGATTCACCGTCTCTGGATGACTGATGTCTCGGACGTGAACCAGCAGATCCTGAAGGTGCGAGAAAAAACTCTACTCAGTCACGCTGAAACTTTGGATATGAAAGCCAAACAGCCTACGTTACTGTACATCACAAACACCCTTGATGTGAGCATCAGGTACATACTGAGTATTTAATGTCTTCCAAGGTGGCAGAGAAGGAGTCGATGAGCTGGTGGGGCAGCTGGGAGAGGAAGCCGATGGTGTCCACGTACAGAACAGTCATGTGACTGGGCAACTGGCCGGCATGGACGGTGACATCCAGGGTGGCGAACAGCTGGTTTCTGGGTTGAAGACCGCTGTCACCTGTCAGTGCTTTGATCAGGGTCGTTTTTCCTAAGACAATGCAAAGCAAACCAAGTGTGGTCAATGTCATCAATCAGAGCCCCAAAGTACTGCGATACCAAACCCATGATCCAGCTTCTCACCACAGTTTGTATATCCTAACACAGAGACGGTGGGGAACTCCTTGTGTTTGCGCTGAGCTCTCAGCAGGTGCCTCTTTTTCCGCAGTTTTTCCAGCGCTGAGCGAATCTTCATCTCCCGCTCCTTCAGCAGTCTCTGCTGGACCTCCAGCAGTGTCTCACCTGCAGGGACCAATGAGCAAGCTGAACCTCCTTTCTGACAGGCTCGGTTACTCTCACATGCAGACGTGTTATCGCTCAGGTGTCGGGGGTGTTACCTGAACCTCCGATGTATCTCGATCCTCCTCCCTGCTGGTCCAAGTTTGCGATTTCATTTTTCAGACGAGATCTGTGACCATCCAGGGGAAACGTTTTCAAATCCAAATGGGTGATAGCAAAAACATAATTTAGATCAAATCTGAAAAAAAAAACGATGGGATATTTGGGGGCAAAGTTACCTTAACAAGGGGATCTCTGCCAGAGAGATCTGTAACTTGGCCTCTTTAGTCCTGGCGTTGCAGCGGAAGATGTGGAGGACCACTGAGTATCTGTCAAACACTTTAACCCCCCAGGCTTCCTCCAGCTCCCTCTGAATGGATTAAAAAATGGCCGTCAGTGCACAACACCTTTCTGAAAGCAGCCATAAAGCGGTGTTCAGATACGCTCACCTCAGACAAAGGAGACAGACGCTCAACATTCACAAACACAGCAGTGATTCCTGCTGTTTGTCGGATTTTCTCTGGAGAAGGGAAAAAGCACAGGAGGATCACTGTAGGACCCACTCACTGACCCAGACTCACAGGTGGACACTACCTGGATATTACCTGTAAGGGACTGGAAGTTGCCTTTGCCGAATATCCTCTTCTTCTCTGGGGTCTTGGTGGAGAGGATGATCTTGTCCACCACTCTCCAGTTGTCTAAAGTGTTCACAAGCCCCACAGCCTCGGCCATCATGAGCTCAGCTGCGAGGAGAGAGCAGTAAAGTGAGTGAGACAAATCCCCCAGCATGCTCCACACACTCTTCATCTGAACGCTTGTTACCGGTGGTCAGGTACTGCTTCCTGCTTCCCCACTTCACATCAGGGTGAACGATGAACACCCTGTGCTGACCCTCTCCGATGCCTGCTTGCTGCTCAAACAGCTCCTCCACCTCGCTGTCATCAATGAACTCTTCACCATCCTCCTCCTCCTCCTCCTCGGTAAATCCTGTGCGGCGACCACTGCCAAACTCATCCGTGTCCCTCAGCCTGCAGGCAGAGAGTGCAAACGTCCTCACCTGCAGGGGGGAGGCGGCTCTCCCAGCAGCTGCATGGTGGGGGGCTGTGAGGAGGGGTCTGCGGGGGGCTGCTGCTCGCTGGCAGCTCTGAGTGCAGGCCCCCAACCACCGATGAATCCCCCTCACTGCTGCTGCTGATGCTGCCATCGGGGCTGCAGTGAGATTCAGACAGTATAAAGTGTAAAGAGAGCCACCAGGTCACACATGAGCCCTCTTCTTGCTCACTGAAGGCTCACAAACTGCATACTGCCACCTGCTGTAGCAAGGAGTGCTGTTCATATACGGTCTAAGTTATCTTCTAACTTAATACATTACAGTGAGGATGAGATATGTATGCGGACAGCGTGTTATCCTGTCTGACACTGTTGTGTCGGACATGTTTTAGTGACATTAGTCCAGAGTGTTGTCTTCCAGGCAGCGTTTACTGACCGGTTGTGTACTAAACCACAGCTTGTTTGTACCAAATGAACGTTTTGAGTTACCCGTAGTTAAATGTGTCGATTAGACATTCATTAAGGGTTGTGTTTGTTGTGTTAATGCCACTGGAGAGAGACTTTGTACCCAGTGCGGGAGGAAAACTCCGCCTTGGAGACTAAACACAGGGAGCAAATCCCCCGGTACACTTGTCTTCTTATTTCCTGTTTACGTCACTTCCTTGGTCATTGAGCGCTCACGATTTTCTTAAAATTTTATTGAAAAATCAACAAGCGATAAATTAAAATAAATCAGCAGACGGAGCGTTTACATTTCCTTCAAATACAAAACAGTTTAAAGTTTTTTAACCCTCGTCTCACACGTTCAGTCTGCCCCCTGCTGGACTACAGAGTCACTGCACCTTTCAAGTTCACTAATGTTTTAACCATTGACAGTATATATATTTTAACTTGGGTCACTTTTAAAATAAAATGTTTCGTTGACGCTTAGCTTTATTCTCGTTTCCTCGTTTAAACTTTGAGAGACTCTGAGAGAATTATGTTCTCATGCTTTTGGTCCATTTGATTTCAGATTATTCTGGAGGTGACGTTTCATTTAAATTTTATTTTAGCTTCACTAAATGTCTTATCTCTGAACAAGTGAAGTATTTGAACGAAGTCCGCTGTGCTGCCCTACACTTTTTTTTTTATTGGTGTCTATGTTGCCTACATCACAGCCTGTGGGTGTGTGACCTGAAAAGAAGTCAAACAGGTTGGACCAATCTCCATAATATGGCTCCCAACAGGATATATGCTGATCTACACTGAGGGGCTGAGTTCATTTAACTTATTTATGCGTAGGGATCTATATATTCGGCGGCACCACTTGTTATTTAAATCAAGAGAAAGACAAGAGAGAGAGAGATAAAGCAGGTACGGCACAACAAGTCGCAACATGACTGACAATGAATTCCTTAAGCGTGAATAGTGCGAATGACTTGGGGTTGTTAAAGGGAACGAGCTGAAGATATGGAGTCAAAGTTAGACAGGCATATAACTCAGTAATGTCTTGGTTTTCCACTTTAAAGAAGATTATATTTTCGGATAGTTGTTGCGTCTTGTGTGCGCAAACGTGCCCGCAGCGGGCGATGCCGGTGCCACTGTGGCGCACAGGACTGCTGCTCTGCTGCCTCGGTTTCTGCGCCAGCCTGGGTAAGAAGACTGTGTCTGGTAATGCATGTTAGAGATTACTACACTGAAACTCACTGCTGATTTAACTTTATCTTTCACTTCTTTCTCTACAGAGGAAGAGTGCGTCTTTGGCATAGTGGGGCAGCCAGTCTCCCTGCCCTGCTTGTACCCTAAATTATTAACCTTTGTTAATTTTTCCATTGAGTGGAGGAGAGATGATGAAGTGGTGCTCAGATCAGTGTGGAAAGAGAATTCAAATGTGGAAGAACTGAGCATCAACAGCGCCACAATCTCAGCTGATGCTGCACGGACTGGAAACTTCTCTCTGGAGCTGCCCATAGTTTATCCTAAAAAGCACTACATGAGTTACAGTCTGTTCATCATTTCAGAGGAGAATCAAAGTGCTGCGCTGTGCACCGTGTGCCTCAGGATTGCAGGTCAGTGTCAGACACACAGGAAGTACTCAGAGGAATATGTAAAGGAACTAACTCCTGTTTTTCATGACTGTTTGCAGCCAGTTTCAGTTCCCCACTGCTGCTGAGGGAAGAAGCAGCGCAGGGAGAGGAGACGGCCTTCCTCTGTCACTCTAGTGGTGGTTTTCCCGAACCTGCAGTTCACTGGCACATCAACCACACCAATGAGCCCCCTGAAGGCTCAGTGAGGACCCTAGCAGCTTCACTCCCAGACTCCCATCTGTACAACATCACAAGCCACCTGAAGGTCAACATTTCCAAAGACTCCATCGTGTCGTGCACCATAGAGAACCTGTCCATGAACGAAACCTTGACATCCACAAGCTGTGAGTGATCTGCTCATTCAGTCATTTAAACACGCCACTTGCTCACTAATCTCTGGTTCTTGTCTGTGTGAAGATGGAGTTGGGGTCAGCCCGGTGGTGAGTCGAGCATCGGAGGCCTTATGGATCTTCAGCACGGCTCTGTGCGCAGTGGTTGGGGTCATGGTGCTGGCAGGAGTCGCCTACCAGATTCACCTGGACAGGATGAGTAAGAGGAAGAAGCGTGAACACCAACAGGCTGACAGAGGTAGGTACCTGCTGCTGGTGACACATCATCACTCGGGCTGTGGGTTGAAACATTGAAATTAGACACAAAATACTTCATAGAATCTACTTTTACAACATAAAATTACACCTATCAAGCTGCTGCAGCCGCCACTGTTTCTGTCAGTACAGAGGGGCTGCAACAGGCCAATCAGTTCTTTTATTCAGTGTCAGTATGGAAACACACTCACTTATGGAGAAATGGAACATTTGGTGAAGACAATGTGAAAGAAATGTTTCTTAAAAATACAGTTATGTTAATTTGGAGCAAGTGCTTATGTGTGTTGTGCTTTTATGACCACTGGAGACCTCATCAACCGTTCAACCTTATTGAAATTGTTTGCTGTCATCAGGATACAAAAGGCGAAATCTGTGCAATGAGGAGACCGAGGCGATAAAGCCGAAGGAGACGGATGTGTAAAAGAGAGGACAAATCCTCACTTTTCTTCTGTTGACGTGATGCAACAGTGCACTGATTTGTAAATATGTTTGTTGTGACCACTTAATATTCAGTAGAAGTGAAATTACTGTAAGTTAACAAAGCATCTCACCACTTCACATTCCTCTGTTTGCTGTTGTTTTAAGCTTTAATAAAGATGCTCAAATTCATTCATGGCGCTGTTTTATTTCAATTTTTTACAGATCTGTTAGTGTTTTTCCATCATGATGAAAATATGACAATGAAGAACTGTATATTTTTTACATTTGAAATGTCCGGAGCCACAATCAAAACAATCTTTCATAAGGCAAAAAACAAGAAAAAAAAACATTTCATCATGAAACTCCAAATGTTCCAATAATATGAAACTGATGATGATCAGAGAGGCTCTAAGCAGCAAATGTTTATTTTTAATTGATGAATAAGGTAAACAATTAACAGCTTATCAAATTTGTCATCCATTTTCTATTGATCAACAACTCATTTTACAGTTACAGTGTCTTAAGAACGTTATGGAGCCCAAAACATGTTGGCACCAGTGAATTACTGAGCATCCAAACTGCACCGCTCGTTTCCACAATTGAGACGATTAAGTCTTGTGCTTCAGGGAGAAGAAGACTCTGTTGCAGCAGAGATCCGTTGCATAGTTTGTGCCGGTACCTTCGTACCTTCTCTCTAAAGGTCGCAGCGTTCAGCTCGATCCTTCCTGCGCAGATGTCACCGTGTAGATGTCATCACGGCGCTGAGCTGTGATTGGGATCTGCTGACGGATGTCGGCTAAATACTGCAGGTCTGGGAACAGAGGTCACAGAGAGGATACAGAGAGGTTTAGTGCAGACTCGAGAAACAACGACATCCATACAAACCCCACTACCCTTCAGATTAATTTTGAATCCTCTGGATAAAAGCGCTAAGATGCTCATTTCAACTATTTTTCTCACAATCTGATCAAAGAATTCAGTCCTGTAGTTAAAATTCTTTAAATCAATACTGTCAAACTGCTCGTCTCACCGATATCAGCATAAATCACGGCCTCCTCTGGTCCAGCCTTTGAGATAACTTCTCCCCTGCAACAACAGATTACAACAAGTCTGCTAAATGTACCACCTACAGACAGGCAGCAGATACGACAGATACAATATGACACCAACATCCAAGGAGAAACACAGCTCATCATCAAGTACATTTACTACTGAGCCACTTGTAGTTGTGAGGTTCTTGTATTTTACTCGAGTAGTTCCATTTTGGCCTGGAATCAATGAATGAGGTGACAGAAACACCACCACTTTTGTCCACAGGTGCAGCCAGAACACAAAATAAAAGTTCCTTGTAGCTGCTTTAAATTTGTTTATAAGATTATTTTCAAAAGTAAAGGTAAACTTCGGTAACCACGAGCTGTCAGTAAAATTTGGTGAAAGTTATATTGGGGATCTGATTCAGATCTGATTTTAAGGTAAGATACATCTGTGCTTTAAGTTAAGTGACACTTTGAATCTTCCTTCAAGTGTCAAATTATACTTGCAATGGAGTATTGTTCCCACGTTAAAAGATCAGTACACTTTTTCTTCATCTTTCCCTTCAAAGACAGACTCTCACATGCTTTTGCATTGCCTACTGACACACTGTATTTGTGTGTTTCTTTCATCCACCTACAGCTCCCTCGATACCGCTGCGTCTGGCACTAACTCACTGCACACTGAACAGTCACACACAGTATGAGCTGGTCAGAGGATACAACAGGCAACATGTTCTTACTGTACCATGGGTTAACAACAGTGCTGTGACCCCAGGCGACATATGAAGCAGTTTCATCTCTGGCAGGAGACGCTGTGGCCACATACACTTGGTTATCAAGCGCCCTGCGAAAGAAGACAATAAAAGACATAACAATTCATCATTATTACACTATTGCACAAAGAAGAACACTTTCTTTGGTGTTGCGTCTGTGATGCAATAATTGTCTGTTCTTTTTCAAGGTACTTCCTGTTGGAAAGAATTATCTCTCTCATTTGCAAGCGTTTTATTATGCTTGGATGTACTTCCTCCTTTCTGTTCCTCTTCCTCCACAGATTTTATTACATCCCCTCATGTTATCTTTTTATATGGAGCAGGATGTATTCATGCATGCAGGTTGGAATATTGTGTTGTCTCATGAGTGACGTAAATCAACTCCAAGTAAGTCCTAATAAGTATTTTTGGGACTCTCAGTCTGACCTCCCCCTCTGAAGGAGCTCCCAGTGGGCTGGACCAGTGGTCATGTTGAAGGCTCCAGGGTAGACCAGCAGCTGACAGCCTGAGGACAAAAAGCACAACCAGATCAACTGTCCTGCACACTATTTAAAATCAGTAGATGCCATGTGAACAGTCTCATCAGCCGCTTACCTTTCCTGCTATAGAGCTGCGCGAGCTCTGCAAACCTCATGTCGTAGCAGATCCCCACGCCCACTTTACAGAACGCTGTGGGAGAAATTACAGAGAGGACACGTTAAAATGATGCTCAGCCAGCTGCAGGAAAGAAGAGAGGAGTCGGCGTGACGTACGTGTTTCGAACATTGACAAACTGTTGCCTGGGCTCAGCGTCTCAGACTCCTGGAAGCGGATTTTCCCTGGAACGTCGATGTCAAAGAGGTGAATCTTAAAAGATGAAGAGAAACACATTGAGGGGGTGAACGTCCTGCCAAAATCTCTATGAGGTCATTAAGTAGTTTAAATAAGTTACTGAAGTTGACGCTCACATACCTTTCTGTGTTTCAGAAGCAGCTCTCCGTCAGGCCCAAACACTGTGCAGCTGTTATACAACTTCCCACCGTCCTCTTCAGGGATGGATCCTGGTGAACAAGAAGTTATATGACTTAATGTTGATTTTTTACATCATTCCTCGACTTTCATCAACCCCCAAAAACCCCCTAGGTGAATCTAACCAGCTGACAGGTAAGAACCAAGTGGCAACAAGCCTTTAAAGTCCAGTACTCTCGTCTGTCCTGCACGTGACTCCTTCTGTGTGTGTTATTCCAAACTGGGGATGAAGTTTGGCTTAAACAGTGCTAGTAGTGCTAGTTTGCTTCACTACTATAACAATCAGTATGTTTGATGTATTAAATCAGGTGCAATAAACCAGGTAGGGCAGAGTTCCTGATTGGATATTTGTGCACCATCAAGTTATTCTGTGATGAGGTTAAATGGAAATGATCTACTTTCTTGTTGTGTCCAATTCTCCACAATTAGCCTCAGCTACCAATATTCCTGATTTCCCACACTCCCACAGAGAGAACTTTTTGACATGTCATAACAGGAAAATCACAGGTGTAATTAATAACAGCTCATGAACCAGACACTGTTCTGAGATCTTTAATTTTATAAGTTACGCCTGTGCTTTTCCTGCTAAATGTCTTTAAAAAGGCCTATTATTGGTTATATGTTCTAAAAGCACTTGATAAAGCCCAAATGTGGATTCATTTAATCAAATATTTAACACTGTGGTTCACATGCAGTGATATCATCATTAATTTAGTTCAACTGCTGTTCAAACTTTAAACGTATCTAATGCATTACATGGAGGGAGGAATACTGATATGCCAGTAGCTACTGTCACTGTTTTAAAGCTGTTACTGTGGCACTAAAAACACAATATTTAATGTGGCTTAACTGAAATTATTTATTAACTCTGCTGTTGGTGGAAAAGGCCTGTTAGCTTGTAACTCTGTAGCACCAATACCAAAACCTAATGCACACACTATATTCCACTGTAAATGGAGAAGAATATATTGCTGTAATGCATTTATACACAATATACACAATTTAAAATACATATACAAAAATAAATAAAAACAAGAGTAATAGTTTCAAAATTAGCACAGTTTTGATTCCACTCTCATTAACTTGAGAACACAAACTACAAGATAATGAAGTAGTCCCGGCTCCCGTACTTTGCTCTGGTCTTTAAGTCTAGTCTCACAATATAACACTGTATTGTAAATATATGCAGGAGCCTTCCAACTGTCAGTATCGACCTGATTATCATCAGACAAACACTCAAATGTACATTTACAGTGGAGGACAATACTTCCACTGGCCTATTGACCACAGAGGTTCCCTACCTCCAACTAGATACACCTTGTTCTCCTTGGCAGCCTCTGACAGCACCTGAGTGGACTCTCCTGGGATCCTCTCAGCGTATGTAGAGAAGAAGCCGGTTCCATATGGAGAATTGAAGCATTCCTGTATTAATGACAGAGCCTCACTTTAAAGCAGCAGCAAAGTGAGTGGTGACTTTAATACTGGACACAGAATATAACAACCATATTCTGGCCTATGGCAGCCAACATTATTAACACTTCAAACATTTGGTCTCCTTAATAAAGTGACCCTGCAAGGACCTTCAAAATAAAAAGTTAGATATTTGATAGGACCATATCCCAGCAGGCTGTACAAGCAGCGTGACCCCCCCCCCCATCAGAGACCCTCCTCCTCCTCACGGCAGCCAGCACCACCTTGCTGCCTTGTCCCGCAGCCTCCTTCACCAGTCTGCGGCTCTGCTCAGGTTGTCCGCCTTGACGCTGGACACCTGCAGCTGGACCACAGCCAGACGGAACTCTGAGGAGCATTGTATTATTGTATTATTACTGTATACCTGTGCAGAGGAGGGGGTTATTAAACTATAATTATTGATAATTGGATGTGCACATTCGTTTAGTACATAAACAGAGAACTTTGTACTTACTGGACATTGCTTTTGTCAAAGTAGACATGTATGCAGAGTAGTGCTGTTTGGTTTCACAGAGCACACAGACAGGGCATGTGATTCCGGGTGGCTATTTGGATTTCAAAATAAGAGCCTATAGTTAGTGTGTAGTCCTGGCACGGTTTTACGACCAACACAACACAGCGATACAAAACGGTGATGATGAACGCCTGCAGATGAATATTGATTGTTCTTGTAAGTTAAAGTCACTCTAGGACCGTTGACAGTATATTATTACTACGGCTACGACACATACGGTAGTTTATGTAAAGTTTAACACTTTTATTGTGAAGTTTGAGGCGAAGTTACGTCAACAGGGGGGCGGGGTTTCTACCGCCAATCCAGGTTCACTTCTTATTGGTTAATCAGCAACAAGTATTATCTTAATTAAAACATAACAGCTGATATTCACAGGGGTTAGTCAGTACTAACAGGTCCTAACTGTAAATATATATTATATTATAATGTTTGGACCTTTATTTAATCCTAATGCATTAAACTGAAGACAAGAGGGACAGACCAGACATTATATTGTTACTGGCTGTTTTGCTTCTTGCAGGGATTAATTGTTTGTTTGTTTGTGTTCAACAAGTTCCCATTTAGGAAAAAAGCAGGTAAACAACAGAAAGCCTGATATTCCTGTTCCACTATGACTAGTTTACAATAGTCTTAAATAAGACACCAGTGTAAAGCTTTTCTTTGTTTTAGTATCTGCACACAAGACAGCAACTGCTTTGCAAATAGCAGCTTTCCAACATAGGGAACATTTGCCCGTGCTCTGTGAAAGGTCTAACCATTATTATAACCATCATTTGAATGTAGGTGTGTCAAATAACAATGTATGAATGACTGTACTTCCACAGGTGCAGTCGAATAATCTCCATTTATTAAAAACAGAAACGCTTAGAAAATAATAGCAGTACAGTAAGGTGCAAATTACACTTGAGACATGTTGCATTTCGACTAGTGGTGACATCCTTTGTCAGTGATGTTACAGAGTAATGTAAAGACTCCTGATCAAGGATGTTTCAGTCAATACTGAAGAATATCACAAAATTACAAGACAATGCATGGATTACACAGGAATGCTATGAACGACTGGAGTGAAGAAAGACCAGATTTATGAGTCTTTAATTCAAGTTTTGGTTTTTGTTGCCCGTATTTTAAATGTGCCATATGTTTTAGGCTGACCTCTCCCCTCTTTAAGTTTCGTATGATGAACGGGACAAACCCTCTCTGGACAGAGGTTTCAACTGGAGCTGTTAGGAAGGTGATGCATCACTTCAGAGGCTTTGACACTCAAAACCAAGGCTGCCTAGCTAGACTGCAATGCAAATGAATAGTAAGGGAGAAAAAAAGCGAGGAAAAGTCGGAAACAGATTTTTAAGATTAGAGGAGAAGCAGCAATGTACTGTGATATGTTGCCACTGCTGGTGCCAATATCACACATCACAGGCATGAGGCCGAAGGCAACAGTGGCAAGCAAACTGAAACTGCTTAGTTTCCACTAATACAATGGACAAAGACAGACTGATCTGAAAACATAGATATAATATAATAACTTTCCTTTTTACAAATCATCTTTTCATTTCTTTCAAAGCTCTGCCTAAAAGTGCAAAGCACAGTCCTAGTTACAGCAATCGTTTCTTTCTGAATATGTCAAAGTTAGGATGTTCAATTACAGCAACAGCCTTCCAGATGCTAACATAATGGATTTATATCACCTGGACATTTTTATTAAGTTCACTGGGGGAAATCATTCAAATACTGAATGTGAATACAAGGGAAAAATACTGAGGTGCTCAGGCTCTTAATGACTACAATCACCAAACCTGCTGTTGTAATATAATCCAGAGGGGCTGTGAACAATGCTTTCTGAGAGCTACAACACACTGCTATGAGATGAGGTTAAATTCATTATTATATGTGAAAGCAGGGAATAAATTATCTCCCAGAAACTCTGTAAAAGACTTACTTCTTACTCTAGAAAGAAAGGGGAACTTCAAACCGTGTTAGCTGGTTAAGAAGCCAGCTAAAGTTTCACTGCATATTCTTATAGGATATGCTTTCAAAAGGACATTGCAAAGGTCTGTGCTGATATAGAGCAGTTTACACATTATATACACATCACATATTTATAAACATCCTCAAATAATTTCTATTTAAGGCTGCCTGCTTGGAAAATAAAAGTTATCAAAAACAGTTGTTGCGGTAGGAAACCTGCCTCATGTGCCAGCACTGTTTTTTCTTTTTGGGATGTGCGTCTCAATGTTGGAGCTAGCTAACAATGATCGTTAAATCTACTCTGAACGCACCTGAAAAGTAAACTAAGAGACATGACTGAGCTGCGGTACTGTCCACTGCAAAACAAATGGGCCTTGAGTTAAAGGAGTCGAGTAATGATCGGTCAGTACGCTACGTTAAGGCCAGAGGGAAGTTGTCAAAGTGGAATTGCATTGTAATGAGATCCCATGTTTTAACAATAATAATAAAAAAAAAAACATACAGTAAAACCAATATTGTTAAATTAGTGTAAGAGAATGGTTGGATGACTGCGGAGCACCTAAGTATTTCATCACACACAGCCTGTCCCACAGGCCTGCAGTCAGTAGTGTGCCCTCATGTCCCAAACACAGACAACACAGGGCTTCACAGTCAACACTGCACTGGACCCGTCCAGGAAGGAGGACAGCCGAGGGAGAGCGGGAGACGGTTTCACTCCTGGCAGACAGAGACTCTTCTTACAGCTTGTGTCACGGCTGCCGTCGTCTCCCTTTACGAACTCTCAAGAGCATCTAGGACTTTCATGATCTGCTGTTTAATGACCTTGGTGGCGTCGCCTGCGTTGGGTATCAAATATCTGAGAGCGTGGAGGGAAAGAAAACAGAGGAAACCGCAGTGAAATTAACAAAAAACTACCAGCAAAAAGATATTCTCTGTTGAGCTTCTGTAAAGAGTTTCCATAAACATTAGTTTTTATTTCCTAAGATAACTAAATGTGGGTCTAATTAAGCCTGTTGCCCTTTCTAAAATGTCCTTTTAGAGAGCCAGACTAACCATTTCCCCCTCCTTCCAGTCTTTATGCTGAGCTAAGCTATTTACCTGCTGTCTTACCCTACTTTATATACTCGTTAATTTAAAGTGGTATATATCTAGATGAAAGATAGGCATGGTAATACCTAGTCAGATAGATAGTTATCATTTTAATTATAATATATATATAAGAAGCAAGAACAAGCAGCTAAATAGTGTCTTTTATTTAAGAACATGCTGTAATGTTGGCAAACTGTGTGCCACTAATATGTCTGTGACAGAAACCTTAAACAACCTCAAAATGACACCGCTTGCTGCACTGCTTTAAAATAACATGCAATTAGGGCCCTGTCTGATCATTAAGATTTTAAATTTAAACCTCTCAACTGCCGATATCTCCACTCCAGCTGAGTTGTTGCTGCCAAACTTGAACGTGATCAGTTCTGGGTGCTTCTTTTTGGATGTGATCTTCACCACAGAGTTCAGTGCTTGTCTGGACTGGATGTAGGCGAAGCCTTTCCTTGAGGCGATCTCCCTCAGGCAGTACATGTGAGTTGCTGTGATCAACAAGTGGCTGGAAAGCAACAGATTAACAGAGTCATTGTTAGGATTCATGGATTCCTGAATTATTGCAGAGCCTTCTGTTCACTCATGTTTAAGGAAGTGGAGATTAGTCACAGTTAAATGCAACTTCTTGCCCAATCCAAGCTTCCACGCCCATGACAGTCAGGGGAGATGTGTGTCAGGGTGTCATGTGAGCAATAGTTTAACTCACATTAATAAATTGATTCAGGCAGCGACTCACCTGGGGAACATGTGACCAGTTTCTTTAACCTCATTACATGGGATGTGATGCTTTATATCAGGTTTGTTTATCCAGGTCTGAATGTTGACAATCTCCTTCCTGTCATCGTCTGACATGGATGAGCTGTCGATCTCATCTGTCGGGGGCATTACATACAGGTTACCATTCAGTTTTTCAAAATAAAAGTTCTCACATTATTTAAATATTTTAAATATGTTCAGCCTTATTTTAAAGTGGGAATTCACCTGTATCATACTCCTCTTCATCACCAATACTGAAGACGGGCTTCACCCCTCGGTAAGGTTTGCCAACACGGTCACTGCTGCTCACGTGCCTACAAACGGAAAGCAACAGGTCAACTTAAAACGCCACATTAGCGCTGAATGAAGGACGTGAAGACACGTTAATGCCTGTGATGAAAAGTCACTTTAAATACACATAACAGCAAGGCTGCACACAAATAGAGATGGCATGAAGAGATCCAGGCTGCAGTAAAAAAATCTTAGCCCACTAAGGCCAGGTTATGCTGTTAAATATCAAGAAAGAGGTTAAAAGAGACATTTATACTCGAATATGATATTCAGGGCTATTTGCAGAAAATCATAGCGTTGCTTTTATCTTTCATAGAGGACTCATGTTTCTGCATAGCCCTGGTTATCATCTAAAAGAACAACAATGAAATGGAAAGACAGACTGTTAGGAGCATCTCCAAGCAAATAGCAGTGAAGCTGAGGTTCTCCCTAAAACACCTCGCTTATTCAGACCGGAAAGAGACGACGGCATCAGTGAGTTGTGGATGTAAAGATGGCTCGATGCTTCCTGAGAGGCCACAGCAGCTTCAGTGGTGCGAACTAAATAGCAGTGCCGAGTGTTGTTAGTGAAAGCATGAAAGACAGATCCTAAACATCTCGTACACAGCCTGCCTACACAACGTGTAGTGCTGTTACATGATACGTGAGATGTTGATACTAAAGCATGCGGTAATGTGACACAGGCTAACGCTCCTACAACCCAGGGGACCGGTGCGGTTCTACAGCCAGTGGACATGCTGGTGACAGACAGCTCGATGTCAGGGAGCTCTTACCGATCTGGAGTCACCTTCTCTGGCCAGGGCAGATTGAAAGATATTCTAGCATGGAATAAGGCACAAGGTAGGTGGTGAACTTAAAATGCAAAAAACTGCACAACTAGATGTCAGTTAGAGTCATCAAATGACCACAGTTCTCTGATCTGATAGTCCAGTTACTGTTTATGTGAATCCAGTGTGATATTTCATTTTTACAGGCTGATGACAATGTGTTCAATCAGGTGTATATATGTATTAAACCCAAATAACTAAGTAGCAGTAGCACCTACTAATGGAATTCTGGTATAATTTATTGTGACATTGGTTTTCTGGATCAAGTGCTTTATTCTTTTCTTTCTTTCATTAGTACTGTATTTGTGAGAGGAATCAAACTGTAAGATTTTAACTGGTAGAAATGAAGAGGCAGAGGGTGAGAGTGTGCTGTAGGGTTCCAGAGGGGAAGGTTTCTCAGCGAGGGATTTAGAGCTCACCTTTCTACAGGAGTGGAGGTATTCTCGATGAAGCTGATCATCTTCTCCTTTACGTTTACTGACTTGGACTTGAGAGCAAACGTCATTTTGTTGACCAAAGACTTGACGCCTTTGCTGTCTCCAGGGCTACTTAGTGAATCGCCCTGTATCAGAAAAAAAGACGGATAATCTTTTTAAAAGGAATAAAATGTGCTCAAAATCTAAAAACAAACTGGTAACATACAGTAATGCCTCTGTGACTTTCTTGAAGCCAGACTACTAATGTGTGCATCCTCAAATGTTTCTGGCCACTTACATCAGCGGAACTGAGGCTGCTGTGAGACCCTGACGTGCTGACGATCCAGTGGACGTACGAAGAGTCGAGACCCTCCACGTTCATGTCTACCAGATGCTTTTGGAGGGCTGAAATCACACAAATCTCAATGTGTTTTCACTTCTCACAAATATCCAAACTGCAAAAAATGTGTGACCAGGGGCCAGATATAAAAACAATGTACACATACAAACAGAAGAATTTGTGTACCTAATGCATAATTCAGACAATGTATACGTATGTTTTAGATCCAGTCACCTACTTACCCATGAAACCTCCTTTAGCGATGCTGACATATTCTTTGTTTTTCTGTAACAGAAAACCTCAATTAGCAACGGTGTCAGCAAAGATCGCTTACGTTGGGGAAATACAGATCATGTAGCAATTTGTGTTCCCTCCAGCTACCTTCTTGTCCCTCACCTGCAGAAAATGTGCCAGCACCATGTTCATGTACATGTCCTCTTCCTCCCTCCCACTGCCCATGAAGCACAGGTGCTCTCCGCTGGCAATGGAGCCAGACTCCAAAGACTGCTTCTGAGCCTCCAAGAGGGACTTCACAGAGAGAGCGAACTCCGAGGGGTTCTGGAGCATCTGTGGGAAGAAAGGAAAACACATTTGTAACTCCATGTACATGCATATACATTTTTAACACAGAATCAATATTGTGTACTCTCACCAGGTCAGAGTCCAGGTGGAAGGCTGTGGAGAGGTGCCCGGAGTTGTACTGCTCTGCAGGCCGACAATCCACCACAAAGAAACGTACCCCATCCTGAGAGTAAAATCCATCATTATCACATTAAACATTCTCTCCTTTTTCTTTCTACTCACATGGCTAACTCATAAAAGGTTGACCATGTAGTCCTTAGTTAAATTTAGTTGAAAGTAGTCTGAGTGTTACTGACCTGCTGCAGCTGGTTGGCCTGCAGGATTTCAGGGACAGACACGGGGAGACACAGTGCCTGACTCAGGTCGGTGTCCTCTTCTTTCAGAGCCACCAGGCTGCTACCGAACAGGTTCTGGTTCATCTTCCGGGGAAAAAGAAGCAAACACACGATAATAAGATTATTAGCTTAGAAACAACGTTGTCTCTTGTGCTTTTATCTCTTAGTTAGCTTTATCATCGTGGTTTTGTTTCTGCTCAGCAAGACTCCATATGTCTCAAACACACTGTTTATCTGTACAGAGTGCCTTACCTTTCTGAGTGACAAAGGGGTTTTGCTCTGGTAGTACTGGGCCAGAGAAAACAAATCTTCAATGTCCTCGGACTCCAGGAGAGAAGGAGACGCTTCCAGCATTTCTGTGACAAAGAAAGCCTCGTTTAAGTCCAGCATTTAACACGAAACAGACCTACTATTGAAATGACAGCAAGTCAAACTTACTGATGATCTCCTCTTTGCCGTTTCCTTCTTGTGTCAGGATGCTCTCTCTGAGGGAAAAGAAAACAAACACAGATCAAATATACATCTAGGGCTCCTTAGTGTGATCATGTTTCTGCACAACTTCCACTAGATGCTGCCTACTTGGCATTGACGAGGATGATGAGCATGAGGAAGAAGATGAGGAAGGGGTCAGCCTGCTGGAGGTAGAAGTCCCACAAGGCCTGGGTGACTTCAGGAAGGCAGTGGCTGGAAAACAGACTACCCATCTATGGAGGAAACAAACACAGATGTACTATATATCTGAAACACCGTGCAACAACATGTCAGAATGACTTGTGAAGAAAAAGAAATGCGTACCCAGTTGATGGCGTAGGAGTCAGGTGTGATCTTTTTGGTATCCAAGAAGGAGCAGAGCTCGGGCTCATGGTATTGCAGCAGTAGTCTGTACAGGTGGAAGGGTCGGCCTTTTGGCACACAGTCCCTGAAATGGACACACGTGACACCCGTTACAATTCAAGCCGCTATTTCCTATTATTTGTGAGTGGAATGGGAAGAGTGGTTAAAAACAGTTTGCTCACCTAGGGATGTATTTGTTCATGATAGCGTAGAAGCAGTTGTAGAGGTCGCTGCGGGGAAGCTGGAGCCCCAGTAGCGGCTTGAGCAGGTGTGGCCAGCTCAGCTCCGGGGTGAAGGAAATGTTGCGGGACTTGCAGTAGAAAGTGATGACCGACTCAACATCAGACACCATATCATACCTCTCTTCCTCTGATACTCCCAGCTGGTCTAAACGTGGGAACCAAAGGGAAAGTGTTAAAACTGTTTTTCTAGAGATGTCTTGTACAAATATGACCATCCACATTTAGCATTTAAAAACAAGAAAGCTTATCATTATGACAAGCCTTTAATAATTATTAAATAATACATGAAAAGAGCACTTTTTCTACATGCCTAGTTTTTCTAGGAAGCATTCTCATAAGAGGATTTCTATTTTGAGCTGCACCAGATCTCGCTGTCAGAAGAGCAGACAAAGTAATTTGTTCTTCTGAAATCCTGACAGTATTCTTTACATACTGGCAGACTGTGAGAACCAAAATTAACATGACATGTCCTGCTGCCTCCAGGTATATGCATCTGTGTGTGTGTGTGTGTGTGTGTGTCCTATTTGACAGTCTTTTGTATCTAAGTGTTTATAGTAAATGACATAAAGCAGATAATAGTTTTCACTCAGGATCAATCCCCTTCTAAACCTAACATCCTGGGAATATTAAGTCATTAATGATTGTACTCTCATTACTACTATATGCATGGACCTTGTTATATCTTATGGTTTGGTTAATTTGTGACTGTTAGGGAGATTCACATCCTCGACTTGCACAAACTAGTGGCTAAATTCATTCTGTTCATGTTTTGGCGCCGACTGTATAGTTTTGTTGTGACAACTCCAAAATTCAGGATTGTGTCAAAAACTTCACTCACCGATCAGCTGTTGACTGCGGTTGTGAATGAGGGTCTGTTCTGGTAAATCGAGGACGCCGTCCCACGGAGACAGGCTGTCTCCTTTCCCAGAGACATTTAGAGCGATCTGCCAACACAAAACAAGCAATCACTGCAAAACATGCAGATACTGAGTGATAAAGGGACATTTGACAGTCACATGGCAAAGACTGAGACTGATCTGCAATCAGTGACTCCACTGCTGCTCCTCCTCTAATGAACAACTAATCTACGGAGATGTAGCTAAATGGTTTGATTTATCAGCTTGTGGTACTACTTGTGAACTATACAGAGACAAAAACAGCAATCTCTGCAAGTAGTGTCTTTTTAATAAAATGAAATGTTGTTATTTAGATAATGATGATGATGATGATGAGAATGATTAAAAGCAATGCTGCACTACGGGTGGGACAACGCTTTAGATGTTGATGTACAAGAGGAATT
>NW_023339674.1:22194894-22201285 GCF_004916995.1 Morone saxatilis | reverse complement strand
AGAGACAAAAACAGCAATCTCTGCAAGTAGTGTCTTTTTAATAAAATGAAATGTTGTTATTTAGATAATGATGATGAGAATGATTAAAAGCAATGCTGCACTACGGGTGGGACAACGCTTTAGATGTTGATGTACAAGAGGAATTGTTGCAATTACAACATATATACAAATGCTGGATGGTGTTCTTGGCCAAACTATACTATTTTTTATACAAACTCCGCACATATCAAACTGTGATGAAGATATGTCCCTCTGGTTGGACAGTGTTAACATTAAGGCCAATGTCTCGAGACAACACTTGCATTTTTGTATGCATTGCTTGTGTCTGTCATTAATATAATGAAAATTTAAATTTAAATAATAAATGTATTAATTTAAGTAAAAAGATAATCATGTACTGTCAGTTACGTGGTTTTCAACTTTCACTCAGACAGGTATAAATGGGCCAATTAGAGAACTTAAAGTATCTACTTACTTTAATACTTAAAGTATTTTCCTTTCAAATGTGTCCCAACTGTATCATCCATCTAATACAATTAAACAACATCATCAACCTTTAAATAAATGTTAAATAGTAGAATGTGTTGAATGTTGTATCGTCTAAAGGGGAAGGGCTGATCTACAGCCATGGTTAAACACCTACTTGATGGAGCCGTACAAACAGCTTATTCAAAGTAGCTCAGATAATGCCTCTTTTCACAGAACTGCCAACAAACGTTTCAATATCTTCACAACATTTAAGCACCAACAGGTAGAAATGTAGAGGTGTTACATCATTTTCTAAAAAAAGAAGCTCTCATCTCAGCATAATTCATATATAGAAATACTATGCAGGTATGTGGCTTTAAAAAGAACAGAAGGCTGAACAGTGGGTGTGTCACAAAGAGATGATAGCCTTTACATCATCTGAGCCTGAGCTGCTGGTCTTTCCAGTCTGTTGACTCTGTCAGACGAGAGTAATGCCAACCCTTTACAGCTAATCATAGAATGAATGCATGGATGGCTCCAATTCATACACATACAGAATTACTAATGTTTTAAACTACAGTATCAGTCACATTATTAGTGAGGCTGCTTTATCGCAATAGGAAGCTGTTTTCAGACCCCTGTCATGTGTCTCACCTTCCACATCTTTGCCCTGTGTTGAGCTGAACCCTCCTGGACCTGGACCATGCTTCTCTCCAGCTCCATGTCAGAGCCGCCAGAGTCCAGAGCCTCAGCTAGATCCTGGTCCCTGAACAAGCACCAACAGCACACATTTACAGCAGCGAACAGATCAACTTTAAACGTTCATACAAGTAATTACAAAATAATTACATCACAATAAAGACAGTAGTTGGATCTTAAGACTGGGAGCTGGTTTCGGTTTGATTTCAGTCTTTATATGATCTTATTTATCTCCGTATCGCATAGCTCTTCAAACAGTGTTTGATACGTCCAACTGTGTACTGACAACTCGAAGATGACTTTAATACTGTAATGTGATCATAGTGTAGAGCTGGCTGAAGAGCTGAAGAGCTGAAGGCGGAGTTCTGGTTAAAGGGAGCTCAACTCCACCAACACCGGCTATCTAGCTACGTATTGTTAGCGTGCATGCTAACAGGCTTTTCTTACTAACTTGTCCATGAGAGAAAGAGTGCGAGGACAATAAAAACACGACGGCGGACCTTTGCCAGAAGCCTTTCGGTTCATTTGAGTCAGTGTCAATGACTCAGCTGTTAATGAATCACAATGAAGTGAGCTAATGACCATTAGCGGGCTAGCTGCCGAGCAGTAACGGTACCGAGCTGCTTTCAGTCCAACATCCAGCAGAACACGCTGACTACACTCCTGCTCACTCACTGCGGCCACTTCTGTCTGATGAAGTGGAGCCGACTGGTTGTCAAACTAAAAGCGTCTCTTCTGATTTGAAGTCAGTCTGTAACAATCGTCTCACCAGCTGCCCTGAAGAGCTTCCTCCACGGAGTCCGCCATTGTTGTGTTGACGCAGACACGTCAAATGCCGTCAACACGGCCGAAGTGTCGCGCAAAGCTGTCAGAGTGATTGATGAGCAACTGAGATTGTCTGCTGAGGGCAACTAATTGTCCCTGTTCAGAAATGTAACACAGGTCAGAGTGTATATGTGTTGCAACTTTGTGGTTTTGAATTGTAACAGAAATGAATGTATCTCCTGGAGCTAAATGCTAACGTTACATTTGACAGTCTTTATCAACGAGCTCTTCTTTCTAATGAGTGCTGACAGGATTAACACTGTTCTCTATCATACTGTATTTAGTCTTATCGGCACCACTGTCTCGACACTTGTCCTCTGCAGACGTGTTTATTTTTCCGTATTGTGTATGTTTGTGGTTTTTATATTTTATATTTTAAACTTAACAAATACTGAGATTTTGGCGCACAGAGGCCAAAGGAAGCCAGCATATGACTTATGTCTTTTGAATATGGTTACAATAAACCTGGGGGACATTTAAAGTTGTTAATTGGAGCATTTTGGCTTATGGTAGTAAGAAAAGCACAGGTGAGACTAATAACATGAACAATGGAGTGTCCCAGTAAACCATGACAGTGATAGTGAGCCAGCATGAACAAAACCAGGACCCTGAAACCGAAGGAGCTAAATGGAATTCAGCCACTATTCATTGTATTATTCACACCTGTTTTACTTTTGTAACAGATCAAAATTACTTCATTTTATTCGTTTACATGCCAAATAAGAAAACTGCCTGAGAAAAACTTGCAAACTTGAAATTCATTCCAGGAATTACAACTTTATTAGGATTCATATTCTCTTTCACTTTGGTCACCATACAGGTCGTTGATGAAGGTCAGCGTATTTCATAACAATAAGTCAAAGTCTAGTGGATATCCGAAGATTATCTGCTGACGGCTACATCAGTTTCTCAAATGTTAACTCTTGTTTGCTTCTGTAAGTGTAAGAAAGATGATCTCTGTTGAGGAGTCCTCAGCAGCTGCAGCTGGAATGCATGATTTGGTTCCTTGATATTACCACACACTCAATAAAATGTCCCCATTACTGCTGCTAAATGAATGAATGTCACAGAAGTATCTGAATTTAGTTTTCTAAAAATAGAAAATGTTCTTAACATACAAACATCCAGCAGTGGTGTCTACTTTTATTTTTTACAAAGTACAGATGCTACCGGAGAACCAAATCATACACTGTCCCAAGAGATCCTCAGGGCTGCACGTGGGTTAGAAACAATAAGGCTTGGGGTTGTGAGAATATACTTTGAAAAGGAGAGAAAAATAAAACCAGTCTTAAGGTTACTCTGTCAAAAGGTAAAACCAAATGTAGCATGAAAAATAAACATTTTACAATAAAATAGAAAATAAATCATGTTTCTGAATTAAAGTAAGCTAGGAAAAACACAGAATATCCAATCCCTTGTGACATCTTCTGACACTAGAGGCAATTTAAAAAAAAAAAACATTTTCAAAAACTAATGACATAAAGTTAAGTTTTTCTAATCAAAAGTGTTTTGCCCAAAGTCTCTTATAGTTGGGGTTTTCCTAGTGTTCAAGACAGCACGAGCATTGCATTTACATTTATTTATAAAGTGAACATGCTGCACAAAGTATATATAAAAAAGAAAACAGGCAATCCCATAATTAGAAAAAAAAAATCAAACACTTGGATGCTTAACTAACCTCTCTGTTGCCCCGTGTCCATGGGATCAATTCCAGCTTACAAACACAGACATTACACATTTGACTAGAATTTTAATCTTGCATTCGGAGCTGATAATGTATGTTACAATATGAAAGGAGCTGGACAAAACCACTTTAGATCAGCATAAATTAACAAGTGAGCAGTCCATTAGAACTATATAAAGCTCTCACAGTATTTTCTGTAGGTTGAAAAGTGTCACAAAAGCCTTTAAGTCGGTAATTGGTTCAACAGACTTACATTTTACATAGTTACTATTAATTTAGACAGGTATACATGATACTTCATGTATGTTTTTCTCTCTAGATGACACAATCTTCCTCATTCTGACCAAGAACAAGGTTTGACAACGATGTTCTGGTTGAATAGAGTGGGAGCTAAGGGATGTGTTTTAAAGGGTAACTTGGGTATTTTTCAACATGAACATAATTTTCCCACGTTGATGTGTCAAAGTGACTAACGAGGTTAAATTTGGTCCAGTATTGAGTTATTGTCAATCGCGCACCTTCAAAGTAAATCCATTAAAAGTGCTTGTTTTTGCTCTTGGCGGGCTTGTGTTTTTGTCAGACAACACAACCCTACAGAGAAACGTTTTACTGTTGCTTTTGCTTGAGCTGCTGAGCGTCTAACCAAGTCACGCTCAACGAGAAGTCTCGTAGTGAAATCTCGTGAGAGGTGAGGTGACTTGTTGCAGGAAGTAAACAGTGGAAACGCGAGGAAACGCGAGGAAAGAAGAGGGCCGGCTGGGAAGAGTTTGTTGTGTTGGAGTACAGAAAGCATAGCTTAGTGTTTTGTAAAAGATTTCCAAAGTCATGAATATTTTGCTGATTTTGACAATGTGGATGAGGCCTTTGAATTCAACAGCCACCTATAATTATTTGAGCCAGAGTATAGCTCAGGAGACGGGTGGTGGTCCTGTGGGTGCTGTGCTCACAGAGGAGACTTCAGAACTTGACTTCTCTGTGAGCGACCCTTGACGTACACTGTTGTGATGTCGTAGCCCATTTTGCTGCTGCAGCGCTCTCCCCCTCAATACTGGACCAAATTCACAAACTGTTGTCCCCATTAGTCACTTTGACACAAACGCATGGGAAAATAAGTTCCAGGTTGAAAAACACTGAGGTTTCCCCTTTAAGACACCCCACCCAACTTCCCAGGGCCGGATCACAGCCATGACTGGATTGTGAATAGAAATCCTTCTCTCCGTGTCAACGAACCCCTTTAATGTGATGTAAACAGGGTATATATTAGGGCTCTTCCTTTTTTCCCAATATAATCCAGTACTCAGGTTTTACAAATTTAAAATTAAGTCAGACAGTTGCACTTTTAACACAGCTAGGTTCAGCGATGAAGAGATTGGCGATCAGATGGCGGACGAGTTACAGTGTCGGAGGTTTCAGCCCATACTTCCTTGCCACTTCTGTCTGGGCGTACGCTGCATCACATAACGAGTACAAATGGGCCATCTCCATCTCTGACTTGGCTAGGTTAATTGCCTTGTTGAACATTTCTATTGCCTTGTCCAGATTGCCCCTGAAAGGAAAGTTCTCTGGTTATTTCAAGCACTTCAAGAAGTAATATAATGTGTGGATTGAGTCAAGTTGTTAATCTCACCTTTGAACTTCAATGGTTCCCATGGTTTCATAGGCAAAATCACATTTGTTGTCAATTTCAATGGCCTTACTGATGAGCTCTAGACCCAAGTCCAGGTCTTGTTTCCACTGAAGCTGTAACAAACTGGACACATACTAAACATTTAACAACTGATGACTAATTTAAACATATGAATCGCGTGTTATTTCAAAAATATGTCTACATGAAGTAAAAATATATGCCTACCCCTTGTGGACATATGTGGTAGCATTGTCTGGTTCCAGTTCGATACACTTGTCATACATCTCGTCAGCTTTTCCAAACTGCTGCTGATCAGTCAAAGCCTGAAAAATACAGTTGTGTTGTACGTGTTACACATCAAAAAACCCCAATAGCTGCTTCCGTCTCAACTATACTCAATGTTTCACACACTTAAACTGTGAAATGGGCAAAAATAGAAAATCAAACTTCCGATTCTGTACCTGAGCGTAAAGAGCGTAGCCCTCTGCACACTTGGGAAACCTTCTGATAACGTCCTCAAAGCCGTCCATGGCTGTCTGTACCTGTGACGGGTTGTTTCCAGTGTATGCTTGTCTGTACTGCAGGACATAAGAAAAAAACTCAGCAGCCAGTAACGCTACAGAAAATTCTGTTTATCTATTAGATAGGTTAGATAATTAGATAAAAGCACATTTGCTTTTCAAATGACATTTTCTTACAAGAGCAAAGCATTTCTGTGCCTGGGCGAGAGCAGAGTCAGGCCTGAGCAGGATGCACTCATCAAAGTCTCCCACTGCTTCGTCCACCTGGTCCAGCAAGATTTTCAGCTGAGAGGAAATAGAGACTTTAGAAGGAGCACTATAACATATCAGCTAACAGACAGCTATCAACTGACATCCAACATGCCAACAATCTGATGTTAAAGAAACCAGTTGAGCTCCACTCCTACCTGACCCCTGTGGTGATAGACATCAGGGTTGCGTGTATCAATCTCAGCTGCCATGTTGAAATCTTGTGTAGAGAGCAGAGGCTGCTGCTGCTGCATGTACATGCTTCCACGCTTGATCAAAGCATTGGCTCGTAGCTGTAGAAAATGAGACGATAGTACA
>NW_023339674.1:22191264-22194804 GCF_004916995.1 Morone saxatilis | reverse complement strand
CAAATAATAAGATTAACTGTGAGAAAATGGCATGCATTGAACTGAATCAATATATTCCACCCTGTGCCTCTATTTGCTTGTGTAAAAAACTAAAAATCTTTCTCAGACACTGTACTGAAATACTGCCCACATTGTTGTCTTGCACAGTCCATTTACTCAAATCCCAGGGATTATCAGCGGATACAACTGAACCTTGACATACCTTCACATTGGCGTCCTGCATGTTGATTACCCGGTCCAAATCAGGTTGAGCAGCAGTAGCGTTACCAATCAGCAAGTAGAATGTGGCACGCAGCAGGAGGGCCTCGGCAGTGTATCGACCACCTGACTCGATCTCCTTGGTGCATTCACTGATGATTTTGTCGTAGTTCTCCTCTTCCATGTACTGCTTGGCCTTCAGGAAGCCGGAGCTGACGAGGTGTAAAAAAACAAAAAAAACAAAAGATCAGTGAAAGTAACAAACTGGAATAATTTACAGCTGAAGATCTGCCGAGTTAAAAATAAATCAGCCTTTAAAAAGAACATGTAGACATTTATTAGCATGCAGATGGCAGTCTGAATAGTACGAGGTTTAACTCTGTTCTGGTTTTCAATAGTATGAAGCATTTTCATTTCGTATGAGCTGTATAATTCCCAGTTATTAAACATCATCTATATATAGATTATCTAAATGTATGTACAGTTGACTGGCTTTGTATATCAATGTAAGCTTGGTTGTAATTTTGTGTATATTATTGAAATATTATGTTGATTATGTAATGTGTTATGTATTGAAGGAATGGACCCCAGGAAGATGAACTGACTGCCATGGCATTGGCTAATGGGGATCCATTCTCTAAAACCCAGTTCAGACAGAAAGTATATGATGAGTTGAAACTGTTTTATAACGTTGCAGGAAAAAGTTGCAGCAGTGTGAACTGGTCCGTCTTAGATTGACGCAAGCCGGCTGATGGCATCAGCTGTGACTCAGCTTGTCAAATCTCCAGTGGCTGGTTTTAGAACTTAAGGCACGTCACCTGTTTCAACAGCCAATCAGCTCGTAGCAAGTCAGTTACAAACTGTCCGCTGGTTCAAATGGCAGTTTTGGATGGAGGAAAAGAAAATTACATCCAGCCCTGTGCTCAGTTATTTTTTTCCCAGTCAAGTCAACATAGGGACAAAGATCCCAGTGAAATTCCCAGCCTCTCTATGCCACCAGCTACTCCATCACTCCAACTACAACCTGAGTGTGGCATTTAAGTTGATGGTGAGTAAACATTATCTGACCTCCCAGTGACCTCAGCTGCCTCGCCCTCGTTGTCCTTGTCTTCATCTTTCTTCTCGCCCTTCTGCAGGGGCTGCGAGATGATATCATCAGTGAACGAGCTGAAGTAGGATTTGATGAACTGAGGAGAGGGCATCATCGGTTCACGGTTCTACAGAAGGGGGGTTTAAAAAAGAATGTGTTTAATGTGACAATTCAGAGGAATAACATTGAAACAAATGTCTCTAAAAGTGGACAAATACCTTGTACTTGTCTTTGGCCTTCTCTTTTCCCAGCTGTTTCAGGACCTTGTCTGCTAGCAGCATGCTCTGTTGGTTCTGGAAGGCCTCAAGAATACACACTGCTGTGACATCTGGAGGATACACAGAGAAGAAAACCGACCATAAATAAAAGTCACACCTTTTAACTTGTAAAAGAACATTTTTAGAAAAAAAGTGTCTCACCCTCTAGGCACTCCTTCTTGTTGTCTAGTTTTTCCAGAGCTTTAGCCCTCCTGAACAGAGCCTTGACGTAGCGCGGATTCAGTTCCACGGCCTGAGAGCAGTCCTGTACCACCTCTGTCCATTTCATCTGAAATAAAAGTTATGAGATGGTTATCTTCCAAAACATATCTGCATCTGTGGTCCAGAGGTCTGTCCACTGCCCAGAGAAGGCTTACAGGTAGGAAGACCTAGAGACCCACGTGGTCGATGAGATCTGACAGACCTATAAATAAGACTAATCTTTAGCGCTGTAACTCAGAATTTTGTCAGTAAATCCAATGGACAGCAGTAGAGGAGGTTGCACCACCGTCTGCTGTCCAGCGTCACACTGCCTCCAACTATCACTTTACTCTGCTTCCATTACAATTAGTTTTGTGGTCATTTTGAGACTCGGGTTGTAAAGTTTACAGCCTGTCATGCTGTCGCTCTGTGTACAAAAAAAAATAATAAAAAAAATAAAGCAAAAGTGCAGAGATTTGACTGACAAACAGCGGGTTGACCCGGGGTCCTTCCGACTGATAACTCAAATCGAGTTTTCAGAGGCCAGGCCTACTAATCTTTAAAATAGTAACGCATCTGTAACCAATAATAACACTCACAACCAAATAAGTCTAAATGAGCCAAACGCCACTGACTGACTTTTAGTTGGAGAGTGTATGTGAGTAGAAAACCTCATGAGGTCGCATTACCCTCTGTGAGGTAAACCTTCAGTCAAACATGAGGGTGGAAAGATTTGAGAAAGTTGATGATTTGCACAGAATCTGCTACACATTGACCAAAGAGGAGTAAACACTGTTTTCTGCCGAAACTGCCATCTCGCCTGGCCTTAAGTTGTGAGAAGAAGAAAAGGAGGACGCTTTAACATGCAAAGAAGCCACTACAGGCATTTTTAGGTCCAATCAAAAGTATTGACTTGTATGGCTTTCCATCTACAAGCACCTAAACCCAGAGAATATATCTGGGGAGTGGGGACATTTAGAAATGTACTGCAACATACAAGACACTTGCAAAGATACTCTTTCATATTAACAACAATCTCTGCACAGATTAAAAGAAGGTGTTGCCAACCTGCTGTTCGTAGGCTGCTGCTCTGTTCTGGTAAAACGTTGACAAATCAGTCTTCTGCTCTGTGGGGCAGAGACCAATGGCCTCTGTGTAGCACTGGATGGCGTTCTCATACTTTCCAGCCTTGAAGTACTTGTTACCCTTGTTCTTTGCTGCTTGAGCCCGATCCAAAGGGCTCTAAATGAGAGAGAGTGAAAAGAAAACAATTATTGATTAAATTTCTCCCCTGCGACTCAGTGGACTGCTTAAAGGATCTGAATAACCTAAATGTGTTTTTTCTCTATAATTAAGAATCCCTTAGCATCTTATACTGCAATAGGCTGCGCAGGCCAACTGCACGAATGTATCAAGGATTTAATGGCATTAAATTGTCAAGTTAAAGGGAACCATTTATAACAACTATGTCTGCAATAACACTGGTTTAAGGATAACAATTGTAATGCAAAAAAAGTCATGGTTGTACATAAGCTCAAAATCAACTTTAGGTTTGAGATAAATTATACCTGCACAATGCTTGCAGACTATATGACTACAAATTCATATAACGAAAGGCCTAAAAAAAATCCTGTCAAATGTGGATGGATGTTAAATCACATTTTCCTTTCTAACAAATGTGATACAACGACTTCATACTTACAAGATAGTTCTAATATTTGTATTTATATATTATAATATTTTTAATGACATTAAGAAGACATACTTATGAATGTACGGATGTGTTTTTCTCTT
>NW_023339674.1:22173937-22191189 GCF_004916995.1 Morone saxatilis | reverse complement strand
TACTACAGCCTTACTGCAGCTTGTATTTATGCATTTAGCTGAAACAATTTTGGCTGAGGGCACTCACTCCAAAAAAAGGTAGATTGTTGGTGAATAACCTCTCACCGAGCCACTACATATTACTACCATGCGTGACACAGCAAAATGAATGAAGTGAGCGCCTTTTATAGTGTCCCATAGAACTGCCTCTGCCTCAAACAAAGTCAAATGACAGCCATCCCCGCCCCACTGCACTAGCTGAGGAGATAACGCTAGCTAGCGTGGCAAAAAACGAAACGAAAAGCTATTAACTGGTTAACTCATATGTTGCCAAGTTGTTCCCACATGAGTTGTATCGCACAATGTACCAGCTGCATTTAATTACACATGCATGTCGACCGTGCTTGCTTTACCGGCGAGTAATGTTTGGACCTTTGCAACCGGGCTAGTTAACCGATCACGTTATCGTTAGCTCAGGAGACAGCTGGCTAACAAACTATCCCTGGCTAATCCACCAGCGGTGAACTGGTTGCTATCGGCCTGCTCTGCTGAAGGCAGCTGTCAGTACAGGGACGGTAACGTCAGGTGTCCTTGACGGTTCTTGAACGCAGTGACACGTTTCGACAGACGGGTGAACCCCGTTAACGTGCGGCCGTTACAGCACGTTAGAGCAGCGGGGAGAGGAGTCTCCAGGCAACGGTTACCATGTTCTCCTGCTCTCGGCTGGCTCGTGCTGCGCCGTCTTGGCCCTGCACGGGACTCGCGCTGCCTTCTGGTGTTTTCCGCTCCCCGGTGCCTTTCGTCTCCTTCGTCCTGCTGCGATTCCACAGGTACACCGCCCCCACTCCCAGCACTATGGGAGTCCCGACTAACAGTGCCAGCTGCCAGCGGGGTAGTCCAGTCCCGGACTGCGGCTCGACTGGCTTTGAAGCAGCCATGATCTACAACCGAGCAATAGTTAGCCAGAACCACCGCCACAAGCGTGAGCGAGCGCCGCTTCTTCTTCCCGTGCTGTACGAGGTCACAGACACACCGAGGAATCATGGGATACCGGCGGACAATCCCCGGGGCTGTGTGTAGTTGTAGTTCGGCAGTGGGTTTTTGTAGTCCAAACATCAGTGCAGCTGAGAAGCAGGGTATGTTTTACTTTAAACATGTAATCTGATACATGTACCAATTACTTGTTCAAAGATGTCATCTTATAATGTTAAAAAAATTTATTAAAAATGTAGTCAGTAACCTAATCTAAGTATCACAATATTAAAGTATGTAACTTGATTACTTTCCAGTATGTTTATGGGTTTAAGGTTTATTCATTTATCATTCTTCAACACAGGGTTGTACAACAAAATGCAAGCTGTGGTGACTTATGCTACACAAAACGCTATTATTTATGGTGGAGGATTAATAAATTAATCTGTTAGGGAACTGCATGGTAAAAATCTACTACTGACCCACTAACCTCACTCTGTGTCTCCTGAATGAACTGGAATGAACATTGTTTGCATGTGAAGCCCTTTATAGAGGAGGTTCATTATAAAGACACACATTAGAGAATGAACAGTATGGGAACAAGTAGGCCTATCCTGGAATACTGTCAGCTACCAGATTTACCTTTTAGTTTACAGCAAGTTGATTAAATACATTTGTATTTTGTATGCAGGCTGACTGCAGCCACCAGGTGGCAGTGCTGCTGACTTTCTCATAAATCCATATGCGTGCATACTCTTTGTACTGTACAGAAATAACCACTTGAACTAAAAAGGTCTGCACGTACAAGACATTGTAAAACAAATCTTATTCCTGTCATTAAAAGCAATATAGTATAATTTGTGAATAAACAGTGAAGGTTATTTTCTTTTCAAATTGCAGATGTTTTTCAGCACCAACACCAGCACTCTACAGTTTATCCTGGTCAATGTGGATTCATCATATGAGTTTGCGTGCCTGCGTGCGTATGTTTGTGTCTTTGCCAGGTTCAGTCTCCTCTCTGTCCCAGTTTAGAGCTTTGTGCTGGTCTGTCTGCTGGAGCCTGACTGCTCAATTTGCACCCGAGGCAATCTGTCCTCAAACAGTAACCAGTGCTGAAAAGTTTTCAAAGTCAACTGTATTTAGCTGGTTATGGGACGCCTGTGTAATAAGGGGTCCTGTCCTTGCAGCAACAGAGACCATTGATAGGACAACTATTCCCTCATGAGGTGTTCCATATTTCAAGGACTGAAGTCATATATTCACACAGTCGGGTGCATTGTTTCATTCAGTTTTGGAGCTGTATTAAACTGAAAAGGCTGCATTTTAAATTCACAATTTAAACCAAATGAAGAATAAAATCTGTCCTGGTTGAGTAGCTTAAAACATGTGGATGCCTCTCAAAATAATCCATTTTACACTGACACAGTAGCTTGTTTTGAAAAGCCATGAAATCAATTTTGCCACTGAACTACAACACGTGATGAGACACAATAACCTTGTATATTGCACGTGTCGCGTGTCTATACAGTGACCCAGCATATATTGTTGTTTCAGAAAGGTGAAAAGGGTTACTGGCAGAGGTTACAATAAGGATGTCTGATCTTCAGGCTATTCCTGACTCCTAATTCTGTTGTTCCTGTTAAATGTGCCTGCTATTGTTAGCACAGCCTGGCTTAGTTTTAGTTGCTGCCACTAGATTGGAAATCTGTGACCACTGAGACATGTACGCTCCTATAATGCTGGCAAGTGTTTAGATGAATTGTACTTTGGAAATTTAATTTAAAATGTATTTGTCTTTACAAACCAACTGCGTAAATACACCGAATGATTCCAGTAAGATCATTTAATCAGATTAATCAGATGCTCATACAGGTACATTTTATTTAAACAGCTTGTTGTCGACCTCTTTGTTGGCTAATTAAGTCTAGGTTTCAAAAAGTATTTTGTAACACTATTTAGCAGATTTGTGACACACACACACACACCGAAGAGAAAGTTGAATCAGTTGTAGTCAATAAGCTTTAACAGAGTTAGCCGGCAGTCTCCTGTCCCATCATTCATAAATCTGATCTCTTGTACTCCAGCTGGATTTAAAATATTAAACTCCATTGTTTTGCACTTTGTTACATTTGTTCCTTATTATAATGTACAAGGACTATGAAGTATTTAAATATATCTCAAAAGACGTTAGTTTGGCTAATCCCTCTGAATATGTAATCTGATTACTGATTTATTTTCCAAAAATATTGGGTTATTTGCATTAAGATTTGTATATTCTAATATTATGTAGGTATATATAAAGAGTGTTTATTGTTATTCTTGGTCATTTGTGTTCATGTGCGACCTTAATTGGCTCCCATCTCTGGAAAAACAACAGATTACTGTAATCCTGTTCTCTGTCACAATCTGAGGTTACATGACAAGGCAGCGTGAATGTCTCATAACAGTGCTTATCCAGATCAGTCCTCGTCTTTCAGACTCAGGTCTCTGAGATGATTAGCAGCAGTTTGATCCGTTCGGTTTGTGAAGGAGGATTTTGCTCAAGTTCAAGGGTAAATTTCATCTTAAGAAATTCCTGAAGCTGAAAACTTGAAGCAAAAACAATTTTAAAGTCCCCTCTAGTCAAAAATGTTTCTTCTTGTTCCCACAGTGTGATGTCGGAATGCTGTCTGTGCAGAGTTTGACACTAGAAGGATGTTTTCACATTCATTTGCTGAAGGTGGAAAGTTTCTCTGTGCTCATTGATAATATGATTTTCAGGGGCGGGGCCTACCAGCATGATTTGTGACATCACAAATAGTTAGAAAGTCAGTCCAGGTCGAGTATCAACTTGTACAGTGTGATTGTAGAAACCTGAAGCCACTAGTGGACAGACACTGAGAATGGACTTTACAGTGAAGGAGGAGACATAGATTCTGTAACTTTTAACATGGAAGAAGGAGTAGATGTCTTTTTAGGGATTTGTGGGAATTTTGAAAAAACATATCAGACATCCAACCAGACTATTTATATATGTTTGTAATACATGTCTGGAGATGTTCGATAGTGATTTATACATCATTACCATGTCATATTTCTATGCAAACAAAGCACATTCAGTATGACCCCTCAAACAGTGTTGTTGTTTTAATGGACACTCCACAAGACTCTATAGCATCATGCATATTTCATGTTGGAATAATATTTTCTCTCTTGAATTCATTGACGTGTGGAGTAAATAATGTCTTAAAACATCTGTTACTTTGCACAATGTTTATTTAACTTATAAATTGTATTTGTGATACTAATGGCATTGAATCAAGAGTGAACTACTGACATACCGTAAATGCTTTGGTGAAGTGGAACACTTCCACTCATTATCCAGTACATCTTCATACATTATGTGCTCATAAATATTTATGTTACAACTTGTGCAAATGTTGCTCTTCCAGTTGTGTACACAAATTGTACTTGATAAGAAATAAAGGCAAGAAAACAAAAAATTGGATTTAGCAGTACCCAGTGAAAACATATGCTCCCTCTCTGTCCTGTATTAAACAAGCCGCAGGCTGTCAGCGCACAGCAGTACACAGGGTAGCCACACTCCATAATTATTGACAGGTTTGATGTACTCAGCGAGTGGAAAGTATGGGGAAATTGGAGTTTCAGTTGTCTACCCCCAGGCCCATGACTGTAATGGAAAGATTAAAAGCACTGGTCACATCACCCACCCAGAGCCAAAATACTAGCCGCTCCTCTCTGACTCGCACCTCCCTGTTTATTCCAATCACCTCCACTTTTACTTTCTCCCAGCCACTTGGTAACTAGATTAAAGGGGATTCACTTATTTAAAGACTTGAGAACAAAAGCTCTGCAGTTTATTTCTGGATCATCCAAGAATACAACTACAGCAGCAGAGCTCAAGGCTCCAGAGGGATTTAATTGAAGTTACCTTTGGTTTGTGGGACAGTGTTGTGTAGTAGAGCAGCCAGTCAGAAGCTTAGTAGGTCAGCTCAGCATCGTCTTTACCCTCCGTGCCACTCGGCTGGGATCAGACTTTCATCTGTTGTACTGGGACTTGCTGCACCAAGAGGCTCCCTGCACAACTCCAACATGGCTCTCAGGCTCCTGCCTGCTTTCATTATGGACAATGATGAGGATGATGATGGCAACTTCACTAAATGGATGAGCAGTTACTGGGGTCACGGAGCAGAATCCAGACACTCCAGGGAAAGAAAACGCAGTTTCAGAAGACCTTCGAAAACACTACCTGATCGAAGAGCATCACTCCCGACTGTGGTAAGCATTTAATGGATGCACGCATGGGCCTTTCTCTAAACAGCAGCAACACACTAAATATCTGTCTGACCACAGCATAAATAGTGCTTTTAAACTGATGTAAACTTGTAAAAACTACTACTTTTTAAAATAAATTACCAAAAAATACTGTATTAATCAAATTCATCAGCATGGAAAATTAAATATTAAAAATAAAAGTTATGTACAGTAAATTCAAGAAATAAGGTTGAAAAAGCAAAAATCGTATGGATATTTTGGCAGTTAATGACAGTAAACGAATGCATATAAATACTCTGTAGGTCTGTGATAGTGTTTAGGAAAAGGATATTCTGACCTGTAATATGCCAATTTCACATCAATAATGTCTGCTCATGCTCACACAAACACACAGACATGCACTGATAGATGTGTTGTTGTTGATGTTAATGTTGTTGCTGTTGTTTAAGACTGACTTATATTCTGGTGCAACTCCAGTAAACAGGAGTTCATTTAACTTCCTGTATATGCTAACTTAACTAGACTGAGTTGATTTCATTGCTTCACTATTATTGATAGAAAGTTTTCAGATGAAAGCAGACCTGGTTGGGAGTCTCATCTGTTTCCTGCTAATGTGCAAGTATATATGTCTATGTAAGTTTAAAAGATATTACAGCAATTATTTACTGAAACAAACAAACCCTCTTGTAGGAAATCAGATTCTTTTATAAAAATATCTGATGTTTTTGAATCATGGACAATGACTACAACAAACTAACTACTACTAATAACGGCCACGGACATGCAAGAGCTCTTACACAAATTGAGAACACGTGCTCAATGCCATAAGGTAATTTACTTACACAGCGAGCGCAGCACACTTGTGGCTCATACAGTAGGTACTCAGTCAAGTAGCATTAAGCAAGATAATATATATAGGCATATACCCTGTATGCAAGGGGACAAATGACGATGAGTGTGTGAGCTTAAGTTAAGTTTTCTTTTTTCATGAAAGCAGTACTTAGCAGTCATATTATTTTGTTTACATTTGGAGGTCTTTAGTTTTATTCCTTGGGAACCAAAGAACATCTTCTAAGTTAACTGGCAGGTTAATGAAACAAAAGCAGCTGATGAGAGATATGATGACACATGCTCATATAGATTGGCCTCTCTGATGGCTCGGCTGAAAATTTGATTTATTTTCAATGTGAAAGCCTCTGCTCACTTCTGCTAATACAAATCGACTTGAGCACTAGATCCAGAGGAGGAATGAGCCAAATGACCCCAATATTAATCCATAAGTAGATAGATGTGTACTGTAAGGCAGTCTTTTTAGACATTGTTAATGAACAATAGAGCAAGCTTTGTCTTGTAATTGGGTTCTTCGAGGGGCACTCCATGGATTTTACACATCTAAGTCTTCAAAATTAATAAAGACAACCTGTGTTACAAATTGGTTAAAGAAATGGGCATGTACCTGAAGGGAGAATCTAACTAAAAGATGCCATTCAGTTGCACTGTGGGAAATATAGGATGCATCATTTTTGGAGCTTGACCAAAACTAGGTCTTGAAAGTCAGAATATCTCGGCTTCTGCTGTGTCGAGTCTCTTGTGTGTGATTTTATCATCAGGAGCACTAATTTCAAGTCAAAACCAGAATACTATATATAATACTGTAATACTATATATATATACTGTAATACTATATATAATACTGTAATACTATATATAATAATATATTGCTTTATTTTGACCATGCCCACAACCAGTTATTATATTTTTTCAGGTTTAGTGTTTATTGTTTAAAAATGTTTTTATTAGTTTCAGTGTTAGTTTTAGTTTTTTAAAACAAAAATATTGGGGCTATTTTTCAGGGGCAAAATTTAAGACAGTCAGAATAGGTATAACAATATAAACACAACACTGTGAAGGCAATTGATTTGTTGTCATGTAGACAACACAGTCTCATCCTTGTTCTGTTGACTCATTTAACCAAATTGACAAAGACTAAAATCTATTTTTATATTATTTTTGTAAGTAGTCAGTTTTCGATTTTTCGTGTAATTTTATTTTGTTTCAGTTAACCAACATTTCTTTAACACCTAGTTGGAGTTTTTAGTTTGGTTTTAATTAACTATAATAACCTTGCCCTCAACATACCTGTTTTGCAACATATAAGTGTAATAATCAGATTATTCCTGTTGTGTACACAATCAATGAACTGACTGTCATGAACTATTATTAGGTTGGTGCATTGCCAACATGTTACTTAAGAATATTAGGAGTAACCCCATTCACAGACTCAGCCTGGTCTGGTTTAATTTTCTTCTTATTATGGGAATATTAACACTATTACTATATACTATTTCTTTTGAGCTGATACTGAATCATTGTGTAATAGCACTAACTGTCCTTCTCTGTGTGGTCCACAGTCACAATTAGATGCCATGAAGTTGAACCGGCTCCATGCAGCGGCGATGGCAGGCACCCCGAGCCACATCAAAACAAGAGAGGAGAAGGGGGAGGTCCGGCCCCACCAGAGAGCTCGTCGTGCCTCCTCAGATGACAACAGCCGCTCCAAGTCAGCCATCCCAGAGAACCGCATCACCACCATCCCAGAGCTCACAGAGTCCTTCGAAAGGAGACTTTGTCTCCGTGATAAGAAGACCATGTCTCTGGTGAGCAGAGTTAATGAAAGTTTACAGTTTTCTTTCCCAGCCCAATGTATTGCAGATTAACCAGCTGCAGGGTCAATCAGGTTTGGTGCCCTCTGTCTTTCACTGGAAGGGTGATGACAGGATCATAGGCAGGTTTGAACTGCATGGCATGTCCCAAAAGCTCACATTATTCATTGTAAACTGTGCTGTATCTCTTGTAACACTGTGAGGACCAGAATAAGATATTTCACATTTTATGAAAGGGCTAGGCAATGCTGTATTTTGTATTTGCGTATTTAAATATTTTAGTTTAGTTTTAAATGGTTTGTTTTCAATTTTCACACCTTGTAATGTAAAAAATCAGGTTTAGGTTTTGAAGTTTGGATATGACAGCAAAAATATTTCCTGTATGCCTACATTGTGTGAACATACAGTATATTTACTGTTGATAATATACAGGATAATTTACTCATGTATTATTCAGATCATTTAGAGGATTTCTGGAGAATAATCTGTGGCTAAATGCAGAGTTGTGTTTTGTCATCAGTTTTAAAAAACATCATATTCATTGGCTGTTTTAAAATATTCAGCTTTTAACACTGAATATCCCTCCTTTTACAGAATGATGACGACAAGCTGTGCCTGATCTGTCATGAGGACATGCGGATGAGTGGAGGGGGAGTCCAAGAGCTGCACTGTACACACCGCTTCCACAAAGAGGTAAAACATATTTTATCAGTCAGACGCATTGCATGTCTCCTCTATACTGTGTTTACACGTCCCCAAAGCAAAGGAGTCTCCACTTATTCACTCTAATCCCAGCATGTCAGAGATCAGATGATGGTGCATGAAAGCAGCTCATTCCTGGATATGCATGATGTGAAGTGGGATGAAAACAACCTGCCTACAGCTGAAACCTATCTCTGTGGAAGCATGGAGCACTCTAACAACTTTCCCCCTGGTCTGAGGACTTACTGATCATGATGTCTCCGTTTGGTGGGTGCTGAAGGCGGCTCGGAGGTCAGAGCAGTGTCGGCCCCGCAGCGGTAGTGAGGCAGCAGCCTGTCAGGTGAGGAGACTCTCGGACGAGAGGAGGAAGTCGGCTGATGGACCAATCTCCACAGAGAAAGAGCAGCACATACACCGACGTCAGCTTTCCCTGCGGAGACATCGCTGATATCATTCTGTGGAAGGAGGTGACTCATCGATGGAAAAGATGAAAAACATCAGGATCCTTTCCTGAACTTTTACTACTATATGGTGTGACGTTCAAGTGTTAAAATCTCAGGGCCTTGACTGTGCGTGACCTGGTCCTCTAAAACTGTCCCGTGGGCCCTATTGGAGGCATTTTCTCCTCATTGTCAAAAAACTAATTTAGGAGAATCCTTAAATTATATTTTATAATTGTACAAATATTTTAAAAGTCTGAAATAAAGAAAAATAATTTCTATGGAAAATTCTTATTAGGACTTATTATACAAGTAATTTCTATATGAGTATTAGAAATTACCAGAACCTGAAGTTTCCTGCTTGAACTACCAACTGCTGTACTGAAATATAATGCTACTTTAACACTGGCAAACAATATGTGCCTCTATGTAATACCACTTTTCTAAATGAGACGTATAAGCTATTTTCTTCATAGTAGTATATAAAGCCTGTCAAGATGCTCATAGGTTGTTACTTTATGCTCAGTAAGGACTTGTTTCTGGGTGATAATCTCACCAATATCTTTCTGCTTACATTCATCAAATGATTTTAAATATCACACACAGAGAATATTTTCAATTCACGAGCCTTTCAGCAGAACTACAATATAATTTTAATAGTGTGGCAAGTAAAAAATATGCTACAAAAATATTCCAATGGCACTTACAGTAGATCTAATTCATTTGTCTCAGCCGCTGTAATTTAGTGTTTCCACTAATGCTATATACTGTAGAGTGTGTGGACTAGTAGGGAGACTTGATTGCTTGGAAGTTGCTTTAATGGAGTCCAAAAGATGTGTTTTTAGTGTTTTGTGTTGTAACAGTCAATAAGGAAATAAATTCTCAAGTTATCTACTTTGCATTGTACCTGCTTTATACCTTTTTAAACAGAGGAAACAGTTTGGACTCTTTTATAACTGCACTTCTTTAACAATAGAGTGAACGTACAGAGTAAAACACGTGATAACAGTGTCCTCATAGCACGTCAGGGTCAGTGCAGATGGTGTCGTGCGTATGCTTACTGTAGGTCAGCATGTTGGAAATTACCTCCTGGCGTCAGTAAGGGAAATCAATACCAGAAGAAATCATAAACATTCAGCCTGCCTGAAAAACAGATACAAGAGATGTAACCACCGCTTTTAAAATGTGTTTTCAGTGCATGGAGCAGTGGCTGTGGAAGAAACAGATGTGTCCCACATGTCGTGTCTATGTGTCCATGCTGAAGCCCCTCTACTGGTCCTCGTCCCGCACCAAAGTCCCATAACGGTCCTGTGCCTACACACCTGCCATGTCTGCATGCCCATGTGACCCACTGACCCTCCTGCATGAACACCTGCTGCTCCAGTTGGTCAGGGTTTAGGAGGAGCAGACTTTAAATCATCTTCTGTCATGGGAGGGCCCTCAGTAAGAGAGAGAAATTATAATTTGGTGGTCTCACACTGTTATAAGAATATAATGTTCTGTTCTGTGATTACCCTAATATCAGAGGTTTTGTCTTTACTTTGTTAAAAACATCTGGAGACACTGCATTAAACCTGCACTTTTATTTCTTCAAGATTAATTATATTTTTTTAATTATCAATTTCTCTGCAAATTATTTTTGCTTCCTTTTTTCTTTTTGCGTTTTTGCACATCTCATTTACCTTAAAGGAACGATTTGACACTTTGGGAAATACGTTTATTGGCTTTCTTACATAGCGTTAGATGAGGAGACGCTGACATGTGACTTTTTTTTCTTTTTTACTTTTGAAAAAAACAAATATCTTAAAAACAGACTTAAAGCAACTACAAGAAATATTCATTTTATGTCGATTCTGGCGCCCCCTGTGGACAAAAGCGGTAGTGTTTCTATTGCCTCATTTCATTGAGTTCAGAGGAAAGGGTGGCAGACATTAAGAGTAACTATATAGAAAAAATAATCTTCTTTCTGATGGTCCGTTTGTGTACGTCATATAGAGGCATTAGTATTGAACTGAGTTGAAAAAAACTTTAATTTTAACTAGTTTAATTTGATTAGTTTAGTCTCCTTTTTCTGACAAGAACAAAGTTACTGTTATTCACTAACAGAATGTCAATAGTGTGTTGAGTATTTGCAAATTCAAACTAATTGTGGGCAGTATTGGTTTTATGTATTGTAGACTCAGTCCAGAACTAAATCTTGTGGAAGTATCTAATAACAGCATGGACATAAACTAAAAATTCTCACAGCTTCATGATGACTATGCTGTTGTGAAAGTGAGTGAGTGCACCCACCTGTGTAAATTAACTTTACTCTGAAGTTATGAAGTGAACTGCTGAAACAATAAGCTTCTCTGTCACACCCTGTTTTCCATCTGCTCCACCCTCCTGCCTTATCTATGCTTATATTGTTTTGCATGTGAAATATTTTGCATGTGAGGTCTAATCCGCTGTCATCTCTGCACTGTTGTGTATCATACACTGCCAATTGAGAGTCCAACAAAATCAGACTGTCTGTATATACATGTAGCCGCATAAATAAGCAATTGTGTGAATGTGATTTTGTGTCTAGTTAGTAAAAATTGTCTTTCCGTGTACAGGATGTATATCAGTATTATTATTTCATGTGATCTTAATTCATTTACTAACCAGTAAACCCTGGTAATCCGCTGTGGTCTTGCAGGGATTTTATGTCCAACCAAAATGAATCTGTTTCTGCAGCACATACGTTTGTTAGGATCAGTATAATGGATGGAATAACTGGAAGCTATCCAAGTGATTTTTAAATCTCTAAATAGTAAATGACATTGTAACTAAGCTACATTTACTGTCCTCTCTAAAAAATATAAATGTGTCTTTTGGATTGTCTTTCATACATGACATTAAACTTTATTGATGTCCTACATTTTAAAAGATCTTGACTCCGAACCAAAAATACAGAATAGTTGTGTAAATCCAGCTTCACACTGCCACGACTTAAAAGGCTAAAGTAATACTCGAAGATCAACACTCAACCTTCAGCTGCTTCGTTTACTGTTTCCCTGAGAACAAACTGCTGACACACAGCACTGTTTTCCACTGTTGGTGTTGCGCTCTTAAATAAAAACACACTGACGTGACACTCCCTTGCTTAAAGTGGTTTTCTTTCAACAATAATATACTTTTCTGTTCTTCATGTACCATTTACAGTAGTTATCTCATTTCATAATGCTTTCATTGTTCAGATTATAGCACTGCAGCCCACAACAAGGCCAATAATAACAAGTATTTAAAGTTATCCAAATCCCATAATAACAAAAGCAACACTATAATAGATCTTTCTCAAAGCAGACATTTTGAGCTTGCACGATATCAAAGGCCTGTCACTGACACACCTAACTAAATGGAATGCAGTCGATATCAACGTCATTAGTTTCACCTGTTTGATATTATAATGTCTATTGTAAGTGGTACAGATGGTGTTATTCCCTGTTTAACTGTTACAATACGTCCTGCTCTGAGTTAATATGGAATTAATTATACAGCAGATACTGTAAATGTAGGGAAAACATACACAATTTATATGCTGTTAAATACTGTTACTTCAGTATGTTCAAGTACCCTTTGATTTTTTCCTATAAAGTAGCGTTAAATGCTTGAGTTGCGTTTTATGACATATTGCTGGGGCGATTAGCGAAGGGTTGAGAGGCAGTGTGCGAGGGTGTGTTTATTTGTCACCTGTGAACAATCAGAAAATAACTTCTTATTTCTCTGATTTACCGGCTTTCAACTGGTGCTTCTTCTTCTTATTCACTCTCTATGTCGTTCAACCACCAGACACAAACGTGTGGAGCAGCTTCATCAGTCTCATCAGCGGCCACGACAGTGCTACGTTTCTCCAAGAGTTGATTCTGTTTCAACTCCTCACAAGTTGCTGGAAAGTGTATTCTGCATGCTTGCGCGAGAACAAACAAAATACGGTCAACACTCATAAAAACATTGCTCTAGCGCACTACTAGTGGTTGAAAACTTCACAGGGTGCCTTTAAATGTGACACATTTTGGGCCATTTAAATTATTAATAAAGATTTTAAATTTCCCCAGAATGTTATTCCTGGCAGTGTGGACTTATAGTAGTAAGTAATAGTGGGTTTAACACACAAGCTGCAGCCTACAACCAGCCTTAGAGAGGGGAATCGAGAACCGGTTCCAAATAGTCTAATCCATCGTAAGCCACCAAGTTTATCAGTTCCTTTTTAATCAGTGCCAGCATGTTTTTTTTGACTGTTGCGCATTATAAAACAATTACGTCAAACTCAAACCCGTCGCTGCTAGAAACCTGAAACAAGAAGGAGTCATGGTGGAGCAGAAGAAACGGTCCAAAGCTCCTCATTTCACAAAGAAACTATAACTCTACTCTTTTTCTACACTGTGTTCAGACTTACAGATGATAATACAGTTGTGGCCTACTTTTTTCCACAAAGAAAATGGATCAGGAATCAGTACAGGAATCAACAAAGAATCTGACCGATAAGCAGAATCGATAATGGTATTAGTATCAATAAAATCTCATCTATTCTCATCCCTGCTTTTACTAGCAGAATATATAGTTTATCCTCCTGTTTTACCCTTTACAAATAAATCAATTCTTCACAATCAGTAGTAGTAAACTACAGTATAAAGCTAGAATATGTGTTGGACGTTAGAGGGGCGTTTGTAAAACACTTTGGGTGACAATGGATAAACTGTTCTCAGTTTACTGTGCTGGTTGTTGGCCTTGTAGTAACCTGACTAACACTAGAAGTCACTTGTTGCTTCCATTCACACAACAGTAAATCTCTGCCAGCCGCTCCGCAGTGAATAAAACAGCTAACGTGAGGAACCGAAGCTCCGGTCTGAAGCCCAGGAAGTCTTCCAGCCCAGTGTACGTGCCGGAGGTCTTGTCCCGGGCGGTCTGTGCTGTCTGGCTGGATGGAAAGTAGCGGTTTCCTCCGAGCAGGGAGGGACAGTGCAGAGCACCATCGGGCGGAGTGAAAGTGCACACGTGGACAGCTGAGACTGACGTGGACTTCAGCCAATGACAGCACGGACCGATGATGTCAGCTCACCTATCATCCAATGGGATAGTTTATTGGGGGGTAAAAGCCTAAACTGTTTGGAGTCGGAAAAAATTCGGAAAAAAGAGGTTGTGAAACGATCTGTTTGGAGGCTGCTGGTGGAGACAGCTGATGTTTACTTCGTGTCTTGCCGAGGGACAGACAGGGTATCTCTCTTTTTGGCTGCTGGAAAAATGATGTGAGGAGAAAATGAGGATATTTTGATTTTTTTTTGGCTGGAAATACTTAAATACTTACTTCACCTCCTGGAAGAAACATACTTGGGTAAGACCCCCCTTTTTCTTTCTGCTGCAAAGGAATTCTGCATCCTGTTCAGTAGCTTTATAGTTTCACACACAGTCATTGTACTATACACTTATTACCTTTACACTTTACATTAAAGTGCATTAAGATCCTCAGAGTATTGTTAAAGTAGGCTATATACCCTATAATTTATATTGGCCTCTGTAGTTTACATTTAGGTTCAGTAAACCCACTAAACTAATTACTTTATGTTGATCTGTACACCCAATAATCTCAGATGGCAAACTTGTTGTTCAAAAGTCTCATGTTAAGACATTTAATGAGCAACTCTTTATGTGTTTTCTGTTAGGAGGCAATACAATCTGTAGTCATAAGCTTTACAATCTCAGTCTCTGGTTGTTGATTTTTTATTTCTACAGCCTCAACATTTCTGTCCCCTTGTTCGGACAATCTCTACCTGCATGAAAGATCCCATGGTGTCACCAACAAATACTCTTGACTTGCCTTAACAGGTTTTCCACTAACTACAGTTCATCTAAATGTGAAAAGGGTTTGCAGGACTTTAAAAAATGATACATGTGATTATGGATTTCAGTTATATCACTCACTGCATTGGAAGTTTGATGATCCAACATTAAATCAAACGTACAATTGTTAAATACTTTTAGTGTAACCTATAATCAGTGATGGAGGAAGTATTTACGTGAGAAAAAAGCAGCAATCCCACTCTACTCAATTCCTGCATTCAAAATTGTATTTAAATTAAAGTATTAATGTACTTAAAGTATTAAAATTAAAAGTCCTCATTATGTAGAATGAGCTTTCTGAATCCTTATTGATGCCTTAACATGTGCACTTTAATGTTATAATTAGTCAAGGTAGGGCTGTTTGAACTGTTTCATATACTAATAATTATGGACTGATCACATGTTTTCTATATAAAATGATATAAATATATGTTTTATATATAAAAGTACGACATAGCATCCTTGAGTAAATATACTTATTTACTTTCCACCACTAATAAAATCCTCGTCATAAAGAAGTGTGGGAACCACTGAATCTGGAAACAAAACTGCGCAGATGTTGCTGTTGATACTGCGAGTAAATCAGACAAAACCTGGAGAGTCTCCCAGCAGCACTGGAGAGACATGAGGGAGTGATCGCCATGGCAACTGAAGTGTTTTCTCAGTCTAGAGAGGTTGCATAGGCAAAAGGGCTGTCGGACACAGATGAGCTCAGTTTAACATCTCAAACAATCTGTTTGTATGGAGCGTCGTCCTTCAAAAGCTTCCTTTTGTTGCCGGGCAGAATATTGTCTGTCATCTCCATCACAAAAGAGAGCACAGCCATGTACCATTGATCTCCTCTTTTCATTTACAAGCGTTATTTAAGGGAAGTCAAACTGGTTTATAAAGGTTCTTTATACACATTCATGTAATTTCATATTTACAATGAAACCACAGGGAGGCACACAGGTGGATAAAAGGGAGCACAGCACATGACTGATTTGAAATGGCCGCCTGTTTGTTTTTGACTTATGTTTTGTTCCCTTAAGAGAATAAATGTGTAGAGGTAAACAGCAGATGATGGCATCCTGGTCTTCACCCACAGACACCATCACATCGATTAGGTGCAGGTTTAATTGTCAAAGAAATGATGGCTAATTGTTACCAAGAACAACATCTGTGTTAATTAATGCAGTGAGTATCTGTACAACCCTGCAGTGAAGATGAAGAAGATGTTCAAAGGCAAAGGTGCAAACCTTGTGACGCTCTAACAGGTTTCTTTCCGTGTCTAGACACACTTCTGCTGAGGTCAGCTGAAGGGCCGTCTCTAGCACACACACACTAATTATGTCTGATTATGCTGTTGAACTAAATTGCAGGCACTCCTCCACTTTTTCCTTCCTATTTCTTATTCCCTCCCTCCTGCCTGCCATGCTAAAAATACTGTATAATACCCACTCTACTGGAAGAACACTTTGTATAAAATATATGCCCAATTATCTTATTTTTGGTACATTTATTACCTGCAGGAAACCTTCCTTCCTGATGTAATATAGAGGCAGTATTGAGAATAAACCCCTAATTTATGTTGAAAAAAAATCTGTAAGAAGAAACTTTTCTCAGATCACTGAGACGACAGCAATCGTGGTTTCCCTTGATAGTTACTCTGCAGTGCTGCAATTATTTATCAAAACTGCTAATAGATTTGTTTTCTCCTACAGTTCAGGCGTTGTCAGTCATGGGAAGCTTCAAGGGCCACGCGCTACCTGGAAGCTTCTTTCTGGTAGCTGGGATCTGGTGGACAGGAAAGCACTCACTCTGGCACGCCACCCGCAGGAACAAGAATATCGGTTCCACTCGGCTGGCCAGCAGAGCCTCACAGCGCCGCCTGGAGATCATTGAAAGCTCTGTCATACTCTTCTTCTCTTTTGTGGGTAAGTTCCCAAAGCTGTTTGGATGTATAAACTTTAATGACAGTATACTGTATAAGTAAAGTATGACACAGGGCGTTTACAGTATTCACTCTTTAATTAAGGAGATCTGAGTGTTCCCTCTGCTGTGCTCCTCAGGGATGGTGGCAGAGCAGTTCTTAGCAGATGGACCGAAACTCCAGTTGTATGACTTTGCAGAGAAACACTGGGAAGATCTGATGAACTGGCAGCATACCACCATGTATCTGTTCTTCAGCTTGGCTGGGACCGTTTCACTCATCATCCACACCACAGATGCTGCTCCGCTGGCACTGGATAGGTTAATGCTGGCAATTGCTTTCTTTAATGAAGGTGAGAAAAAGGACATCTGTAGTGTCCAGCCTTCACCTTGACATTGTTTATTTAGACCAGTGGTTCCCAACTGTTTCTTTAAAGGTCCAGTGTGT
>NW_023339674.1:22156479-22173932 GCF_004916995.1 Morone saxatilis | reverse complement strand
AATATTCATAGATATGTTTTTATCAGTGTATCTACAGAGGGAGCGGGTCCTCTTTAACAGAGGCTGCCATGTTGAACCACCATGTTTCTACAGAATCCCAGAATGTTTTTTGAGAGTTACGCTGCCATTGTAGTTGCTCCTAAACACTTGGAATGAACTTTGTGAGCTGTATTTTCAGATGGTTGCAATCTGCACCATTAGATGCCACTAAATAAAAAAGATAAAGATGTGACATTCACAGCCCTATCAGATTAAATCGATTACAACTTCATCAGCACCACCAATTGGGTTGCAAATGTGTTCATTTGAATCTATCATACACTTTTATTTTATTTGTTACAATATTTTCTATTTATATTAATACAATCTGCAAGTCCTCCGCTAGATGCCACCAAATCCTACACACAAAAGTGCACATGAAAGCAGGCTTATAACTGGATGAAAAACAAAAATGCAATCAAGATGCCATTTGACAGTTCACAAATTTACAAATGGCAGCATGGAACTTGAAAGTAATAAATATGTGAAAACATATTTTGCCTTTTTACCTTTACCTGCTATACTTTGCTTGCATGATACGCTCTTTGTTTTGGTAGGATTTCTTTTCCTCTACCACCTCCATGGCAGGAGTATGCTGGATGTCCATGTACATCAGCTCCTTCTCTATGCCATCTTTGGAGATGCTTTTGTTGCCTTCCTGGAGGTCTTTCACCGAGGGAACATCCTGCTGGAGCTGCTGCGCTGCACCCTCACGCTCCTGCAGGGAAGCTGGTTCTGGCAGGTGAATCTGAACGCCTGCATGTATGAGCAACAGTTTATGGCAGCGCGTAATAACTCCTGACATTGCTCTCTCTTGGGCCACAGATTGGTTTTGTGCTGTACCCTCCCCATGGCCCTGAGTGGGACCTAAAGGATCATAACAATATGATGTTCATCACCATGTGTTACTCCTGGCACCTCGCCTTCGCTATGTTCGTTGTGGGCGTGCTCTACTGCACCGTCAGCTGGTAAGAACCTGCTCCACCCTGGACTCCCATAAGCTTGTTCACTTGTCATGGCAGTCTTGCAGATTCATCCACACTGGGAATAACTCACTACAAACAGTTTATGTTGTGTGTGACTCTGGTGTTTGTTGTGCTTTCTCTGTAGTGTGGTTCGCTCCAGATTGAAGAGGACTCCTCCGATGGAAATGGGACTTCTGAAGCCCAGAGACAGGGATCCAGAGTCAGAAGATGAGATTTTATGAAAAGGACTGTTGTACACTTACATTGTGACTCCTATATATCACAATTAAATCAGGGATATAATGTTTGCAGTTCCAGCAGCAGTACGACAAGAGGCGAAGCATGCAGACAGAGAAGGGATAAGGACCTGGTATCTGGATGCTTTACTTTAAAAATATATCTCTACCTCTGCCTTACTTAACCATCTGTAAACCTTTCAGCCTTATTCTCATTGTTAATTGCTATTTATTTTACTGTGGCCTAATACTTTTCATATACTCTGTCATATCTCTTTTTTTCCGCTGTTCTTTTGCACACTATAAGTGAACATGAACTCATATGGGAAAGCTTTTTTTATGGATCGCATGCTTTTCATTTGCCAAACTTTCCTTGTCAGACATTTTGGTGTTCAGTAGCGCCATCTTGTGGTGAAAACAATCATCCTTAGTACTGCATATTTTACTTGAAAGCATATCTTTAAGTATTTTACATAGCTTTTTTGTTCCATATTGTTACACATGTGAGACATACAACTGCCAAAAATAAGACTTGTATTAAAGATGTTTAAATGTTTATATTGTAATATTTGACATTATTACTAATATTCAATATTAATAGTTGCTAATGTTGTTTATGCAGTTCTTCTGCAGTATTTATTCAGCGTGTACAGTAGTACCTAACACAACGTTTATAGTGACACTTTTATATAATTCAAAATGTTATAATAATACTATCCACCGAATTTATACTTTTGTGAGACACTGAGATACATGTTATCTACCATTTCTTATTATATTAGTCACATCAACACAAAATGATCACCAATGCATCACTTAATGAGGAGGAAAATAAATAGTTTCATATGGCTCATAAATTGCTCCTGCAAACTTATTTTGGTCAGGACAGCACAACACAGCAGGCGTCAACAAAGATCGTATGTGTTCAAGAAGACCAATCACTCCGTTCATCACATGTCCTTTGGTTATAACAAGTAGTCTGGTTGGTATGCTACAAACCTGAAACTATTCTATATAATTAGGCCTGCTTCTAACAATTAATTTCATTATCGATCAATCCGCCAATTATTTTTCTTGATTAACAAACGAGGTATAAAATGTCAATTTTCTTATACAAACATTTAGTTGACAGTAAACAATGAATCCACGATCAAATAAAAATACACGTAAAGTAAATAGCCTATGTGAAATAAAATAAAATATGAAAGTAATTTCTTAGGCGAGCTTGATCTTAGTCATTGTATAACTCGTTTTAATCTGGCTCATTAGAGTCAACTTCTCCCTGTGGGAAAGTACAGATCAGAGTGAGAGCTCTCGGCTGTTTCTGTGCTTTGGTGTGAGTAACTCACCTGAAGCCATCCACCTGTGCAGGTAAACTACCTGACGGCTCCTCCGGCAGCCACGTGACTTTGCTGACCATCCTCACAGATTTGAGGAAACCAGCTAATTTTAATTCCCACTCCAGGAAACGACCAGCTCATTCACCAGTCCTGTCGACTCTGAGGATCTTCAGCCATGGATAAACTTAAGTCTGTTTTAAGCGGTGAGGAGGCGCGCAGAGACGACCGAACTGTCTTAGAGGTAAAACTAAACTCTAACTCCAGCCTACACAGTGTAAACTTTCATCTCAGCTGAGCGATTAATCGATGCAACTCTGTCAATGCAGACTGTCAATGAAGCCTCCACGTTGGGCTGGGGCACACGTGTGAAGGGATTCGTCGCCTGTTTTGTGGTTGGGGGCGTGTGTACGATTTTGGTAAGGATCTATAATGATTTCTATAATAATGTGCTATTTGTGATGTTGTGCTCCTCGCAATAAGGAAGAGCGCAGGGAGGGCTGAAGTGGCCCTTCTGGTTCTTCTGGTCTGAGGAATGTGGAAGATGTGATTGTCATTCATTTCACTAAGCAGCCCTGCCTTAAAGTGCCAACTGCAGCTCACAGACCAAAGTTTATCTGTGGCCCAAAAAGCCAAAAAGCCACAAACCACATGTCTTCATGTCTGTGTTGCAGGGAGTGTGCATGCTGTTCCTCCCCAGGATTGGGCTCACTCTCTTCATTGTGTTCTACACTTTTGGAAACTTATGTGCTCTGTGCAGGTCAGTGTCCAACAACAATAAGAAGTGATGGTTTGATTTGTATTATATGACCAGTAGTTTTCATTCATGTGGGCACTGTATACACATTGAATGTCTTATTCTATGATGTCTAACAGCACTATGTTCCTGATGGGCCCAATGAAGCAGCTGAAGAGGATGTGTGACAAAACAAGAGCGCTGGCCACTACTATAATGATTGTGAGTGCACAAAAGTAGCTGCTGACTTTTCCTTTTACTCTGTTTCTTGGCTATATTTCACTATCAGTCTACAGAGCTCTACAGGGAAATTAATTAAGGGAAATATGATGCTATTAACCCGGATAGAAAACTGACTTTTTATTTACATTTAGGCTACTCCGTAAGTTCACTGTGTCACACTGTGTCAACCAATATTCAACCAGTTAAAAAACATATTGTTGTTTCCATTTGTCCCTTTCATTACTCTAGACCTGCCTTGTGTTGACTCTCTGCGCAGCCTTCTGGGTGAGTTGATGATCACTTCTAACTAATGATACAGTGTTTATTAAGTCTGATTCTCTCTCAGTCAGCAGTTTTATTGTTTTTTTCTTACAGTGGAAGAACTTTGGTCTGGCTTTGTTATTTTGCATCTTGCAAGTCTTGTCGTTTACCTGGTGAGTCACAATTTCTCTCTGTGGATTTTAGTCTGAAAGGAAAATTAAATTGTGTATATAAATGTTATATATAACATAAAATGTGTTTTGTTTGCAGGTACAGCCTGTCGTACATCCCGTTTGTGAGGTTTGTCATTTAAACTCCATTTATTCAAATCGGCTGCAATCAAATGTTCAGAATCAAAATGTGTACGCCTGTCTGGATGTCTGATCTGTGTGAGTTTCTTTCCAGGGATGCAATAATGAAGATTGTGGCGATGTGCCTGAAGTGAGGCCAACATGAGGTCTTTTTACGAAGGATTCTGTCTGGATGAAGTGTTAAAGAAAGGGGCAGGTCTCTTACTGAAGTTACTGAAACAGAAGGTCTGTGACTCTTCCTGCTGCACATACACACATTTTATCTCCAATGATCTTTTTCTTCTTTCCGCTTCATTCATTAAGCAGATTGATTTTTGGTACGTATTGATTACATATACCAATTTTAATGAGCCTGGGCTTGGTTTGTAATATGTGTAAATATTTGTAATAAATGAATGTACTAATGTTTTTGTAAATGAACACATGAAAGTGTCATTATTTAAATGATTTAAAGGATTAAATGTAAGTGTGGCACAGCCTGAACACTTGAGCTAGAAAGATCAGACAGGGGCAATATAAAATACAGTTTCCTCCATCATTTAATGATGCTTTTGGTGCCTGGAAGGTATTTTTTTATCAACAGTTTAAAAGGTCACTTAGTTTATTTTGTGGGTCTGTAACAATATAAAACATGTATTTATTGATCCTGATTATATTTGTAAGATAGATAGTGATAAGAAGAGATAAGAAAGTGATATTTCTGTGAAACACAAACATAGTTGACAGATATTCATTCCTTGAATGTTTTGTGTTATTTTGGTCTCAATTGTAACACTGCACAAAGGTTGCTTTATTAGAAGTTATATTTAGAAGTATATTGTAAGAGGTTCGACACTTTATCTGATACTGTGGCAGTTTAATTAAATAAATAAAGTTTTAAAGATATCTTGAATTTTAAAAATATTTTCTCATGAGGTAGTTTAATGTAACAGTTTAGCCTGATTATTATGTTATTATGTTTATCCACCATGGACACAGTGAGTAAAAGGCTTGATGACAGTGTGCTAAATATTTAGACTTTCACACAGAGACAGCAGTTAATAGTGGGCAGGTTTCCAATTGTGTTTGCCAATGTTTTCATTACCAGAAATATCAGTTTTCTGCTGTTTGTAAATCGCATGTCAATGTGAAAGAAAAGTCTATTAAATATACATGAGAAGAATAAGTGTGTTTTGCATTTATTGTTATTCATTCTATCTTTATTCAGTGTATGAGTAAAGGAACATCTATAACATGTACATGTAATGTAGATAATGGTGACATCCATCAGTACATGCTTGTGTTACATTGTGTGTTTATGTGAATAGACAGTCAATAAATACAGAAACTCAGATAAGATGAGAAACAGATACACAGTGAACCAGAGCACCCAGAAACATGTTCCAGATTGGAAAGAGGAAAGGCAGGAACAGACTTTACACAGAGTTATGCTGTGAGCCGAGGGAATCAGGAGTTACTGCCTCCACTCAGAAAAAAGTCTGCAGACTTTGAGATCAGGACAGTGAGACGGACTGGACTGCTGAACTAGAGCAGTCTGCCAGAGGTGGAGACCCCAATCTGTTGAGGCAGACAAAACAAATGAAGCTTGGAAGGTAAACTTTCGGATGACTGCAAACCTCCAGAGGTGGGTAACCTGGTTTACTTCCAGCTGCTGGATGAACCTGAATATCCTGCACTCTAGAGAGCCTTTAAAATGGCAGACGAGGAGACAGCAGGTGGGCAAGCATCCCTCAGAGAACACCTGTGGAGCCACCACAAATGTCTGTGCAGAAATATAATCATTTAATCTGGTTGTGGTAAACATTAAAGATTACACAGGCATATCTGTGTCATCTTTTAGCCATCAGATAATTGGGTTCATATATGTATGGTGCAGGGTGGACGGAATTTTTATTGAAATTTTCCATATTCACAGCGTCAGTGGTGAAAAGTAACTTTACAGTATTTAATCAAGTAGTGTACTTTTCTATTATAAAGTTTATGCTGCACATTCACCCTTCTACTTCATTCAGTTCAGAGGATAATTGTACTCCACTTTCACCTCATGTTGCCACTGACAGCTGTAGTGTTTAACGTTAATATATACAGGGTTGGGAGGGTTACTTTACAAATGTAATCTGATACAATTACTAACTACCAGTTAAACAATATAGATAGTCAGTAATAGTATCACAATATCAAAGTAATATAACTTTACTTACTTACTTGATTACTTTTGGTTTATCTCAACATCAAATATTAAGCCTATGCAAAAAAAGACAAGAGAAAAGAAATATCAATAAGAAGTATTGATAACTTAACCTTTGAAAAGAAAATGGAAACGTAAAAAATGGGAAAATGTGTCCTCTGCTCAGTGTATTTTTAAAGAAAAACAGATTTTTTTTCTGAGTGAAGTGGATTACAGTTACGTTTTTTGTATCCTGATTACATAACTGAGTTACATGTAATCAGTTAGTCCCCAAGCCTGATTATATAAATATATGTGTATATATATATACACATATATATATAATATGAATATTTTACATACAAAGACTATGATTAGCTTCTCAATATGAAGCAATCAGTAGCCTATATAAAGAAATTTTAATTAGCTTAAGACTTTAACCTTCAAAGATCTCAATACTTCTCCTGACTGTATCTATGTGATGTTATTATGTTATAAATAACAGTTTTTAAAATCTTTATACTGTTGAAGTTATTGCAAATACAAGTTATAAGTTATAAATACTTGCATGTTTTAATACAGCCTACTATATTAATATCATATTTTATATATATATCATATTTTTAAATGTTTTATTATATCATATTTTTAAATGTTTTAATAAATCCTATTTTTAAATATTTCAATATATCATATTTTATTATTTGTTAATATATCCTATTTTTAAATGTTTTAATAAATCCTATTTTTAAACGTTTTATTATATCCTATTTTTAAATGTTCAATAAATACTATTTTTACATATTTTAATATATCATATTTTATTATTTGTTAATAAACCATATTCTTAACAGGCGCGCGGATTTGTGACGCGCCTTTTCTCCCGCCTCACGTGACCCATTCAGGAAGTGTAGTTTCAGATAACACTGAAGACTCACTTGTCTGTACATGTCTGTGCCAGCAGAAGTTGTTACATGTGTGAGCCCAGTCGGTCTGAAAACATGACAGACATTTTATTAAAAATAAAAAGCAACGTGGCAGAGAAACAGAAGACGGCCGTTGCCCATAGCGACCTACAGAAGTGGGGTTTAAGAGGTATGGAGGACTGCTAACGTGGTCGAGTAACTGAAAGTTCATCAAACTTTATTCATTCATGAACTTTGCTCATTTTACTGTTTACTGTTTACACGGTGCTTAAAGTAGCTTTTGTTTTGTTTTGCATTTGCAAAAGTTGCATTTGTTTTGTTGTTTGTTTGTCTCAGACTAATATGTTACTACTACGTTGTTTACATTAGAGGGTTGATGTTGTTTCCATTGGAGGGTTGATGTTGTTTACATTAGAGGGTTGATGTTGTTTCCATTGCATTGGAGCGCGCTGGAGTTGCTCCCTGAGCGCACTTCGACGCGCCGGGTGCTGGGTTCTTCCTTCCCCACCTTGCGACGGCGCGGGTTTGATGTTGTTTTCATTAAGCGTTGAGGTTGCTCTTCCAGTTTGAGGGTTGACCCTGTTTTTACATAGAGGGTTGATTTGTCATTAATTGATGTTGTTTACATTGGAGGGTTGATGTTGTTTCCATTGACAGTGTTTATAAGTTATGTAGCAGGCCCAGCAGTGATGAGCGGTTGTCTCCTCCTCACAGGGATACAGCTGAGACCTTACCAGCTGGATGGCGTGCAGTGGTTAACTCAGTGCCTGAAGAACCAGCAGGGATGCATTCTGGGAGACGAGATGGGTTTGGGGAAAACATGCCAGGTGTTGGATCAATCAGCCTTCTTTATAACTGATATTAGTGATGCATGTTTTTATACAGATAAGAGTATTTCAGTGGTCAGGTTTTTATTTATTTAATTACAATGCTTTCACCAGCCCTCTCCAGTTTAGTGTAGATATTATGCTAATATAATAATAATGTAATGCTTAATATGAATGATTTCTAGTAAGCCGTCACAGTGAGCCTGAAGCAGCTAACTGGAATTAAGCCATTAACAATTGTATTATTTAAACCTGTGCTTTTCCTACTGTGACCTGTCAAAATGGGCTCAGTGGTAAAGAATGTCAGTACCTGCTCAGATTTATATCAATAAATATATTTACACATTATTTTGATACCCCATATATAGTAAATTAATTAAAATATTTAGTTTCAAGACAAAAATAACTAAGTTTCAGCTTTTCAGTTATGCAGATTTAAAGCTTTACTGTTACTATGATAGTAAATGCAATAACTTTAGGTTGTGGACACAATGACATCACCTGTGGGTTTTTAGATTATTTTTCACATCTTATAATAGGAAATGCACCGCAGTAATGGCTGTATGTAGTGCACTGTGTATGCTGACTCACTGGCACACTTGATTCTCACTCAAAAAAAAAACCGTTGGCTATAATTTGATATTGGTTTGTGCTGCATATTCTAAGCAAATATTACACAATACAGATAAGTCATGCAAATGTAACTTGTTTCCTTAACTGAGACTCTTCACAGTAGAGTTTGTGCTTTATAAATGATGCAGGCACTGTAAACTGATGTGTAAAAATATTTTTGTATGTCATGAATTCATAATCATAATTTGTCCCTTCAGACAATCTCTCTGCTGGTGTACATGTCAGGAGGTCTTGGGAAGAAAGGTCCGTTCTTGGTGCTGAGCCCGCTCTCTGTCATGGAAAACTGGAGAAGGGAGTTGGAAGGGTACAGTCACATTTACGCATTCATATATGAATCTACATCCATTTTCTATAATCCACTCATAACACAATCCATCACAGACTGTTAATAAATCCTAAACTGTGTTTTACTTGGTCACAGCTTCGCGCCCTCTCTGACTGTTCTGTGTTACAACGGAGACAAAGAGAGACGGGCTGAGCTTCAGAGGGAAACAGACACACAGGACTTTCATGTTCTGCTCACTACATATGAGGTCTGTGGCTATTTTATAAGAACAAAATGACCTAAAGGTTAATTTATGTTGAAACTGACGTGCTTTTTTTCATTTTCAGCTGTGTCTTAAAGATGCTTCATTCTTGAGACGGTGAGTGTGAAATGGATGTCATCATAAGGAATAATGTTGAAGCTATAATAATCAGTTTTCATTCATTAATTCCTCGTTTCACTACTTCACTCTGCTCCTCAGGTGGAAGTGGAAGGTGCTTGTGGTAGATGAAGCTCACAGACTGAAGAATCAGAATTCACTGTTGCACAAAACCTTGACACGGGTACTGAGTGGCGCCTGGTTTGGGCCGCCAAGTCTTCATTTCTTCATCATTCCCACTATTAGCATTGGTTTTTTTTACTTTTACCTGTGTTTTTATTGTGCAGTTCTCAGTTGGCTTCAAAGTCCTGCTGACAGGAACCCCGATACAGAACAACCTGCAGGAGCTCTACTCCTTGTTGAGCTTCATTCAGCCCAGCATCTTTACAGAGGAGGAGATGGACGACTTTGTCAACTCGTACTCCAACGTACAAAGTCAGCCTGCCCTGGGTATGATAGTGTCTGTGTCAGAAATATATTAGTTGCATAATTTGGTATGTATTTGATGTACTGTACTTGTTGTAATAAAGCCCTGGTAATTGCTTATTAGATCAATGCTGGCACACTGTGTCCCTCACACTGTGCTTCTGTTCCCAGCTGCTGAGCTGCAGAGTATCCTGGAGCCTTTCCTGCTCCGTAGAGTCAAGTCAGAAGTGGCTGTAGATCTGCCGAAGAAGACCGAGCTGGTGGTGTACCACGGCATATCGGCTCTGCAGAAAAGATACTACAAAGCCTTTCTGATGAAGGATCTGGGTGAGACTTCTGCACTGTGACGTATAGCCCAACTGCTATTGATATATATAGAGAACAATATATCGGCAAATAGTAATTTTTAGAATAAATAAATACTTAACCTAAGCAAATAATCTTTATACGGATGCCTTAAATTTGTGTTTTTTTAAAGAATTGAAACCAAGATACATAGAGGGTGGGGCATTTTACAGTTAAAAATCAACTTTTTAGGGCTCTCTAGTAGAAAAACTATGTAGTGGTGACTTTACCATGGTTGTCGTGTCTGCACTGCAGTTTGTAGTTACACTGAACCCCCTATATTTGCAGTTAACTAATAATGGCCAATATATACGCCTGGACAATTCCTTTTGCAAGTCTTTTACAGCTCTAGAGTGGTGCACTATTGTAAACCTTAGCAGAATGCTGTTTTTTGGGGCATAAATCATCGTGATCCCTTCTTATGTTTTCAGAGGCTTTTGGAAATGAGCAGGGCAACAAGAACCGGCTGCTGAACATCTTGATGAACCTGAGAAAGTGTGTCGATCACCCATATTTGTTTGATGGTGAGACGTACTCAGTGATAATTAAATGCTCAACAACACCGGTCTTAGTGAGTGCAAATGGCAGATAGAAGCACATGTTATGCTTCAGTGTTATTCCCTGTTTCTTGGGTAGGGGTGGAACCGGAGCCTTTTGAGATGGGGGAGCATCTCGTTGAAGCCAGTGGGAAACTTTGCCTTTTGGACAGCATGCTGACTTACCTTCACAAAGGGTTAGTCACCTTACTTGTTATAGAGCTCCACCTGGTGGCAGCTTAGACTCACTCCAACTGCCTGCCGCTATATAATTGTAGTGCTTTTCTTTAAGTCACTTACTCCTCCATGAAGAGTATCTTACTTTATTTCTGACCTCATGTTTGTTGTTGAAGGGGCCACCGGATCCTGCTGTTCTCTCAGATGACGAGGATGCTGGACATACTTCAGGATTATATGGAGTACAGAGGTCGGATGCCTAGGCTTTGTAACAATTGAGACCCTTGCACTTGAAACTGTGTGACTCCAAAAATGGGTCCTAAATTGAGCTTTTCTTCTCTTCAGGCTATAGCTACGAACGTCTGGATGGGTCCGTCCGAGGAGAGGAACGAAATCTAGCAGTGAAGAACTTCAGCAGCAAAGATATCTTTGTGTTTCTACTCAGCACTAAAGCCGGTAACTGAAACCCTAACCTTGAACAGGAAGGCAGATTGTGTGCTTGCCTTGTGTTGGATTAAACTGATCATCAGTTATCAATAATGTTCATATGTGCTTTTTAATGTATCAGGGATGCAGGATATTGGAAACAGTATTTGCTTTTTATATTTTTTTTATACTATTTAAATTTGAACAAAATTTATGGTACAATGTCCTATAAACATATTGAGCCCGTTGCCTTTTGCAGCCACTTTTGTTACATAAATTGCTCATATACACTGAGTTTCTGTTTCTTTTCTGCATGTTCTAAATAAGTGTGGAGTGTGGTGTGTAGATAAGAGAATCTCTCAGTATGATAAATCAACAGTGAATGAGCTGCACTTGCAAGCCTTTCTGCATATCTATCTACAGCCGTGTTCATAGAAGTAGCTGAGAGAGGAAAGGGGACAGATCACACAGAGATGAGAGCTGTGGCATTGGTGTAAATAAGGCCAGCGACTTGTCTTACTAATTTAATGTCACACATTTTCACTTTCTGTGCAGAATTCTTGAGGCCATATGAGTAAATAAGCATGTGAATTATATGTGTGCAAATTATGTGTAAGGGCTTCCTAACAGTCTATCTTTGCAGGGGGAGTGGGCTTGAACCTTACAGCTGCTGACACGGTCATTTTCATGGACAGTGACTTCAACCCTCAAAATGACTTGCAGGCTGCTGCACGCTGCCATCGGATTGGTCAGAACAGGTGACGTGAATGAAAAATGATACCAAGCTGGCAACATTGCTATATTCTGATCAATTTACTGTTACTTATTCCTCTTTGTTGAAGAGGCATGCCACTTCTTCACTAATAACGGTCAGTTTACTCATCATGGAGTGATGACACCTGACACAATCATGACACCTGGTGATGCCATTAGGGTTATCTGGAGTTTGTAGCTAGCTTGATTTAACATCATTCTTCTATAACATTGTCAGACTCACAATGGAAAGTGATCTTGTCTTTTTTTATTCCACACATTCTTCCCTTGAAATATTACAGGCCTGTAAAAGTGGTCCGCCTTCTGGCAAGAGACACTGTGGAGGAAATCATGTACTCTCGTGCTGTCTCCAAGTTGCACCTCACTAACGCTGTTATTGAAGAAGGACGCTTCTCTTTGCTGGACCAAGCACAGTCAGCTGCTGCAGGACTGCAGGTTTGTGAACTCACGCAAACAAAAAACAAAACTGTTATGTATATTCTTTAAATCCTGCAGTCCCCCCCAGGGCCCCAGTTCTTGTGTCTGTGTGCACTTTAATACGAATCCCCTCCAGCTGTCTTTGTTTGCACCATTTAAAGTCGGTACTCGTGTTTCCTGTCCCCTACAGCTAAGTGAGATCTTGAAGTTTGGGGTAGATAAGCTTTTGTCATCAGAGGAGAGCTCTGTACAGGATGTGAAACTGGAGAAGATCCTTGGTCCATCACGTGATGGTCAGTGGGTGGATGATGAAGACTTCACCTCAGTCAGAGAGGAAGACAAGGAGGAAGAGAGCAGCTCTGAATCTGACAGGCAGAGTATGTTTTGAACAGGTTGTTCTGGCATGTAAACATGTCACACATGAAAATACACCACAGATATCATCTATTGGATTCATATTTACTGTTGCAAGTATCAGTAGAAATGAGAGGCCCTGAGAGGAAAGTGAGGGGGAAAAAACATCAGTGATCCATTTTCTATCCAGTTTTCTCTCTTGTGTTTGTGACTTAAGAAAAAAAAAGGTTTTACCAGGATAATCTTTCTAAATTCCTGTGAAACAGATGGAAAAGATTTTTGCTGTGTCAATTTTTTATTGTCAGGATAATCTTTCTGAGTGTGTGTTGTTGTAATACTAATTTTGCCACAAGAGGCTAAAGTGCACCACTACCCGATGTTTTAATGACTCATTAATCCTTTTTGCCAGAATTTCTCTACTCTAAACTATTGTTACATAACTTGCCAACACACAATCTAGGTATATTGTGGTTAGAGTACATGGAAAAATTAAAACTCGCCCAGAAGAAAGCAATTTCTTCCACTTAGAACTCACTACTTCTACCTGTTTTTACTGAAAAGAAGAAAAAATCCTTTGCACCTGTTTTAAAATCATAAACCCAGGAGACAAAACAATTTAGATCAGACTTGAAAATTGATTTTCAGATTTTTTTGTTCCGAACTTGCCTCTCAGTGCCTCCGTACATTACTCTGCTGGTGGTGAATAATTACACCCACGATCACGCTGTCCCGTCTTTCAGACCACATGTACTACTTTGAGGGGAAAGACTACAGCAAGGACCCCAGCTCTGAAGACCAGAAAAGCTTTGACCGTTGGCTGGAGGAGCAGCTGGACGAGTTCCAGAGAGCTGCAGGAGAGGGTCGAGCTCTACGACACAAAGCTGGAGTAAGATACTGTTTTAATCTTCATTCAAATTTACAACACTAAATTTATTTGTGAAAAGCCAGGGTGCACTGGGTAGTTTGTGGTTTGGTATTCTGAAGAAAGGGTAGTGTTATTAAATCATTTAAAACCTTTGTGCTCAATAGTATCATTTCAATGTGCACATTGTACTGTATGTTGAATGTTGGGCTTTATTTTGTTTATTCATTATTGAATATTGATGATTGATGATTATTCTCACTGATCTCAGCCTTCACGCTTGGTTCAACTTCTGATATTTGCCTGAAACCTTGTGTAGATGATTATCTTTCAGTTTTTGTCACTCCATCCTGTATTCATGGCATGATCATGGTTGGTGTAAAAACCACTGACTCATACCTGTAGTTTTGTTCCCTTGGTACGCAGATTCGCATATCGTTCTAGTGTGTTTATGGTTCAGTGTTACAGTTATTTAGTTATGTTATTTACTGTGTTATGCACATACATGTGTCCAGCCCACATGAACCCATAACATCTGACATTTTATATTACATTGCAAACAAAGAACTTTGTCTTTTATTCCAGGCTGGAAAAATAACCTCTGCCACAAAATGAGTTCCTTCCTAAAACACAGCTCAGGTTTTTAAAATCCAGAAGAACCCACCAGACCTTTTAATGACCAGAGTTGCCCTTAAATAATCATATACTGAACAATAACATTTTTGAAGTCAAACTTGCATAGTTATAATCACGTATGGCAGTCTGTTGCTCCATGTTGTGTTTCCACCACAGCTTTACCATACGACAATGAAAGCAAACTGAGACCCTCCTTTTGTATGTGGTCTTAGTGTAGCTGTTTTTTTTTTCACAGAGAAATTGACGGCGTTGTCAGCAACCAGAATGAATGGACAAATGCATCAAAGATTTTTACGCCATATCAGACAACGTTAGAGGCGTTTGCAGTGCAGTAGTGGTCAGATTCGTGGGAATGCTTATCTAGGATTGAAAGATTATTGGGAATCATACAGTGCATCACAGTCTGTTGGTATGGGGCTGCAGAACACTATGACTACCAGGGTGTTCAGGTGGTCATAGTGTTAAGGCTGATCTGTGTATATATTTAACAACATGACTGATCTTCCCTGTGTGCTCCCAGGCTTCACTTTCGATAGCTCTTGGGATTCCGACGAGGAAGAGAAAACCTCTTACTGAAGCTGAGCTGGAGCTGAGGCGCCAGAGAAGGGAGGAGGCTGCAGCTAAGAGAGCCAAAATTCAAGAGGACGAGCAGAAGAAGCAACAGGAGCAGAAATACAAGAAAAGGTTAAGATTTGTCAATCAGTTCACATGGTTTTTTAGCTCTCAGTGTCGCCAACCACTGAGCTCCGACACGTTTGTTTTCTTTTATTTGGTGATTTTATTTCATGCAGAATGGCATGGTGGGAGTCGTGCGGCTACAGATCACGGTGCCTGCCGTCTGTGGACAGTGAAGAAGATGAAGAAGAAGAGGAGGAGGAGGATGACAGCAGCATGTGCTCCACAGACTCTGACAGCACAGCCATCCGCTATGTATTGGGGGATGTTACTCATCCTCACGCTGCTCAGGGAGATGCTATCATCGTCCACTGTGTTGGTATGAGACCTGTATTACCTTTTTCGTTACCATGTCATTTAGAGTGATAGTGATCGAAAGAAAGGCAATGCCTCCTCAGCACTTGTCCTACCATTGTGTTTGTGTAGATGACTCAGGCCGGTGGGGCAGGGGAGGCTTGTTTACAGCTCTAGAGGTGAGATCAGATGAACCACGAAAGCAGTATGAGTTGGCAGGCAAGATGAAAGGTAAGACTAATCATGAGTGCAAAGAAAGTGATTACTCACTACATTAAACATATTTAACTATAATGTCTGTTTGAGAATAAAGCCCCTTTATTTATTTCAGATTTGGATCTTGGACATGTGCTGCTCTTTGCCATAGATGACAAACAGTCCAGACTAGATGGCCAGGATCAGGTAGGTTCTGTTTAAAGGAAACCCACGCTGCACAAAACAAGCTCTGCTACCTGAAAATGCTCTTGTTGGTTATAAATGCTGCTGTAGTAGTGATGAGCAGTGTGATACTGGGTGTAGGTTTATGTGTGGTGACCGGATTGTGAAGTTGTGGCAGGGTGGCAACTGATAAGATGCTGCTTTAACCTGTTTCAATCTCATTCCTGTCACGTCAGTTGGCCCTGGTAGTGGCACAGCAAAGAGACAGAGCCAACAACTTGTCCGGGATCCTTCTAAGTGCTCTGGACGAAGGTCTGAAGAAGATTTACGCAGCAGCCAAAAGGAATAAGGGTACAGCCAAGCACTGAATATTGAAGTCATTAAAAAAAATGTTTAATTGAGTGAGAGAGAGTCTGAATACAGTACATTTCAATATTTTACATAATTTGACCTTGTTTGATTTGCTCATCTGTCAGTACCATACAGTCACTTACTATTACTCAAATGCATCTCCACCCACACAAACATACACTATAATATACTACAAATCCTTAGTGAGAATGCAACTTCACAAATACAAGTTCTTGAAAAGCCTATCACTTACCAATAACACATGCTGATAATTAAGCCTCTGTTAGGAGAGAAAGAAAAGACGAGCAAGATGTAATTATTGTTAGACTGGACTGACGAGATCTACAGGACATACTGAGTGTGTATGCACACAGACAGGTTCTTGCCAACATAATTACTGGACAACAATGAGAGATTGATTTGCCTCAGGTTGTTCTGCAGAAAAGAACTGAACTAAATGAAACACATAATTAGTGATCTAAACTTCAAAACCTTCTGAACACTGGTGACAGCTATCGTTAATTTAACACAGGTTGCAGTTATGCTGATCCTATTTTTGTTTTGTTTTTCCCCGAAGCGAGTGTACATCTTCCTCGCATCGGCCACTCTACCAAAGGCTTCAACTGGTACGGCACAGAGAGGCTCATCAGGAAACACCTGGCTTCCAGAGGCATTCCAACTTTCATGTATCTTTCCAACCTGTCATTAGATATTAAAAAACAAAAGTGACATTTCTCAGAATCTGAAAGGTCACAGCCATTTTCCCTTAACTTGACTGACAGATACTATCACAGCAGAGCAGCAAAGAACACCACTCAGGCATCCACCTCTGCGACAACAACATCCTCCCCTCCACCACAGTTTCATAACTCAAGCAGGTCGACTGACGAGACAGAGGCAGAAACCCCCGCCCCCCCGGCTCCTCTCCAGAGCCCCGGCCCCGCAGAGCTCCCCTGTTTCATGAGGGGAGTCCGTGTGTTCTTCTACAACCTGTCTGCATCAGAGAGGAAGAGGCTGGCCCGCTACCTCATCACATATCCTCCATCACTGTATTGTGCTGTTTTATACTTACAGTTAATGTCATAGCACATTTAATTTAAAGATATGTTTCCAGGAGTCATTGTCTTGAAATGATGACTCATCAATTATCAGTTTGAAGTGAATGATTGTGGTTTTGTGCAGAGGGTCTGAAAAACATTAAAAAAACCCACTCCCACTAATGATTATAGTGTAATGTCAAAATGTCACCGCTCCTTAGCTGCAGTGCACTTATGATGGAGATGAGGAGGAGATAATGAGTCCAGAGGTCACCCACATAGTTGCAGAGGTGGAGAAAAGCCTCCACACACGGGTTAGTATACGGTTCACTGAGTAATCTGAACTTGTGACTTACAGCAGTGTTTCCTCTGATATTTAGAAGTAGGTTCAAACCATGATAGATTTTTTTTTTTAGATTAGAATTACATTAAAAAACAACAAAGATAACAAATAATGTAAA
>NW_023339674.1:22140927-22156454 GCF_004916995.1 Morone saxatilis | reverse complement strand
AACAAGGTAAACAATAATTAAAAGTGCAGGGAGAGGCAGAAACCCTCAGATGGGCTTATTTAAAGCTCCACCTAAAATTTCATAGTTATTTAGGGAACAGAAAATTGACTTACAGAGAATATTATAAAACTACAATAAAGTCATAACAAACTGATAATAGAAAAAAATCTAAACTTTCAACAACAAGTTTATAATGACAACAAATAACAATATGAAAACAGAAAATATGATATAAAAGTGTGTTTGTGTGTGAATTACAATTTTCAAACAGCAGTTAAATGGGCTTTGTACCGTTATGATTTGTGTGAACAGGAGCTCCAGGGTCTGGTGCGTCAGTACACTCAGGCTGTCCCGGTGCAGAAGGACTGGCTCGAGTCCTGCCTCTCCAAACAGAGGAAAGTCAACACGGCACCGTTCCTGCATCTGCTCTGATAACACCCATTGTTTTTTAATCCTTGTTTTTTTTTTTTTTAAACGATCCCTTTGTATGAAGCTAGAATGAACTAAATAAATAAACAATCATTTATTTATGAGTGACATGAGGGGTAAATAAATAACCACTTCTGGTTCTGACACTTGTGTTGGGTCACAGTTGGAAACACCAGGGTTTGTGTAATCAATCGTATGTGTATGTGTATGTGTACGTGTGTGTGTGTGTGGAGGAAGTGTCGCCAGAAGGAGGTGGGGTCTGCCGGCGGGGCGGTGCTATTTTACAGCGAAGTAAAGACCAAATTCATGTTATGCGCCAATATTGTACATCTCTCTTGGGGAGCCGACATTAAAGAACTATACGCTCATATTTAACTCCGAGTCGTGAGCTGTTTTCACCTCCTCACGGTAACTCTTGTGGCGGTAAACCAGACGGAGGAGTTACCTGAAGGAGGCTCGTGAGGCTGAAGCAGCGACGGTAAGTGACGTGAAGTATTTACTCTAAATCTTGTTACCTGTTAGTGTACTTTGACAAGTAAGTTGTATTAACTACGCAGTTAAAGGCTTACCTTTAACAGAAGAAAGGTTTACATACAGCATATAAGTAAAATAAAACCTTTATTTTCACCAGTTTTTAAACATTTATAAGCTTTAACTTCTGGATAACAGCTGAAAAGACGCTTTGTGTCTGAATCCGACTAATAAGACTTTATAAGAGCGGTAATAGCTGGAATGGTTGGTTGGTTTCAACTGTGTGGTAAAGTGCTTGAAGTCAGCATGGTATAAGAAGTAAGCAGACGGAGAAATATCTGGGTCAGCTTTAGTGGAAAGTACAAACAGCATTGTGTGTGTGCGACCACAGAGGCCCTTTAATGAGTATTTACATTTACAGGAAAGCTCAGGGGCGTATTGGAAGGTAAACCCACCTAAACGGAGGGTTAGCAGCCCCACATTCACATTCAGCAGCGTTGGGTTACACTCAGTTGTATGTGGAGGAGGTTTGTTACCTTAAACTTTAAATTGGCATTTGTAAAGTAATTTCCCATTGCTTGACTGAAAACACTCTTTGTATGTGTTTGTGTGGGCAGTGTAGTCTTTTGGTGTGTGCTTGTCATTAATTATATCTAAAAGTGGGGATCCAGTTGTGAAACAAACGTGTCATTACTCAGAAATCCAGAGAAACATTTTGTGTGTTGTCTTGTGGTTTGATTTTGAGTTTTGTTTCTGTCTGTGACGGACATAATTTCCTCATTCCCACATCTAAATTCATCTGTCTCCTGGGTATCAACCACCAAACATTCATAAAAAAGTCCCCTGTGTGGGAGACACACAGTCATGCACTGAACTGTGTTCTCATGCAAATCAAAGCGACACCATCAGAGGTGAAGCTTCTGATAGAAAACGCAATCTCCTGAATGACATTTAAGTGTGTGTTAATATGCACAACTGCTGTACTTTCAATCAGATATTTGGCCTGGACAGTTTTTTTCTCAAATGCTTTGTGTCCCCAACAGAATTTAAGGTGCGGTTTAAACCAGACACACATGGATGTCAGGAGGAAGAGGCCCAATGATGATGCCCACTTCAATCCACTCAGCTACAGCACCAAATAGGTGAGCATGACAACAAGTATGATGAACACAACCCAACATCCTGCCTTTTGACTGTTGTTTCAACCAGCCGCAGGAGATCTCTCACTTTGATAAGAAATGATCAAATCCGACACACAGTGCAAAAAGTGTGAAACAGAATCTCCACCAGATCTATTAATGACTGCTAATAACTTGTACTGTTTCCTGCTCTCAGTCACGTCAGCCAGCTGAGCCGGTACCTCAACAGTCAACACAACACGCCTGAAGAGGACGATGAGACCATGAGCACAGAGGAGCGAGAAGCCCGCGCTGTCCACAAGCTAGACTCCACCCCTGCCCCCGATGGCCACCGCCCCCTTCCAGAGCACGCCACCTTCACCGATGACTCCCTGTTGGGCAGGCAGAGGCTGGACCAGGAGCCGGAGCACAAACACAGCCACAGCCACACTCAACCTCAACCTGGCCCGAGTTACTTCTCGTACCATCCGGCCCGCAGCTTGCCTGCCGGGTACGGCCAACCCACTCCGTTCCCGAGCCAGGCCAACGGCACCTGGCTCCACCCGAGCTTTGCCAGCAGCTGGTCGGGGTACCCCAACAGCCTGCCGTCCTCTCTGAGCCAGAAAGATTACTCCAGCTGTACTGGAGACAGCTGCCTCTCGGGGTGCAAGTCTCTGTCCCTCCCTGGCAGAAACAGCACCTGTATGAGCAGCTTGGAGCAGCCGTTCTCTCTGTGCTCCAACCCGCCTTCAGCCAACTTGTATCACCATACGTTGCCTCCGTACTCGTGCTCGCCCCAGGGAGCTGCCTGTTGCGCGCAGTGCCCTGCAGACGCCTTTAACAGGGCCAACAAACCCCTCTGGCCTCAGTATCACCCAGCTTACGGCCCGTACAGTAAGTCAGCTACTCTGTTTATCCACCTAGGGCACATAGTTTGTGCCAGGTGCAGTAAATTAGTGATCTTTTCCTCCTGCTCCAGTATCTGAAGCAGTAAGCCTGTAAGGGATTTTTTTTGTTCATTCTGTCTTTACTGCTTTAGATCCAGGTGACTGCAGGCTTCCTGGAGCTGGATACACACGAATGTGAGTTTTTAGACGTATTACAGCCTCTCCCCTCATGTTGCACGTTTCTAACTGTGATTAAAAATGATCTTTAACTCCATGCAGTGGCCACAACGCTCCAGCCAAAGAGAAGAACCCTCCTCACAGCACACCGCTCTCTCTGGAGCAGAGTAAGTGTGCAGATAATCACGTTATTGACGGAGCTGCGGTACACTGCTTTCATTACATGTTTATTGCTCTTGAACACAGGGAGGGTCTTTGTCACTTACGAAGCGGACAACGACAAGCACGTCAATGAGATAATCAACTTTGTTGCTCTGCTGCGACACAACGGCTTTGATACACACGTATGTACAGGTTTTGGTTTTGCATTTATTTAACATATTTTTGGACTTATTTGGATTTTAGAATTATTTTACCAAATAAATAAAAAACGACATACATTTTTGGGGGAAATCTCGAGGGGAAATAAAACAAAATCAGCAAATATAATTAGTTCTTTCAGCTTACAATTTTTAAAAAATATGAATTAACTTGAACTTAATGTGTTAAATTCATTTACATCTTATTGTAATTCTACACCAAATTGTGAATTCCATTTGAGTAAAAATTTGATCTGGAAATCAAAAGAAATAACCAAGATGATAGTTTGCTGTAATGGATACAGTTATAACAGCATTTGGTTAATGGTATCTGTAGTTATCTCTGGCTTCAGTGATTTATCTCTCTTGCTTTAGCTGTCTAGTTGATGTTTGTTCTTTGCTGTGTTTTGCTATAGCTGCACAGTTAACAGGTGGTTTTTATACATTTACGGGATAAAAATGTCAAAATAAATGACTAAATTTAGGTGTTATGCGTTTTGTGTAGTACACTTTCTGACCGGTGTCTTTATCTGTTTCAGATTGATATTTTCGAGCAGCAGTTCAGGAGTATAAGCAAGATAGACTTCATGGAGCGGTACCTCAGTGAGGTAAAAACAATCAGATCTTTCTAAATAAATAAAAATGGATAAAAACAAGCTTTGATCTTTGAATCGGCACCATCTTGAGCTCTTTCCTTTCTGCAAGAGTGAACATGTTTTATCGAACATAGTAACAGTGAAACAAGGATGAAAACAAACACATCAGAGTTATGTTGTTTCCTAACCCAGAAAGAGTATTTGATCATCATCATCATCAGTCCCAAGTACTATGAGACAGTGACAGCCTCCCCTGTTGGCCTGGAGAACGACGAGAGGACCTTCAACACCGTCTACATACATAAACAGGTTCGCAGCTAAGACTGAAATATTCACTTTAAAGTCTGTTGAGCTTTTTCATTATTTTAATAGTATTTTTTCTGTGTAGCTCCAGAATGAGTTCATCCAGAATGGAAGCAAGAATTTCAGGTTCATTCCTATCATGTTTCCTGGGGCTAAAAAGGTATGTTTTAATGCATGTAGACTCTATTGTGTCTCCTTTCTTTAAGGTTTAAAATATGTTATTGTGCAATTCCCTGTACTAGTAAACACATACCATACATTTGAACAATACCACATCAACATGCTTTGCATTGTTATCTGTGTCATAACTGAACCTCCAAACCTCCAAACCTCAGCAATCTCAGTAGTCTTTCTCTGCTGTGTGTGTTTTTATTATCACAGTGTCACGTCCCCAACTGGCTTCAAAACACGCACGTTTACGGATGGCCACGCGATCGGGATGACATCCTGCGGCGGCTGATGAGGGTCGAGAAGTACAATCCCCCTCCTATTGGGCCTCTACCGACCATTGTGTCCATCCCCTTATAGTGACCTCTGACCTGAACACACAGATTGAACTGAAATCTTTGAAGCAACTCGCTTTGTGGAACTACTGGTCATTGTTGAGGTTAACGGGCATACGTGTGCAGAATGTTTGTTTTTTTTACCTCAATTTACATTTTAAGTTATGTGATGTTGAGGGTGCTGTGTGAACTTTCCCCTGGGATATATTGCATAAAATGTCACATAACGCACAGAAGTGCCAGTGCTGATGTGAACAGCTGTTTGGTCTCTGCAGCTTGTGAATGTGCATCACACTGCAGGCTTTAATGTTCCACCTGCTGCAACACAATGAGTAGTGTTTACTGGTGCTACTCCGAGTTAATTACTTTTACAGATAACAAGTACAATGTTTAGTTCTTCAACAGCACAATTTAAAATTCATGGTTCTTAGAATTTTAACACCTTCCCTCGTAAATGAAAGATGCGTCATATTTTATTGGGACTCGCGTGTGCACGTGTTGTATAATTAAATAAAAGATATGATGAATAGTCTGATGACTGTATATTTGCAGAATAGATCAGTAGAAATTTAATTTATGAGGAGTAAACAGTGACACGTATGCCCCCGGTACACACTGCATCAGCCATATTGTCTTTTTTATTGCGGTGTCTATCTAATGCAAACAGCTGGCCAGCTGGATGGAGTTACTGTTGTATTTTGAAGAGTAAAACTAACAGATTTTTACGGCACTGGGTAAAAATTGTTCAAAGAGGAGGTAGATTTCTTTCAGCATTATTTGAAAAGTCTTTTTCTCATAAGAAATTGTTTTTTTACTGGTAAACAAGGCACTGACTTTCTGAATGCTTACAGTACCATGTTGTTTTTGCACATTTTTGTCCTTTTACTACAGATCTAAACCCACTGGTTTACCACAAGAGCAGCTGTGGTGTTCACTGACAGATTACCTAATTTAAGTTTATGGTCTCTGCAAGTTGATCGTCATAGCTTACTGAAACCTTACTTACTCAAACACCAACCTAGAACAACATGTAGTTATGGGAATCATACATTATTTGTTTATATAAAAAAACAAAACAAGGGCCAAAACAAGCAAAAAACAGGTGTTTTGGTCTATCAATTACATGGTTGCATGATAAAATGGTCAAAGACACAGACAGAAGTGGTTTGTTACATTTTTAAATTTTGTTTGTGCACTGTAATCATTCTTGGTGGATTCATTGTGAAACTAAAAATGCAAAAAAATGTCCAATAAATTAACCTGTTGAACTGCTGGTGTGTATGCAGATGATCAGACTCTTTCCTACACTGACATCTCCTCAGTGTTTGTAAACCTGGCCCCAAACCTGACAGTTTACTGAGACAAGCAGAGACCTGGGACTAGTTTGCCTGAAGCGTAATGTGCATTTCTCTGTGTGGGAACAAGGCATGAGAATGTGGAGGTCTAAGAGTGGGATTCTATTTACTACAACTCTACTACCTTGAGTTCACACTCCCTCAGGGTTCCAGCCAAGATAGCATTTATCTGAGGAGGAATTTAGCACGAGAGCAGAGAAGTAGAGCTACAGTAGAGTGACTTTCTGTCTCACCCCAGTTTCTAGTGGCTTGTGTGAAACGGCTCAAACAGGATGTTGAATCAAGATAAGAAGCTGACACAGCTGCCTGCCTGCTGTGTGGTACAGCTTCCAAAGAATCGGCAGCTTTAGACTCAAATGGGTCATCACAACCGGTTTGTGGTTAGAGAACAATCACGTGTAACATTGTGACACATTTAAAGAAAATGTTTGTGTGCGCAGAATATGATGGGTTCTTCATCCCAGCAGAGGTGAAATAAATCCTGTTTATTACCTGCGTCTGAAACAACTAATTAAAAAGCCGAGCGTCACAATGTGGTTTAATGGTTTTATCTTCACAAGAGGTAACACTGCAGATGTTCATATAGACATCATAAAAAAAATCTGAATACAGTGTTTCATATATTCATCCATATATTGAAAAGTACATGAAATAATATTAATTTTAATAACATAACAACAAAAGGACAATGGCATCTGTAATAAAAGTGGATTACAAAGTGACATTTTATGTAAATAACTCTTAAGAATTAGGTAACAGAAAACAAAATCAGACAATAGTTCCATTTAACTGTATGTAAAAACATTGAAGTGCTATTTGTTCAAAGCTACAAAATACACTTAAGAAGCAGGAAGCGTTTTTTTAAATTTCCTTCAAGGAAAAGTACTATAAAATAAGTTACAGTACAGTGAATTTGTCCAAACCGACTTTTGTTCCCGTCTTCCAGCCTTTTGTAAGCACAAACAACAGGAGTAACTCATACAGGAGTGAAGAGATACTGTGTCCTTATGAGAGGCGTCATCCCCAGAAACGAAATGAACAGCCGTGCTGCTGCTGTCGATAACTGCGTGTCTACTGTGTTCATATTTAAAATAGCCGCACAAACACTTCTGAAAATGTGAAACCTTCTAATCTTCAACATCATCTGCGTGTCGCTCTGCCCCGCGTCCTTGGTAGAAAGAACTTTGTACTTCATGAGCTCAGAAAATTTGACAAATACTTCATGTTTAGTCACATAATACAGAGGCGAGCTCTCATACGTCGTCAGCTGGCAAAGGAGGTATGTTGAACCTTGGTCTAGTGAAAAAAGCCATCTTCTCTCTGCAGACAAAGAAAATAAAACTTATTTTCACACACATTTTATTTCAATCAAATAAAAAAATATATGTTCCAGGTCCTAATCTTTTGTCCCCAATGTGAAATGTCCAGTTATCTCTTGGTACAAGCCAAATACATGGAAATAAATATATTTCTAAAATCCAATTTCTCTTCCTACCAGTAATCTAGTCACCCCCAGCTTTTTAGCCTTAAAGGTGCCCTGTGGAGTTGAAATACGTAGCTATTGAGCAATGTTTTTCCAAATTGGTCCCCGTTTTGTTTGTTCTCTTTCTCACGCACAAAGACAGGTGACACAATACAGAGCCCTGCCAATGGCTTTACACCATTGCTCTGATCTACAGGTGGTGGTAATGTGTCAGGAAATGCCACAAAGGCTTGAAAGAAGAACTGCATGCAAGCATAAAAGACATTTCTGACTAGTGAAAATGAACCCAAAGCATCTTCTGATGTGTTTAATACAGAGAACATTGCAGAGAATTACCAGTGTCACACAAGGAGGAGCTCAAAAACTCTGAAAAAAGTCTGAAAAATGTTATATTCAGTAATATGGTAAGACAGCTGATATTCTGCTTCACTTGGAAATATGTCACACTACTGAAGCACTGACTGCAGTAGTGTGGCAGAAACACTGTGAAAGCACAATCCCAACCTGAATGTCTGCACAGGCAGGGGCTCCTTCTGGCTCTGCCCCCTCATCTGCAGAACCTCTTTGGAAGCCTTCCTCAGTCTCCTTTCTGCCGCCTCCTCCTGCCGCTGCTCCTGCTTGCTTTGGCTGGCCTGTAGCAGACAAAACAGAGTCAAACTGCTGCTGGGCGAGGATGAACATCACGTGGCTTGTGAAGTTTAACTGTAGCGCTCTGCTTCCAGTCTCACCTGTCTCTGGGCCTCTCTGAGCAGGCAGCGAAAGCGCTCGTCCCTCAGGGCCCAGTGGGGGAGCTCGGTGTCCTCCTTGGCTTGCGGTTCCTCCAGTCGCAGCTTCAGCTCCCTCAGGGCGCTCAGCTCCTCCATCAGCTGCCTCTGACGCGTCCTGCAGGCCTGGAGATCCAGCTCCAGGTCCAGGGAGGTGCGTGTCGGCTGCTCGGCCAGGGAGGAGCGGTACGACTGCTGCTCACAGAGGCGCGCACACACACACACACACACACACACACACACCTCAGAAACTACATACTATCACTCTGACGTGCAAGCTTGAGGAAAAATGATGTGGCTTTACCTGTTTATATCGCAAAGTTCTTCTTTCCAACGTGTTCCTGACAAAGGGTGATTTCTTTGGTAGAGTTGAGCTGTCACTGTCGCTGCGATACAACTAAAAGGTCAAATCAGTCAACTTATGAAGAGAAGGAATTTACACAGGGCTGTCGAGACAGAAACACTTAACAACTGAGCCATAAGACTCTCAGAGGGATTGTAAAAAATATTCCTTTTTGTACGTTTGCAATAACTCACCCTGCAGACATACTGACTGCGAGCGCCAGGAGAGAAGGTCTGAGAGCGAACAATGGTGCTGCCACGCATGAATGGCGAGGCGTGACCCCAGCGACCCCCCCTCTCTTTGGGCCGGACCCGTACCGGCTCTGGGAACAGGCCTTCTGTCATGGTGGCCTTCTCCACCTGCAACAACAAATCAACAGCACTCTAATGCATCTGTGCCACAGACTCTTCAGAGACTCTTGTGACAATGCTGAGAGGTAGTCCAAAGTCTTCATAGAATTTCTATCTAGCTTAAAAAAGAACCTTAGCTTGTAACATCTCTAAGCTTTGCCCTAATTCAGTAACACACAATAGACTATGCAGGTTACAGGTTAGGCCTGTGAAGGACTTTCCAACTCCCACACTAAGTCAATACATTAAACATAAAAGGAAGCAAAAGTTTCACAGTTCATATGGTCTTATGCTGCGTACTTCCACTTCCACCAACTTTACCCAGTTATGAGTAGTTTCCCTGCCTCTGTTCTGCGATATTCTGCCTGAGTCTGCATTAATTTGCTATGACTCAATATTCTCTGTTGGGCGTAGCGAAAGACTGTGACAGGTTAACCTGCACTTGACCCATGTGTGCCATTGACATCAAACAGCCCTGTGATGGCAGCCGTCTCTGCTTTCTTCTCAGCCACTGGATAAAAAACAGATTTGTGTCCTGCGGTGAACTATTCAAAACTAGAGCCAATCAAAATGTGGGACATCGTCTCATGGGGATAAAAATGCTGTGCGGCCCTACATAAAGTGGGACACCTGGTCACCCTACTCCTGTGGTGTCAGTGGAAACGCAGATGCAGTACAAACTACCACTGCTGCAGACTTTACCTTTACTGTTGTAGACAGTTTGCTGGTTGTCTGATCACAGCGCCCTCCAGTGGTGATGCAAATGCCCTCTGCACACAGGCCCTCAGAGCAGGCAGCTGTGAACGCTGTGCTGTTGCTGCAGCCGCTGTCCACTGACTCTGCCTGCCAACTCCTGCAAAACACACCCTTGTCACTTTAACACACATGCTGGAGGCAAAAAGACGTGTTTACGACAGAACTTGAAAATGTTGTTACCTCTCAGAGGCCGCCTCTCCTGGCTCATCCTTCTTATCCAGCCTCTGCAGCTCCAGCTCTGCCTCCCTTTCCTCCAGATGGGTGGTGGTGGTGGCGCGTGACAGAAGAGTGCATACAGTGTCCTGTGATGTCACAGAGCAAACTATCAAACACGGTCCTCACACTGTCAACATTCCTCCTCCCTCCTCTGACACTGTGAAGGCTTGTTTTCGGCTTGTGGAACACATTCTTGTCAATCAACGAGCTGCACACCTGCACACCTGCACACCGTAGGCTATGAGCTGCTTAACAACAGCACAAAGAGGAATTTCTTCCAAAAGGCCACAGTGGGATTTACACTTTAATGCATCTGATGCAGCAAATTTCATTATAGTAACACCTCATGATTGCTACTTATTGGTATTGTGCCACCAGGTTGAGGCATTAGAATACTCTACTCTTTCTATTCCCATGTCCTGACTCAGGTCCATAATATATCTTAATTCTCTATTGATCAGGTCCTCCACAAGCAGGCACACAGTCGACGTTTACAGCATGAAGGACTGCCAGAGCTGAAAGAAAATAAGAGAGTTTCTACTCTCAGTCTGACAAATGCCAACCGCTATCTACACAGTGGCAGTCAGTTCTTCTGCACAGTGCTGGTCTTCTGTCATGGTGACTGGTCAATGTGTTAATATTTGTGTTAAATAATGACAGTGCTAATTATTTCAAATTATACTATCAATTAAATATATGTTATACATTACAATCATTAAAATCAGCTTCCAAATGAAAACAGTTATTAATGATAACCTGCATTGTCGTACTGATCAGTACATAGCATAGAAAAATCAAATGTACTGCTACTATACACATTATGTTAGCTGAGCTGGTTGTAAGCTAGTTAACACCGAAGGAAGTTAAAAGACAAAACTGGATATGGAACAAATAAAAAAATGGATGGGCCGCATGAGGTCAATTAATGCCCTGGAACACGTGTGAGCGGTGTATGGCGGCTGCCTCGCTGAACTGCTGCGGCTCACATGCTCGTGCTGTACACCGCAGCGTTGATCAGATTTAGTTACATCTGATCATTTTTTTATCCTCTTGTGTACATCACGGTTTCGTCTTAGGTCCTGTTCTCTTTACATTATACTCTCCCACTGGGGTCTATTTTAATAAAATACAATCCCTTATTATTGCAACACTGATGACACATTTATTTTTATAAAACCAAGAGTAACAAGCTTTTTACAATTATCAGTTAATAATCATTATTAATGTTTGTTACACTTATTTATCTTTTTCATTTTATTTTAATGATGTTATTGTATTTTAAATTTCTTTGTAAACACCCACCCCTGCAGTGCTTCTCTCCATTTCCCTGAAGCAGATACCTAAAAGCACTGTGCTGTCACGCTGTTATTTGACGCTGCTGTTATTTGCGAAACAAATACATGCATGTGTGTTTACCATGGCTCTGGGCCTTTGCTCTTCTTCCTGGCTGTCGTGGTGTCTGCGGTGGCTGAGGCCTTTTTGTTCCAGCCTGGACAACTCTGTCCCACACAACATCTGCACTCGCAGCCAGTGGTAAACCATCTCTGCACTTCCCTCACACTCAGCCAGACTCACCTGGGCTGTACCCTGCAGAAACACACAGCAACAACAACATGTCATTATCTGATTTAGATTTCAGCAGATCAGTGTTGTCCAACATGTATGCTGAAGTATTATCTTGAAAGAACAAAATCAGTGCTGCTGTATCATTCATTCACTATCCATCATCAGTGGGATTGTTGCTTCAGGGCCAGCTGCAGTCTCTATGGATCTGCTCAGACTTTCAGACTCACCAGTAGTTCCTCCTGAGCCTGAGGTCCCAGCGAGCAGACGGACAGCTGCAGAGCACACACCGCCAGGGCGTTTGCAGGGACAGGAATGCAGAAGCCTTCATTGAAACTCATCTGGGACTGCGGCTCCAACGCCGTACAACAGTAAAACGCACAGGCCCTGCCGGCGTCCAGTGGAATCAAGTGCACCTTCACGTACCTGGACACGAGCGGAACAATGTTCACAACCTGAGATTTCTACTTACTGATAACCGCAATGACGTAAATGTGATGTTACTGGTCCTCAGTCACAGAGGGCAGATACAGAAGGGATTCAGTATCCTGCTCACCAACAACTCATTAAACTTCATATCAAGCATGACTTTCTGATTCTGTTTACATACAGTACATGGAGCTGCCCTCCTCTAAAAATAAGCCAATGTCTTAAATGTCATCAGCTGCAACTTTCTCCTACGTGCATTTCTTTTGATCTAACGTTACATCAGAGTCACGTCACTGTGAAGTGTATTAATGAGTTTGTCTACTCTAAATTAATTATGTCAAACTCCTTACATATGTGTACTGTATATACTTTTTTGCTTTCTTGCAGAGTTAGATGAGACACTCTCATGTCTGTCTGTTAAAATACGTATGTGTAAGCAGATTTTAATGGCAGATTGTAAGTATAAAAATGACATCTTGTGGTTTTACGGGGGCTTATGTGTTGGACTAAACAGGCAAGATATGATGAGTTCGTAAGTTAGTTTGCGAGCCGATGTATATGTGTATGAACTTTTTTATTCTGTTAAGATAAGACACACAGAAAAAAAGCTACGCTAAGCATCTCCTCACTTCACACAGTATTTACCCTACAGAAATGAGAGTGGTATCAATCTTCTCAGCTAACTCTCAACAAGAAGAGCTGTTGCTTTAATCATCAGAGCTGAAAGTACTCACACTTTATAGCCGTCTCTCACAATGGACCTGTTCAAATTCTTCAGCTGTAGCAGATGTAGCCGGAGAGACTGAGAACTGGACTCCCACCTGTAAAGAGGAAAATACAAGTGGAATATGGAGTTAGACACTAACAGGGAGCAACCATGCCACCCACGTACAGTCTACACTAACAGTTTACTCACAGCAGTCCCAGCTGGATCTGGGTGGGCTCACTCACAGAGGTCAGCTCTTTCATGTACGACATCTCATCGGATTCCTCTGCCCTGTTGGAGGAACGACAAAACAAGGAGTAAACAAACTGTTTTCCCCTCTCATCAGACACACACTGAAGAAAATCCATTGAGCCAAAACAACCAGCCTTTTCTGTGTCAATGTGATCTTACTAGCTAACTGTAAGATGATTCTGATTTTAAAATTGAAATGTAAATATATTTGCTGGCTTTTTTTGACACTGACGTCAACACTGTGTGAGGGTGTTAGATCCTACTTGGACAAGAAGATACAAATACCACAACTATTAATGCTGAGTGTATTTTGGGTACTGTAGTTTTCTCCTCTGCCACTAAGAGGCGCAGTTGCTCCAGAAAGATGGGTGTTTATGTTGTGTTTTAGCTTTATGAGGTGGACCTTCTCTCACCTTCTGCCCCAGGCCTCAAACACACCGCTGTCTGTGGCCAGAGCATCCTCAGACACACCAGCAGAGACTCTCCTGGCCCTCCTGCCACTTCTGTTGCCGCTGTTTCCCCTCAGAGTCACTCCTAAAGAGGAAAACACACCGGGTTAATCAGCAGCTCATCTTCAGTCTTTTGGACAACGCTAAGATCTCTTTCACTTGCCTGTGGAGGTGAAAGCTCCCTGAGCCCCGCTGTCTCTGTGACTTTTGTTGTCCAGTTGATGCACGGCAGCGGAGCCGACCATGTCCTCGCCGCTCAACATACCGCTGTGTGACAGTTGTTGCGACTGGGCCCGCAGCCCCTCTAACAGGCCACGGCCCGCCTGCTCCATGTATTCCTCCGTCATCTGGGTAAGAGGGCAGTCCTGAGGGGCCGAGTGGTAGGGTGTGTCCATGGGAGAGCTGGGGGGCGACAAGGAGGAGAGCGAGGAGCGTGAGGAGAGGGAGGCCAGAGACTGCGGGGTGTCGTGAGAGCGCTTGGTTTTGCTTTGGGTCACGGGGTCGGGAGTGAACATGGAGCAGTCTCTGGACACGGTCTCCGGTGGTAGTAGGTAGCGTAGGTGGGGGTCGAGCGGCTCCCCGGCCCCCTCATGACGCTCGTACTGGGGGAGACCGTAGATGTCACTGAAACTGATGGAGCTGAGGGAGCCTCGGCTGGACGCCAGGGAGCCCCGACTGGAGGCTAGAGAGCCGCGGCTGCTGCTGGACGACACCGTCAGAGAACTCGCCGAAAGGCTGGAGATACAGAAGAAAGAGACCCGTAAGAAAAGACACAAAGATGCACTGAAGAACAGCTGAAAGCTTGAAGAGGGAGTGTGTGCCGCACCTCTTCAGCTGGGAGTGAAGGTAGGTGGTGATGCGTGTTGCCTCCTCCAGCTGTCTCAGCAGGACGTTCCTCTTCTCCTGCTGCAGGATCCTGTTATGAGGTACACATTGATGCAAAAGAAATTCAGTTAAGTACAGTCAAGACCCAGACTATGACAAAGAGCTCATTTAATTTATTGAAGGATAATACTGCCAGAGCCACTCTGAATTAATCCAAATCCACATGTATCCATAAATCATCGATCTGCCACCCAACCAACCAAAGACCAGCACCCGTTTGGAAAGGAACCCCAAAAAGATCATGTCAGTAACACACAAATACTCTTGGACGAAACTACAGAACTATAACAATGAAAGTTTGTACATTGAAAACAACGTCCCAAATGGATTCATGGTTTATGCACTCCTGGCGGTTGGAGTTCATTTGTCACATTTCTAGTTTGTACAGTTTGTACTGAGAGTGGAGGGCCCAAGGGAATACTATAGATTTGATCTACAAAACACATTTATCTAGTGAATAAAATGTTGATACTGAGTTAATAATAAGAAAATATTAATTCAACAAAGGTCTGATAGTAATAATAAAAAATGTGAAATAAAGTGCAGATCTCATCCTAAAAGCACAGTGTGCAAGTGCAACAATCCTAAATGCTTCTCACCTCTGATTGGCTCCCTGGCTCTGGGAGCTGTGTGCTCTTTGCACCTCCTCCTCCAGTCTGGAGCGCTCCTCCTCCAGCTGCAGCAGCGTCTCCGGAGGGTGCTGCTGCTTGCTGACCAGGATGATCTCCTGCAGGAGGGCCTCCTTCTCGCGCAGGAGCTGCATGAAGTCTCTGTCGCGATCCGCTTCGGCCCTCCCCGACCAGCTCTCACTGTCCAGCTGTGCTAGCTGGTGCTGTATACTCTGCACCCTGAGAGAACAGCAAGGAAGCAACAGTTCAGTGCAAAAAGCATACTCTGCATTTTCTCCCTACTCCTGGCACTGGGTCAACCATGAGTACAGCTGACACATTTATAGTCAGAGGCGGGAAAAGTACAAGCTGTAACTACTTGGTTGCAAACATTTGTTTACATAATTTTGCTGAAGCCAAATGTGCCTGGCACTCTCAGTGCAGTACAAAGGGCACAGAGTTCGCATGCCATCATCAAAAACGGGGGAAAAAAACCCAAAAACATATATGTATATATATTTATAT
>NW_023339674.1:22140645-22140827 GCF_004916995.1 Morone saxatilis | reverse complement strand
CAGCACAAGCCGTCATTCACATGTGAAAATAGACATAAATTGGCTGAACATAAAGAAAGCATGTTTCCCAGTTAAAATATCTAGTAAATGGAAAACACCTTTCCCTCATAAAAAAACCCAACACTTATATATCACTACAACTACAATGCTTTCATAGATTTGGTTTAACAATAAATTGTAGT
>NW_023339674.1:22110259-22140471 GCF_004916995.1 Morone saxatilis | reverse complement strand
AAGTACAGGTCCATTTAACATTTACCATTTTAATTTATCTTTTTTTTTTGCAGTTAGCATGTTTCCCACAATTTCAAACTGTGCCTTTAAAGTAGGCTGTTTTTCAAATGAAATAAGGTTAAAGTTGTAATTTTTTTGTTTGAAATAAATTCTGTTCCAAAATGGGTACTTACTAATATTTTTATAAGACTTTACTGAGTTAAGTTTACCTGCAGCCACTGTGTTTATGGCAATATGGCAAAATCAGCTCCACGTAAAACCACATATCTGAGCCAAGCAGACGCTTCATGCTGCAACTATAATGACAGCATTCAGCGTAGTAATTTCTACCTGAGCCATACTGCTGCATCAGCCAGAGGTCTTACAGGTGTGTATCATTTATTCAGACAGGGTTAAGTTGAATCTCAGAGACTGAGTCCTCAGCTCTGATGAAATAACTGTGTTTATGTAAGCTGGATTTCAGACATAGTGACTCAGTGACAGAGCATGCAAGTTTCCACAGGTCTCTCCTCTCTTGCTCGCTCTCCCTCCCTCCTTGATGTCATGGTTGGCATTGCTGTTGCTGGGTCACCACAGCAACATGAATCTTGCACGGAGCCAGCGTAATAACATGGTGACTCTGGCTGCTGCAGCTATGACCATGCTGGCTGCCCCTTACAGCTGGAGCATGCACTGTCCAACCAGGAGTGTATCAGTCGTTAGGTAACACACAACCTCATAAGCTCCCCTTTTCAAAGCTCACAGAAATTCAGGCTTCTTTCAATGTTGATTTTGCCATCGTGTTATTTAGCCTGCGATATAGGGTGAGCAGGAATATATTTAACCAAATAGTGTGTATATTAAACCAACTTGCGGAGGAGCAGGGTGTACACCGAGGCAGGCGGTGGGCAGCGCGCTTTCTGGCTGCGCACACAAAGGCAGCACACAGTCAGCAGCAGCGTGGCCAGGGAAGAATGTGACCACCCAGCTCATTCCGCTGGCCAGACATCGCTCAGCAGCCACGGCCACCGGGCGCAAATACTATTCATAACATGCCCTTCAACTGGACAGTGAGCAGGGCCCGAAGAGTGAGAGAGGGCTGACGGGGCCTGTGAGTCAGTGCTGCATGCTGGTGTGTCATAGTACTACGGCTGATAAACAACAAACAGAGACATACTTACTTTTTCTTGGCTTCCTCGTACTGCCAGTTGACTTTCACTTTGTCCACTAAATGTGAGGAATCTTGGGAACCATACTGAAAAGGGGGGAAATCAAAGTATTGAGTTATTTTAAGTGACAGCAGTTCACATAAAAAAAAAAAAAAGTGGCCATTAATCCTTTTAGATATTTGAAGGGAGTAATAGGGAGCTTCCTGCAGCTGATCTAGTCATCATTTGAGCAGCTGATCATTCTTTTAGGGCAGGGCATTATCCCCCAGTTAGTTGGGTATGTGCTACAACTTGAGCCGTGTATTTTTAGCCTTTTTTTACCTTTTGTAAAACTGGCACCATTAAAAGTATGCCAAATTAGCTATTAACATTTCATTTTTGCAGTGTAGCCAAGGGTGTACAGACAACTATCAAAAACTTAAAAACACAATGATTCTTGGGCAAGTGCTGTGTGAGTGTCAACGTCTGTGTGTTCAGATTTGGCTCAGTTATGACCTCTATTACCTCTCCCCCTACAGTTCAATAACCTCTGTTTTAGGGGGAGACAGAGAGGAGTACCAGTGTCTCCTACCTCTCCCATGATGTCAGTCTGACAGCCAGTGTCACAGTACTGCTGCAGACTGCACGAGTCACCAACAGTTCCAGTGCTGTTTGCCACCTCGCTGGCCGAGTCGCTGATAGACAAGCTGCTTTGGAAGTTCACCGTCAGTTTCGCCAGGCTCTGTGGGATGGTATAGTGATTAATGACAAAACAGAAGATTAAAAACACGAGGTCATTTGCACAATAATATAATAACAGTCGACTATATCTCACTGTATGAATTCCCTGTTCCTCATTTCAAATCATTTTAATTTGCCTCCATTATACTAGTGTTCATAAATAGATTGTGACATTGGCAGGAAACGCATCTGCAGATGTGGCCCGACAATCAGACTGAATCATCATCTATTATTCATTATATACTCAATAACAGTTTTTGCTTTGCTGAGAAAATCCGAGATGTGGTCGGTGATTCAGATGTCTGGAAATGTGTTTTATTAACAATGATGAGACGAGACAGTAGAGGTTAACAGACACTAGAGGTCAGCAAAGAATATTCCAACATCAATGATTTCAGGAGTGGAAGTGCAGATAGCAGGATGTTATCAGGAGGTAATCTTTAAAAAAACAACAAATCCGATACCTGGATGAGGTCCTGCCTCTCCTTCTCGCCCGTGCTGATGGCCTTCTTGATGCTACGCAGCTCGCTGAAGATCGCTTGAGCCTCGTCCAGCTTGTAGTTTGTCTGACTGCAGGACATCTTCCTGTCAATCCTGTGACACAAACACACACACATTAAGGTGTTGGCGTAGCCACTTAAACCCCAGATGTTAAATCTGCTGAATGTTCTTCTGTTTGGTGCTAGAGGATTTCTGATAAACCTCACAGTGCTTACAAATTATAATGGAACTCTTTTCTTTGGAAGCTACAACCTAGAGACTTAAGGACGAACCATCGATGTTTGATAAAATCTGTGCACAACCCTAGAAAGACCTGTACATGCTGTATTATACTGTATAACTGTTTAATATGCTGTTTTGTTTTTCTTTTCCTTTCTTTCCCTTATTTATGTAATTGTTAATAATTTATGTCTTGTTTTAGCCTTATTGTTTTAGCATTTATTGTTTTTTTTTATTAAACAAATTGGGTGTTTGTTCAGATGAACCTGCTTTTATATGAAGCAGTTGTCTACTTTAAGTCTATTCTTAAGTTTAGACAAAAGGTTTTCCCTATTAGTCTTATCTGGGTAGAGGTGTATGGAGCCTTGAAACTCACAAAATGTAGTGAAACTGAATACATCAGTATATAATATGGTTACTATAATAATTTAAATAAAGTGTAAAAAAAAAAAAAAAACCTCAAACCTTTTCTTTAACCTCCAATCAGTTAGTTTTGGCTTTCATTGGGAGTTCAATTAATGTGATAAAAACCATAAAAAACCATGTGCTACAGTGTATAAGCACATTTGTGAATTTGCTATAACATTTGATCACATAATTGTGGGGGTGCAAGAGTAAGATGTAAGATATGTAAGGTATTACGGTTAGATGATTTTCCTCTAGCAAAACAAAAGTTCATCTGCTCTTCAATGCAACAAAAAAAAGCTTTGTGACAGGTGTCAGAGATAAAATGTGTGGGATGAAGAAGAAGAACTGATGAAAAATGTGTCAAAGGACAAAACTATGATCATCTGGTGTGTCAAAATGTTTTTCCAATGCTCATTCATTTTCTCAGCAGAGAAAAGGGAGAGCAGAAAAAGACCCTGCTGTATTACTATCGTTATTCCCAGGGACATCTGAATGCTAAAAAGTGCCTGCTGGGCATTATTACACCGTATATACCATCAATCAATTATAGTGAGACTCCAGGACAATCAAGTAGTTTAGAGACTGACATCTCTCATTCACTTACTAGCAACAGGGTGGGTGCTTTATATTGGAAAACAGGTCAGCGGAAAATCAGTCTCAGAAAATCATCAGATGAACATCTGAAGTATTTTTGTGTGGGAGGTACATTCTTGAAGCACTCAACTGTTTTTTTTAGACTGTGGTCAGTTATGAAATACTGACACTGCATGTGACAGGCCAGTGTAAATGCTAATCTCTGTTTCCACATGCTGAGATAATATTTCAGCCTTTAAAGTTCGGCTTTCAAGGGCCGTTCGTTTGGAGGGGAAATCTCCGCTACAGTTGAGACTCTGTATTTAAAGTGAGACTTTTAGATTAATGTATCTTTAGATTGTAACATTACAATAATAGATCATATGATGAACAAAACCACTGAAGTGAATGGTCTTGTATTCTTGGTTTGTTGGTTGGGAACAGGAGGGTGTGCGGCACGGTGCCTCCGCCATCACTGGGCCTGGCACGTGGCCCCCGCTCTCACCACAGCCGCTTCCTTCACTCTCCTTCAACAGCAGGTACTGTTCATCCACCCGACCCTGCCTCTTCCTCCCAAAACAAGCTCTGCTTTGTTCCCCCCACCCCATTGGCAGGGCCTGGGAGTTTATATGCTTAGCAAAAAAAAAAAAAATAAGGCACTACCCACCCCTCAGTGCCTGCCTGTATTGAACCCCCCACCCTGCATACTGTAGAGAAGCAAATATGCCCACATTTTCTTAACAAGCAATAGGTTGATTAAGACTTAAAACCATCAGTTGAGATGTTGGTTATGGATATAGAGTCAAGTAAACCTACATGCGTCAAAAAATATTTGTCAAGATAAGGTGGAATACAGATGAGCAGCACTGATACTCCGAACTGTCCATAAGATAAACTCCTGTCTACAACTCCTGGAATTCTTTAAGTGGAGTTGGTGACGACAGGGGGGGGGGCAGTTCTACGTCAGAAGCTGTTTATTTGCTTTATCTGACGCGACATGGCGTGGAGAACAATTAGCTATATTGCTGAAAACAGCTGAGATTGGAAAAACAACAGCCGTAGGGTCCCTGCTGGCCTCAACCCTACTGGGCAAAAACCAGCCCAGAAGAAACAATAGGACGCTCACACACACACACACACACACACACACACACAAACACACACACAAACACAGGCAAACAAAGGCACAAACACACATGTGAGCACGTATACACACACAGAAAAAACTTAAGGGGAGGATGCGTCCATGTTTTCTGCAAGCTGTGTATTCTCCTGGCTATTCTGGGAATATCACTCCAGTTGTGTATTATCTAAGAGATAAGGGACTCTTTGCCAGGACTCAGGAAGTGCAGAGGAATTTGCTGCCAGATATCTCTGTGTTTTTGAAACTGCTCTCGGGCCCACACCTCCCTTCCCTCCCCTCCCTCTTCCCCTCCTCCCCTCTCCATGGAGCAACTTCCTCTCCAGGCTGAGCCTTGGCTCCCTACACTCCACTGGTGCATCCTCTTCCTGAGGTGGAGTCCCCTTTTCCATCAAAAACTCCCTCCATTTGCCTTTTCTCAAACGCTCTCTCTCGCTTTTTTTTTTCCCTCTGAGAGGTGGAGCCTCTAATTCTAACATGAAATTTGGAACCGCACAGAAAGGTTTCCAGCCCAAAAGACGCTATGTGTATGTGTTTAAATACCAACACAAACTGAAGGAAAATTAGGATCTGCCTCTAAAATACAAGTAAAGAAGAGTATCTTTTCATTATTCTTTAAAAATCTTCTCATTTTCTATATGGGTCAAAGGCTTTTTGCGCCAAATCTCTGAAATCTCACCATTTCTAACTCAGATTAAATAAATAATGTCTAATAATGTAATTAAACTGTACGTGTGTGCTGTGTAAATATTAAAACATGGTAAACTACATAAAATATTTTGTATAAACACAAGTAGACATGTGGAGAGGACAGGCAGAAAGTGTGTTAAAGAGTGTGTTAAGTTGAAGACAGAGGACCCAACACTGAGGGTGAGAGGGAATAGAAAAGGGAAAAGGCCACTGGGTTGGGAGCAGCGGGGCCGAGTGTTGTAGGAAGGAGAAGGGTGGCCGTGGGAGGAAGGGTGGGCCTGGGACACAGAGGCAGAGGAACACTCACTCCTGCAGGGTCTCCACTCCCATTTCCTTATACTGCAGCTCCTGCTTCACCTGGGCCAGCTCCTGCTTCAGTCTGGAGAGCTGCGGACACAAGGCCGAGCACCGGGTTACCATGACGCACAATGGGCTTCTCTCACCACCACCACCCGCCAAAACTGCTTAGTCATGACTGTTCACATACAGGAATGCTCTGCTATGTTTATACAGAGACACATGTGTGCGTGTGTGCGTGTGTGCGCGTGCACATACAAACACACACACACACACAGTGGGTAACATACTAAGGCTTCCCGGCTGTTTAATACTAAGATTCTATCTGTGACTGTATTCTGTATTAATTCAGTGTTGAATATCAACTTTAAAGGGGCAATTCACCGATTTTCCACATCAAGTTCAGTTTACTCTTCACAGGGAGTGATATTCAGCTTGTAGAAACAGTTGTATAATGTCTTCTGTGGCTCTGGAGGAAAACGTCTGAGGCTTGAGCTCTGAGACTACAAATGTTTAAACAAAAAGCCTGTGTAACAAACTGGGGGTGTGGAGTTTGAAAGATGTAAGCCTTTACCAGGCAGGGAAGGATGCTGCTTGGTGCATTATGGGAAATGTGTTTTGGGGGACTAGATCCATCTATGGATTAATTAATTCTGCAGCTTTTCTGACCATTCTTTTTAAAAATCTGTATCTTGTAATTCTGCCAACTTTATGGAAGTGCTGCATTGTGATCATATCAGGGTACGGTTTTACAAAATGATTTAGTCCTAATAACAATTCTAAGCAAACTATATTTCAAAGGTCACTTTGGTTTTGTTTTTTTGGGGGTTTTGTTTATGTTACATGTAATTTTGCATACATCTGACAAATTGTGATGAGCTAAATGCTAACATTAGCATGTTAACATGCTCACAATAACAATGTTTCAGGTAACATTTGACATGATTTGATTTGTTGATCATCACTAAACACAACACAGCTGAAGCTGGAGAGAATGTAATTAATTTCACTGATATTTGGTCATCAACCAAAATATTGGACAAGCTGACTTTTAATCAAGCGAAATCATGATGTCAACATTTCACAGGATCAAAGTAATTACAACTCGAGGGACCGTGAATGTCATATTGATTCCAGCCCTACAAATGTTTACCAAAGATTATACTGACATTTATAGAAATAAAATCACTGCTCATCATTTTTATTGGAAACATGACTCGGCTACTTCAGATCATCATTGTTGACTTGTGGGTGTGGCTTGTCAATGACGAGTTGATAAAGAGTGTATACGTAACAACCGGTCATCGTCAGATAATAAGGGACAATTGTCACATACTGTGTCATACAATCCGCCCCAACAAACATATATCTCTCTTGTACCTTTGCAGCAACACTGGCTTTGAATTTTTCCAGTTAACAAAATGAATTACATAAATTATCTGTAATTTCTACAGTAACAAATTAAGTCCTACTCATCTTTTCAGTGGAACACTCGAGGTTAAACTGTCCATGATCCAGGAAACACCCTCACCCATGTGACTGATCTCAGAGAAATGTCCTACTTGGCCCTGTGAGTCAGTGACCTAGCCTCTGCCTGACCCTTTGATGATGATCTCATCCTCATCCTCTCGAGGCCCCGGGCCAGAGCCACAGTATCCTGTAGGGGCCACACCCCAGCCCCCTTTTCTACCCAAAAGGGCCCCTCGCTGCAGCCCATTGTTCTCCTACGATAATGACTTACCCGCTCTCGTCTACAAGCTATTTCCACTTTTATTTGGTCAGGGTCGTATTTCGCATTGGAGGACGAGCCGGAGAGCGCTGTGAACACATAAAAACAAAGGACACAGAGGGATCAGCAGTTAGTTGATAGTGATGATTCTAAGGTGAACTTGTAATACTGAGAGTTAAAGGGGGATCCGGTGTCGTCTCCCAGCCTTTGCTCGCTGCGGACGCCCCCTGGACGCTTTGTGTGTGACAGCTGGCTGGAGTCGGAGGATAAACTGGGTGGAGGTGGATAAAAGGGAGGGTGGGGTGAACCAGGGATGGGGATTTGGAAGATTTTCTATAGATCTGCACCCCCACCAGTTCCTGAAGGAACATCAACAATATAGCACACCCAGGCCAGATAATTAGGTCAGCTAAGGTCAGGTTTTCTGTTGTCATGGAGGATTCCAGTTCACACTTCTCTCATCCTTTCATCCTTTCGCTCCATGTATGTCAATGCGTATTTTTTTTGATTATGAAACACAGCTGGATGTTAGTGTGTCTTACTGCTAGTGATGGAGCGGTTGTCCTCAGAGAGCTCGTGGAAGAGCAACATTTCCTGCTGAGCCAGCTCCAGACGCTGCTGCTTGACCAGGTACATCTCCTTTTTGGCTTTGAGGGCCTCCTGGGCCACCACAAGGTACTCCTTCAGCATGCGCTCCTGCTCCTGCCGCCATTGAGTCCGCGGGTTCTCAATCTGGGTGGTCTCTGACAACAGGACACAGCACGAGTGACTCATAAGCAAATAATCCTAATCAGGAAAGTCCTGTGGTAGTGTATTTGAGACATTCAGCTGACATTTCTCCAGTGTATTACACAGTGAGGTCTGTGTTCGTGTATTTCATACCAATTTTGTTTTTCTAAGTGCTTGGAGACAAATGGGGATGTACTCACTGTTGATGTGGTCGATGTAGTAAACTCCCACTTGTTGGTCATAAACCTCCTCCCACCCGAGAGGCAGTTCATCTCCAACACAGTCGGCAAACGTCAGCGGTTTGGTGATCCTGAAATGATTTAAAATCTGCTCAGTGCAACAGCAAGGAAGGCACGTGTGTACTCTGATATCAGCTTAAAAAAATAGTAACATACACAGCATCTAAGTTAACTGGATTTTACATACCCTTACATAAATCTGATCTTCCACATTATGTAATTTCCCCTGTTAGCATTAACTGGCCTACAGGGTGCTCCGCTCCATTTATCATGTTTATAAAAGATGTTTTCAGTGTTAATCGAGGGGAAAGAAGCAAAAAGTAAACATTCATTCTAAAGAATATTCTCTCCCGCAGCACCCTCGACATTAAAACAAAAAAGAGTTTTGAGAAGCATAAAGAGAAACCTTGTCGCAATTTAACAATCATCCAGAGTGATCTTTTCCCTGCCCTGTTAGGACTATTTGGTTACAAGACATAGTCCACATCTCGTTTCACATGAAGTATAAAATTAATTATTTCTGAAAAAAATGTATTGAGCATTTAACGGCAAACTTTCAGCTACCGTACAAAAAAGGAAAAAGAAGAAACAAAGAATATCATTATTTTTATGAAAAAAACAAACATAAAGGTTAAACGCAATAAGAGGAAGAGATTCATCAACGGAGGCGGAGCTTTATCTAACTTGAAACTTTTCTTCCTATGTTGACGATTGTCAGATTTACAAGCTTGTGCGTTTACAAGGTTACAAAGGTGTTCAGTTCAGTGCTCCTTGGGGAAGGAGCAGATCAGTCCAGGAAGTCAGCTGAGAGAATATCATGGTCTCAAGTGCTGTTCAGTCTTAATAAACTGTGAATTAGTGCCTGCAGACTATCACAAGACATTTCATGTACTAAAAACCTCCATGCTTGTACCGGGACACCCTGACCTAAAATAGTTGAAATATCACAACCCAATGGCTACTACTGCCCAACAAAGCCAAAATGCAGTAACTGCACATTAAGTCAAACTTCAGTAAAGAAGAGAAATGGTATGACAGCATGTTAAATGAGCAGTCACAACAAAACCAAACAGTCAGCTACAAAGCTAATGCAAGGGAGCCAAATCCTGTTAAAGCTAGCAGGAGATAATAACGGCTAGCATTGACTAAAGCATTTTCTCTCAACTTCTTTAGAAATGAGTTTTGTGTGCTTGGATGTCAGTAAAATGTGAGTTCATATTTAAATTTAGTCCTGTTAGTCAGACGTCTATGTGTGTCTAAGGTCTATGTGATTAGATAAATATACAATATATGCATGTAAGTATGACAGAGTTTAGATAAATCAGTGTGTGATCCCTGGAATACATTTAATGACACACAGTCATTAAGTGTTTAAAAGTCAATACACAGCCTATATACAACCTATTCATTTCACTGGTAAAAATACAAGGACGTTTTCTTTTTAAACAGAACTGCTGCGGTATAAAGGTGATTTTCATAAAACTCTCCTTAAACATTATTAATCTGCAGGGGTTAAATGTCCCCGATAAAAGACTGCCAAAGTGTAATGATTTATTAAGCCGTGTGTGTGGATGTTGGCCCCATCAGCACACACACACACTGTGTCAGGCTGTAACAGTGATTATGACAGGGCAGAGCTAATGACATCAGGCTCATACATAACTGACTCTACTAATCTACACAAATCAGTGAGCTGTGAACCAGTGGGTCTGATGACAGCAGTACATACAGTAACTGTCTGATTACCATCAATCAGCGCAGACAAAAGGGGGGTCCCGTGGCAGTGACCCCCTTCCACCACAGTATGCACACAATGCAGACAGTGCATGAGTCCTGATTCTGGCGAGGTATGCATACATTGAAGGGACAGCCTGGAGAGAGGAGCTGAGGCATTCTGCACCACATTCCTCAGGAGACGCAGCAGTTCTCTACTCCGCACAAACTCACTTCACTAAATCTTTACTTCAGTTCTTCAGTTTGGTTGCAGTGACATAGTTTTAAGGCAAAATGCCTCCAGCACTGAGACACATGCTGATGATTCAAATTGGTAGGCAACACAAAAAGGTACTCCCACTTTTTCAAAACACTCAATAAGGCCTTTATTGTGCGGCATATCAACAATATCTAAAAAGATTTTAGATGCACTTGTTCATATTACCGTCAGAGCCTTCAGTGTGTTCTAATGCGAATGATACATTGTTAAAATAGGTTCTTTATGATGTATGTATTTCTATTTGCATGTACTGAAAACAATCCTAGTCGATGAGGAATCACACAGGCTTGTGAAAAACCTTCGACAATGCCTCCGAACTCTCTTTGCATTTCACACATTTTTGGGAAATTCTACAAGCTTTGTCACTGGTGTGCAGCATTGCATATACGCATCCTATAATAAATGAAAGATAAGGTACTCCCCAACCCACCTTGCAAAAAAACAACAACCTGAGTAAGATGAAATATACGTACTGCAAGGAGTTTTTAAACTGGTTCCGAAACTAATATTTAATACAATACCTCTGTATGACCTGCATAAACAGAGAAGACCATCAGCCAGAAGACTATTCCTATATAGTTATTCTTAATATCTGCCAAGAGGCGGATTTGGTTAAATTCTCCTTTAAATCAATGAAACAAGACACTGGAAACATTACTGCTTTCGTCCACAAGAGCCGCGAAAACACACAATGAATTTTAATATTTAAAATTCTAACATAACATCCTGAGATAAAGACTATTGTGGCATTGAGTTGTTAGCACTAACTACTTTGAGCTTCGCCAGAGTTAATTTGAATCATTTTAGCGGTCTGAAACTACTCAATAGAGAAAGAAAAGTACACATAACCATGGAGCAGAATGTTTGTATTCTTCTTTCATAACTTGTTGATCATCCCAACTCCTTAGATATATCTTGTGACCCCCTTGGGGGGTGGTCTTGACCTCGGCTTGGGATCCACTGGATGAATCAATGAATTGCCTAATCGTTTCAGCTCTACATCACCCACCCCTATTTGCTAGAAAAGGCACAATAGAGTCCCACATATTCCCCAAAAAACAAATGTCTAGACAAGCAGCCATGTCTTAAATAACTACACATATACTACAGTGACAGTGTAAACAGGTTCTCACATGAGCCACGTGCATACAGCCAGACACAAGGAGAACAAAGCAAACACAAGCACACTCCCCACCGGCTCCTGCTCTAAGTGTTTGTTAAAGGTAAACAAATGTCAAGACACTAACTGCACTTGTCAATACTTAAAAAACACTCAGAGGAAAGTCACACCTTTTGCAGTCAGGTTTTATGTAAATACTGACTGAAGGAACCGTGACGGGAAGAAGAGGCATTAAAACGGTACAGAATCATGTGAAAAATAGGCACATACAGTAGTTCTGATATATTTGGGACAGAGTCAGAACAGTCGTAAAAACAGTGGGGATGGATGGGAAGCTTTGTGGCGTCAGAGAGTTTAGCCCTGAACTGCCCTTCGACCTCCCCAGAGAGAGGTAGACAGAGGGAAAAACATGTCCTCTCAAAGATCTGATCTGAATATCTGAATGTTTGGTTTGTTACGCAGTCTTGTGACAGCAGCCTCTGTTTTTCCAAGTCATGTCTTGGTCTTGGGAGACTCTGTAACCACTGCTGCACAGCACAGCACAGTCACACAGCAGAGGACACACAGCAGTAATCTGATGACATACATTTAGAGGAGGACTCAGCCAGAGTAATGTAAAACTAAAACAAGCCGTCCTTGGTATATGAGCATTTTTGATTGGACCCTGTGAACAGTATGAAATCTGCACTCTAAAGCAAAACAGGACACATTTTTATGATCATTTCTGTTAATCAGCTATTTCCCCCCAGTCAAACTCAGTCAGAGAGAAAGAACTGCATCATTCCTCTGTCAGACTGACACAGTGACCCCGGGTAAACCCGTGTCTGCTGACACTGACAATCGGTCAACAACATGGATTACCCAACAGAGTCTAATGCAGGTCTGGCACTGCTCTGCTCTGGTACATAAGGCGAAACACTGATTTCTATAATAACTATATTACTATGGGCTTATCATAGAGCTCCAATAGGATTACTGTGACTCTACAGCTGGTGCTGGCAGTGATTATTGAAGAGTTTTTAGCCTCACAGAGCCCCCATGGCTGTAGACTCTATTTTTTTCCATCATTTAGTTTTTATTTTTATAACTTTGCTTGTTCAGAGGGGTTAATGAGTTTCAATGATGATGCTCTAAATAAAATCTCAAGCATTGCTCTGTAAATATGCATATGGAAACTAAAGAAATAGCACAACATACAAGAAAACCACATCAACATAATGAAAATGGTAAATGGTAAATGGACCAATGTTTTGTTCTAAAATTTTACACATTCTCCAGGATCCTCTTTCAGTCTAAGAGGAAACAGAAAATGAGACAGGTATCTGAAATAGAAAAAACAGAGACTGACAGAATGACAAGCATGTTCAGCTGTGGAGGAATGAAATGCTGTAGGGCCTGCTCGCGTCTCACAACTTCCCAGCAAAATATATTTAGTTGTCAAAGACATTTGCTAATTCTAGAATAATCTGTGCCATCCTGGGTTGTCCCAGAGGATATTTCTATCTGTAGCAACCCGCCTTTGCCTGGCGACGGGCTGCTGCATGGGAAAGGCATGTGAAACTGGAGTCTGGGCCACTGGACCTAGTCTGGTGTGGACGTCCCCACCAGCTCCTCCACTTTTGTTGCTCTGCTACAACGATATGCAAATGAAGATGTGACAGTGGAGTCTGCATTACACAAAACCTGCTATTCCATGTTGTATTCAACTATGGAGCTAAAGAAGCCGGATGTTAACACATTGGGTTTGAGTTACTTTCCCTCAGCTTGACCACAATATCATTGTTTTCAAGCAGCTAACTAAAACTCAAAGGCACTCCTGCTGCTGCTGCTGCTGCTGTTGCTGTTGCTGTCTTTCGTACAGTTCAGTCAGTTCATATTAAATTAAAAGACGTGTAGCTGATTACTCCACTAAATGTGTTAATTTAGACAAGTTGTCGCCATAGCCCAGCGCAGTCTCCCCAGTGTGGGAGTGCACATGGGATGAATTTTTGACACTGATGTTTAATCGTGTGATGGATCACTGTATAAATAAACCAAACACTAGTGTGATAAAACATCCAGAGTCAATCACGGAAGAAGACTGCTCGCCTCAGAAAGAAATCACCGCAACAAACTTATCCAACAACTGAAAGTCTTTTATCATCACAGTGAGCCAGCTGCTGAAGTCTACAAATAAGAATTAAGGCTTGACCTCTGCATGACAAGCATGGCATATGTGACCAGAAAAACAACAAATGTGAGGACAACGACTCAGTGTCGTATACGGGCATGAGGCGATAACAGAGAATTCTGCATGTTCCCATTTTAACTGCGATATGCAGCACAAATACCACCTGCTTTCATTCTCATATTGTTAGCTCTTCTCTGGAGGGGGTGACAGACACAGTCTCTGAGAAAAAAAAAGGCCACAAGTGTTGTTGGTCTACAAATTCCTTTCTGCGTTAAAAAAGAAATGTGAAAACAACTTTGGGAGGAATGTCATTTATGTCCAGCCTCTCTGAGGGCCTGGTGCAGCGTTTCAGAGCAAGGCCTAAAGCAGCTGACAGACAGACACCCGCTTCTCCCATTATGTGTTGAATCTTATAGAAATAGGTCTCCTATAAGTAGACCGACATCTCTGTCTCTGTACACATTTAGAAGGCGTCTGGACACATGGGAAGGGCTTGTCTTATTGTGAGTGGAGCAGAGTTGGGTTCACTGTCATACCTGCTAGAAGGACTGTGCTACTAGAAGTCAGTCACTGAGAAGAGTGTAGGATCCTGACCATTATCACTTTTATATAAGCATCAACTGCTCTCAATTCACTGATAATCTTCATAGTAATGAAGTGTGATGATGTATCTTCTTTTTATAAGGAGGCTGTCTTACAGACGGCTATATTAGGATTCAAAGTATTCAAGTCTAACACGTGTGTGTTTAAAAGTGGAGTCGACTACAATACCTCACCAACAAATGGTAGCACTTTATTTTAAAGAAATAGTTTCAAGATTTTGGGAAATACACTTTTTTGTTGTCTGTAGGTTAAATGTGCTACAGAAGCTACAGCCAGCACACCGTTAGCTTAGCTTTGCATAGACTGGAAACAGGGGGAAACAGCTAGCCTGGCTCTGTCCAAACCTAAATAATTCACCGACCAGCACCGCTAAGGCCACGTTCACATGAACAGTAACCCTGTGTGACATGACGTAGCCTTCCTGTTCATTTATAAAACCCAAAAAACTGTGTTGTTTCTGAAATGAAGGCACCACATTTACCAGCGAGTTTCAGAACTGTTGTTAGGTGGAGTTTGTTACCTTCAGACAGAGCCAGGTTAGTTGTATCCCCATGTTTGCGGTAGCTTCATAGCTACATGACAGATGTATCATCATTTTTCTTATTTAACTCTCAGCAAGAAAGCAGATTAAGCAAATTCCAACTATTCATTTAAAGCCACATTATAAACAACTCTAAGCCAGCTGATATAAATTATTTTTTAAGTGTTTTTAATGCATTTTCAAGAACGGTAACTCCTAATGTGAAGAACCCATAGCTGCATGCTACTGTAAACAGGTAATATATGACCATACAATATAACACACTTGTAATAATATCAAATAAATCTTCATACAGAAGTTATAAGTGTAGACAATTACTGTACACTACACATACTTTACCTTATATCTGCTCAATACTACATTATAGAGTATTATAAGCGTTATATATTGCTTATAAATGCTAAACTGAGGGTGTTACCAAACTCTCATTTCAGAATGAGCACACTAAACTTCAAGCACATGAAAAGCTGCTGAATTACAGTAAAAAGAGATTTAGCTCTTTCTAACCTCTTACTGTTTGAGATTTGAAAGTTATGACAAGCTGTAAAGACAAACACAGTAGAGCCAGAGTTGTCAACTACATCTTTCTTTTTGAATAAGAATTGTGCAGATGTGAGGAACGAAAAAAAACCAAAACAATGGTGGCCCAGAGCTCGAGGTTGGTCCACCGAGTTTGGCATGTCCTGTTTAGTTAGCATTCTTCACAATATACACATAAAACACAAGCAACCTACAGTCTGACTGCTGAATGGAGCTGCCTCAGAAGGGGCGTCAACACACAGCATAGGAGGACTGACGCAAAACAACATCTAGGCAATTAATGCATGGTTTTATTGTTGTAAAGTATTGATAATGAGTTGGGAAAGCCGGACATCAAAGGGAATAACGGCCGTCACCGTAACTGCTGGAAGAAAGAGGTTTGAACCTCCAGAACAAGGAGTGAGGTGAAAGTTGAAGACCAACATATTGTCTGCTCATGAAAAAGAACACAGAAAACACATAGGGCAAAATGACACTGGATCAAGCAATGGCATGTTTGCAACCTACCCCCACCAAAAGACAAAAAAGAGCCATCATAATGAAAACACTGGGGGAAGCAAAATAACAGCGGGGTTCAGCGCATGTGAATAACCTTTCGGTGCTGGAAACACAGCTCACCCTTTCCAGAATAATTGAATTTGGTGTGCTTTGTGACCAAGTATAAAGGCCTCCCTTTGCTGAGCGGCAGGCCGGCCATGGCTGTTGCATAACAGAGCTAATAAAGGAGGCCTACAGGGCCCAGGATGGAGAGGAGGAGGCAGACACGTGGGAACTGCCTCTGTTCTGCTGCTTTGTCTGGGGCCGCGAGCAAGCAGAGCCCCTGGGCATTAGTGTAGGCATGCCTAACATTACGCTCATTCCACAGTAACAAAAAAGCCCCACAGACCCACTCGGCTTATCTGCAGGAGCTGGCAGGGCTGCTTGAGGTATCCACCGTCCTCATCATGATCATCAGGAGTGAACGCAAGGGGTACTGAGGGATGTAGTAGAGGGTTTGTAGAGGTTTTCATTTCCCTCTTTGTGCTTGAAAGACAAGTCATATTACGGTGAGGCCAGTTTGGTCGTCTGCACGCCGTGTGCTGAGAGATTCTCCATCAGTTTCCCAGGTATCTGCGCACTGCGTTCACTTTTCACTACACGCCATTGTTTAACCAACACAGATCTAGCCAGCCTCTCCACCACCCGTAGACGTCTGATGTGCCAGCGGGAACTAACTTGAACTCTGGCTGATATGCAGCTCCGTTACAGCACATCATGATCATCATTGACAATTATGTTTGAGCTCAATGGCTCTTGTGTTTTATTGATTAGGCGATAATTCACAGCTGACACGCCTCTCTGCGGGTCAGCAGACTCGAGGCTCGCGCACACATCGGGCAACCCTAGCTGCGAGCTGTACGACACGTCAGATCACAGTACCTGCACTCGTCACCGCTACACAAGGTGTTCACACAAACTGAGCTTTTGTTTCTTGAGCGTCAGGAGTTCAAGAGGAGCTCCTGAGGCCTTTGTTACACTTCAAACACAGATCATATTATTCCCAAAATATGGAGGCTTTGATTCTTGCGGCTAAATAAGGCATGTTTCAGTCCCCTAAAACTTCACATCTGTCCTGCCAGTCTCTGACACAAACTACCAAGGTCCAATAAACACTGAGCCCTCTCACTGGGTGACATTTTCCAAATCAGTCCTCAGCTGAAGATTCCACTTAAGGTAATCAAAACTAACTGCACCCGGAACAATTAGTACATTCATTGATAAGCTGATTGACAGAAATTAATCGACAATTAATTAATAGCCGGTTTTAAAGCAAAAATTCAAAATGGCTTCTCAAACATAATTATTTGCTTTCATTGTCTGATCGTAAAAATTGAAGATCTTTGGGTTTGGGCTTCAGGAACAGTGTGGAGGATTTACTGGAATCTAGCGGCACATAACACACGGAAAACACAAACGGCCCTATTTAGAGTCAGTGTTTGGTTTGTCCATCCGGGGCTACTGTAGAAACATGGCCGTTCAACATGGCTCACTACGTAAAGGAGGACCCTCTGTAGTTAAAAACGTCTTATTCTAAGGTAACCAAACAACAACACTTCTTATATTCAGCTGATTATACTTACAATGAAAACATACCTATGAATACTATATTATATTTTGGCCAGTAGATCCTACTAAATGTTACACACTGGACCTTTAATATCAGTCAATAATATGACCATCAACAAGCTAAGCCGTCAGACAATAATGACCAGCACCATTGCCGTACTCGTCACTGTCTGGTGAGCTTAGAGTACAGCGTAGAGTCTGCACCCAACTACATTTGGATCATTCTTCTGATTCCATGTAAAACATCTCGAGAATCTGATCACAATCACTTTGTTTCTCAAGTCTCTGGCTCGTAGCTCAAGTAGTGGCACGTCACACTCAGTTAACTGTGTAACTCATGATGATGAAGGCCTATAAAAACACGTGGTAGATACCCAACAACAATCCTTAAACTATCAGCCTTTGATTTCAGTTGTACTTAAACACAGAAGCTGTCAAACATGCTTATCATCGCTGCATTCATCTCTGCTGCTGCCATCCACATCATGCCTGAGTGACATGCAAACAGTCCTTTTATCTGCAGCTGATGGAAAGAACTAAATTTTTTAAGAGCGGCAACACTGACTGAATAGCTGACACCTTTTTGTATCTGTTGCATGTTAGCAGAAAGTCGGCTTTAGGGCTTTAGTGATGTGATTTATTGGAAAGTCAGTATCAGGTGGTGACAGTACATTCCTCTGGCCGAGATAACCTATAAATCACTGAGCAGCACCAGAACAAATGCAGAAAACATTCTTTAGTCATGCAAACCTAAAAAAGAAAAACCCAGATCCCCCTGACGACTATAAGATCTTGTAAAACTGCTATCAGCTTCACATAACAATGGTTAATCAACTTGCGGGGAGGAGGGGGCCTTCAAGGAAATCAGGTTTTTCTTATCTAGATAACATGCAGCTACTACATTCCCACTGCTTAAATCAGCTGCAAGAAATCTGGTTTATAATCTTATGAGACAGAAAGAGACGGAAATTCAGACTCATGTCTCCGGCCATACTTTGAGTGTTGTTTTTGTCAGGCGCTGTGAATTTCTGCCTTTTCCTCATAATGCAGCAGAGTTAAAATACTTGCTATAATTCCCAGTAATCTCGCAAAGTCTGCTTCGAATGCCTGATTGAGCCCGAGTCTGAGTTAGTGAAATCCCAGTCCCCACAAAAGCACATCCTTGCAGCTTTCCCAGTGGCCCAACTAGCATTCCTGACATATTTTCACAAAGATTTCTGGGAGTTGGAGTTTAAAGCTCTCGCTGTACTACGCTCCATTCTCAAATCCAGTGAAACGCACACAGTATGGGTCATTTTGGGATGAACTACAACATTATAGGGTGGACTTCAGAGCTGTGCTTGACCGCTGGACTGGAGGTGTCTTTGTATGAAAAGGAAAGGGGAGCTGGATAACAATAGCTCAGTGTGTTAGGTGTGTGAACCAGGAATGTGTCAGGTCACTGGAAGTCATAAATCTACTGAGTTTACTGATGAGTCTGAATGACTGAGACAGACCTTAAGTTTCCTCTTCTAGGAACTTCTTCCTAGAACAGATAGACAGATCAGTAAACACTCAGGGGACCAGGCTGACGGCGTTTCTATGTGTTGTACAGTCTCTTACTGAACACAGGCTGATGAACTTCTGAAACACAACAAACCGGAAAGGCTGAGCTGCAGTCTAACTCCATGTCAAAGACCTGTCAGGCTTTTAAACACACATATTACCGGGAAAAGTATCAATGTGAGCAGCTGCACGGTGGGTGACCATGGGCGTTACATCCCCTGTTTGCATGGGAACTTCTTCAAGAGGTGGGGAGGCCACAACTCCTTCCAAATCTCATCGGATTCATACCGCAACCGTATGTCACATTAAAGGGAATGGAGACTATGTATTGCCCTGACCCCAAAAACAAAAGTGCCCTCGCTTGTAGTCGTCGGCCCCTCCCTCCCTCTCCCCGGCCGCCCTGGCATCTCCTCCGGGGACTGACGGTGGTTTGTTAGGGGAACTTGTTGAATTAAAATTAGTTTGTGTGAGTGTGTGTGTAATCCCAGTACTCCCAGGCCTTTAGCATACCTATCTCTGGGGTCAATCCATGAAGTTTGCCGGGTGTTGTGGTCGATAAAAAACACTCTGCCATCGAAATCCCGGGCTTCCTCCCAGCCCGCGGGCAGCGGCAGCTCCGAGCTCTCTCTCCGCTTACCGCCGCTGACCCACGGCATAGCGTCGGGATGGTGAGAGGGCTGGAGCCCTCTGCCCTGCTTTTTATCCCCCCGAAAAAGTCGGTCTTCACTGCATTACAACAAACTCTACCTCGACGCACTTGTCGGCGCAAACAATGGAGACGCAAATACAAAACTTTCCACCGAGGTTGTCCGATGAAAACGTCCCGCTGGAGGTACATCCACGTTTCTTCTTACTACCCCCCTAAAACCAGTACCGCAGCGCTCTCACGGTCCTCGGTCCTCCATGTTCGCCTCCTCCACCATATTTCATTCCTCCGTGTCCATATTCGGGTTGAGCGGATTTGCATAAACGGTCGGACGTACGACTGAGCGAGCTCCTCTGTCCAATAGGGAAACTTCAGAGCTCAACACTTTCATTAAAGCGTATTGTCGCTGTGAAAACAAGGTTTATAAAACGGATTTAATGCTGTACCTCCATGACGGCTGCAGTGGTGGATAAAAGAGGCGACAACGACAACAAATAAAGATAATTTAACATAATTGTTCTGCTCTTAAACGACAACAACCTGTGGATTCACAGGACATAGAAAACTGTCCATAAACTTTACTTTAACAAAAAAATACCATTAATTATTATCAGTATGTGAAAACCGGGTCATCACAGAAACAGGTAAATAGTTTACAGGAGTTTAACTTTAATTTAAATCCACTGACAACTCCCCCAGAACAGACACAAACCGGGGTTTGTTGTTGACTGCAGGGTTATTTAAGTGGTACAGCAGCGCCACCTGGTGTCTTCAATAGATATCATTTACAAGACCACCTACCCACTGTAGACATTACCGTTTAATACACCGTGGATCAATAAGACCCTGCTTCACTGAGGACATTTCCACTTGTCACAGCAGGAAATACACATGTTTAAATGATAACATTAGAAATGTCTGCGCTCCATTTAAGTGAGCTAAAGTACATTTACTCAAAAACTGTAAACTATTTGACAGGACCAATCCAGGTACAATTTAAAAGCAGTTCTACTTAACAATATATTTTGTACTACTTTATACTTTACTATTCAGAGAGAAATATTACACGTTTTACTCACTATTTATCTGACAGATATAGTTACAGCTCACTTTTAAAGCTGTCACACTCTACAGAGAAATGTATGTATTTAAAAATAATATATTGAGATTAACAGTATGTAGAGTAGTTCAAATATGCTGCAACGCATTGATGTAACATTAGGCTGCTTGGATGTTAACTTTGAAACAAGTAGCCAATAATATAATCTAATAAAATGATTATATGAGTATTATTATATCCAAACAACAGCCCTGAATGGATGGAGGAACGTAATGTGTGCTTATTATATTATCCATTTAATATCACTTATTGAATAATTCAAAGATGATTTATCCTGCTTACTTTGTTGTATGTGTGCTTTGATCACAAACCTCATCCAAACCTTATAAGGTCTACAATTTAAATATTAAACCTACAATAGCCACAGTGACATTATAAACTTACGTATGCTAATGTTATTTCTTATAATATTGATTTCAGGACAGAACTCCTCCTGTGTTTATTCAACACACTGAACCACTTTCCTGCTTCTAGATATGAAGAACCAGGGAGATAGCCTCCTGAATATGTGGCTGGGTGATTATTATTAATGATTATCTCTAATGTCAGTTTGCCTGCACCTGTTGCTTCAAAAGGACCGAAAACAGACAGAAAAGGACCGAAAACACTGTTGATACTGTAGCTGTCATCTATCTCTTTCACAGAGTGCGTTGGTGGTGGTTTTTTAGTTACAAATAGCAGCTATTTATTGATCTTATTTCATATTAGAATAGTTGTTTATTTGGCATTTATTTATTACACTGAATGAATAATATAATTATTAATAATGTACAGTTTGTAATTACTAGAGTTATTGTAGTTTTGTATTTTTGATTAGTTTATATTTGATTTAGATAGTTTTCAGTTTAGTTTCATTTAGTTTCTGCAGTTGGTTTGCTCGTTTCAGTTGAATTTTTATTGTTTAAAAATGTTTAGTTTTAGTTTAGTTCTTATTAGTTTCAGTGTTCAGTTGTGTACGTGTGTGTATAGAACATAGAATGTCCTGGAGTGTCGCGTGCTTTGATGTGACATTCTAGATCACCATGAGGATGGAGGACACTGCTCTAACAGGCACTTCATCAACTCCAGTGAACAGAAACTGAGAGTTAGATCGCACAGAAAAGTACCAGATTGTTTCTTAGATCATTGAACTTAGCAGACCAACATGGACCAACAAGGTAAGAACCAGATAGGCTTTGAATACCACACACACACCACACACACACACCCACACACAAGTTAAGCTCGATGGCTTCAGGGAGAAAGTTTTCAACTCTCATCAGTTCACCTTTTGATGAAACACTCAGCTGCTGGTCAGCTCTGATGTTATTTAAGATTTAAGTGATAATGAATTGTTAATGAACAGTTCTGTTGGGTAGATGATGGCAGTTAATTAGTGTGTCAGACTGACACCATAAGATCTTAGAATGCACCAAGCCCCAGATTTCTATGTTGTCTGTCTGAATGCTGACAGCTTGAATTGGTTTGTCAATTACCAAGTACCGTATCTATTTTGAACATGTAGATTTATTTTATAGTCCCATCCCCATAAGAAGTGTGTAAATATTGCTGGTTGCTGAAACCTGATTGTTTGTCTTTCTAGATTTCATCATGTGAGGCGATGAACGTGAGCTACAGCGATTTGGATGTGCCTCTGTTTACATCCGAGAACTTTGCACCAGTGATCACCTCATTCATACGTCAAATCACAAAAGAGTAAGTCAGAGTCACATGTTAAACACCAGCAGAAATTATACGTATTTGTACATATATGTATACACACACTGTTTAAATGTTTGCTTTTCTAACCATTCCTATTCTTCTCTTCCAGCCAGTGGATGTTGGCGGGAGCTTGCAAAATGGATGTAGACATGATCATTCTACTATCTGACATGTGCCGTGAGATCGTAGAGTCGCTCAGCTTCTTGGTCTTGCAATCTGTGGCACCTCAGATTGAAAGCGGGATGTGTGACCAGACTGCCCAGGACGATGAGACTCCCATCACAAGGTAAGTCCAAAGCTTCCAGCCTACACTTGTACGTAGTATTTAGTAACAATGGGATTATTAGAGTCCAGAATAAAGTAAATGATAAATGCCGTTTCTTTAAACATTTTCCAACAGATCCAGGTTTAAATCATCAGCTTCTAAATCAGGGCTGATTTATGTGATTTGTTTAGATAAAGAGTTCTGAAAAATATTTAAATGTCATTGCCCAGAGCAGGTCAGTGGACTAATGTGTGACTGTTTCTCTTCTTTAAGGAACAAGGTTGAGACTTCACCCTGGGGTTTTACTTGCCACAGTGTGACAAAGTATGATATCATACTCAGCCTTGGGAATTTGCTTCACTTTAATTTGTGTGAGGTAATGGGAGTCGAGCAGGAAAGGTCTGAGGAATCTGATATACTAAATTGTTTAGTAGCAGCACAAGTGACGGAGAGGGTGAACTGTGAACTGGCTGCAATCAGAGGGTCAACCTCTTCCACGCGGGCAAAGTCTGATGGGTCTCCCACTGAAGACATGGTTTTCTATGTCTTCCATGTATTGAGGTCCTTGATCCTTACAGGTATCGAGTCGCCTGAGGATGAAGGATCTGTTTACAGTCATTCCTCTGAGTGTGTTCCAGTCGAGGTGACAAAGGATGAGAATGATGAGGATGACGGGTCTCGTGAAGAAGGTTCCGGTCCAGACGAGGCGTCGGATGTTGAGGAGTTTAGTGCAGAGGAAGCTGAACCGATCTGCTCTGTATCAGAGCAGGAAAGATCAGCCGTCTCAGGTGGGCAGAGTGTAAAGTGTTCTGCTAGTCCTGCAGAGAATTTGCCACAGAGAGAAAATACGTTCTTTCTCATTGTGTTTCTCAGCAAACTTCTGGACCACATCGCTCACTGCACCAAGACCTCCATATCCGACCTGGACTTTGATGGGGTGTTGGAACGTCTGAGAGAGGCTGCGGGACAGATAAATCCCACTGTCCCACAGTCTGTTGGAAATGTCCACATTCCCATCTACAAGGAACTTTGTCGCGAGTTTGGCTCCGCAAAGCTGCTGCAGGTTGCCGTAGTGTCCAGGGATGTGGCTTTTGAAGAAGCTGTTGCCTGGACATTAAAAGCGCAGCTGCACAAGTCCTCGGGAAAATCCGGCAGCTTTGTAACCAAAGTGAGGAGGTTTTTGACCAGGAGGACCAGCAAAGTTGCTCCAGCCTGTGTGAACACATCGGTGTCTCACAGCGAAGTCATCCACCTGGAGAATGGATCGACGCCACCACCACACAGGAAACAGAAGCGCCCCACCATCATGAGGATGTTCTCTTCCCTGGCCAGGGTTCTGAGGAAGCCATTCACGTGTTGAACACGCAAGTATCCTGCACCCAGTCTTTTCCCCTAGTAATTTCTTTATCATTTGGTATTCATCTTAAAAAATTCCCACTTTTTCAAGATGAATACCAAATGAAACTCTTACAAAGGATGTGTTAGATGGGGTTTGAGGAAGTTCAAGATAGACTGACAGCTTGTGAGCTTCAGCTCTACTGTCAGATGAGTCTGGTAGAAAGCTAGGGTAGGACACGTTTGGAGAAACTAGCAAGGAGGCCAGTTTAGATTCTATGTAACGTTACTTTTTACAACGTCTATTTATGTTTTTGTTATTGATTACGATAGCTAGCTAGTACAGTAGTGGTACACAGTACATCACTTGAAATGTGGAAGATGGTCATATGGTCTGTTTTTTCTCTGTTTCTGGATATTGTTGTAACAAATGTCTAATTTGTAAAATCTGAATAATGCTAAGATCACCATGCGTATAAGGTACCTTCATCAGTAACTGGGAACCACTGCCTAACGAAGTCAGTCCACCTTTCCATCATGCAGCAGCAGACACAGAGTCATGATGACTTTCCAGCGCAGCACCTACCTTAGCTTTAAGATTAAAAGAACACATCCTTTTTAAGAGTGAAGGCAGCACGGTGGCTCAGCGTGGCCTCACAGGAAAAGGTTGAAGGTTGGCTTTACGGCCTCAGCCCTCTCTGTGTGGAGTTTGTATGTTCTCCCCGTGTTGACGTGGGTTTTCTCCGGGGTCTCCGGTTTCCTCCCACATTCCAAAGACATGCAGCTCAATTGGAAACTCTAAATTATCCACACATTTGCATTTGATTCTTGATGTAGACTTTTTTTATTAAAGGTCTTGTTATAATGTTTTATATGTAGTAGAATAAGAGTCAGTGTCAGTGTACTTTCTCTAGAACATTTGTCAAGGTGAAGGTAAAGGAGTCAGTCTGTCTGCAGTAAATCTAATCAACCACTAGGTGGCGACACACTCTGTTCACATTGTAACATACACTGACTTACAGGTGCACACATACACAGGTAGGACTCAACTAAAGTACAGTTCTCACCTGAAGAGAACATCAAGTGTTCTCTCTTGTCTCAAAATAGCGATGGTATAGTTATTACATACAATGACACATCACTTAGATTTTTTTAATTTAAATAATATAATAACTTCATTTAAAATTAATTAATTAATTAACAGTATGTGTCTGTTAAAGAAATTATTAACACAGAACCAATAAGGATCTGGTTTAATTAATATTCTGAATGTAGGATGTAATGTAATGGAGTATCCAGACATATAAGTATCAAGTGTGAACCTATCATTATGTCACCCATATTTTTGTGGAGAACCGTTTTGAAGCCTCGATTTTGGCTTTTTGGCCACCGCCATGACAGTAAAACGGAGCCAGCTGCCAGCAGACGTGACGTACTGTGAGTTGATCTACGCTGCACGTTGGCTGCGCAGTTTTGACTCGTCCGTAGCAGTAAACAATGGCGGCTCACCTGGTCAATCTCGTATTACAGCTAAACAGTACACTAAAATATTTTTGTCAAACGATTTTAAGCAAGAAATAGGCAACGTAGTAACAGAATCTAGCTTTGTATTTGATCAGCACTTCCTAGTTTAACAGTTAGATCTGAGTTTCGTACGTTGAGCTGGACAGAGTCTGAGAGTGATCAATCAAAAGGTAGCCCCACGTACACTACTTTATCATCTATGTTACTCTAGATTGGACCATAATTTACTAAATGAACATCACAATGTATGGAAGAAGACGTGGAATTAGCGATTGAGATTAGCGATTGAAACCATCAACTTGTTAGTAACTGTTTACTGAGCTCATAGAGGAAGTGTGAAGTCAGCTTGTTCTCCATTAGAGTGAATGGGATCCCTGTGTTATTGCTGCCAATGGAGCTCCCCCTGCTGGAATTTACATAGAATGCACGTTTTAAGACACTATGTTGGCTTCACGTTTCAGACCCGGAACCTGTGTCCATTATATACTGTCAATGATAAGTATCCAGATATATTTAGTAACTTTAAAATGTGCGACATAAACTTTCTCGTGTATCCACTGCTTGACTGGACCTTGCTGTGAAATAAGCTCGATAAACATATTATAAAAATATGTGAAGATAACAAATCAGCAGGGTCGGGAGTGTTACCTTAAAATCCTAATCCAATACAATTAAATATATAGTTAGTAACCAAATCCATATATCACAATATTAAAGGTAACTTTTAGAGAGCCATTGTTTGTGTGACAATGGTGGCCGTTGAACTACTGTCAGCATCCTGTCGCTCTCCGTACACAGTCTGTAGGTGCGAGCGAGCATCATCCTGGGCATCGGCCAAAAGTGACATACGTGAGACTCAACACTGGAAACAAATTATATTTAGAATAATGTTATTAACTGCAATGTTCCTGTATTTTATTTGGACAGTTACTTCATGCTACGTTAGCTAGTTGATGCCCATGGCTTGGACCTCTGTTGGCTAAAATCAACACCAATAGTTAGTATCATGGATCACGTTAGCTGCTGAAGTCATTTTGCAAGCTAACATTAGCCAACTAACATATCCAACATATCCTAGCTAATGTTAGCCAGCTAACTGCAATCCAGCCACACTTAATAACGCTGTCCAGTACCGGCCGCCCCCTAACGCCAGCCGGCAAAGTAACTGGCAAATGGCAAGCCCAGAGAGTCCGATTTAAGCTAACTGACAGTATTTTGCAATTCATCCGCATTAGCAAACAAGCTAACGGTAGTCAGTTAAAACCACAGTATCATTTCACAAGCATTGCAGTTAGCTTTTATAATAATCCCCATTTTTACTTCTGTAACAGATTACCGTTTCATTACAGATTTCACACATTTGCTTCCCACAGCTGATCTTTCCATTGTGGTCTCCAGAAAATTGACAACAGTTTACTACAGTATTCCTCTAACTGTAACATTAACTGGTTAGCTTGCCACAATACGCTGTGACAATGTCCCTGTCCGAAATCACTTATTACTCAATATATAGGCCATTCAATGGTGAGCATTTAATTTTGTGTTATACACTATACAGTGGACTCAGAGAGAAGTAATGGTATCCAACAATGCATTGTGGAAAGTAGCGTACAACCCATGGTCACTAACCAAACACAATATACCATCATGCATTGTGCTGAAGGAAAAATGGCAGACGGACTGGAGGAGAGAGGATACAAACATACGTAATTTTCTGCTCAACTTTTGATGATATATTAAAGTTTGTTTGAACAGTTTCTTTCACATTTAAAGTGAATTTAATGTGTATGTATTACGGCACAAATCACGGCTAGTGACCGAGCTTGCTAACGTAAGTATGCCTCTTATGTACAGTAAATTCCCATTGGCGCTGCTAAAATAAAACTAGATAGACTATAATCTTTAGAGAAATATTACTAGTAGATTCATTTTAATCTCTTTAGGGATTGACAACAAGGTGGAGAAAGACCACCTCTTTTCTAGCGAGCGGTTTCCTCTGCAGCCATCAATTTGGCCATAAAAGTATAAGCAAGATAGGAACTCCACGTTTCACTGCATCATTCTGAGATCTGATGGTTGTTCATGCTGTAAATAAACACATTAAAACTGATAACATGGTGTTATTAAATAAAATATGTGACTTAAAGCTATGTGACAATCACACTGTTGCTTACTGTGTCCCTAGGTGATGTGAAAACAAAACCCTGAGAGGGGTTTCTTGACACAGAAAATGTTTGAAATGATGTTTATATCTATTGTAAGTAAATGTAAAGGCCTAGCATCATCTTTATCTTTTCACATATAATTTGACGTCATGTCTCAGTTTTGTCTGTCTAGTAATTCTGTTTCTTCAGTTAATTAAAAAGTATTTGAATGATTGTGAAAACAAAGAAAGACTGGTATTGGTTGGCCTCTTTAAAAGTTGATTTATAAAGAGTTTTTGATAGAGTGTAGTTTGCTTTTCCTTGAGACAAATTAATTAGTTGTGGTGTAAAAGAATATGGTTTAATATGATGTTAATGTTAGCAGAGCAGCACTTCACAACACAAATGGCCCCAACGTACTCTGTATTGATTAAACTCCAGGTGAAATGAAAAATGGCTTTTTAACCCCTTAAATGTTTCATCCTCAGTCATATTGTACCCCTATTTAACAATGTATGCCAACAACAATTACAACTTTATTTCTTTGTATTTATAAATAATAATCCACTCATTTTGCCTTCCTGTAAAACAAAATGTCATGTGTGCTTACGTAAGCATTAACTAACCAATTTCAACCAATAATGAAATTCACCCGTCAATCAGTCTTCAACTGTTAGCGACACAGAGCGAAGACTCATTAGTTAGCAAGCTAGCAACAGCATGGCTAGCTACCAGAGCGGAGTGATTCTGGGGACTGAGCCTAACTGACTATTGTACAAACACAACAAAACTTTATCACTTGTACAAAAGCACAACTGTATCAGTGATTTGGGTGAAACTCGATATTATATATATTTAATGGAGAAAATATGGTCTGGTTTTCCCTCTGATGCCGTCTGGCTGCTCTGCCTCAACTCTGCTAATGTAGCTGCCGTTAGCATCCAACTGAGCGCTCAGCAGCTTCCCAGTGAACACAACCTCTGAGCACATACACTTAACGCCTCCGAGACAGTTTGATGACAGTGGTACCAAGGTGATTGACGGAGCTTCCTGATAGACTTGTCGTTAAAAGAAGCTAACGTTGGCCTCCGTACTCAGTACCCTATCGCCAAACTGTCTTTCTCACTTTGATTTCCGTTTCTTTTGGACTTTAATTTGAAAACAATTCTGTTCGTATAATATCATGTATTAATTACAAAAATGCATGTTAATGTATTAATTATGGATAGTCCTTCCTATAGTAGTGTCTACAGTGGTTCCCAACCCTTTTCCTTAATGGACCCCTTTTCTGTTATTTAGTAAACTGACCCCTGCTTAGTTTACACATTTTATGGATATTTTATATTGAAAACTGTACAATGAACCCCAAAACTGAACTCAGTACCTGCAAGAAGTTTGTTTAAAACAACTAGTTTGGATGAATTTTAGCAGATTATTTCCTGTTTTTTTAATTTTTTAATACAATTCTCTGTCTGTATAATTTTAATCTTAATAGGCCTTGTAACTGCTATCAGGTTTAAATATGAAAATATTTTCTATTGTAGATGTTATGAGGGATTAACAATAGAATGTATTGAACACAATTATCCCATTCAATTTAATTTATACATTATTTTATAAGATCTATGACACTTACTGTCTTCCCACTACATCGAAAACAGCATGTCCACAGAGAAGGGTTCAATCATTCATATCCAATAAAATGGATAAAAATGTTTTTTTAATGATTAAAAAGAACTTGCTTCACCAAAAGAAACACTTAAAGTTGTTTTTCAATGACACTTTTCACATTTCACAAGGTTTCAAAGTTGTAGCCCTACTTTTTGTCAACATTGTAAATAAATTGTAAAATGTAATCAATTCAGACAATACTGAGGGCAACAGTCACTCTAAAGGGGTCCTTGTCACGTTCCACCTATGCTGAGTCATCACTGGCAGACAGGCTCTGGTAAGTTTAGTGTTTAGTATTTTAAATCTTAATGTTAATATTTCCTGTGTCACAACCATGATATGTCAACACTGTCATCCAGTTTCTGAAGAAATTGTTTAGAATTTTTAGATTATTTTACATCTAGCTAAAAACAAAGTGGCTGCTACATAAACTCCATTTGTTTTGTGAAAATAAAATGGCTATTATGTCAACTGCTTCAGATTTTAAATATATACTTTACTATTCAGAGGGAAATATTACATGTTTTACTCACTATTTATCTGACAGATATAGTTACAGCTCACTTTTAAAGCTGTCACACTCTACAGAGAAATGTATGTATTTAAAAATAATATATTGAGATTAACAGTATGTAGAGTAGTTCAAATATGCTGCAGCATTGATGTAACATTAAGCTGCTTGGATGTTAACTTTGAAACAAGTAGCCAATAATATAATTAATATAATTATTATATGAGTATCATTATATCCAAACAACAGCCTTTCTCAGGGACTATTTGATTTAATTCAGTTC
>NW_023339674.1:22107589-22110159 GCF_004916995.1 Morone saxatilis | reverse complement strand
AAGGTCTTGTTATAATGTTTTATAAACATTAAAAGCAATTTTAAAAAGGTGAGTTTTTGTCTCACAGGGGACTGTAGTACAAAAATAAGGAAAATAGAATAAAATAAAAATAGAATATGATTAAATACAATAAGATGAATAACGAATGATATATACAATTAATAGTATAGAATAGGTATATGCACACACACATACATACAATGATGAAAGGGGGCGCGGGGGGGTTCAGAGGTCTAATGGCCCCTAAATAATGATAGGAAAAATAAATAAGAATAAGAATATTATTATAGATGAACAATAAAAACTGTCATACATGTACTTTATGTGTTTCTGTGTGTCTGAGTCTGGATTCAGTTTTTACATATGTTTTTTAGCTAATCCAGGAGCTTTGCTGACCTCTGCCTGTGACCAATAGGAACTGCAACAACACTGATAAAACGTATTTCCTTATAGTTTTCCTCAGGTTTCTGGGGTTGTGACTGAAATTCAAGAGCAATTTTACAGTAAGGGGGATTTCTGTTGCCAAACAGGTCATCGAGTGCATCCTCCCTGACTGTGTCACTGACGTGGACTGTCTGTAAAGACGTCAGCGCAGTCAGCTGAACATTTTATTCTCCAGTGGAAGAGGAGTTAGGGATTTTGTCTGTGCTTTTTTGTTTGCATGTTTGTTTGTGGTTTTGCTGTGTGTGTTTACGACTGGGAAGAATTTTCTCACATTGATCTATTGCCACCTACGACCATTTCCCACAGGCTGGTAGTGTTCATATGAGAGCACACAATAAGCTGCACTGTTGTTTCTGTTTCAGTCACATGCAGCGAACAGCCTGACTGTGACTGACTTATGAATTCTAAAAAATGTGATGTGTTATTATTAACTAGATATACTGTATGTATCATCATTAATCATCCATGGAGCAGATTTTATTTTCCTTGCATAATTTTGTTACATGGATAATAAATGGTTTTATTTCCTCAGGCAGATTGCCTTCATGATACATTAATAAAAGTTTGTTTATAACTATAAACTGTTTACAAGACGAGCACTTTGAGGACAGTATTGAGTGCTGTAAAAAGGAGATCTAATCTTGCTCACACAGATTTAAAACTGGTCATTTTACAGTATCTCTAGAGGCAGCCCAGTTTAAGAGCACCTTATCTTTGCATGGCATTTGTAAATAAGAACTTGTCTGTGCTGTTTTAAGGCCAATGGCCATTTGTTTGCTTATTTATACAGTGACATTTCTGTCCCACTGAGGACACACAGGATGCATAAAAATGGACATCAGGGAGTTAATTTCTTACATGAAAATGCACAATATAATATCCTGTCTACATTTAATGTCATCCCTTGTGGCCTGCTATTGAGACCACTGCCTCTGCTGCCCATTGGCACAGCAGCCGGAGCAGGAGGACCGCAAAGGGGAGGGCCGAACGGGCCCCCTCTCCTCCCTGCAACAGAAGATGTGTGCTCCTCTGAGTGGGAACTGTTTGTGAAAGAGCTCTGAGTCCAGAGCCTCAGCGGTCAACTCTAATTATCAGGTGTTGTGAGCAGCTCCTGTCCCAACTGGACGTCCGCAGGCCTCTCCATCTGAAGTGCAGCCTCAGAAGAACTCTTGTGGCTCTGTCAAGCGCGGAGGCCAGAGCGAGATAGAGAGAGAGAGAGAGGAGAAAGATGGACACGTGCGCCTGCGCTTTGGAGCTGCTGGGGATGCTGGTGTATGTTGGAGCATGGCTGTGCGCTCTCGCCACCACTATCTTACCACAGTGGCTGACCATGTCCACTGCGCTGCTGCCGGTAGAGAGCTACGAGCTGGGCCTGTGGGAGACATGCGTCGTCCAGGATGTCGGAGGCATGGAGTGCAGAGCTTATGACAGCCTGCTGGGCCTTTCCAGTGACCTCAAGCTGGCCCGTATTCTCATGTGTGCCTCCCTCGCTGTGGGCATGCTGGGAATGCTGGTGGCCATACCTGGACTTTACCTGGTCAACAGCTGTAGAGAGCACGGAGGCTACCGAACCAAGAGGACTTTAACCATCATAGGGGGGGTGCTGGGGATGATTTCTGGAGTGCTGTGTCTGATCCCCGTTTCCTACATGGCCCATTTAGCAGTGATGCATTTCTTTGATGATAAAGTACCTGACGTGGTGCCGCGATGGGAGTTTGGCGATGCCCTGTTCTGCGGCTGGGCCGGAGGATTTCTTCTCATAGTGGCCGGGCTCCTTCTGGTCACCTCCTGCTTATGTTCACAGGTGGAGCCTCAGCCTGTGCTGCAGCGGAGATACCAGGTCATGAGTACAGATGTTTCCTTCAGGAAGCGCTCAGAGTACGTTTAAGGGACAGATGATTCAAATTAAAAGATTACCTGCATAGAGACCTACAAACACAACACAATCACCTGTAGAACTGCACTTCAAACTGCTTTGAAATAATGATGTAAATATCTGGATTTATATGAAAGGCAACATCCTGTGTAAGGGTTGCTTTATCGGTTGTGGATTTTGATTGTTGCAGCTGTTTTTAATGACTCAAGTGCACAACCCAACAGTTCAGTTTAAAAGAACCTGCTGTGAC
>NW_023339674.1:22091237-22107489 GCF_004916995.1 Morone saxatilis | reverse complement strand
CTTTGTAAATGCACCAGCTCGGCGCCGTTAAGTACCACACAGGCAAACGTAAGCTTATTTACCCGCTGAGACCTCCATTGCCAGAGAGTGATGCATTCTGTGAAAGAGGCTGTTTGCATTGTGTTGCTTGCAGAGGCTGGGTTTACAGTGCATCCTCTCCGCTGCGCCGTCTTTAAGTGTTAACAGAGCAGAACCTGTGGCGCGCTGCCCTATTCTCATCCATTGTTACGGGGGGGTGGAAATGGCATGTTTTGGTACAACGTATCGACCTGCAAGGGAACAAGGTGTGGACCGGTGTAATGTATGCTTCTGCTCTGTGTGCTGAACAGCATGCCATCTCAGGGAGCTGAGAACAGAGCGTGAGCAGTGTGTGTAAGAGGGCCAAGGTGTGTGTGTGTGTGTGCGCGCTAAGAAGCTGTTATCGGGTTAAAATCATCCTGTTTATTCTCATTTAGCAAATTTAGATGAAGTTATGTTGAAATGAAGGCAAACTGAGTAGAGAGTTGAAACCAGATCATCATTCATAAGAATTGTTCAGTGCATATCATGGGATTGCATGTACATGAATAAGGTGTGTTGAGAACCCTCCCAGCATGCACTGGAACAATCGATTCACGAGTGTCATAAAAATGGTCTATTACCAAACCAAGAAACTGCCCTCAGCCTGAAGGATCCTGGTTCTTATTGTGACAATTATTTTGTAGTTGTTTAATTAATTGCAAAGTGCTTCACTTGCTAACAGTGTACACATTAATTAAGCCAAAAAAACTAAAGCTGACACTGTAACATTACCTTACTGTCAATGATTATTACCTGATCTTGAGGCCCCGTCTTGTGAAGGGGCTTAAAATCCAGTTTTATTCTGACGCGCTCAGTGCCAACAAAGAAGAAAAATACTATTTCAAGTCTGTTTAACAGGACACCTTAGCTTTTAAAATGCTGTGATTGTAAGTTATTCTTCATACTAAAACATAGTAAAAGCACAAATTATTCCTGGCCTGGCTGCTTGTGTGCTGTATTGTGCAGCACATTCAGATGATTCACATAAAGAATTATTGAAATTCTATTGAAAAGTTGTCTCTTTGTTTTCATTTAAAGTTTCCTTGTGCTAGTGTTGTATCCTGTGTGCTCATTCTACACGCTGAATACGATCATTTATTGTTCAGTTCATGTTGATAAAATGAGAAGCTCTGTATTAAACAATGAGCAGATTTTTCCTCAGTTATGTCAGAGGTGGAAACACGGCTGCTCTTTTGCTTTCCCCATCCGGCCGTCTATTAGTCCCATGAACATAAAACCTATTTTGGTCTGAAGTGGTCCCTGGTCGCTCTCTAACCAGATGACAAGCTGAGCAGGGGTTGAGGGGGGACTGAAAACAGTCGTCTTGGTCCGTCAGGTGTGTCTGCGGTGGTGGAAACGCAGCTTGAGACTAATTCCATCAGATTTCCTGGTCACTCGCTGAGCTAAGCTGTGTTTAATGAATGCTCTAATGGGCAGCGTGTACTGTGAAGAATGTAGAACAGGTTGCCCTTGCGGCTCTCGCTTTGACATAATTACACAAATTTGCCAAGGTCAGAGGGCACCGCCGCTCTCTGCACTCAAAAACTGTCTGTATCATTTACATAGACACAGATACAGTGACATAAATGTGTTATTGCATGGGAATAGGATGATTTCTAAACCTCCACCATCCTAATGATGCTACTTTTTGTGTAGCCAGCGCTTATAGAATGAAGTTAATGAGAGATAATGATGCTGTCACAGAAGCATATGTTGCCTAAGGGGCCCAAGACATGACAGACTTCGCGGATATAAAAAGTGGTTCTGTCAGGCCTCACAGAGCAGATCGAGGCACCCTCCTATCCTCTGACGCCACGCCGGCTGCGGGGAGCCGCCCGGTGTCTCCCAGTGTGAGGGCATCTATCAGCAGGGGAGGCAGTGAAAACAACTGCAGAGATGTTCTTTTTGATTACCGTAAGACTCCCAAGTGCTGAGGGGCCAGGCAGTGCGGCAACACAAAGGAAATGTCTTCTTCTCATGAGGAATTATGTTTAAGTGCATCCGACTGCAAACAAACAAACCTACTCTGAGAGGGTGATAAGCAAGCTGAGAATACCGTCAAATGATTTACTATCTTTGTAAAATGACTGATGATCCACTACAGTGACAGTTCTGAGTTCTTTGATAAGATATGATGTTTTGTGCAATCAATCTTCCAATGCTCAGCACTCTCATAACCGATAAACCATCACGATAACATTCCTACGTCCTTATGATTGCCATATGTTACCCAAATCCCCTTATCTGTCTTATCTGAGGGGCAAACAAGGCTCAGAACAAAGTAAGAGTAAGGCAAGTACCAACACAGCAATAAAACTCCATTACAAGTAAAGGTAAAGTACAGAATTATTATCAGCAAAATGTTCTGAAAAAATCAAAACAATGTGCTCATTCTGAAAAGGAAAGCCTAGAAAAGGAAGCAAAGTTAAAAGTTGATGTACAATAAGCCACTGTAAACCTATATGAAGGCCCAGTCATGCAAAAACCAAACACTGACGGTGATATATCCTGAAACTGGCAGAATCTTAAGAAATACATCACAGATTATTAGTTTAATAATACTGCGTCAGTCTGTAAGCAGAATTACTGCTGTAGCTGATGGAGGTGGAGCTAGTTTAGTCCAGTGGTTCCAAACCTAGAGGTCAGACCCCTCCAAAGGGTCCCAACATAAATCTAAGGGTTCATGGGAAAGAGAAGATTCTGCTACACACATTTGTTTTAATTTTGTTTTCTTTTTACTTATCTACAATCTTTGCTTTATTGGATATTTTTACCTTTTGGGGCCTTGAACAGTTATTTGAATAAAACCATCTGAGAAAATAAGAGTACTCTGCCCAATTCAGTGGGCGGTTCAGGTGTGTTATGCTCATAGCGGCTTGAAGCTTGAGCCTCAAGCAGAGATGATGAGCGAGCTACAGAGGACTGGTAAGAGAGTTATATCACTTGAAGACATTTATCAGACTTCAGACAGCTCCCTCTGGAGCCATAACCTGTTTCACATATGCAATAGTACTCCTCAAGCCCTATAAACAGGCTTTGATGTGTAAAATTGGTTCTCCTTTAAGAAAGGGAAATTACTTTTTGATGAACTTCTAATAAGTCATAGGTATCTGAAACAGGGAGCCCCAACTGGACACTGCTAGTTGTTTTGTGAGGGGTCACAACCCAAAGGTTAGGAACCACTGAATCTTTTACAATGTAATATACTTTAAAATCCTATAAGTCTAGATAGATATGATTTCAGTCTTTAACTGATATCCATGCTTCCTCTCTCAGAGCCTTCTTATCACTGTTCCTCCATTATACATTATAGCTGATAGAGAAGATGATTGAGCATAAGAGATTAGATAAAACATAACCAGCTCAGGGTATTATATCAGGTTTATCTGTAGAGGGGAATGTGCAAGGGGAGGGTGGTGAAGACGGAGAATACCCAAAACTCTTATCTAAAGAATGTTTTTGAATAATATTTATTTCTACTCAGCTAAACTAATATCAGTGGTTCTCCTGCTGTTACTGATTACTGGCACTCTGTGATAAAGCGCCGCGCAGTCTTGCAGCAGTGGTCAGAGCGGATCTACCTTTCATCCACTTCTGGGCCGTGTGTTTTTGACAGAGAGCTGTGCTCGGCTGAAGGGGGCCTTTTGTTCCTCAGCAGCTAGCCGCCTCCAGAGAGGTACAGCAGGCCACTGGGCCACGTGTATGTATGTGTGCATGTATGTGTGCGTGTGTGTGTGCGTGTCTGCCCTGGCAACAATCACTACTGTGAGACAGCCTCCTCTCCATACTCACATGCCTGCTCTCGTCAGCCTCCTACCCAGGTCACATGAGAAGGGCCCCCAGTCAACCTGACCCGCTAAGATCCCTCCTCACATGGGGCCCGTTAGAAGCCCACACCTTGACATGTCACGTCACCTCCCCCGTCCTGTGTGGTGATAATGCTAATCAGTCATTACAGGAACACTCACTCTGAACAGCACTTATTGGACAATAGTGGAGAGATAAAGTTTTTTATTACATCTGTCCCTGAACTCTGGCACACAAATTCGGTATAGCTGTACTTTGCACGAGTCTCATGAACTTAAGCTGTAGCTGTGATTTGTAGATTTTATTAATGACATGACTGCAGAAATCCAGATCATATACACAAAACGCTGTAATACAGGACAATATTAAGGCAGCAAAAATCTATATTTTTATATTAATAATGGATGTAAACAAAGGTGTTGCTTGTAGTGACAAAAAATTTATAGCGTTTTAGCGCCTTTTAGCTCATTGTTTTGGTTCTCTGATTCACCCTACTGTTGATTCACTTTCACTGCTCTCTCAACTTTTACACTTTTCACTGAAAATGCCAAACAGACATTGTTAGCAACAAGCTGGTGAACATGGTGGAGCATATAGCAGCTAAAGAGCTAAATGAAGCTAAATAACTTCCGTCAGACTTACATTCATCGGGTGGACATAAATACAACTCCAAATAAATGTTAAGGTCGCTCTATATCTGCTGAATGTGTAAATCCGCTGTACGTTAGCTTCCCAGCACAAATGGCAGGCAGACGACAGCAACAAGTAAACATAGTGGAGCGTTTAGCAGCTAAAGAGCTACAGTTAATATTGAATAATCAATACAATAGATTGATCCTGTGAACAGAAATACAACTCTGCTGGAGTTGTTAATGGACAAATGTTTGCTAATGAGTTAGTTTTTATTTAGTTATAAGTTACAAAGTGATAATTTGAAAGTGTTGTTTTCTATCTGCTGCCCCCAGGTGGCCAGAAAATGTACTTTACCAGCTAGATACAGAGCTACATATTGCTAAATGTAAATCAGTATGATTAATTGTGCTAGATGTACATTTTTGAACTCTTCTACATGGTCTACAACAGAGGAGATGCAGACATTTAAATGCCACATTGTCAGTGCTTCTTTAATAAGAACAACACTCTAATAAAAAATAGAAGTAGTTGAATCTGTTTAACATGATGGTCCTGTGACAAGGAATTGACAATGACTTATTGTGGATGATGCAGTATTTTGATCCTGGACTAATGTGTATTGCACAGCATTCTTGCTCATATAACATGGCAAATGCTCCAGCATATAGGCTAAACTCATACTGATTTTATTTAGCAGCTCTCAGTTTTAAATGTGAAAATCTTCCCTGACATTGTCCAAGTTACTTTTTCGATGGATGAAAAACATGAAAATCTAAGATTGTACATTAGTAAACTGTTCTTCACTGTGAAATGCAGAATTATCCCTGCCACGGTTGTCTCCATTTGGCAACTCAGACTTCTGTGCCAGGGTGGTTTCTGTCCAGGGACCATGTCTGGTGTCTCTGGGGGCCTCTGAGCTCAGGGCCTGCCAGGCAAAGCGGTAACAAAGGAACAGCAACCCACTTATGAGCATCATTATGGAGGCGAACATGCCCACTCCAATGGCGGAGCCCACTTGCTGCCTGACAGGAGCTGAGGGGAGGTAGAACTCGGGAGGAAAGTCTATGGTGCTGTTGTTCAGCACAGAGCTCATGTTCCACACCAGTGGCACCAAGCAGAAAATCCCCGTCAGCACATACAGGGTCCCTGCCAGCACAAACACCAGCCGTATGTGCCTGCGATCCTCCACAGAGAAGTAGACCATCCTCATGGCCACTGCAGCACTGATGGTTCCCGCCAGGCCGAAGATCATTGCCAGCACCATCAGCACCTGAGCGGCTGGGATCTCTGCAGGAGCAAAGTGGTCCGAGATGCCGATGCTCCGACAGTTCTCTGTTTTGGGAAGGGCGTGGCTGTAAAAACAGGCCCTCCAGATACCCACCCAGGCCACACCCGAGCTGATGACAGACACATCGGCCACGTGCCACAGCCGCCACTCGTTGAGGCCGACTGTGGTCACGATGAGGATCCACGCCAGTAAGCCAGATATCAGGCCCACGAACTGCCAGTGAGCTGTGTGAGCCAGGTAGATCATCCTGCCCAGTGTGACTGCTAATGCTCAAAGAGACGGATCGCTGACTCACACATTGTTCACACAGTGTGCCCGACCTCCATCACACCTGCTGAACACACAAATATCCACAGCTGTGGTAAAACGGCTTAAACTCAGAGTTCTTAGTGGTTTGCTACGTATATCCACATTAATTCATTCATATTCTGGTATTATTTTCACACGTTCGTGGGTTCTTGAAAACACAATACTGTTCAAAATTCACTGTAGGAATTATGAGAAACATGGAATATGACAGGATAGCTGCATACTCCAATATGTCCATGGTGTCTTATGGTGCCTGGAGCCAAAGGTACTCTACAGAAATCAGAAATAACCTTTAAAGGGTCAGTTCGCCTAAATGGGAAAAGAAACACATTCTCATTTATCCACTAACCTTTAGCTGTATCTAGCCACTTAGATAATTATTACTTTTTTAGATACAGACATTTTATCTCCAGCTTAATAGTGGTGGTGAAGATGAAAGAAAAAAAGACAATTTGTTCTGCCTCTGTTTTCCTCTTACAGGTCTCCTCTGATTGTCTGGCCCCTCCCACCAAAGCCAGGTCCTTTCAGGATGTCCACTTGGTTTTGTTTGGTTTAGTTTAGCCTTAGTTTATATTACAGGTATAACACGCACAGTTTTCATAGCACCCAACAGCCACACTTCACTGCTGGTTGGTAACTTTCCACAATCATGATTAATAACTCCCAGGACCTCACCGTTTTCATTGGAGCTACGTTCTCCTAAAGAAATAGTGCCAATGAAAAATGGTTGAACTGATCCTTTAAAGGTGTATGTATGTATGTTATGTTACAGCATGTCACACTGTATTGAAATGTCTAAAAAAGACTAGGCATTTTTAGTTGTGCACTTTCATTATCCCAAATTCTTCCAGCTGTGTTCAAACTGAGAGAAATCTGTAGTTTTATTCAAGGTAAGGGTGCGTTTAATTTGGTGAATGGTCCTTTACACCGGGGGAACCGGATACATGAGAGTGAGGAAGGGAGTCGGTGATCGTAAATAAACATAACTTGAATTAAACTATTATGTTACTTTGTCTGTGAACATGATTTGTGCCTGAAATCAGGATAGATTTCCATCAACAATGTTGCCAACTGCTATGATCCGACACTGCTTCACAATGTCCTCAAACTACGTCTATTGTTATTGTTTTTATATGAGAGACCCCTCGTGGAAGAAATGACCTACTGTGTGTTTAAGGTATATTTAGCAGTTAGAGAAAATACAGAAATGAAATGCAGATATTGTCTGGAAATGTGACTCATGAAAACATACGGGTTAGGCTGGATTAACATGAGGGCCCCCAAAGACCCCCACACAAGGCCCAAAAAACAACCAGCATGTCTAACTCCATAAAGGTTGAAGCCATTTGATTTTTTATTATTTTTTATTAACTTTATTTGGTAATATGAATCATGTGAGCATACTGTAAACTAATGCAATTAACTCTCTCTCTCTACTTGAGCTTCTCATCGATTGTCTACAGTTGGGTCACAAGAGGAAGTAATAATTCAGAACTCACCTTCGTTAACTTTAGTGGTTGAAAAGCTTAATTAATCAAATTACCAAACCGAATGCTTTTTGGGGCTCCTGGGGGGTTGACTGCTTTGTTCATGTAGTTATGCAAGCATACATGAGATTTATTACCATAGAAGTAGAACTTGGACTACAAACACTAAACCCTGTAGTTTTTCCAGCAGTATTTGCCAGCTGCAAGCACCTTAAGGGTTATTTTCTGTCCCAGGTTTCTTTTGGCACAAGGTAGTAAGACAGTATAGACTGAGTGATCTGAATATCCAAGCTCTTTCTAAGTTAAATTAAGGATATAAACAAAGAGTTTAACATCAACAAATAAAATATGTTGAGGAAAAAGATATTACCGTTGCAAGTTCTGGAATATACATCAATACCATCCAAGATTAAAATTCAAATGTTGATTGATCGTGTAGAGAATGAGAATAAAAAGCGCAGCCATTTAACATTACTGCAGTTAATGATTGTCTATTTAAATCCTCGCAGCTTATGCAGTAAAATAAAACAACCCTCTGTTAACGTCTTGTCCTTTTGCTCACCTTGATGTGTTTCAAGTTCCAATTTCTTGTCCTCACTATACACTGTATCCTTCCACCACAGATGCTGTATCTACCACAGGCGAGCGAGAGATAGTCCACATTTTGCTTTGGTTATGTGAGAGGAATCCTGTCACACCTGACTGTTAAAGATATCCCTCGTCATGTCAAAGTCTTTAGCTTCCACATAATCAGCGGCGAGGAGGGTGGGGTGAAGTTAATGAATGACTGAACAATGAGCTGATCACTGAACAGAAATCAATCAAACACCACTGCGTGATTCCAGCAGACTCTTTATTTGATATAAAGGAGCACAGCTGATAAAGTGTTAAGAGTCAGGCTGTAGCAGTGCATAAAGCGTGTGAAACTAATATTCTCAAATGTGCAGAACAAACATCCTCCGACAGGGTTCACCTTCGGGAGGCTGATTCAATCCGTACAGTCTGATATTCAAACATTTGATAGACTGACGTTCAAGCTGGTCAGAATGCTTTGCAATGATTTAATTTGATATTTGGTTGCAAAATGATCAACCTAAACAACAATTTTTAGTGATGAAATTTCACTTGAAGTCAAGTAACAACTGTGGTAACTATGCATTCAACATCTGCACCGTGAATAACAAAACACAGTGAAGCAATAAGACAAAATACAGAAACACTTGGTCAACTTATAAGTGGCAATATCATAATCTAAACAAGTTTTTTTTTCCTGTGAATAAAACAGAGCAGCGCTGATGGGACAAAACATGCAGACGTGGAGTAAAAGACAGTGTTCGCAGTGACATGGGTGGGTGTGACTCCCCAGGCACTTCAAATGTAGATTTCACTTGAGTTAAAGTCTGAATGTGAAGTGCTACTGTTCCTCTGTTTAGTGAAGTTGAACAAGTGCTCTTTAAAAAATGACCAGTATCTGCACACTTTCTCTTCACAGGTACATTCGCTAACATCCCACCATCTTTACCTTCCGTTTACTGCAGAAGAAAAGCTTCTTGAGGGAGGAAAGCGAGGGCACAAAAATCTTAGTAAAAAGGCCACTAGTTTATATATAAATGTTAACAAAAACCTTTATGTTTATTGAAATGTTGGGCCAGATTTTATGGATCATGTGAAAACGCTTTCAGAGTGTGAAATTATTGAAACATAAAACATGATAAATACTCCTAGTTGCTCAACACATCAGGTAGCGTGACTGCTCAGATCAGTTGAAGATAAAATACTGTCCCCTCCTGTGCAGATTCAAAAGGCTACAATAAATTACTAACAAAAAAACAAAAAAACAATAAAAAAAAAAAAACAAAGCAAAAATGGCATGAAAGACATCGGATACAGTGGTTGGTTGGTACCAGGAAAAGCAGCATCTTTAACAAGGGAGTTCCTTTCGGATGCTGTCAGTCCAGGAGGCGCTACGGCAGTCCAGGGTGTAAAGTAGTAAGACGTGCTCGAATGAGCCTTCACCACAGAATTGAAAAAATGTCAGAACAGGCAGTTTGTCTTTGCCGGATCCTCTGTCTCCTTCTGCTGGACACGAGGCTCAACTGCAACTCGGAGCAACATACCTAGTCTTAGTCGTCAGAGTTCATGGGTGTCCAACACCTTCAAAAGGCCAGCCTCTGCTCTATCGGCAGACTGTCCATCAGACACTTGAGCTGCTCCTCTCCCAGTTTGATTTTGTCCTCAAGCTTGCGCTGCTCGATGATGAGCGCTGACTTCATTTTGACAAAGTGCTCGTAGTCTGTCAGGGTGTCCTCCTGCAGGTAGTTGCCCAGGATGTCATAAACCACACGCTCCCGACGGTCCAGGTTCTCCTTCAGCTCCTTCGCATCCTCGTGCTGTCGGATCAACAGCTTCCTCTTCTCAATCAACGTGCGCTGTAGATGAAAGAAACAGATTAGAATTTGAGAAGATACACAAAGCTTTCTGTGTTGGTGGGAGGAAACAAACTACATTTACTCACCCGCTCCTCAGCAGTAGCATCCTCCTCCAGACTGTTGAGGGCGTTCTCCACTCTGGCCAGACGGCCCGACAGGGATAGCAGCAGGCTCACCACCTTGTCCAGGTCCCCGACAAACATCCTGAACTTGTCCAGCTCGTTGGGTTTGCAGACCTGCTGGACTTGGACCTCCACCTCGTCTCCCAGAGCGTTGTTGTCAAGGATGTCCTCCTGAAGACTCTCCCGGGCTTCCCGCAACACCTGAAGCTTCTTGCTGAGGCTGTCGATCAGCTCTTGCTGTAAAAACAGAAGATACAAACTCATTAAACAGGCCTTTAACCTCGTCCCCGGGCTTTCTGGGTACTCTCATAAGCACAAAGTCAAGCTTCTGTCATCATATGAACTCTAAATATGATAAGATAAGATAATTCCCTTATTTATCCCCCTAAGGAGAAATTCATTTTGACATCAGCAGCAAATAGGGACGAAGCAGCGCAAAAAACACAAAACAAAGAATATCACAGTAAAATATTGATAATATTATTAATATTAGAAGATATAAAAACTATGAATTAAATTATAAATTATAGAATTATTATAAATTAAAGTATATACACTATTTGTTGTTCAAGTAGTCCAAAATATGAGCAGAAAATTAAGCTTGACTAAAACTAAAAAACTAAAACTACTAAACTACTAAAGTGGAAATTAAATATAAATAGTGCAAAAGGTGGCGGTAGGAGTTTTAAACCAGTCTTTATGCTTCATTTTATGAATGGGTTCAGTGAGTGTATCGTACCTTCTTGTTTGCCAGATCAATGTCCAGTTCGTCTTCAGAGTCTTCCTCCTCCTCCTGTTCCTGCATGTCCTTCATCTTAATAAGGAGCTCAGCCTTTGGAGCAGATGTGCTGTAATATGTAGAGCTGGTCACCATGGCGACAGCTGTTGCCATACTGTCCTCCTTTTCCCTGAAATATAAGTAACACATACTGTCACATAGTTCTCACATTACCAAACCAAATAAGAATACTGGAACCATTTAAGCTTTACTTTAAGCTAACCATTTCAAGTGTTTATCTGTAACTTTTAGCTAAGGGTTTTGCCTGTTTGTCCATATATTTTAATCAAATCTTAATTTCTAATTTTCATATATGTTGAGCTTCTCTACAATCTCTCCATGGACCCTCACAACTTCAGAAGTTTCCCCTGGGGCAGTGGTTTTCAGACTGGGGTCCGGGGATACTTGAGGGGGTCCATAGGAATACAACATCTTAGCTTTTAATCACATTTTTAAGAAGCTGGAACAAGGGGGGAAATAGCCATCCCAGTGTGATTAATGATAGACTATAAAGACTTCATAATCTTAGAACCTATTACTCAGATAGGCCTTTTCCACCAACAGTCAACCGAACAAAAAGAAATTGGTTAAAAAGTTAGTTTCCAGCTGGAAAAAACTGCAACGTCCTCTGTTCATGAGACAGATGATTACAGCGGTTCCGATCGAAGCTGGTGGAAACGCTGCTGGGTTGATAGACAGCACCAAGGTTCAAAGAATCATGAACAGAGCTGATTTTAAACACTAAGAGAGGTTCCTTTAGACAAAGTACTCCCAGACTGCGGTCTGTGGTCTATTGTGGGTCCATGGCATGAAAAAGTCTGGGAACCCCTGTCCTGTGGCACAGGGACTCCTGGTTGGGTATCACAGGTCTAAGACCACCTATTGTAGGATATCCCCTCATCCACGTCATACTAACTGTCATAAAACCACTTTTCTTCAGTAAGACCTTTTTTCGTGCCAAACGATTCTCTGTATTTTTCACACGTTGTGGTGCTGCTGCTGTAAAATTCTTCTTTTTACTCTTTGGTAACATTGTTGTGAATAAGACTTTTCCACACAGGGAAGAACAGATAGCCCTATAGAGCACCTACTCATAAACAGCTGGTAGTCATCTAGTTGAAACAAGCAATTTTATAAAGACTGTGCAGACTGAATCAAGACTTGTACTGGTACAGGCGTACGCCCCTTAAAATATAAATAAGTAAATAATATTAAAATAAGTCATGTATATTAATTAGTCGTATACACACAGGTGACAGAGCTAATGTTCAGGCATATTGTACATGTCAGAGTTGTACATATCTAACTGCATATTGTGAGAGTAATTAAACACTCTACAGGTCAGAAAAGTAAGCGGGTGTCTTGAATAATGCACTTTGCTGCATGCAGGAAACACATTTGTCAGGCCCAGTATGGAAGCTAGAGTGCAAGCTGACCTTTCCTCAGCAGGCCGGCTCTGTTTCGGGGGCACCTTCCTGCGCTGGTGAGCTCCTTCCAACAGCTGCTCCCCCTGTGGGAAGATGCCCTCCATCAAGTCCATGGTGGTCTTCATCTTGCTCTGGTCCAAAATATCAGCTAGTGATTTATCCTTCCCCATGATGTCCCTGGCCAGCTCCTCCCTCTTCTGATCCTCATACAGTCCTGTGGTTACTGTCGCCCTGGTGCTGCTGGGCTCGTCTGTGGTTTGCGGCGGCTGCTGACTGTTAGAGTTGATGTGATCTCTAACAGTACTCATGTATGTGTCTGTCTGGGGCTTTGGGTCCGTCTGAGCGCCCGGCGTACTGTCGGGCTCCCTCTGCCGAGTGAAGGCACAGAAGACCGAGTCCTGACCTGCAGCTCCCAGACTGCCGAGCCTGGTTACACCAAGACCCTCAGCCTCAACAGCAGGGGGGTCACTGTGCTGCAAAAATGGACAATTCTCCTTCTCTGTGACTCCCTCTGAGTGGACAATCCTGATGGGCACTTTCTTCCCTGCAGATGTTTGGTTTTCTATCACATGCTCCATCCTGAAAAATCAGAAAGAGAGAAACAATCTTACAAATTGCAGCTCCAAGAGTTTCTGAAAGGAGGAGAAAGCCTCTTGCTGCAGTTATTCCAGCCATACGCTGATTTTAAGTTTCATTGCATGATGGCAACTGAGATTTTTTTCCATGGTGAGTACGCTGGAATATCCAAGACATCTGGACTCCTCCCACCACTTTGGTTTCTGCTAGCTGTAATAATCCTACTGTACAGTTCACTACAGATGATACCAATTAGTTCTGGATCAAGAGGATGAATAAACAGCTTCACAGTAGGAGCATTTAGACTACGTTTGACATTTTCTGCATTTTGCTCAATTATGCCTAGACCGCCAGTGGCTTTTATAGAAATGTGGAGAATCCCTCTAATTTACTGCGGCTTGATAGCACTCACATGTTGATTCTACAGACGCAGTGACTCAATAAGCTCCTTTGTACAAGAAGCATGAAGACACGACGGGTAGAGGAGTTGCAGTCACTGCGTTCTGACTAAACTGGCCGGTAGTTTAACAGCTGCAGCAATACTATGCACATTTTGAGTCTCTCAAAAAAGTTTACCTGCTTGAGTGTTCATCCTGTAGAGAGACTGGGGGCTTGTCACTGAGTCTCTGTGGAGAAAACTGTGGAGATGGAGAGCGCTGCCCCTCCATAGTAGCCAGCCCTGAAGGTCTGTGGGAGGAAGCTGGGAGAGAGGAGGCAGGCTGAGGATTGGATGTTGATAGATGATGTACTGCCCCTTGTCCTTTGTCCACAAGTCCTTTGCCCTGCTCAGAATCTCCCTTTGCAGCGTGGGTGGGGACAAAGGCGGAGCTAGGGTCAGCGTTCGGGGAGCAGTGGGTGAAGATTTCACTCTGGGAACCGGTGAAGGGCTCGTGGGAGTCGACCTCCGGGCATCTGGGTGGGGGATGCTTCTCCAGTGCAGAGGGCTTCCTCCTCGCTCCGTGGTCCTCAGCCTGAGGGAGGGCAGACTCTGTGAGACTATGAGAGATTGATGTGGGTCTGTGGTTCACGGTGGCAGAGGCAGCTCTGTGTCTGCAGTCAGGGTTGGTTCCTGTCATGGGCGGAGGGGGTGGCGCTGAGAAATGCTCGAACTCCACAGGCTTTTCTCTCACTTTACAGTCACCAGGCCCTCTGTCAGAGAACCTGAGGAACACAATAGAAAGCTTTTAATTACACACTGTGCAACAGCCAGGCAGCACGGACTATCATCTGCAGCTCAATCAAATAATACACTGTGGCAGAGGCCTTGTTCGTCTCTCCAGCAGCCACTATGATTATGCCAGCATGACAAGACACACGTCTCCCTCTCCCTCGGCAAGCCTCCTCCCTAACTGTTCAGCTGGCAGCCTGAAGAGGAATATTTCAGTTCCCACAAGTCAGCATAGAGGAATAAATAATCCTCCAGTGCAAAGAAGCAAGACTGGATCACTTTTTCCTGCCTGATTCACATTTACTGTTTTAACTCTTTGTAGGCAAAGTTAGAGGTAAAGGAGGAACACAGGTTTTGGTTATCACAGGGATCCTTAGAGGACTCACAGTGAACTGAATGAGTTGAGGTGATTGTACACTAAGATTTAAACCAGTATGTGTTCTGTGCTTTAGCACAATTTAGGCATACAGTAAAACACAGTGGAAGGCTGTCATTAGATCCAGACTGTACGGCAAAAGCACACAAACCTGCCAAATACTGTGCTTCCATGCTCACAGATTACATTTCCATGCATGCTCTGATACAAATTCAATTAGGAGTACTCAGAAAACATTAACACATTAATCACGCAGCTCTGATTAAGGACAAAACTGTGTTGACTGCTGTCACAAGATGCAGAACGGCGACTTTTAGACGGACAGGCGCCGTGGCTCAAACCTCCCAATTGGAATTCTTAAAAGCTGTGACAAATCACCCAATGAACAACTGTTGCTGCCGCTTACGCCCTCCCTCGTGCCTCAGCCTCGGCTCTGCAGAGACTGTGAGAAAGTTACCTCGTGGAAACATGAAATGTGATGCCAGAGATATTACTGCAGTAGGAGGGATGCAAGTTATGTTACCATGATGTAAGTATTTAACCAATGATACATATTTACGTAAGAATTATTTAGGGTTATCTGTTTCTTTATGATAAAGCATTGTTGCTCATGAAAGGTGCCCAAACATTAAGACTTATGTCCTGGGAGTACCAACTACAAAACTATATTCATTGTAGAATGGGAGACAAGAAATCCATTCTGGTTGTTTCCCCATGGCAGCATTAGCTATAACATAGGTAGACGAGGATCAAATACAGAATGTTTCAATAATTGTAAAAAATAAAAGAATGTACCAACTCACCCTATGTGACGTTTTACTGCTGTCATTTCCATAGAAGAGAAGTAAAAGTGAGCGTGCTGTGTGTCTGCTGGCTCTCTGTGACAGAGGCCACCTGTTGGTATCTCTTTACACTTGTATCAATGACACTGTCTGGGTGGAGCACTTAGCTCATCTCCCACACTTTTCAATGACAATAACATCCTCTGCACTGGTGTTGTAATGCAAACGCAAGGGTCATATGGTGTGGCTCTTACAATGAGGTTGCTTAAGACAAGATACTCTACACCCCTCAATGAGTTTCACTTGTGGGATGTTTAGATAATGCACAAAGACTGCCGAATAACTGGTTACACACCATGAAGTCACCTCAACCGCGTCACTATACATAGTTTAAGAATGTTTCTAGGTAACTGGAGCAAAAAATAAATAAATAATGTATCAAAAAAAAAGTTATTAAACAAACACTGGTATTGGCAAAGAAAAATATCACAATGCACAGATCAAGTACAGATACCGAAAGAAAGAAAGCGAAACTCATAAAGTTTGTGGACTTAAAAGAGAATAATATCAAAATTGAAGCAGTAGATCCTGGCTTTTGTCCCCAGCTACAGGTCAAGATACAATAACACTAGATACTACATTTCCCATAATGCAACTCAGGAGTATCTTTCATTAAACAATCCCTGTATGGTAAACACCCACTTCATTCAAACCCTCTACTCAAATTTGTAACCCAAGCTTTCTGTTAAAAATTTAAAAAAAGATACTTTTCCCATCTCTGTGCACATTACACACCTTTCTTCTCAGCAGGACGAGTACATTTCTTTATGTGTAAAAGTGCCCCTTTTATAGAAAGAACAAGAAAGCTTGACGACACACAGCCACAGCTGGCTTCCACTCAATGGCTGAATGTTGGAAACATTTTAAATAATTTAAAGGCTACACTTTAAATAAAAGGAAGGAGCATAAGAAAGGGGAACAGGCACAAGAGGTGCCATTCTACTTTAACA
>NW_023339674.1:22078821-22091220 GCF_004916995.1 Morone saxatilis | reverse complement strand
GGGACTTCATACGGGATCATCAAAGGATCACATGAAATCATCAACGTTACCTGTAAACACTTCTACCCTGCCCATAAAACAAACAGTCTCAAGAGGGAGGTTTAATCCAATGTAACAAAACCACTTCAGTCAGCTTTATATCACTGTGAGGGTATTTTAACCCTTTTTTAGGCTTATACACAACTCCAGGCTGGTGGACACATTGACAGACTGACAGACTGACATCGCCATCCATAGAGCCATGCCACTAGTTAGAAAATCTAATTATGCAAAGTAACAGATCTTATCAATGATAATTTCTTGCCTTCGGGCTTGCCCCCTGAACTCGGGTCCCCATTGCTCTCAGACAGAGAGGCTCACCCTCACTGTAACAGACATGCTCAGATTCCTCGCCTACACCAGTAAGCCTCCACTAAATGACACAAAGCACAGCCATAGAGACGACTTATGTTGTCACAGCTGCGCCAAGGCAGTGGCACTGGTATGCCTTGACAGATCATAAAGACTTCACTGTTCCTCTACTAGTTTACTGCCCTCTTTCACTGATAAAGCTCAGGAGTAGAAATATAATATCATACTCACGCTGATAGAATGATAAAAACACTGGTGCAAAATAATAGATAGAGCAAAGACAAATTATAATTATAATACTACTAGTTTACTCCCTCTGAGAACATTTAAGATTATCCATGGGCAATCCCTAGAATCGAATATTAAATGCAAAGGTACTATTTTTTGTTTTTGTATACTGCACTGCATACTGGACACAGATAGTAGTCCCACAGCGAAAGACAGTGGTGTAGTAGGAGAATATATCAAAGGAAATGTACTGACCCTGTAGCGGCGTTGAGCGGTTCAGCAGGTTTACTCTCTGTGTGGGAATATTCTGTCTCTGACTTTCTTGCAGGAACTTGAATCTTCTGTAAATAAAAGTTGAACAAACAAAGTATCCGTTAATGCAAAACCATTGAAAGAATCCACAGAAAAGAGGCTTCCAATGATCCAAAGAGCCAAGTTCTTGTCTTTTGTTAATTATTCCAGCCAACTCAAATTGCAGCTTCCTGGTTTTTCAATAGTGAAAAAAGAAACCAGCGGGTTGATGCCCCTCTCTTTTCCTTAAGTTAAGGGTGTGTCATATGAACAAACATGGATTAATATTTGACTTGGCTCTTTCCTTTGTTCCTTTTACTTTAGTCAGTGTGTTTGTTTTAGTCAGATGTAAAGCCACATTGAGTGCTGTATAGAACATTTAAGTGACTAAAACAAGTAACAACCAAGAGACTTCTCATTCTTTGAATTATTTCAACCAAGTGTTTGTTCAAATCATTTTGAAATTACAAACAATCAGACTCTGTGCCTCACCTGTCCGTACATATCAGCTGAAGGAGATGATCGAGATCGCTCATGGAAACAGGTGGTTTTGGTTCTCTCCTCTGGTCCTGGATCCAGGATGTTATCAGCTGAGCGGTACCGTCCAGAGGCTCTTGTTTCTGGAGGTTTTTTCTGTATATTCCACTTTGCCTCATACTCAGCGAAGGTGCCCAGTCTTTGCTGGTCTAAGAGGGACAGCTTGTGTGCAGAGTAAAGACCTCCCTGGACCTCGTCAGTGTATTCTCTGCTCCTGATGCCTTTCATTGTGTCCTCTGTTTCGCTGGTTGTGCCAAGACCTCGAGCCTTGGTCTCTGTGGGGTTCTCGGCATAGCTCTGAGGGGGAATGTGATGGGGGAAAGCTGGTCTCCCACTTTCTTTAAACAGCTTCTGCTGGTCTAGTGAGGAACTTGCATATTCATTTTGAGGGAGATCTTCCTTCACGCCAACTTCATGGATTTTGTCTGGCTCAGAGAAAGACCTCACCTTCTTTTCTGCAGGAAAACGCTTCCGACCACCAATGCGAGTTACTTGACCACTGGCAGGCCCCATTTTACTCATTACAGACTCTGAGACCGTTGGCAGAGGGGTGACATCTTTACGGGTCAGTGCTGAGGATGGGTAGTTAGGTAAGGCTTCAGCTGCAGGGTGCTCCAGTAAGACAGGCTCCAGGTCTTTTCTCCTGAATGATGTAGCCTTGAGCACCCTTGCTTGTGCTTCCTTCAGATTAACCTTGTAGGTGTTGGTGAAGGAGCCATCAGCAGTCGGGGTGGTGTTTTCAGTGGACTTCCAGATATGCTGATCGTTCTCAGCCTCACCTTCAGTACCAGGAAGGGTAGCTGCACTCTTACTCTTTTGCAGCTTGGCTTTTCTCATCTGGATTTCATTCCTTAACGTGGTGGCAAAGCGGTCACTGCGTTTCATCTGCATGCTTTCAAGGAACTCCTCAGAGTTTGGGCCTCTTCGCTCTTGGCCAGCGGCATCCATAGATAGAGAGTGAAGCATGGGGGTTGCCTGGGGGCAGATCTTGTTGCTCACCTGGTTGTGATGTCTGATGTCTTGGGGTAACTCTCGATGCTGCAGTGGGAGAGACCTCCGCTGTTCAGACTGTCTGCTGTGTCCTCTCTGGCCTCCCCTATCATCAGAGCTGGATTTAGGTACAGAGGTTTCTAACACAGTAGTAACTTGGTGCTTGCTGTATCCGTTACTGTCTTTAATGTGTGAGGAGTGTTGCTGCTGTTGGGGCAGATGATACTTCACTTTGGTGACTGTTTGTGGGCTAAGAGAGTTCTGCTCATTTCCAGTCTGTGCCAAGTCTATACCTGTGACACTTTTCCTGTCCTCGGATTTTCCTGACAAGGGCTGGGGGTTAGGCTGCACAGGCTGACATGTTGTGACACAGTAGTATCGGTTTTGTCCACTGCCGTCAGTGTTTTGGTCAGTGGCTGTGGTTGACAGGGAGGTGCTTAAGTTCCTTCTCTGGTTCTGACCAAGGTGTTGTGCAGAACCATTAGTAGGCAGTTCCTGCATGCTACAATAGTAGCCACCTACGTTCTGTGGCTTTGGTACGGACGTAGCCCAGGGCTGAGAATAAAAAGTGCTTTTGTCACTATGGTGTCTGTGATGGTAGGGCTGGCCTTGATGGACATCACTGCTGGACAAGGAGTACTGGTTGTTTGAGTTGAACTGGTTATTATTTGATTTATCAGATGAAGTGTAAAAACTGTCGCTGTCATTCTTCGGGGATAGGTTGTGGCTGCGGCGATTTTCAGTGGAGGCCTTACAGGGGGCATGTAATTCAGGTCCTTCAGGGTGAGCTATGACCAGCCCCCTTTCATGAACCTTAGTCGCAGCAAAACTGTCACTGCGTGCAGGTGGAGGGGGAGGGGGAGGAGAGGGGGAAGCAGTCTTCTTTTTTTCAGGGACATGCCAAACAGGTCCAAAGCTGCTTCTACTTGAAGTGGAATGGCGGGTGCCAGCCAAGTCCTCAGCCTGTGGACCCTCGCAGCCTGCACTAACACCTGGAATCTGGAAGTACGCCACTCTATCGTCCTGTTTGACTCCCTCAGTCAGGCTCTGGCTGTTTCTGCTATTGTTGTGCTTTCCTCCTGCATCCCACTGACTGAACTTATAGTGCATGTTCTCTGTCGAGGCAGCATTGCTCTTTGAGAGGGTATAGTCTGGTGTGCCAGAACTGGTGGAGAAGGAGCTGTAGGCTGAGTCTCGTTTTCCTCCTCCAAGATGCTCCATACTGTTGTTGGACTTGGCAGGTGACAGCTGACCCGCTGGGTATGGGTGTGAGACATGTTCTAGACTGTCCATACTGCCGAGAGAACTAAACTGGTCGGAGACTCTGCGCAGGTTGGTCTGCTCCCAGCCAGAGGAGAGATCAGTTGAGGATGAGCTGGACGTTAAAGCAAAGGAAAATAAAAACATCAACCTTTTGCAAAAATGAATTATGGTATCTAATTCTGTCACATTTTTATTTAATTAATTAGCAGTGTATCAGCACAGTTTAATTCAACAGATGACAAGATAGAAATTGTAGTAGAACAACCCAAATCAAAGCTGTTAAAGGGTTAGAGTTGTTAGCTGTGTTGAGTGTTGTAAATATATTGGAAAACCCCTCTTATAAGCATAAAGCATTATCACATACTTTTCATTTAAAACGCTTGATATCTAACACTGAAACTCAAGAGGAAAACTTCAAGATCCAAGAGTTACCTTGCATCATATCTGGTGTGCCAGACCGGCGTGGGAGGAGACTGCGTTTTGGCAGTCTCTGATTGGCTTTCGTTGAACTTGGTGGAGTGCCAGGAGTGAGGCCTGCTTATGGGTTCATTCCGCCTGCAGAGAGGGCAAAAAAAAACACAGGCTGGATTAGAGACCAACCCCTTATGCAAAACAGTATGTGCTTGCACACATACTGTTGCTAGTACTGCAACTCGTACTGCAAGTAGAAAATGGACTTGTTTTACTGCATCTATATGAAGGCAGTGATTTCCAACATTCACAGTTAGAAACTGTTTCGGAGGATTTTTATCAACGTCTCTGTTTAATCAAAAACTTTATACACTTGTATGCATACGAAACATACCCTTTAAAGCGATTCTCTCTGAATTGCGTGTCAGGAAAAGGTGTACAGAACATATCAGCATAAATGACATACACATAAATTAAATACCAATATTGAATATTAGACACACAAACATGTGTATACATGTCATGGACAGACAGTATATTGTATGAGTTACGAATGGGATGCATTTCATTCATCTAATGACATGAACCACAAGACAATCCAAAGAGACATGCCAATGAGGGCAGGCAAAAACCCACGGTAAAGAGTTTATGAGAGGAATGAAGATGATGTTATTACTAGATGAATGATTAACATGATTATGGGGTCAGGAAGTGGAACAAAGGAATAGGTACTACTGATTACGATGAAGCCACAGAACCGTACCTCATGGAACTTCGCAAAATCTTCGTAAGAAAGCTTCTTGCCACATGCACGTCATTCTCTGAGGGCATTTTCTGAGTTACAATATCCACCATTTTCATATTCCTGGGCAGCAGGGGGAGGAACACACACACTAAGAGCTCACCAACAATTGAATGGACTCACAGTAGACAGTACAAACACCACCTGACATTCAGTTTGTGCACACCACAGCACTGCAGAAAACACCTTGTGAGTTGGGGAGGTCAGTGTCTCAAAATCTCACCAGGACAAAGGTTCTCCAAATCTCTTCAGGTCCAGCTGAATTATCACAGTGTTCGTAATTCACAGGACAGTAATCTGCAGTCTACACTAGTGTAAATGTCTGTTGATACATGGTGTTATAGCCCCCTCTCCTGGTCAGACGAATGCATGCTCATGATGGCACAGTTTTGAGTACCATGGAAGTTGAGAAATATGAGAAAACCCCTATATGATGGACCTACAACGCAGTCAGTTCCAGAGTGAAACAGACACAGTTTTACTCATTTTTCATTAGGCTCATTATCTAAACAGTACGTAGTTGAGGTGAGCTGGTTGAGATCAGACTTTGCCATATGGTCCCTGGGGAAACACAAGCTCAGCATGGGGCATGGGGGCTTAACAGAACAGAGAATCTCTTACACAATCAGATCAGCCACATCACCCCTCAATCCAAGCTGTTGTCTGCCTCCCAGACAGCCTCTCTATCCCTGATCGTTTCAAACTTACATCATTTGATAGGCACAAGGGGCTTTGGTAGACGTTTATTACACCTGTAGTGGCATGAATGTAGTTGTGTGCACAATTTTCAAATGGGGAGGGTTACAGGGAAATTCGTCATCCACAAGATTATTTATTTCCTGAATAACTTTTCCTTTGGTAACGTTTTATGCATCAGCTTCTGACATCTTTCAAAGAAACATATAATCTAAGTGGAATTTTGAATTGTTACGGTTAGCCTCATGTATTATATGTTAGACCTCTGTGACTAGTTCTGCTGAGAGGGACCTGTGAAACTTTGGTGTTATACTGGTCAAGAGTTTTAGACAAAACTTAGCTTGCTTACGTTCTCATCGGACTCAAGACTTGCTCTACAAAGCCATGAGGTCAAGAGGTCCTGCCCCCTTAGTCACCTTGTCTAAAGGCCTTCAATGATCTGATGACAAGAGGTCCAAATAACAGCTTCCTTCAGATGGAAACCCGAAAACAAACTACTGGGTGAAATTAACAACGTAAGCTATTATATTTGCACCCTACACTAATTGTATAGATTTTGAATTTTCAGATTGAGACAGAGATTTGGTTAAGCTCAAAAAAGTGGGACAATTGCACAAAATTAATTGTGGATTAAAGTTAAGGCCTATTTAGAGGACAAAGAAAAGCCAGCATGGAGCTCAGTCTTCCTCGTCTCCTCACAGTCCGTGTTTCTAGGGCACTAGGAGCTAGCCACACATGGCGCCTGCTATTGGTATGCAAATGAACCTGGTTTTATTAGGCCTATCGTCAGGGCTACAGCTGGGCCAGCACAGATATGCTAGGAAAGTGAATCAGTTGGCTGGAATGGGGGCAGGGGGACAGATTGTTTTCTGAGTGATCAGTGTGGAGCCCCATCTCACTTCAAATGTATCCGGTACCAACCAGTCCACATTCAAAAATAAACAGCTCACAAAACAAACTAATGGCCAATTAATTAGTAATAGTAAAGACACATATTCACAGATGATTTTGTTTTACCTATAAGCCTGTCCCTCAAAGATTAATCTGCATTTGGTTTTGAAATGCTAAGTCTTGCTGATCATGGTTTAACCTAAATGATGGATAACCTCATACTGACTGATAAGACAAGAACAATCGAAACAATAACAGAGTATTAGGGTCATAAAACCAAGCAAAGAAGGCCCCAATATGTCCCCCAGTTATTCACTGACATACAACAAGACAAAAGGTAGCAGGTATGACGGCCTTCAAACACAGAAGTCAAAGGTTTAAAACACAAAAGTGATTAAAATGCTGTTCATTTTGACTCACCAAACATCTGGATGAAGGAATTCAAAATGGACATAAAAAAAGAAATGTGTAATCCAAAAGACCATACAATAATGTAAGCCTGGAGCTCAATTTGGAAGTGAGACCAGTCAGACCGTGTGCTGGTCAGGCACCACATTCCACAGACACTTCAAAGACAAGCCAAAATAAAGAGACACACATGCCGCTCAGCATCATCGCACGACTCCAACACTGATCCACTGCTTCCAAACAAACCTGCCGACAACTCAAATACATAATATTCAACACAGAATGGCCATGACTGAAAAGTTCTCTGGGCCGAATTAGTTTGGACGGAGGGGAGATTTCCTTTGGGATTACGGGGGTTTTACCCCGGAGAGGGGGTGGAAGAGTGGAGGAGAAGGAGGAGGGCTATTGTCACAGCCAGTCCCCTTGGAGTATTCCCATACCTTTCCTCGTCTCATTGGCTCTAAGGGGCTAATATGCTAATGATGGGATGAAATGCCGGACCCTTCTCTTCCCATCTCCCCTCTTGTGAGGCAGACATGCATTTCTACCATTACTATGGCAACAGGTTGCTCTCTAGGGTGGAAGGGCACCCTGTTTCCTGAAAACCTCGGGTAATGAGCATTGCAACTGCCCAAGCGGGGATGTCAGCAACACATGGAAAATACAACTTAGTTTTTTAGAACTACTGACTTTAGCACATATGGTTGTATTCTATGGTTGTATTAACAGGTTTAATTTTTTTACTGTCTTTATTTACAAGGATAATGCATACTGATCAGCACTGGTGTAAATGTGCCAGTGCTAGCTGTCTAACTGCTATCTTTTGGCGAAATATTCTGAAAACGTAGATCTATACACACACAATATTGTTATCAAACTCTCTTTTAAATGAAGTATTTCTATTTAACAAAAGGTGCCTGGGATTTTACATTAGACGTTATAGTCTCATGTTTGAATTCTCCACTCACTTAAAATGAACAAAAAGAGACTTCTGGAATCAAAAAACTATTATTATTAATAATTATTATTATTACACTATATTAATGAGGATCTGGTTCTGTTTTGGAATGGTACAAGCTTGCAAACTGCCATGCAGTTTAAATTAAATGGTCCAACAAACACTTCATTTTTCCAATTTTCAGGGTCATGACTTTATCCAAAACTTGGATTACAGATTAAAGTTGTCTCAACAGTTGCACTTAGATAACGACATAAATGGGGAAAAGTACTCCTGCTGGAGTGACAAATAAGTTTTTTTTTTTTATTAAAAAGTGCTCTGGCACAGCAAGAGGTCTGGTGACAGGCAAGAAGATTAGCAAAGACTAGTTGCAACCTAAATAGGAAGGCAATAAAATTCACAGTGATCTATTGTGAAGGAAGCAATCAAGCATACAGTCCAAACAAGGTTTTCATTGTGAGCTACAGCGAATGCGTTATTTACAAGTTTAACAAATTCCTCACTAAGTTTTGATTTGACCAAGGTGTGAGATTCCTAGAGTAAAAACCACGTGAGAAAGGGTCATACAATGTGTGGCTCGGATGTATTTACCACTGTATAACATCTGGCAAAATCAAGTGCAGAATCGTGTACAGTAAGAGGCAGAAAGATGCTGAGGTTGTGTGCACCTAACCTGCACTTTGCAGGTGAGCCGCTGGATTCCATTTGGTCCCTGAGGGTCTGACAAAGGCCCTCTTCAGCGGACCCTACAATCAAACCAGTCATGTTTCGGGTGAGAGAGGTGAACCGTGAGCAGCATGTAATGACCAGCACATTCCTGGGCTGAGTGGCATACCAGCTGTCAAGTCACCGGCTGTCTGCACTGACCCACAGCCCAGAAACACCTGGAAACCTTTTGTTTGAGGGTGAGGGTCTGAACAACATCACTATAACGAAGTCCTCCATGTCCTGCATCTTAAACTGTCCATTATTAGAGTTCATGGGCAATTAGTGTCTCAGAGTGTTGGTGTAAATTCCCTAACAAACACCTGTCAATTGCTTATAGCAAGCAGCTGGGTATCTCCTTTACCTGCTGTAACAGTCTGACAGCTGAAGTGTGAAAGACACGGTAACACAAGCCAAGCAACAACAACAAATATTGACGGGATTAGCTGTAGTCCCGCAAAATGACACGCCAACCACAAACAGTCCACAGAAGTGTGGTATCTAATAGCACAAGCAAACATGCACAAAACACTCAAAACTGTTGTGAGGTGATTAAAATGTTTATGTAATGTCAGCCATGACATGCTCTGAGGAGGAAAAAGCAAACCTAAACACTGGTATGTGATGACAAAATATTTCTATGTTAGAGGTGAGAGTGGGCCACTGAATATGAGATAGATGTTACAATGTATTTAGCACTAAAGTGGTGATTATCGCATAAACAACACACATATAAAGCCTGGCTGGAGGTTTTTCCATTAATGAAAAAGCTAAAATTAAACAATGCTAAAAACACCTGTCTGACAATGATATTTTGTTTAACATACCTCCTGAAATGTTCAAAAAGATCTGATTGAAACCGTCTTCCTGTTAACCTATTAACATCTACTTCAGTGACTCTCTGTCAACTCACCTTGGCAATGGAACAGACCAAAAAGAAACGGAGGGGTGCAGTTAAGACAGGGCTACAAACAATGATTTCCTCAGCTGAGACCCAAACAATTTTAATAAATCTTCTTACGACAAGAATTCAGTGCACAGCATTCCAAACATACTACGTGGGCTTATTTAGAAAAACAAAGACCGGAAAATGTAAGCCACTGCACTGCAACCCCTACTGAATGCGTACACTGTAAGTTAGGCCAATAAGCTTTTCCAGGTATAATTGGATTGTGCACCAAACCTTTGCACGAGCCTAATAGTCACGTAGATGTGTAATGGTATTGGAAACCTTGTTTTTGATGTTGCAACAAGTACAAGATGGACACAAAGCAGCAGTCACCTTCTGCTACAATAGACAACGTGTATTCCAGTGAAAAGAAATTAAGCATGTTAGTGAGTGTGGTACTTCTGTAAAAATGCCAGAAGGGGGAAACCAAATGCCATGAAACACTTCAAGCTTCACTTCTAAAGTTTTATGATTCACTCTGCTGTTGCTTGCATGCACAGTAAATGCCTCAAGGGAAGGCAAAAGAAGGCAAACAAGACTACAGGGGTCCTGATGTTAAATAAAATCCTATATGACCTAAACTAGAGAGGAAGACAAAATAATGTGAAAACCTCATCTGCGACATCTGAGCTTCCAAAGCAACACAGGAGAGCAGCTGGTGTTTCAAATGATCCGTGTTTCTGTGAACTTGCACTGGTCCAAATATAAAGTGTTGTCTTTGTTTGTTTCCGTGATCACAGAAAAGCTGCCATCAAGGGCTGTCCATACATAGTTAAGTGACATTTTACTAACTACAATAAAACTTGTAAAATTTGCCACATTTAGCCAAATTACAGCTTTTAGATTTTATAAAGAGCAAGGCATAACAATAGCAAAGCTGGAATGCATGAAAATGCAATGTGGTGATGTGGGACAATTATAGTGTTTGAGTGCATGTGGTAGTTAGTGTTGGCAAGTGTTAAACAAATTTAGAATAAAATGTGTAATTTAACTTTAGCTGACACCCTGGTTGTGGTTTTGATGTGCATATGTTTTTAATTAGTTTGAAGTGATATTTAAAACATAAAAAACTCTGTAAAACATTCCTCATTTGACATACCAAAGTTGAGACACAGAGTTTACAGTAGTTGTCGAGGCATGTGCAAAGAGGACGAGATGCTTTCCCACAGATAACCACACCTATGTGTGACAAGCCTCTCCCCTTCCCCTGCCCCAAATGACATTACACCAACAATCGCACATTAGTCACTGCATGCAAAATAAACTAAGCTCCTCCCCTTGTGCTATCTGTAAAGAGACCGCACCTGTAGAGAGGAGCAGGTTCTGACAGCTTCCTGATCCTCGTTCATCTATCCAACATTATCCCTGAGATAAAAAGAAAGGTGTTTCATGGCTGACACCTTACATGCTCAGGCACAGATTAAGCTACAGTCAAACATGAGGGCTCTGTATGGGTACAGGTGGTAATGTGTGTAATGCTACAATGCAAAACATTTCCAAATACCAGCTTTCCACACAACACGCAGAATACAGTTGGATAAGAAGAAATGGGACAGCGGTTGAAGCTCTGAGGTTCGGTAGTGAACCACTATCACTTTGCTGTATTCTAAATCAGACACAGACTTGTTATTGTGGCCCTGAAAAATGACTGACTGGAGATGCTATTTCAGACTGTCAGAACAAACTAAATTCATCAACATAGACAAGCAGAAGGAAGGAAGAGTCCCATAGGAGTAGAAGTCTGTGTAAAATACAATATGAACAATAGGACTTGTCCTGGTAAGGAAATGTCTTTCTCCATTTACAATTACAAGCATACTGAAATGACAATACCCAGAACATTTAGTAACGCCTCCTGCTCTTCTGTTGTTCAGTCTATCCAACATTTACTTCTTTTCAAAGGGAAAATACATTTCGCTGCAATGAATCATATGAAAGACACTTCTGCTGCCATACTTGATAATTATTATCCAAGACAGAATTATTTAGTAATATTTTTACTGTAGTAGGACCATTTTCAGTTCACTCATTGTACAATTTCTCTCTTCTATGTTATATGGAAAATATATGCCAGAGAAACCATTTGTATATCAAACTTCCTTTTCTTTTCCTGTTATCCATTAAAAGATTTGATGACTCATCCTGAACTTATGGTTGTATGTCCAATCGAACGGGGCCAACACCGTCCGTTATATAAAAGCGTACATGACATGAGCTTGTAGTAGCTAGCAGAGCAATATCATAGCAGGTGGTGTGTACAAAACACTTTCAAATAATGTAGTCTAATTCATTAATTTCTCCCTCTTTCGCCACCAGTTGAGCTAACAATGTCAGTCAGGCAGTCCTCTAAAGCTTCATTACTCTCTACAACTCTGTATCACTCCATATCCACCAAACTACACCCTGTAGGAACTATGCTCCTCCAACATATTCCATTTCACTCAGACATATGTCACTTTATAGAAGCTAAAGACGCTCTCAGCGCTGTTTCAATGGGACTTGAAGACAGCGAATTGTCATTGTTAGTTTAAAGCCTCTATAAAGCTGGTTTTTCATAACATTAAGTAGGCATGACTAAATAAATAAACAATCAGATTTTAAGTGATTCACAAAACGATTGAGGACATGTCCACGGCCTTTAAGTTATCCTACAATAGCATAAGTAATTAAATAGACACAGGGTGTTACAGACAGTAATGCACCCTTGTTTCCAGATCCTATTATAGACATGTCTACAGAGAATAAAACACAATGAGTGAGACACACAGCCACGTCCTTGTGGAGAGATAAATGGTGAGTGGACTTCCTTGTACGGTAGGATTTGTTCAGGGATTACGTTATGATATGATACAATACAGAAAGAAATGCGGACGGCAAAGACAGACAATGGCACCAGTGTTAGACACACACACACACACA